>NC_141694.1:628040635-628663691 GCF_964263255.1 Lissotriton vulgaris | reverse complement strand
ATACCTTTAAGGTGACAACACATGTGCAATCCTAGACACTTCGAAAAAGACAGCCCTCACAGATGCAGAAACCCAATATGCGATAATTCTTGACTGAATGTACTGTTTTGACTTTAAAGCTTATGCAGGTCTAATGCACAGAGAGGGATACAGATCGGGCAGGATAGTTGCATGGCTAGACACCCACTCTGGGTCCATTATTGAGATCACCTCACCCACTGGAACCACCCTTTATTCTCAACAGACCACCCAGAGGCCTTCTTTTACTATTACTCCTTGATCTATGTCACCTCCTCTTGCCCACCTGCATTGACATGTGTCCTTCCTAGCCAAATGCCCCCTTTCTAAGGTCACACCTGTCAGTAAGGAGGAACGAGATGAACCTATAATGCCCAATAGGTCAAACAGGCTATTTGAACTATAGCCAGGAACAAAACCACAAGCCCTGATGGCCTCCCAATCGTACACTACAGCACCTTCCATACTCTCTGAGATCCCTGCTTGACAGAGGTGTACAAAGAGGCCTTACATGTCAAAGGCCTACCATTCTCTCTATGTGAAACGGTATTGACCACCTCCGAAGCGGGATCGAGACCTGACCCTCCTCGAGTCTTACTGCACCATAGCTATAGAAGGCATGAACTGTCAAATCCTTGCAAAAATGCTGTCCGATTGATACTCCCAGATTTTACCAAACCTCGTCCATCTGCCACCTCATAACATGACACTACAGGGCCATAAAGGAGCACACAGGGGCCTTGCTCACATCACTCGGAGACAAGTGAGACATGGACTTTGGGCGATCACTGCACATCTCTGTGTGAGAAAGTCCTATCGAATTCCCTCACATAATCTTACACAACACCTGATTCATGAGCATTCAATGCACTATGCTCCACAGGTTTTACTTCGTGCCACACTAGCTTAATTGTTTTTCTCTGCTGCCTGCCTAGGCTGTAAGTGATGTCAGGAGGACATTGCTGACCTCCAGCACATGCTATGGTCCTCTCCCTCCCTCTCTATCGACTGGCTGGCTATTCACGAAAAGCTACAAAACAACAGTTGAGGAAGTGTAGAGGTAATGATAGAATTACCCTCCTTACTGAACTATATAAACAACAAGATTCTATCAATGTGCAATGGTGAATAATTTAGTGATGATAGTCTATCTAATAAGTGAAGAAAGCTCTCTCTTGAGATGACAAGACGGGGGCACTATGTGCTTTTAAAATACCCCTCACACACTAGGAACCCCTTAGTGTCATGCTTCATCATGGGGGTCTTCCCGTCCCTCTACGGGGCGGGGCGTGCTGCGACCTGCGAGCTACGTGGGAGAACTATTTGATGTAACGATAGGCTATGTGGGGTGCAGTGTGGGTGATATCAGTGAAGTGTAGGGACCTATATATGTGAATGCAAAATAAAAAATTCCCTGGCTAGTAGAAAAAAGACTATTTATTAACTTCTCTGGCTGGGAACATTAAAAAGGGGGTTTTGTTGGTAGAGCAAATTGCTTGCTACCTGGTCAACATGTTTCGTAAGCAGTCTCCTACTGCTTACTCATCAGGACCTCTGATGGTCCCTACAGAAAAAATATACTCAATTATGAATTCTAAAGGGTATGCCTAAAGTCCTACTACTAAGTAGCAAAAATAGGCTACCTAGTTGGGCTTCCGGGCTTGAGTTGGCCCGAAGGGAAGCGTAGAAAAAACTGACCTATTGTGGTCTCTGTAAAGAAATGGGAGAAAAAGGGAAAACAAACAAGAAACATGTAAATTCAATGCTACACGAGTCTTTGCACATAGTTCTCAATGTCTGCTTAATGCGAGGAAACCACTGTCATTACGTGTCCTCTTTAGACATAAGCATTCTTGTTTTGCTTAATTCGTGGAAAGTAAAGGGGTAGTACACTTTTCTTGGTGGTTATCGTACTCATATTGGCAAACTTTGTCATATGGTTAGTTTTAACCACAAGGCATGTGGATAAGTTCATCTCAAAGCGCACACACATGTCTCAATGCACCAGATTCATACACCTAACTAAAGAATGGAACAAATGCTTAAACCGATAGTAGCGATGTAGTGGCTCAGACTTTTTAAAAAAGAATGGTACAAGGAGAAGCGTTCTATGTCTTTCATAAAACAAATTCGTATAAAACCGTGATTCATCACGTGTAACTGAATAAAATGAGTATACATACTGGTAAGACACATCTAGCGTGCCTCATGAGCTGCCAAACGAAGGGTTTTCCATTCGGTATACAAAAACCGCATCCTTCAGTCATTACACGAGCTGCGCACGTTTCTTTACCTTAGTGCTGTACGCGACCAAAGTTTAAAGTCTTGTGGTCAGAGTCTATTACTTACGTTACCACTTTATGGAGCAATGCCTTAGTCCTACCCTTGTGCCACTCCAAGGAATAAAGTGGCCGTATTTTTGCCGTCTTTTAACCGGATAGAGAAACTGTGTTGTCATCTGTAACTTGTATCACTGGTAAAGACTAGAGCGCTCACCCAAGATGGCCGCCGTTTGTGGCTTTACAGTGTGAAAAGAACGTGTCTGTAGAGTCTTTCTACTATGTTCCCGACAAATCTCAACATATTAAAATTAATTTGTGTACTTATTTACAATACTGAGGGAGACAACATTTCTCAATATTCTCGATGTTCTCAATTTGTATACTTATTTACAATGATGAGGGAGACAAAAGTTCTCAATGTTCTCGAAGTTCTCAATTGTGGAGAAGACCAAAGGTATTCACTGCGCCTGAGTTGGGAAAAACGCATTAACATGTCCTATGTTGGGAGAAGGCAGTTCCTACACGTACTGTATAGTTTGCTAGTGTTTATTCAGTTGCATAGTGGGTGAAACAATGAATTGAGCAAAGTTATTTCCTGTGATTTTGTTTCTTAGAAAAGACTCATTAACTCATCCAATATTGGGAGAGGGCAGTTCCTGCACACTTTGTATAGTCTGTCGGTATTTCTTCATTTTTATAGTGGGGAAGACCAATGTTATTCACTACGCATATGTATCGTGTATTGGTGGTGATTAAAAGCAGATGCTTGAAGATTCAGTTGGTTAGTAGTCTACTAGGCAGTGCTCCGGAGGTGGTAATCCTTGTGGAACGTTTCTCATGGCGAGTGTGTTGTATGCAGTCACCGAGCTTGTATAATGGCGAGCATACACTATAGTTGTCCCCATGGGATTTCGTCGTTCAGGCCAGTTTTATTTGAATTAATGCCGAACACCCATCTTTGTTCCTTCTCTAAGAGGCGTTCCTCATTGTCCACCAGTTCAATTATTGTCCAGGTAATGTCCTCTGGTTTGTGACCGCTTTCCAAGAAGTGAGTGGTCAACTTCGTGCTGGCTTTTTTGCATTTTATCGTGCTCTTGTGTTCTCCTATTCTGGTTTTGATGGCCCTGCTAGTCATGCCGACGTATTCCAAGTTGCAAGGGCAGGTAGGTGATCAGGTATACCACATTTAGACTGTTACAGTTTGTAAAGCATCTCTGCTCCCAGGTGGTCCCATTCTGGAAGGTCAGTCTTTAGCTCCTTCTGGTCAAACAGCAGACTTCCCATAATGCACAGTCTCATTTGAGCCTCCCATCGGTGGGTGTGTCATTTGGAAAATGGAGAAGTGGGTTAGCGGTTGCGCACACCGCTTCCGTTAAAGCCCCTGAAGAGAAGCAGATGGAGCTTCGAAACGCGCCGGGCAGATCCATTATGGAGCGGCATCTACAAGCGGATCCCAGTCCTCACCTACACATGAATCAAGCTGCTGCTCTTGTGCTACTCGGAGGAGGACAACCTTGGAGCGAGAATGTATGCGCGGCCATCCAGCCCCGGAGTAGGCACCCCCGTCATCCTTGGGGGTCACGGAAGTGAAACAGCAGCCGTACACGGGATCGAGGACGGGCCCACTTGCGGGGTCCATACAGGACTTGATTATGTTCTTTCCGCACCACACTTCCCACAATGCACAGTCTCATTTGAGCCACCCATCGGTGGGTGTGTCATTTGGAAAATGGAGAAGTGGGTTAGCGGTTGCGCACACCGCTTCCGTTAAAGCCCCTGAATGGAAGCAGAAGGAGCTTCGAAATGCGTCGGGCAGATCCATTACGGAGCGGCATCTACAAGCGGATCCCCGTCCTCACCTACACATGAATCAAGCTGCTGCTCGTGTGCAACTCGAAAGAGGACAACCTTGGAGCGAGAATATATGTATATATATATATATATATATATATATATATATTACCTACTGGCGGTCGCCAGTAGGTATATATAGTTAGGATTTTTTTCCTATGGGACTTTTGAAAATTCTATGTCTAATAACTTTGGCGTTTGTGGACGGAATCGGCTGAAATTTTCAGGAAAATGGCAAATTTTGTTTCTGAGCAGCCCATGAAAATTTGGGGGGGTTTCGTCAAGGGGGGGCCGAGAAAAAAGGGGGGTCTCAAAACGCGTTTTTCCCATGTTAATTTCCATAGGGCGTTTGGCCTCACTTTTAGCTCGAACGGCTGAATGGATTTGCACGAAACTTGGCAAAATTGTAGGGACTGTTAGCCCGATGTGCCTTTGCTGGGTCGCAATATATGTGCTCCAGTGGATTTTGAGAAATTAACGTTTTAAAAAATTTATATATCTGTGACAGCGTCCTGGATAGCGCACTAGTTCGCGTACTTTTCGCGTAACGGAGCTTTGCGAAGCGAAGCTGATTGGCTCTCCGGTGTCTGTCAACATTCTAAACAGTCCGTAGCGTGCCATTTTGTCTCTCGGTAGGATCGAGAGACAAGAGGAGGCCAAAACGAAGGGGGAAATAAAGGAAAGGGGGCAAGGTAGACCCCTTCTGACCCCCTAGGATTGATGAGGGGGATATTAAAGTGCCCCGCGGGTCCCCAAAAAAAAAAAAATTGTTTTTTTCGTGGGGTGCGCCCGGTTCGCGTACCGGAAAGCGGTACTATAAGGAAACAAGAATGATTGACTTTTAACTTATTGTATGTTTATTGATTGTTCGTTTTTTTTTTTTTTTTATTTTTTTATTTACGTAGCTACATGTAGGTACCAATGCAGAGTCTATAATTTAATAAACGCCTTTGTAAATAAAAACTCCTTTGTAAATATCTTGCCTGTTGTTATAGAAGTTATTGTGGTATATGGAATTCATACCATAGTCTGTCTGGAAAGCCGAAACAACATGCTGGCAGGAGATGATAAAGAGATGTTAAATACACATTGGGGATTATATAGTGGGAGAAAGGAAGTAACTATGAACAAAGCTAGTATGTAACACCAAAAAGTTGCACAGTATATTTTAAGTCTGACTTCACGTTATAATACATTTGCTACTAGTTTTCAATATACATATAAAAATAAATAATGTGTCAAACAATTTTTGAATTAAGAAATTAAAATTTATTTTTCATTTTGTTTTTCAAAATTTAAAAGAAAATCTAAAAAATCGTGATCATTTTTTTCTTCATTTTTTAGTAGAAAATTTACTGCATCTACACATTGCACAAGTTCATTATTTATTGTGTCGTCGTAGAAATCCATGTCAACTTGTGTCTCAATTTTTTTTTCTGTTTCAGTTTTCATGTTGTTTTGTTGTTCTTCCATTTTCAATTCTGAAAAATGAATTTTTAAAAAATATATCAGTACAGAAAGGGCATTGTTGGGTTTCAGTACAGATTGACAGTTTGGTTATTTATATAGTGTTTTTTTCTTTGGGCAGTGTATGGTATCAAATTAGAAGTAGAAATATGAAGAAAATTATCAAATAAACTCTTAGTCAATTCTGAATTATACTATAGAAGTCTAACTCTATCCTTAACTCAGGGCCGGCGCTAGGCATGGGCAGCGTGGGCTGCCGCTCATGGTCTCGCACTCAGCCCACCAGCATGGGGCCACGCACCGGTGATTTATCCTTTTGTTTTCCTGGAGATCTATCATAAAGAAAGGTGTCGCTTGCAATTAAGGTCCATTGGAGGGGGCCCCCTCCTTGGGCCTCCCATGGATGGTGTCAGGAGGTATAGGGGAGGGAGAAGGAGACGCTCCTTCAATTGCAAGGAGAACATTCACAGACACTGAGGGGGCCCCACTGTCCAGCATTTTTGCGCACCCACAGTTTTAACTTTTAGACCACAATCAATTCTCACACCTATGAAGGTGTGAGAAATGCGTGTGGAGTAAAAGTTAAAACTGTGGGGGCGTCAAAATGCTGGACAATGGGGCCCCCTCAGTGTCTGTGAATGTTCTCCTTGCAAGGGGCCACTTATGTAAATTGGAGGGGGCCTCGCGCACGTTCCCTTTTAGCCCATGGTCTTGCAAATCCTAGGACTGGCCCTGCCATAACTAAAACAGAGAAGTCTATTTTTTTCTATAAGTATTACAGAGTGATAGAATATAATTGTCAGAAAATGTTTTTCTAATTAGCTTTCAGTACAGAACATACTTCAGTTTTATAAATAATATCTTACCTTTTAAATATAAGTTGAAGTTATCAGTTGATTTTTTGTGGTTATGCACTTCACGAAGTAGTAGTCAAAATGGGTGTGTTTCTCTCTCTTTGTATATATATATTCAGGTACATAACCAATGAAATGTCATGATATAATAGTAGAAATTGAAAGTAATCTTTTAATTGGTTGTCATTTCCAACACTTCCGATATGTTTTGTGAAGTAATTTACCTCAGGGATTTTAGAGAGTTCTACATGCTAAATGGCTAAATGGTATTCCAACAATATTTGTGAAAATGGTAGGGATTGGTATGTAGTATGAGCTAATGTTTAATTGGTGAAAGTGTCTCCAGTTGTTTTTCTGTAAATTACTTTCCCACCTTTTTTGAGCGAGTGCTTGTCAGTGTGTTTCCCGGTACGCGAACTTGCAGCGTTACGGGAGTCCTCCATTTTGTGTTTCAGTAGAATTGAGATACAAGATGGAGGGTAAATAATTTTCAGAATGGGTAGATTGGGGTAGTGTAGACGTATCCTGTCTCCCTAAGTTTTCTGAGGGTGGCTCAGGAGGCTCATATTTGTCGTTAAAAAAAATTGTTTTTTTTCGCATGGTTAGCTGCCGGTACGCAAACTAGTTAGCGTACCGGGAAGCGAATATAGGTGAAAATAAGTGAAAAAAGGTACATTCGAAATTTCAAAAGAGTACACTAAGTTAAGGTAGCTCTGAAAAGAGCTTTTGGGTTTTGTGTATGTTCTAGAAACTTATAAGTAGGAACCAATACACATTCTTAAATTTAGTATGAAAACTTTGTTCCCCTCATCTGAGAAATGCACGCCATCTCCTCTGTAGATATCTTGCATGTAGTAACGCAAGTTATTGTTGTAGATGCAGCCCATTCCATGGTCCCTCATGTAAGCTGAAACAGACTTATTTACATGCTTCCTCGATTTTTCTATTTGTGGACAAAATTGATTGGACCACCTCCATTTTTGTCTTTGGCATATATTGGAATATACCAAGGCAGTTTGAGGAAAAAGTGTCATCAAATGCTCAAAGGTGTCCTTTAGGAGCATTTCCAGACCTACCCCAGTCAAAGTGCCTAAATCGTTTCCGCCACAGTGCACTATTATGAGGTCAGGGTTTGGCAAATGTAAAAAGGTTTTCACCAATGGTATCAATTGGTGACATTTCAATCCTCTTCGGCCAATCCATTTAATTTCCACATTTTGTAAATTGAGGTTGTGTAAATTTCTGTTATCACCATACCTGTGAGCCCAGTGGATGTAGCTATGTCCAAGAATCCAGACTGAAAACATGGCTAGAGGAGTTTTTGCTGCAGTCAGATGAAGTGTGGGAATGAAATGGCAGTTGAAATAGTGAAGTTTGTAATGAAAAAAAACTGTGGAGTTTAAGTGCAAATGATTCATTAGCAGTGATTGGTGTATTTCTATTGCTGAAAACAGAAAGTTAGGGTGCATGGATGTGTTCTTTGAAAGATGTAATTTGAATGGTTAATAAAAAATGATGTTATGAAAGATTTCAGTGGATTAGCAGGTGTACTGAGAGTTCAGAGTTCATTTGAAACATTGTTGTGTGAACTTGTAAACCTGAGAGGTCTGGCAGGCGGTAGTTGCTATGGAAAAGAGGTAGAAAGGGCAGAGGGGGGAAGGGTGTTGATTTGAAAATAGTGAGGGAAGAGTTTTGATTGGCTGACATGAGAGATATGTGTGATGAATATCAGCGTTTCAGTGCCTTTGTTGGTTCCAGCCTCTGGAGTGCATACCTTTAATTCTGCTAAAGAATAATTGGTGTGTTTCTGAGTCTGTTTTGAATTTCAAAAAGAATTTGTAAAGGTGAGTTATCGTTTATATATTTTAGATAAAGACTAGTATGCTTTTTTGCGTAAATAAGAAAGTCAGCTGTGTATTTAAAATGATGTTTTGCGTCAAGTGTTTTGCATTCTGCTTTCAAAGGTGATTTTGGATTCTTTTACCAATTGTAATTGTAGATAATGTAAATTATTAGTACTGACAAGGTGTGTATGTACATAGGAGCTGTGCTGTGTTTTCAAATTATGATCGGAAAATCGTTTTTAAGGAAAAGGCATGCTTTAAAAAATTATGAGAAACTATGTACTTGTGATGTGACTCCTGCAATGCGTCGCTTTTGCGGAACAGATATATGATGCTTTTGTGTTGGTATTGTTACGGTGTATATGTAAAAAATGATGCATAAGTGTTGCACGGGCATTGTAAATACTCTTCTATGTGTGCTTAGCAATTTCAAGTCACTTCCCCCGGGTTCAAGGGCCTTGTGAATACGTCCCCATGTGTGTCTGGTCATTTAAAGTCACTTTCCCTGTAGTGCAAGGCCCTTGTAAATACGCCCCCATGTGTGCCTGAAAAATTTTCATTTTGATTGTTTGAGTTACATAGCCATGTTAAAAGTTATTGAAAAAAAGGTGCAAGTTCCTTAAAAAAACTTTTTGATGGGTATTAGGGCATCTTAAGTCTGTTCCGCATGAATGTAGGTGTATTATTGTTTTACATAAAAGGTTTAAAAACTATGTTTGAAATCAAATGCATGCACACTTAGGGCCTGATGTAGGCGGTCGTTTCAGGCCATTTACCGACCGGTTACGGCCGATTTCGGCCGTTTCCGACCGGTAAATGGCCAATCGGTATGTAGGGGCCTAAATCCAAGGCCACATGTATATTTTAAATGATGTTTTGCGTCAAGTGTTTGCATTATGCTTTGAAAGGCGATTTTGCATCTTTTTACCAATTGTAATTGTAGTTAATGTAAAGTATTAGTACTGATAAGGTGTGTATGTACATAGGAGCTGTGGTGTGTTTTCAAATTATGACCAGAAGAGTCCTACCTACATATGGGTGGCTTTAAATCGGTATATTTATCGATGTTTTATTTTACCGAATCAGTAAAATTACCGATTCGGTAATTTTACCGATTCGGTAATATATTGCCCCTTACATGACAAATTTTGTTATCTGGTCGGTAACGGCCGAAAATACCGTTTTTCGGTCGTTACCAACCGACCTACATCTGGCCCTTAAAGTCTTAGAGACAGATTTATGATGGTTGTGCGCCTCTTTTGTGCTGTTGGTGCGTCACTTTTGTAATGCAGGAGAGATTTACAAGAAGCACCATGTTGCAAAACAGCAGCCGCGGGTCGCGGAGGGAGTTACGGTGGGGCAGGCATGCCGGGAGGGTGAGGGGCAGGGTGGAGGGACGTAAACACTAGCATATGGATTATTGCAGGTAAGTACACAGTTTAATGTGTGTAAAGTTTCATGTGGGCTTTTTTTTGCAGGGTGGGTAGTCATTTGCATGAAAGCCCTGTAATACTATCACTATCACAGTAAAATTAAAAAAAAATTAATGAATCATCTTTATAGCGTTGCTGAATCAAATTCTTACTGTTGATTTACTGTTTGGTATTAGTGGTTAATAGCATTTTTTATTATATTTTACCACAGATTCAACTGCAGATTATTGAGAAATTAGACAATGCCATCTAAAGATAGAATCCGAAAGTCTACGAAACGTCAAAGACAGCAGATTACTACATTTTTGCAGCAGTCCTCTACATTTAAATCATCTCAACGCACGAAGAAAACCTCGGGTAAGCGAACGAAATCATTTCTTAGAAACATTTGTAGAAACAAAAGTATAACTACAGAACAAGTTTTAGTGCCGAAAAAGAGAGCCAATTTAAATGGAAAGGAAAGGCCTGTCAAAAAAGCTTCTGCTACAGCTGGAGATAACTCTGTGCATGGCAGTAGAAGGGAAAATGTATTCAGGGACATTCGTAGGCGAATGTTTTGCAACAGGGTAATTGTCAATTTGCTAAAACAATTCAAGAAAGGCCAACAGAAAGCGGCATTTTATAAGAAAAAGAAAAATGTAGAGAAAATTATTGATCAGGCTTTCGAAATTAAGCGAAAGTTATGTATTTTGGTAATTAATAGAATTAGGAAACTAAACAAGGTAATCTATGTTTTCAAATCTAATAGTAGATGGAAGAGAGAAGTAAATCGAACTAATTTTTGTGATGTTTTCTCAGGAGAATGAATGCATAGTTCAAATAGTGAGGCATTTTTTAATGAGGAGAGTTATTTTCAGGACAATGATTTGGTGCATGCAGTTGACACCAGTGGTCGAGCTTATGAGGTGAAAGACGGTCAACCGGTTGAAAAAGAAATACTTGTGTCTGCAGATGCAGAAGAGGCGTTAAATGATGAGGTTTTAGGGAGACGTCCTAAGGGACCAGTGTACATCTGGAAGTGTAGTTCTATTTGCAGTGTGCGACAGGATTCCATCAATTTGCTTTGTGATTTTATACGGACATTTCATAAGAAAAGTGTAAAGCAAAAAATAAAGATGTTGCAAGAATTAGATCCTTGCAGAGTGAGACAAGTGACAGGTTTGCGTGGTCATTCACTGGCTTGTCTTTCCAGGAGAGTATGCCAGAGTGTATTTCATCATTTCAGGATGCTAGCAGTGCATCATAATAAAGTGAGGAAATTAGTGAGAATGTTGTATTATGCTAAGAGTCCAGCAATTATGCTTAAACAATTAAGCAGTGCTCTTTTGCATGGTTCTGAAGTAGATGTGAAGAATATTTGTCAAGAAATTGAGTTCTGTTACTTTGCTGGTAAAGAGAACAATGTTGATATTGAATCACTAGAAGAAGGTAATGTGGAAGACAGTGTACAGATTTTCAGTACAGATAAGTTTCATAAGGAAATTTCCACGTTTATGGTGAAATCAAGTGAGAGGCCTAATTTCACTTGTGTGTGTTGTCGACGGACTTATTATAAGAATCAGACTAAGTTAGTCAATATATATGCAAAAAGTGATATGGAAAACAATAGTGAATGGAAGGATTTTGCCACATACTTGATGGTAGAAAATTGTTTTGATTTGGGAGCGGACCAACGTATGTGTACTTATTGTTTTAACAAATTAAACCAAAACCAGATGCCTGCTAGAGCGGTTCATAATAATCTGGAATTAGATGACATTCCTTCTGAATTGAAGGATTTAAATACTTATGAATCTATTTTGATTCAAAGTGTCCATCCCTTCCAGGCTATTGTACGAATGGAGCCAAAGACAGGGAAGTTGCCTCCATCAGATTTACAGAGAGGATTTAAGGGAAGGGTTGTTTATTTGCCTTTGGATTTGAAGAAAAACATTAATACAATAGGAGTAGAGAAAGTGGAAGAGGAACCTCTGGTTATTATAGTCAATGGTGTTCCGACAAAGAGTAAGAAAATCTGGCAAGATTTAGTGGATGTTAGGAAAGTCAAAAAGGCAACATTGTATTTGATAAAAAACAATAAGTACTACAAGAATGTATGTGTTGCAGAAGAGGAAGTAAGTGATGAAGAGGACAGCGATTTGTGTCCTGGACAAATTGAGAAAGTAGAAGCCTCTAAAAAGGAAGAAATATATGAACATTATAGTGTTCATCCTTTGCATTCCAAGGAAGTCATGGGGAATGCTATTGAGTTGTTTCAAATGAAACAAGCCAAAGGGAGTCCCATTAGTGTTTGGAAGGAAAGTTTGGAAGCTCGATGTTTTCCACAGTTATTTCCTACAGGTCGAGGAGGACGATATGATGAGCGACCTGTTCAAGTTCCTGCTTCAGAATACCGGACTTTACGATTGTATACAGAAGATGCTAGGTTTCGACAATGCATTCCCTATTTGTTTCATCTCCTGTTTGAAAGCGATCTGTCTGGACTGTCATATGCAGTGAACCACATCTTGAAAAGTGGTATACAGATGCGAAACATCTCGACAAGGGACTTTATGGATAAAGTCAATGTCCAAGACAGTATTTTGGATTCTCACCTAATTAATCTCATGGCGTGTCAGCGTGGTACTAATGAGTACTGGTACCGTCGTCATGGTGATTTAAAATGTATGCTGAGGAACTTAGGAACTCCGACATGGTTCCTCACTCTCAGCTGTGCCGAGTATAGCTGGGAAGACTTACTTGAATTTCTACGAGAAGCAAATGGAAACATTGAAAATATTGAATTCAAGACACCCGGAGAACTGTGCTCTTTAGATCCAGTGAATGTATGCAGGTACTTCAATCATAGATTTGAAGCTATGATGTCTTTCATCATGAATAAGAAGAATCCACCTCTTGGAGAGGTGTTGGATTTTTTCTGGAGAAAGGAGTACCAAGCAAGAGGTGCTCCTCATATACATATGCTGCTATGGATCAAGGATGCACCAAAATTTGGAACAGATCCGGATGACTTAGTGATGAGTTTCATAGAACAGTATTCTACGTGTGCTGTTCCAAACGCAAAGGAGAAGAAAAGCCTAAGAGAACAAGTTCTACGTTTCCAAAGCCATCGTTGTGGAAAGTACTGTCGTCGTAAATTCAGAAACAAGGACAAGTTCTACACCAAATGTCGTTTCAACTTTCCACGACCGGTGATTTCTAAAGGAAGAGTAAACAGTTTGATGTCTTCACTGCGACATAATGTGACGAGGAAATCACCCAAAAACACATACAATTTGAAAAGAAACGAAGAGTCCAAGTACATCAACGACTACAACCCTGTGATTTTGTCCATGTGGAATGCTAACATGGATATACAGTTTGTGGCTGACAACTGTATGGCTGTGGCTCGGTATGTGACATCTTACATCACCAAAAAAGAAAAGACAGAATTGAAGGATATGTGGGAGGATATTTCCCATGAAAAGAGCCTCAGCAAGAAGTTGTACAGTTTCAGTTTGAAGATGTTGTCGCATCGAGAAATCGGAGCTTACGAATGTTCTGACCGCTTGTCTTCAGCAAGTCTCTATGCCAAATCCAGGAGTATCGTTTGGGCGAGTCTTGGTCTTGCTGCAACGCGAAATCGAGTTCTAAAACCTGTCCGGGAAATTGAGTATTTGGCGGAAAAGGAGCCAAACAGTACCGACATTTTGAAGACCAACATGTTGGATACATATTATCCAAATCGAAGCAGTCACCTGGAGAATGCTTGTCTGTATGATGTTCTTCAAAATTACGTTTTCAAAAGGAACATCAAAGAAGATATCGATAAAGGAGTGTATGCTGTAATTGGAAGTGAAGGATGTCTGGTCAAGCAAAAAAAATGTCAATAGATAAATCATCGAAAATTGGATTGTGAATCTTCTGAAAGAAAAGAGTTTTTCTATTTAGCTCTTTTGCAACTTTTCAAGCCTTGGCGTGCAGAAGAGGAACTGCTTGGGGATTTTCTCTGTTACGAAGACTCCTTCAATGCAGCCAAGGAGTCCATAGAATGTCCTGTTTTTCCCAAATATCTACAAATGTTGAATGCAGAAATTGAGCAGGAAGCAACAATTGCAGCCGAGATTGCTAGAGACAGTTCTCAGGACAGTCAGAGTTCTGTTTCATTGAGTCAGAATCCACTAGGAGAACCAGTTATCGAAAATGAAGCTGCCACTGCCATGATTGAAGTGGAAAGAGCCATGGCACATGCTCAGAAGGATGCAGTTAACTTAGAAGAATTGGAAAGACAACTCAACATTGAGCAGAGGAAAATATATGACGAAGTTACCAGCCAAATTGATCATGGATTAAGTCATGAGAAGGAAGAGTGCTCATGTACGTCGTTGAAGCCTGTCCGACTGTACGTGAGTGGAGAAGTAGGAACTGGAAAAAGTTTCCTCATTAAAGCAATTTCATGTTATCTGCAGAAAAGGACTGAATCATCGCTGTCTTGCGTTGTGACCGCTCCAACTGGACTGGCAGCTCATAACATTAAAGGGATTACTTTGCATCGGTTACTGATGCTGCCAGTGGAGCATGATAACAAATTACAATACCACAAGTTATCTGGAGATGCCTGTTGTGAAGTATCTAGAGTCCTGAAGAAGATGAAACTTCTTATCATTGACGAAGTAAGCATGGTTTCAAATGTCATGCTTGCTTTTGTGCATTTGAGAATGCAGGAAGTTCTTAAAACAGAGTATGATGTGTTATTCGGTGGCAAACACATCATTGTTTTTGGTGATCTTCTGCAGCTGACACCAGTGAAAGGACAACCAGTGTTTAAACTGCTTACACATGAAGATACCAAGAAGTGCCTAGGGAGCATTGGCAACGTTAACATATGGTTAAACTTCAGTTATGCTGAGCAGCGTGAAAATATGCGTCAGGCGAAGGACGAAGATTACAAGAATATTCTGCAAGATGTTAGAATCGGGAAAGTGACTGAGCGTGGTAAAGAAGCTTTACATGCACTATTTGTATGAAGGAGGGAATAGATGTAAATTGTATAAATATTGTTTTAGGAAAGGATTGTGATGGTGGGAAGCTGGATGATTTCTTGCCCATGGCATTTAACGAAAAGGGCACTTGTATAGAAAATACCCTGGAGAGACTTTTGTCATGGAACATAGCGGGGCTGGGGGCCAGACTATTGTCACAGCATTGGATTGATTTTGTAAGTGGATTCGAAATGTGCCTTTTCCAAGAGACGTGGGCTTCTGACCCAATTTATCTCCAAGGATATTTAAATTTTTGTATACCAGCTACGAGAGGCCCCAGGGGTAGACCTATGGGTGGCCTCGCAATTTGGATCAAACAAAACTCTAATGTCAAAGCAAAAATTATTGATCTAGGTTGCAAGGACATACAATTATTGAGATTATCCGTAGGAAAGGGTGGTTTGATAGACATCTACAATATATATCCTAGGGGCAGGAGTCTTGGGAATTCTCCTACCCTAGAGGTCCTATCCGCCTCCCTTGAATCCCGGTCACTGGGAAACAAAGTAATCTTGGCTGGTGATTTGAATAGGACTTTTGA
Organism: Lissotriton vulgaris; assembly: GCF_964263255.1. Taxonomy (NCBI): domain Eukaryota; kingdom Metazoa; phylum Chordata; class Amphibia; order Caudata; family Salamandridae; genus Lissotriton; species Lissotriton vulgaris. The sequence continues at coordinate 628,648,380 of NC_141694.1, read as the reverse complement.
GCCTTTAGAAAACAATGCATACCCAATAGGAATTGAGGAAGATGCCCTTTGGGGCATCCCAAATCTAAACCTCATACCTGTGAAGCGCTGGACAAAAGACATTTTGTTGTTGAACGCGTTATGTTTGGAGTATGGTTTGAGGGCCCTTAATGGCAGGACAAAAAGCGACCAAGGTGGCAATTGTACATTCGACAATGGGCACAATAAAAGTAGGATTGACTATGTCATCTGTAGTCTTGAGTTATGGTGTGGAGTGGGCGACATGGAAATTGTGGGGAGAGTAGAAAGTGACCATAACCCCCTCTGTGTCTCCCACTCATGGTGGAAGGCCGCACGAACTAACCTAGTCTCAGGTTGTGGGAGTGTACCTGTTATGGCTAATGACTTAAGACGGGTGAGATGGCCATACGTCCTGGCCAATTCGTCCATTATGGAGTCCATTAATATGGAGACAGTCAATGCTATTGATGCCATGGCAAAAGTAGACAAGGTAACACCAGACTCTGCCCAAATAGCTGACATACACGACACATTCTTCTCCTTGATAAAACCGCACTTTACCAAGCCTGCAAAGACTACCAGGAAAGTACCCATTACAATGGCGACCTGGTTCAACAAACAGTGCAGGGTAGCCAGACTGGAGTTGGGCAGAGCACTCAAAAGCAGGGACAAGGCCTCGATTAGCGCCACCAGGAAACTTTATAAGGACAGTATCCGCAAGGCTAAGAAGCGGTGGGATGAGGAGTACTGGGAGGAGCTACTCGAGGCCTCAGGACAAAAGGATTCCAGACTTTTCTGGAAAATTGTGAAATGAGGAAGAGGGGGCGCCCCTAACAATCCCGACAACAATGTCGATGAGGCGTTGTGGGTCGAATATTTTAAACCCCAGTATGCTGAGAGTAGGGATACAATGGCCATTGAACCAATCCCTTTGGTATTCTGCAAGGGTGATTTATTTTCAATTAAGGACGCGGAACACGTAATAGCAAGTTTGCAGGGGGGAAAAGCCCCTGGGCTTGACGGAATCCCCTCAGATATTTTTAAACACGACAAGGTCCAGTGGGCAAAATACGCGACCTTGTTGGGAAACGGCCTAGCGAAAGGGGCAAAAATCCCAAGTATATGGAAGGGGGCAATAATAATACCGATCTTCAAGAAAGGGGATTGGTCACTCCCGGCAAATTATAGACCAATAAGTTTGCTGGCCACCATGCAAAAAGTAGTGGGGAAGATGCTGGTCGACAAACTTATGGCCTGGGTAGATGATAACAATGCTTTATCCCCCTTCCAGGCAGGATTCAGACGTGCAACCAGTACGGTCGACCAAATTTTTCGTTTCACCATGCTGCGGTGGGGGACTGTACTCCTGGGCAAAGGCAGCCTCTATGTAGCATTTGTTGATCTAAGGGCTGCCTTTGATCTGGTAACCAGGTGCACGCTGTGGGAGGTTCTGTCCAAAATAGGGGTCCCACCTGATTTGCTTACGCTGATAATGCGTTTGCATGAAAGTAACTATGCAAAGGTTCAGTGGGGGAGGAATGGGGAAACCACTACCAACTTTCCAGTCGAGCGGGGGGTCCGGCAGGGATGTGCAATGGCACCCCTGCTGTTCTCCCTGTTCATTAATGGCATTGTAGACAGGATGACGGGTGCAATGGTTGACGCACCTTCGCTAGCGGGCATCAGAGTTCCAATTCTGATGTTCGCTGACGATACTTTGATCGTGTCCAAAACCCCGTCGGGTCTTCAGCGAGCTTTGACCATTTTTGACTCATTCTGCAAAGAACGGGGTCTTGAGGTTAATGTAAACAAAACCAAGTTGATGGCCTTTGGGCAAAAGCGTCAATCTCGACCCAATGTATTTTTGAACAACGCCAAATTAGAGTTGGTAAATGTTTTTACATACCTTGGGGTCGAGATTTCAAGCAAACTTGGTTGGTCACGACACATAGAGAAGGCGGTGTTGAAACACCAACAGATCTCGGGAGCCCTTAGGGTTGAGCAAGTAAAATCCAAAACCAGGCCTGTAAAACCTGTTCTGATGGTCTACGACGCAAAAGCCTTGGGCGCAACCCTCTACGGGGCTGAAGTCTGGGGCTTTGAGAGTCTTACTACCCTCCAAAGATCAGAGAACAGGTTTATGAGAGGGATAACTAGTCTACCCCAAAGTACCCGACTGATACCGCTTGGTTTGGATCTAGGTAGAAGATCGCTTAGTGACCGTGCCCGTCTGAGGCCTATCCTCTATTGGAGACGCCTATGGACCACAATGGAAATTAGACACTATGCTGAGGGGTTCTTAGCACTAGCCAAACTAGATGTTTTTCGCAAAATCACATGGTTAAAAATGCTAAGGGACACCCTTGCTGAGCTTGGGCTCTCCAAATTATGGGAAAACCCCCTTGGGGAAGTATTCCCAAGTAAATCCAGTATTAAAGAACTATATTGGAATTATATCGACCAGAAACTTTGGAGGAGCGCATCCTCGGAATCCATGGGGGGTAGATTTATGGAAATTAAACAAAGACCTTCCTTAGAAAAATATTGGGACAGCATAACTGTCCCATTAGACAGGAAATTATTTTTCCAATTAAGGGCAGGTTCTCTCCCCCTGAGGTGCATGACGTCGAGATGGAGAACTAATAGTGACTCGTGTTGTCCGTCATGTGGGGCCCCTAAGGAAAGCATCGCACACTTTCTTTTTTTATGCGATGCTTATGTAAATCCAAGAAATTCTTGGCTGGCACCAGTTTGTAGGAACCTCGGTGTCCAAAGTGGTGTTGAGGGGCTGAGAATTATTTGTTCCTCCACTGAAATACCAATCGTAGTTGGAACTGCTAAATATCTGGGGTGGGCTTGGTCTATAAGGAGGAGGGCTCTATCCTCTAATGTGTTATGAATTTTACACTTTCCTATGTACGACTTATCCTTGCAGACAACAACTGGGAGATATATATGAATTTTAAATTTAAAAATGCGGCTAATATGTATGGCATCAGTTCCTATTGTATAAACTTAGGAATGGTCCGCAAATTGGAGGTTGCTATATTGTAACATGCATTTAGTTTCCGCATACCATGAAAAAGCTATTTTTAATTCTAATTGATAACAATTTTTATCTTATATATCATGTATTTTTAATTATAAATTTATTGTTATAGGATGTCGATGCTTTTAGAAATGTATGCATTTTTATGTGTGTGCTTTTATGAGTGTATAACTCGAATAAAGCTTTTTCTATCTAGCTTTACATGCACGCTTACTGTCAAATTTATATCCAGAAAAAGACGTCTTGCCAGAGGATATTTTTCAGAAAATTACTGAGAAGAAATCTGGAATATGTTTGATGCCAACTCTTGCAGAATGTTCCATCTTCAACAACAAAATGTTGAATTTAGAAAAACAAGACATTGTAAAACTTAAAGCTATTGACAAAATAGAGCATATGGGAGCAACAATTATTTTGTCAGAGAATTTGAAATCTAAATTGGATTCATTAGAGAAGACTATATCTAAAACTGCGGGTTTTGAAAAGACTTTGAATGTATGCTTAAATTGCCGAATCATTTTGAGAAGGAATTTACATGTTGAAAGAGGTCTGGTAAATGGATCAATGGGTAATGTTGTTGATTTTGAGAGATACAGAAGTAGAGATGGAATTGAATTTTTAAAAATCAAATTTGATGGCATTGAGGAAGTACAGCTAATTGGTCGTTGCTCTGGTAGGTTTTTGCTTGTTAAAGACTTATATGTTCGCCGTAAGCAGTTTCCTGTTTGCTTGGCATATGCGGTGACAATCCATAAATCGCAAGGTTTAAGTGTAGACACTGCTTTGGTGAATATTGGCAGTTCTGTGTTCAAGGAGGGTATGGCTTATGTAGCATTGTCACGAGTCAGAACTTTATCGGGATTATACTTGATTGACTGTGATGTCACAAACATTTGTGCGGATCTAGATTGTGTTAAGGAATACAATAGGTTAAGAAGAGAGTATGCGCCACATTTGCCTCAATATCCTTTGTTTGAGAAACGTGTGGTAGGCTGGAAACGAAGAAATATCAGTAATAGTAGGGAGGTTGATGCAAAAAGACCAAAAGTCGATGAACCCAAAAGTGGAAGCAGCAATAAAATGAATTCTGTTGAAAATGTTGTTGGTTTTAAATTTGAAAATAGTTCTGGTGTCAACTGCTATGCTAATGTAGTAGTTAATGTTCTCTTTTCACTAGAGACTTTCAAAGAACAGATTGTGATCAATTCGGAACAAAGTTTATGCTGTATGTTGAATTCTGTGTTAGAGAAATGTAGTGCTGATAAAACGAGAGTAGAAAGTGTGTCTGAAATTCGTTTTCTGTTAGACGAATGTTCAGGTCAAACAGAATTCTCTGAAAATATTCAGCAGGATTGTCAGGAGTTTTTAATGTATATGCTTGATGTATTGCAAGATGAAGGTGTAGATGTAGATTATCTATTTGGCCTTTCTTATCAATGGCAACATGACTGCGATAACTGTAGGCCACCAAGTACTAATAGTGTAGACTCAGAAAGATTTATATATTTAACTTTGCCTGACAGTAAATCAGTATCCTTCAATAAGCTAGTAAAGGCAGCCGATCAAAATATGGAGTGCAGCCAATGTAAGTCTGGAATGCTGTCCACGTTAATTTTACGAAGTTATGGCCAGTATGTCATTTTAATGTTCCAACGATATAGGCCTGATGGAACTAAATTGACAACTTTAATTAATAATTTTGTGGCTTCGCAGTTGTCAATATCAGGAAGGACTTTTAAAACTACTGCAATTATATATCATAATGGTCCTTCAACTAATTCAGGACATTATACAGCCTATTTGAAATCTGGAAACGGCTGGTCATTCTGCAATGATTCTGTTTTAACTTTCCAAAAAAGATTGCCTTTCCACCTTCAAAATTCTTACCTGGTGTTCTTACAACCAAAATTTTAGGAAAAAAAGCTTGGGATTTGTTCAGAGGAATTTCAAGATGTTCTAATGGCTCCTACTCTATATGGCCTTGTGGATAATTGTAGTACAGAGCGAAAACTGTTTGTTTTTATAAGAAAAGTCAAGTAACAGATCAAAATAAGTAGTAGAGGAAATGTAAGTCTGCAATGCTGTCCACATTATTTATGGAAACTTATGGATGAAATGTCATTTTACAATTTCAACTACATAAACTGGAAGAAAATAAGTTGTCCAGTCTAATTAAAAATGTTTTGGCTACATAATCATCGATTTCAGGAAGAACATTTGCAACTGCAGCTATTATATAATATACTGGTCCTTTGACAACATCTGGATATTACACAGCTTATTTAAAATTTATAAAATGGCTAGTCTTTCAGCAAACATTACTAATTGACTATGAAGCAATGTTGCCTTTTGACTTGTTTTTTGAAGTCAGAATTTAGGGTAGGTAATTGGACTATAATGATTCTAGGTGTTGCTGTAACTTAGTGTGCTGTTTCAAATTGCTTTGTATGTCTCAGTTTTCTTAAAACAATTGAGTTTATCTTTCAGAAAGTGGCGGGCAGAAAATAGTAACAGCACAACAGAGTATAAGCTGTTCATGGGATATCCTTTGACGTCATAGAAAGTAAGTTACTTTGGAGGAGTTCTTATTTCTGCTTAGTTATATTATTTGGGTTTTTTAAACACAATCATTTTGATTGTGTTTTTTTTTCCCCGCTGTTATATGATGAATACCTTCAACTCACTGTTTTCAGTGAAATTTGATATTTTCTGATAACAGCAAAAATAAACCATTAAATATGTTTAATTAATTTTCTACTTTGAATTGTGATTTCTAATATATATATGGATTGGTGTGGCTCACTGGTTAGAGGTGGCAGACCCGGAAGCAGAGGTCAACCCGGGACCAGGGTTCGATTCCTGACGTGGCAGGGTCTTGGGCCGTGGTCAGCGGTCTCGATAATTCTTGCCTCGGTGCCTACTCCAACCATGGGTCCCACTCAGCAACTCTGGGCAATAGCTTGCTTAATCTCTACTAACGGCCCCATCAGCGCCGGGGATGCCTGGCTTCACCTTGGGGATGCCCAGGAGGGATCATCTCTCAGGGAAAGCCAGGATGGGTTCCCCAGCGGTATACAGCGCTGGGACGCCTCTTTGCTGGGGCAGCTGTGCGCTTTACAAGTATACCACATTTAACATTTAACATTCATTTTGTCTCATGCTCACACTTTTTTTACCACCTTCTATTAATTTAGATTTTTTTGTTCTTTCTTACACAGATTAAAAGTATAAAAAAGATAATTTAGTACGGTAATGACAATTAAAAGGTAAGTGTTTAGTACTCTTTACGTTACATGTCTATCAGATTTAACTTTTATTAGTTCCACTGCTTCTTTTCTTTAACCCTTAGTTTCCTGTCTTTGCTACTTCCTTCATTTCTTTTTCTTTTACTTACTTATACTACTCTTTTCACTTCTTCTATCAGTCCCTCTTTCAACAGTAACTGTGTGTTACTCCCTCTATTTGTCTTTCTTTTCACATTACTCTCTGTTTATTTCTTTGTCTTTTTTTAAAAAATATTTTTTTAGTTCGCTCCCGGTTCGCGTACCCGAACGCTAACCGGGAAGCGATTCAAAAGAAATAGAGGATGCTAGAGTGCTAAACATTCTAGCAATTTTTTTAAAAAGGGAAGGTAGTTCTGAAAAGAACTTTTTTTATTCTTTTTGATGTTTTATATTTTTTTGTGTTTTTTTGGAGGAAGGGGAAACAAAAATGATTCACTTCAAAGGGCTCAACAGGAGCAACAAAAAAAAAATTACTTTCTTGGACGGTTTGGACATTGATGATTTTCAAATGATGTATTTATTAAAGTAATGAAATTAATTTTCCACATGCTAGACATGTAAATCTCATCTGCCCAAAGTTCTTTTGGAGATTTGGGACCGTTTCTCTTGCCGCTGACTCACTTATTGCTAAGTCATTGGTGGATATTTTAGCCGGTCGGGGGTTATCCATCAGATCTCGAAGTTGTGCTTTAGAATAATTAAGAGGATGCCACCTCTCCCTGTGCCGATGCATGGTATGATTACCATAGCTATATTTTTTTTCGGTCCCTCTCGAGAGTTTTTTTTTGCAGATGAGGCAGGTAACGTATCTGGCATTAACTTTCTTTTCATGAGAAGGATGAGAAAAAAATTGCCAGATAAAATTCACTTTGATATGGGACGTTCTTGGCATTTCTTTTAGAAAGCCACTTGTCCCTTGCTCCTGTTCCTCGTCTTCCTCTTCTTCTTCCTGGTCGAAGATGACCTGGCTAGTTGGTCCTGTCTTCTTTGGTGGTGGTGGAGGTGGTGGAGATCCACCAGCTGCAGCTAATACAGGTCTTTCTCTCATAAAAATGAAAGTCGGAGTGAGGAAAAAAGGTGGGACTTTCATCATTTGAGAAAAGAAAATGTTCTAAACCAATGAAAAGTGTTTATTTTACGTCATATGCTCAAGCGTTCCATCATTAGGAAACTAAAAGTAAAATGAACCAATGAAAAGTTTTATAAAGAAGTCACATGACCTGTTATGCTTACGTTACCCGCTGCGCGCCGCGCCCCGGATCGATTCCGAGCCTTTACGTTTCGCGCCTTGGTTCGCGTTCCAGAACGCTTCCGGGTGCGCTAATGCAGAACGTCTTAAGGGACATTACGTAGTAACGCGATATGTTGCGTTTACGGGACGCATCGCGATGTGTCTTTCTAACGCGGTATTTGACGTTTACCGTTTCGCGGATCGGCAGCGAAACAAGAAAAAATAATTTAAACTATAATATAAATTGAATTTAAAAAATATAATACAAATATATATAAAATATATTTATGAATTAGAATAAGAACATATGTTACAGCTATAGATATTTGCTATTAAAAAACCATTGAAATTCACTGAAAAAACCATAGGTTATAGACCATATATAGTTAGGAATTAGCATTTACAAAACCTTGAAAATTCACTGAAAAACCATAGGTTTTAGCCCATATATAGTTAGGGATTAGCATTTACAAAACCTTATTTTACTCGCATAAAACCATTGAAATTCGCATATATAGTTAGTTCCGCTAACTATATATCGCGCACCCGCAATCCACTGCTGATGATGTCACATATTACATAATTCATGACATGGTCAGTGACATCACTGATGACATCACTGATGACATCATCCAGTGACTGTGTGTTTCTGTAAAGCTAAAATATGTCTTATATATTGAAGAATGAGTGGATGTATAAGTGTCTGGATGAAGGATTTAGTAGGTGCATGACTGACTGTATGAGAGAGTGATTAAATGTGTCTCAATGAGTGCATGGGTTAGTGACTAAACTGTCTTAATTTGTGCATTATTATATCTGTTGTTCTGAAAACTGCTGCATGTATTGATCAGTAGCTATATGAGTAACTATATGGGTTATTGATTGGTTGCCCAAGTATTTGTATGGGAGAGTGAGTGTGTGTGTGTGGGTGGCTGGGAGGTGTGTGACTCTGTGCATAGACGTGTGAACAGTTGATTCACTAGATGTATGGGTTCAAAACTGCATGTGGAAACAGCTGTATGGGTGGTTGACTGTGTGCATGAGTGTATTGGTGAGTGATTGGTTTCTCAGTGCTACATGTCAAAGTAAGAACATATGTAAAACACAGTACATGTGAGAGTTGACATATATAAATAACTGTGCATAAGAGCCAGTGAATGTGTGAGTGGCTGTATGGATCATTGTGAACTTGTATCAGGGATTGTATAAGGGAGTAAATATGTGTTAGTATATGTTTGAATAGGTAAGATGTGTATAACTGTATAGTTGAGGAAATGGAGGTGTGATTGATTCTTTGCATGACTGACTAGGTGTGTGAGTAACTCCATGGATGAGTGACAGTCTGTGAGTGTCTGTTTACACTGAGTGTATCTAAGGTTATATCAGAGTCTGAAGAGGTTCATCGTATAATCACATGAATGATGTCATCAGTGATGTGATCAGTAATGTCAAATGAGATGTCATCAGTGATGTCATTTAAGATGTCATCATTGATGTCATCAGTGATGTCATTTGAGATGTCATCAGTGATGTCATCAGTGATGTCATTTGAGATGTCATCAGTGATGTCACTGACCATGTCATGAATGATGTAATATGTGACATCATCAGCAGTGGATTGCGGCTGCGCGATGTATAGTTAGCGCAACTAACTATATATGCGAATTTCAATGGTTTTATGCGAGTAAAATAAGGTTTTGTAAATGCTAATCCCTAACTATATATGGGCTAAAACCTATGGTTTTTTCAGTGAATATATATATATATATATATATATATATATATATATATATCCAACAAATCCAGGAATAGTAGGAATGGCCACGCAGAAGCTTGTAAAAATCACCTCTTTATTGCAGCATGCTGGAAGACACAAAGCAGGAAAACACACCCAGTCTTTTCTTTCGCAAAACGCGTTTCGAGAGTCAGCAACCTCTCTTCATCAGTGGCTTCATGCGGTGAAAATGAACTGGCTGCATTGAATCATTTAACTGCCAAACACCCGCCCCTCACCGGATGTGGCCCCACTTGGCCTTCTGGGTGTTGTAGTGCCATTGCTTATTGTAGTCCCAGTGGATGCAACATTCATATCTTTCACCCTGAATTATGCTTTCCGTGGGTAGAGGTGAAACTGTGCCGATGTCAACCTTGCTTTTTTGCGGCAATGGGCGTAGAAGTGCACGCAGACCTGGATAGCGTTACACTCCCCTTCTGTCTTTGGAGTCCTGACAATGCATCTCTGTCAGCAAAGAGCGTGATGCACGAGGGGCCATTCCCGCGTCCGGGAAGGCCGCTTCACATCCAACAAATCCAGGAACCCAAGTAGGAATGGCCACGCAGAAGCTTGTAAAAAGCACCTCTTTATTACAGCATGCTGGAAGACACAAAGCTGGGAAACACCCCCAGTCTTTTCTTTCGCCAAACGCGTTTCGAGAGTCAGCAACCTCTCTTCATCAGTGGCTTCATGCGGTGAAAATGAATTGGCTGCGTTGAATCATTTAACTGCCAAACACCCGCCCCTCACCGGGCGTGGCCCCACTTGGCCTTCTGGGTGTTGTAGTGCCATTGCTTATTGTAGTCCCAGTGGATGCACCTTTCATATCTTTAACCCTAAATTATGCTTTCCGTGGGTAGAGGTGAAACCGTGCCTATGTCAACCTTGCTTTTTTGCTGCAATGGGCGTAGAAGTGCACGCAGACCTGGATAGCGTTACACTCCCCTTCTGTCTTTGGAGTCCTGACAATGCATCTCTGTCAGCAAAGAGCGTGATGCACGCCGGGCCATTCCTGCAACCGGGAAGGCCGCTTCACATCCAACAAATCCAGGAAACCAAGTAGGAATGGCCACGCAGAAGCTTGTAAAAAGGACCTCTTTATTGCAGCATGCTGGAAGACACAATGCAGGGAAACACCCCCAGTCTTTTCTTTCGCCAAACGCGTTTCGAGAGTCAGCAACCTCTCTTCATCAGTGGCTTCATGCGGTGAAAATGAACTGGCTGCATTGAATCATTTAACTCCCAAACACCCGCCCCTCACCGGGCGTGGCCCCACTTGGCATTCTGGGTGTTGTAGTGCCATTGTTTATTGTAGTCCCAGTGGATGCACCATTCATATCTTTCACCATAAATTCTGCTTTCCGTTGGTAGAGGTGAAACCGTGCCGATGTCAACCTTGCATTTTTGCTGCAATGGGCGTAGAAGTGCACGCAGACCTGGATAGCGTTACACTCCCCTTCTGTCTTTGGAGTCCTGACAATGCATCTCTGTCAGAAAGAGCGTGATGCACGCCTGGCCATTCCCGTGACCGGGAAGGCCGCTTCACATCCAACAAATCCAGGAACCCAAGTAGGAATCACCACGCAGAACCTTGTAAAAAGCACCTCTTTATTGCAGCATGCTGGAAGACACAAAGCAGGGAAACATCCCCAGTCTTTTCTTTCGCCAAACACGTTTCGAGAGTCAGCAACCTCTCTTCATCAGTGGCTTCATGTGGTGAAAATGAACTGGCTGCATTGAATCATTTAACTGCCAAACACCCGCCCCTCACCGGGCGTGGCCCCACTTGGCCTTCTGGGTGTTGTAGTGCCATTGCTTATTGTAGTCCCAGTGGATGCACCATTCATATCTTTCACCTTAATTATGCTTTCCGTGGGTAGAGGTGAAACCGTGCCGATGTCAACCTTGCTTTTTTTCTGCAATGGGCGTAGAAGTGCACGCAGACCTGGATAGCGTTACACTCCCCTTCTGTCTTTGGAGTCCTGACAATGCATCTCTGTCAGCAAAGAGCGTGATGCACGCCGGGCCATTCCCATGACCGGGAGGGCCGCTTCACATCAAACAAATCCAGGAACCCCAGAAGGAATGGCCACGCAGAAGCTTGTAAAAGCACCTCTTTATTGCAGCATGCTGGAAGACACAAAGCAGGGAAACACCCCCAGTCTTTTCTTTCGCCAAACGCGTTTCGAGAGTCAGCAACCTCTCTTCATCAGTGGCTTCATGTGGTGAAAATGAACTGGCTGCATTGAATCATTTAACTGCCAAACACCCGCCCCTCACCGGGCGTGGCCCCACTTGGCCTTCTGGGTGTTGTAGTGCCATTGCTTATTGTAGTCCCAGTGGATGCACCATTCATATCTTTCACCCTAAATTATGCTTTCCGTGGGTAGAGGTGAAACCGTGCCGATGTCAACCTTGCTTTTTTGCTGCAATGGGCGTCGAAGTGCATGCAGACCTGGATAGCGTTACACTCCCCTTCTGTCTTTGGAGTCCTGACAATGCAATTCTGTCAGCAAAGAGCGTGATGCACGCCGGGCCGTTCCTGCAACCGGGAAGGCCGCTTCACATCCAACAAATCCAGGAACCCAAGTAGGAATGGCCACGCAGAATCTTGTAAAAAGCACCTCTTTATTGCAGCATGCTGGAAGACACAAAGCAGGGAAACACCCCCAGTCTTTTCTTTCGCCAAACGCGTTTCGAGAGTCAGCAACCTCTCTTCATCAGTGGCTTCATGCGGTGAAAATGAACTGGCTGCATTGAATCATTTAACTGCCAAACACCCGCCCCTCACCGGGCGTGGCCCCACTTGGCCTTCTGGGTGTTGTAGTGCCATTGCTTATTGTAGTCCCAGTGGATGCACCATTCATTTCTTTCACCCTAAATTATGCTTTCCGTGGGTAGAGGTGAAACCGTGCCGATGTCAACCTTGCTTTTTTGCTGCAATGGGCGTAGAAGTGCACGCAGACCTGGATAGCGTTACACTCCCCTTCTGTCTTTGAAGTCCTGACAATGCATCTCTGTCAGCAAAGAGCGTGATGCACGCCGGGCCATTCCCGCGACCGGTAAGGCCGCTTCACATCCAACAAATCCAGGAACCCAAGTAGGAATGGCCACGCAGAAGCTTGTAAAAAGCACCTCTTTATTGCAGCATGCTGGAAGACACAAAGCAGGGAAACACCCCCAGTCTTTTCTTTCGCTAAACGCGTTTCGAGAGTCAGCAACCTCTCTTCATCAGTGGCTTCATGCTGTGAAAATGAACTGGCTGCATTGAATAATTTAACTGCCAAACACCCGCCCCTCACCGGGCATGGCCCCACTTGGCCTTCTGGGTGTTGTAGTGCCATTGCTTATTGTAGTCCCAGTGGATGCACCATTCATATCTTTCACCCTAAATGATGCTTTCCTTGGGTAGAGGTGAAACCGTGCCGATGTCAACCTTGCTTTTTTGCTGCAATGGGCGTAGAAGTGCACGCAGACCTGGATAGCGTTACACTCCCCTTCTGTCTTTGGAGTCCTGACAATGCAATTCTGTCAGCAAAGAGCGTGATGCACGCCGGGCCGTTCCCGCGACCGGGAAGGCCGCTTCACATCCAACAAATCCAGAAACCCAAGTAGGAATGGCCACGCAGAAGCTTGTAAAAAGCACCTCTTTATTGCAGCATGCTGGAAGACACAAAGCAGGGAAACACCCCCAGTCTTTTCTTTCGCCAAACGCGTTTCGAGAGTCAGCAACCTCTCTTCATCAGTGGCTTCATGCGGTGAAAATGAACTGGCTGCATTGAATCATTTAACTGCCAAACACCCGCCCCTCACCGGGCGAGGCCCCACTTGGCCTTCTGGGTGTTGTAGTGCCATTGCTTATTGTAGTCCCAGTGGATGCACCATTCATATCTTTCACCCTAAATTATGCTTTCCGTGGGTAGAGGTGAAACCGTGCCGATGTCAACCTTGCTTTTTTGCGGCAATGGGCGTAGAAGTGCACGCAGACCTGGATAGCGTTACACTCCCCTTCTGTCTTTGGAGTCCTAACAATGCAATTCTGTCAGCAAAGAGCGTGATGCACGCCGGGCCGTTCCCGCGACCGGGAAGGCCGCTTCACCCCCAACAAATCCAGGAACCCAAGTAGGAACGGCCACGCAGAAGCTTGTAAAAAGCACCTCTTTATTGCAGCATGCTGGAAGACACAAAGCAGGGAAACACCCCCAGTCTTTTCTTTCGCCAAACGCGTTTCGAGAGTCAGCAACCTCTCTTCATCAGTGGCTTCATGCGGTGAAAATGAACTGGCTGCATTGAATCATTTAACTGCCAAACACCCGCCCCTCACCGGGCGAGGCCCCACTTGGCCTTCTGGGTGTTGTAGTGCCATTGCTTATTGTAGTCCCAGTGGATGCACCATTCATATCTTTCACCCTAAATTATGCTTTCCGTGGGTAGAGGTGAAACCGTGCCGATGTCAACCTTGCTTTTTTGCTGCAATGGGCGTCGAAGTGCATGCAGACCTGGATAGCGTTACACTCCCCTTCTGTCTTTGGAGTCCTGACAATGCAATTCTGTCAGCAAAGAGCGTGATGCACGCCTGGTCGTTCCCGCAACCGGGAAGGCCGCTTCACATCCAACAAATCCAGGAACCCAAGTAGGAATGGCCACGCAGAATCTTGTAAAAAGCACCTCTTTATTGCAGCATGCTGGAAGACACAAAGCAGGGAAACACCCCCAGTCTTTTCTTTCGCCAAACGCGTTTCGAGAGTCAGCAACCTCTCTTCATCAGTGGCTTCATGCGGTGAAAATGAACTGGCTGCATTGAATCATTTAACTGCCAAACACCCGCCCCTCACCGGGCGTGGCCCCACTTGGCCTTCTGGGTGTTGTAGTGCCATTGCTTATTGTAGTCCCAGTGGATGCACCATTCATTTCTTTCACCCTAAATTATGCTTTCCGTGGGTAGAGGTGAAACCGTGCCGATGTCAACCTTGCTTTTTTGCTGCAATGGGCGTAGAAGTGCACGCAGACCTGGATAGCGTTACACTCCCCTTCTGTCTTTGGAGTCCTGACAATGCATCTCTGTCAGCAAAGAGCGTGATGCACGCCGGGCCATTCCCGCGACCGGTAAGGCCGCTTCACATCCAACAAATCCAGGAACCCAAGTAGGAATGGCCACGCAGAAGCTTGTAAAAAGCACCTCTTTATTGCAGCATGCTGGAAGACACAAAGCAGGGACACAACCCCAGTCTTTTCTTTCGCTAAACGCGTTTCGAGAGTCAGCAACCTCTCTTCATCAGTGGCTTCATGCTGTGAAAATGAACTGGCTGCATTGAATAATTTAACTGCCAAACACCCGCCCCTCACCGGGCATGGCCCCACTTGGCCTTCTGGGTGCTGTAGTGCCATTGCTTATTGTAGTCCCAGTGGATGCACCATTCATATCTTTCACCCTAAATGATGCTTTCCGTGGGTAGAGGTGAAACCGTGCCGATGTCAACCTTGCTTTTTTGCTGCAATGGGCATAGAAGTGCACGCAGACCTGGATGGCGTTACACTCCCCTTCTGTCTTTAGAGTCCTAACAATGCAATTCTGTCAGCAAAGAGCGTGATGCACGCCGGGCCGTTCCCGCGACCGGGAAGGCCGCTTCACATCCAACAAATCCAGGAACCCAAGTAGGAATGGCCACGCAGAAGCTTGTAAAAAGCACCTCTTTATTGCAGCATGCTGGAAGACACAAAGCAGGGAAACACCCCCAGTCTTTTCTTTCGCCAAACGCGTTTCGAGAGTCAGCAACCTCTCTTCATCAGTGGCTTCATGCGGTGAAAATGAACTGGCTGCTTTGAATCATTTAACTGCCAAACACCCGCCCCTCACCGGGCGAGGCCCCACTTGGCCTTCTGGGTGTTGTAGTGCCATTGCTTATTGTAGTCCCAGTGGATGCACCATTCATATCTTTCACCCTAAATTATGCTTTCTGTGGGTAGAGGTGAAACCGTGCCGATGTCAACCTTGCTTTTTTGCTGCAATGGGCGTAGAAGTGCACGCAGACCTGGATAGCGTTACACTCCCCTTCTGTCTTTGGAGTCCTAACAATGCAATTCTGTCAGCAAAGAGCGTGATGCACGCCGGGCCGTTCCCGCGACCGGGAAGGCCGCTTCACATCCAACAAATCCAGGAACCCAAGTAGGAATGGCCACGCAGAAGCTTGTAAAAAGCACCTCTTTATTGCAGCATGCTGGAAGACACAAAGCAGGGAAACACCCCCAGTCTTTTCTTTCGCCAAACGCGTTTCGAGAGTCAGCAACCTCTCTTCATCAGTGGCTTCATGCGGTGAAAATGAACTGGCTGCATTGAATCATTTAACTGCCAAACACCCGCCCCTCACCGGGCGAGGCCCCACTTGGCCTTCTGGGTGTTGTAGTGCCATTGCTTATTGTAGTCCCAGTGGATGCACCATTCATATCTTTCACCCTAAATTATGCTTTCCGTGGGTAGAGGTGAAACCGTGCCGATGTCAACCTTGCTTTTTTGCTGCAATGGGCGTAGAAGTGCACGCAGACCTGGATAGCGTTACACTCCCCTTCTGTCTTTGGAGTCCTGACAATGCATCTCTGTCAGCAAAGAGCGTGATGCACGCCGGGCCATTCCCGCGACCGGTAAGGCCGCTTCACATCCAACAAATCCAGGAACCCAAGTAGGAATGGCCACGCAGAAGCTTGTAAAAAGCACCTCTTTATTGCAGCATGCTGGAAGACACAAAGCAGGGAAACACCCCCAGTCTTTTCTTTCGCCAAACGCGTTTAGAGAGTCAGCAACCTCTCTTCATCAGTGGCTTCATGCTGTGAAAATGAACTGGCTGCATTGAATAATTTAACTGCCAAACACCCGCCCCTCACCGGGCATGGCCCCACTTGGCCTTCTGGGTGTTGTAGTGCCATTGCTTATTGTAGTCCCAGTGGATGCACCATTCATATCTTTCACCCTAAATTATGCTTTCCGTGGGTAGAGGTGAAACCGTGCCGATGTCAACCTTGCTTTTTTGCTGCAATGGGCATAGAAGTGCACGCAGACCTGGATGGCGTTACACTCCCCTTCTGTCTTTAGAGTCCTAACAATGCAATTCTGTCAGCAAAGAGCGTGATGCACGCCGGGCCGTTCCCGCGACCGGGAAGGCCGCTTCACCCCCAACAAATCCAGGAACCCAAGTAGGAACGGCCACGCAGAAGCTTGTAAAAAGCACCTCTTTATTGCAGCATGCTGGAAGACACAAAGCAGGGAAACACCCCCAGTCTTTTCTTTCGCCAAACGCGTTTCGAGAGTCAGCAACCTCTCTTCATCAGTGGCTTCATGCGGTGAAAATGAACTGGCTGCATTGAATCATTTAACTGCCAAACACCCGCCCCTCACCGGGCGAGGCCCCACTTGGCCTTCTGGGTGTTGTAGTGCCATTGCTTATTGTAGTCCCAGTGGATGCACCATTCATATCTTTCACCCTAAATTATGCTTTCTGTGGGTAGAGGTGAAACCGTGCCGATGTCAACTTTGCTTTTTTGCTGCAATGGGCGTAGAAGTGCACGCAGACCTGGATAGCGTTACACTCCCCTTCTGTCTTTGGAGTCCTAACAATGCAATTCTGTCAGCAAAGAGCGTGATGCACGCCGGGCCGTTCCCGCGACCGGGAAGGCCGCTTCACATCCAACAAATCCAGGAACCCAAGTAGGAATGGCCACGCAGAAGCTTGTAAAAAGCACCTCTTTATTGCAGCATGCTGGAAGACACAAAGCAGGGAAACACCCCCAGTCTTTTCTTTCGCCAAACGCGTTTCGAGAGTCAGCAACCTCTCTTCATCAGTGGCTTCATGCGGTGAAAATGAACTGGCTGCATTGAATCATTTAACTGCCAAACACCCGCCCCTCACCGGGCGAGGCCCCACTTGGCCTTCTGGGTGTTGTAGTGCCATTGCTTATTGTAGTCCCAGTGGATGCACCATTCATATCTTTCACCCTAAATTATGCTTTCCGTGGGTAGAGGTGAAACCGTGCCGATGTCAACCTTGCTTTTTTGCTGCAATGGGCGTAGAAGTGCACGCAGACCTGGATAGCGTTACACTCCCCTTCTGTCTTTGGAGTCCTGACAATGCATCTCTGTCAGCAAAGAGCGTGATGCACGCCGGGCCATTCCAGCGACCGGTAAGGCCGCTTCACATCCAACAAATCCAGGAACCCAAGTAGGAATGGCCACGCAGAAGCTTGTAAAAAGCACCTCTTTATTGCAGCAAGCTGGAAGACACAAAGCAGGGAAACACCCCCAGTCTTTTCTTTCGCCAAACGCGTTTAGAGAGTCAGCAACCTCTCTTCATCAGTGGCTTCATGCTGTGAAAATGAACTGGCTGCATTGAATAATTTAACTGCCAAACACCCGCCCCTCACCGGGCATGGCCCCACTTGGCCTTCTGGGTGTTGTAGTGCCATTGCTTATTGTAGTCCCAGTGGATGCACCATTCATATCTTTCACCCTAAATTATGCTTTCCGTGGGTAGAGGTGAAACCGTGCCGATGTCAACCTTGCTTTTTTGCTGCAATGCGCGTAGAAGTTTACGCAGACCTGGATAGCGTTACACTCCCCTTCTGTCTTTGGAGTCCTGACAATGCATCTCTGTCAGCAAAGAGCGTGATGCACGCCGGGCCATTCCCGTGACTGGGAAGGCCGCTTCACATCCAACAAATCCAGGAACCCAAGTAGGAATCACCACGCAGAACCTTGTAAAAAGCACCTCTTTATTGCAGCATGCTGGAAGACACAAAGCAGGGAAACATCCCCAGTCTTTTCTTTCGCCAAACGCGTTTCGAGAGTCAGCAACCTCTCTTCATCAGTGGCTTCATGCGGTGAAAATGAACTGGCTGCATTGAATCATTTAACTGCCAAACACCCGCCCCTCACCGGGCGTGGCCCCACTTGGCCTTCTGGGTGTTGTAGTGCCATTGCTTATTGTAGTCCCAGTGGATGCACCATTCATATCTTTCACCCTAAATTATGCTTTCCGTGGGTAGAGGTGAAACCGTGCCGATGTCAACCTTGCTTTTTTGCTGCAATGGGCGTCGAAGTGCATGCAGACCTGGATAGCGTTACACTCCCCTTCTGTCTTTGGAGTCCTGACAATGCAATTCTGTCAGCAAAGAGCGTGATGCACGCCGGGCCGTTCCCGCAACCGGGAAGGCCGCTTCACATCCAACAAATCCAGGAACCCAAGTAGGAATGGCCACGCAGAATCTTGTAAAAAGCACATCTTTATTGCAGCATGCTGGAAGACACAAAGCAGGGAAACACCCCCAGTCTTTTCTTTCGCCAAACGCGTTTCGAGAGTCAGCAACCTCTCTTCATCAGTGGCTTCATGCGGTGAAAATGAACTGGCTGCATTGAATCATTTAACTGCCAAACACCCGCCCCTCACCGGGTGTGGCCCCACTTGGCCTTCTGGGTGTTGTAGTGCCATTGCTTATTGTAGTCCCAGTGGATGCACCATTCATTTCTTTCACCCTAAATTATGCTTTCCGTGGGTAGAGGTGAAACCGTGCCGATGTCAACCTTGCTTTTTTGCTGCAATGGGCGTAGAAGTGCACGCAGACCTGGATAGCGTTACACTCCCCTTCTGTCTTTGGAGTCCTGACAATGCATCTCTGTCAGCAAAGAGCGTGATGCACGCCGGGCCATTCCCGCGACTGGTAAGGCCGCTTCACATCCAACAAATCCAGGAACCCAAGTAGGAATGGCCATGCAGAAGCTTGTAAAAAGCACCTCTTTATTGCAGCATGCTGAAAGACACAAAGCAGGGAAACACCCCCAGTCTTTTCTTTCGCTAAACGCGTTTCGAGAGTCAGCAACCTCTCTTCATCAGTGGCTTCATGCTGTGAAAATGAACTGGCTGCATTGAATAATTTAACTGCCAAACACCCGCCCCTCACCGGGCATGGCCCCACTTGGCCTTCTGGGTGTTGTAGTGCCATTGCTTATTGTAGTCCCAGTGGATGCACCATTCATATCTTTCACCCTAAATGATGCTTTCCGTGGGTAGAGGTGAAACCGTGCCGATGTCAACCTTGCTTTTTTGCTGCAATGGGCGTAGAAGTGCACGCAGACCTGGATAGCGTTACACTCCCCTTCTGTCTTTGGAGTCCTGACAATGCAATTCTGTCAGCAAAGAGCGTGATGCACGCCGGGCCGTTCCCGCGACCGGGAAGGCCGCTTCACATCCAACAAATCCAGGAACCCAAGTAGGAATGGCCACGCAGAAGCTTGTAAAAAGCACCTCTTTATTGCAGCATGCTGGAAGACACAAAGCAGGGAAACACCCCCAGTCTTTTCTTTCGCCAAACGCGTTTCGAGAGTCAGCAACCTCTCTTCATCAGTGGCTTCATGCGGTGAAAATGAACTGGCTGCATTGAATCATTTAACTGCCAAACACCCGCCCCTCACCAGGCGAGGCCCCACTTGGCCTTCTGGGTGTTGTAGTGCCATTGCTTATTGTAGTCCCAGTGGATGCACCATTCATATCTTTCACCCTAAATTATGCTTTCCGTGGGTAGAGGTGAAACCGTGCCAATGTCAACCTTGCTTTTTTGCTGCAATGGGCGTAGAAGTGCACGCAGACCTGGATAGCGTTACACTCCCCTTCTGTCTTTGGAGTCCTAACAATGCAATTCTGTCAGCAAAGAGCGTGATGCACGCCGGGCCGTTCCCGCGACCGGGAAGGCCGCTTCACATCCAACAAATCCAGGAACCCAAGTAGGAATGGCCACACAGAAGCTTGTAAAAAGCACCTCTTTATTGCAGCATGCTGGAAGACACAAAGCAGGGAAACACCCCCAGTCTTTTCTTTCGCCAAACGCGTTTCGAGAGTCAGCAACCTCTCTTCATCAGTGGCTTCATGCGGTGAAAATGAACTGGCTGCATTGAATCATTTAACTGCCAAACACCCGCCCCTCTCCGGGCGAGGCCCCACTTGGCCTTCTGGGTGTTGTAGTGCCATTGCTTATTGTAGTCCCAGTGGATGCACCCTTCATATCTTTCACCCTAAATTATGCTTTCCATGGGTAGAGGTGAAACCGTGCCGATGTCAACCTTGCTTTTTTGCTGCAATGGGCATAGAAGTGCACGCAGACCTGGATAGCGTTACACTCCCCTTCTGTCTTTGGAGTCCTGACAATGCATCTCTGTCAGCAAAGAGCGTGATGCACGCCGGGCCATTCCCGTGACTGGGAAGGCCGCTTCACATCCAACAAATCCAGGAACCCAAGTAGGAATCACCACGCAGAACCTTGTAAAAAGCACCTCTTTATTGCAGCATGCTGGAAGACACAAAGCAGGGAAACATCCCCAGTCTTTTCTTTCGCCAAACGCGTTTCGAGAGTCAGCAACCTCTCTTCATCAGTGGCTTCATGCGGTGAAAATGAACTGGCTGCATTGAATCATTTAACTGCCAAACACCCGCCCCTCACCGGGCGTGGCCCCACTTGGCCTTCTGGGTGTTGTAGTGCCATTGCTTATTGTAGTCCCAGTGGATGCACCATTCATATCTTTCACCCTAAATTATGCTTTCCGTGGGTAGAGGTGAAACCGTGCCGATGTCAACCTTGCTTTTTTGCTGCAATGGGCGTCGAAGTGCATGCAGACCTGGATAGCGTTACACTCCCCTTCTTTCTTTGGAGTCCTGACAATGCAATTCTGTCAGCAAAGAGCGTGATGCACGCCGGGCCGTTCCCGCAACCGGGAAGGCCGCTTCACATCCAACAAATCCAGGAACCCAAGTAGGAATGGCCACGCAGAATCTTGTAAAAAGCACCTCTTTATTGCAGCATGCTGGAAGACACAAAGCAGGGAAACACCCCCAGTCTTTTCTTTCGCCAAACGCGTTTCGAGAGTCAGCAACCTCTCTTCATCAGTGGCTTCATGCGGTGAAAATGAACTGGCTGCATTGAATCATTTAACTGCCAAACACCCGCCCCTCACCGGGCGTGGCCCCACTTGGCCTTCTGGGTGTTGTAGTGCCATTGCTTATTGTAGTCCCAGTGGATGCACCATTCATTTCTTTCACCCTAAATTATGCTTTCCGTGGGTAGAGGTGAAACCGTGCCGATGTCAACCTTGCTTTTTTGCTGCAATGGGCGTAGAAGTGCACGCAGACCTGGATAGCGTTACACTCCCCTTCTGTCTTTGGAGTCCTGACAATGCATCTCTGTCAGCAAAGAGCGTGATGCACGCCGGGCCGTTCCCGCAACCGGGAAGGCCGCTTCACATCCAACAAATCCAGGAACCCAAGTAGGAATGGCCACGCAGAAGCTTGTAAAAAGCACCTCTTTATTGCAGCAAGCTGGAAGACACAAAGCAGGGAAACACCCCCAGTCTTTTCTTTCGCCAAACGCGTTTAGAGAGTCAGCAACCTCTCTTCATCAGTGGCTTCATGCTGTGAAAATGAACTGGCTGCATTGAATAATTTAACTGCCAAACACCCGCCCCTCACCGGGCGTGGCCCCACTTGGCCTTCTGGGTGTTGTAGTGCCATTGCTTATTGTAGTCCCAGTGGATGCACCATTCATTTCTTTCACCCTAAATTATGCTTTCCGTGGGTAGAGGTGAAACCGTGCCGATGTCAACCTTGCTTTTTTGCTGCAATGGGCGTAGAAGTGCACGCAGACCTGGATAGCGTTACACTCCCCTTCTGTCTTTGGAGTCCTGACAATGCATCTCTGTCAGCAAAGAGCGTGATGCACGCCGGGCCATTCCCGCGACCGGTAAGGCCGCTTCACATCCAACAAATCCAGGAACCCAAGTAGGAATGGCCACGCAGAAGCTTGTAAAAAGCACCTCTTTATTGCAGCATGCTGGAAGACACAAAGCAGGGAAACACCCCCAGTCTTTTCTTTCGCTAAACGCGTTTCGAGAGTCAGCAACCTCTCTTCATCAGTGGCTTCATGCTGTGAAAATGAACTGGCTGCATTGAATAATTTAACTGCCAAACACCCGCCCCTCACCGGGCGTGGCCCCACTTGGCCTTCTGGGTGTTGTAGTGCCATTGCTTATTGTAGTCCCAGTGGATGCACCATTCATTTCTTTCACCCTAAATTATGCTTTCCGTGGGTAGAGGTGAAACCGTGCCGATGTCAACCTTGCTTTTTTGCTGCAATGGGCGTAGAAGTGCACGCAGACCTGGATAGCGTTACACTCCCCTTCTGTCTTTGGAGTCCTGACAATGCATCTCTGTCAGCAAAGAGCGTGATGCACGCTGGGCCATTCCCGCGACCGGTAAGGCCGCTTCACATCCAACAAATCCAGGAACCCAAGTAGGAATGGCCACGCAGAAGCTTGTAAAAAGCACCTCTTTATTGCAGCATGCTGGAAGACACAAAGCAGGGAAACACCCCCAGTCTTTTCTTTCGCTAAACGCGTTTCGAGAGTCAGCAACCTCTCTTCATCAGTGGCTTCATGCTGTGAAAATGAACTGGCTGCATTGAATAATTTAACTGCCAAACACCCACCCCTCACCGGGCATGGCCCCACTTGGCCTTCTGGGTGTTGTAGTGCCATTGCTTATTGTAGTCCCAGTGGATGCACCATTCATTTCTTTCACCCTAAATTATGCTTTCCGTGGGTAGAGGTGAAACTGTGCCGATGTCAACCTTGCTTTTTTGCTGCAATGGGCGTAGAAGTGCACGCAGACCTGGATAGCGTTACACTCCCCTTCTGTCTTTGGAGTCCTGACAATGCATCTCTGTCAGCAAAGAGCGTGATGCACGCCGGGCCATTCCCGCGACCGGTAAGGCCGCTTCACATCCAACAAATCCAGGAACCCAAGTAGGAATGGCCATGCAGAAGCTTGTAAAAAGAACCTCTTTATTGCAGCATGCTGGAAGACACAAAGCAAGGAAACACCCCCAGTCTTTTCTTTCGCCAAACGCGTTTCGAGAGTCAGCAACCTCTCTTCATCAAGGGCTTCATGCTTTGAAAATGAACTGGCTGCATTGAATAATTTAACTGCCAAACACCCGCCCCTCACCGGGCATGGCCCCACTTGGCCTTCTGGGTGTTGTAGTGCCATTGCTTATTGTAGTGCCAGTGGATGCACCATTCATATCTTTCACCCTAAATTATGCTTTCCGTGGGTAGAGGTGAAACCGTGCCGATGTCAACCTTGCTTTTTTGCTGCAATGGGCGTAGAAGTGCACGCAGACCTGTATAGCATTACACTCCCCTTCTGTCTTTGGAGTCCTGACAATGCATCTCTGTCAGCAAAGAGCGTGATGCACGACGGGCCATTCCCGCGACCGGGAAGGCCGCTTCACATCAAACAAATCCAGGAACCCAAGTAGGAATGGCCACGCAGAAGCTTGTAAAAAGCACCTCTTTATTGCAGCATGCTGGAAGACACAAAGCAGGGAAACACCCCCAGTCTTTTCTTTCGCCAAACGCGTTTCGAGAGTCGGCAACCTCTCTTCATCAGTGGCTTCATGCGGTGAAAATGAACTGGCTGCATTGAATCATTTAACTGCCAAACACCCGCCCCTCACCGGGCGTGGCCCCACTTGGCCTTCTGGGTGTTGTAGTGCCATTGCTTATTGTAGTCCCAGTGGATGCACCATTCATATCTTTCACCCTAAATTATGCTTTCCGAGGGTAGAGGTGAAACCGTGCCGATGTCAACCTTGCTTTTTTGCTACAATGGGCGTAGAAGTGCACGCAGACCTGTATAGCGTTACACTCCCCTTCTGTCTTTGGAGTCCTGACAATGCATCTCTGTCAGCAAAGAGCGTGATGCATGCCGGGCCATTCCCGCGACCGGGAAGGCCGCTTCACATCCAACAAATCCAGGAACCCAAGTAGGAATGGCCATGCAGAAGCTTGTAAAAAGCACCTCTTTATTGCAGCATGCTGGAAGACACAAAGCAGGGAAACACCCCCAGTCTTTTCTTTTGCCAAATGCGTTTCGAGAGTCAGCAACCTCTCTTCATTAGTGGCTTCATGCGGTGAAAATGAACTGGCTGCATTGAATCATTTAACTGCCAAACACCGCCCCTCACCGGGCGTGGCCCCACTTGGCCTTCTGGGTGTTGTAGTGCCATTGCTTATTGTAGTCCCAGTGGATGCACCATTCATATCTTTCACCCTAAATTATGCTTTCCGTGGGTAGAGGTGAAACCGTGCCGATGTCAACCTTGCTTTTTTGCTGCAATGGGCGTAGAAGTGCACGCAGACCTGGATAGCGTTACACTCCCCTTCTGTCTTTGGAGTCCTGACAATGCATCTCTGTCAGCAAAGAGCGTGATGCACGGAGGGCCATTCCCACAACCGGGCAGGCCGCTTCACATCCAACAAATCCAGGAACCCAAGTAGGAATCGCCACGCAGAACCTTGTAAAAAGCACCTCTTTATTGCAGCATGCTGGAAGACACAAAGCAGGGAAACACCCCCAGTCTTTTCTTTCGCCAAACGCGTTTCGAGAGTCAGCAACCTCTCTTCATCAGTGGCTTCATGCGGTGGAAATGAACTGGCTGCATTGAATCATTTAACTGCCAAACACCCGCCCCTCACCGGGCGTGGCCCCACTTAGCCTTCTAGGTGTTGTAGTGCCATTGCTTATTGTAGTCCCAGTGGATGTACCATTCATATCTTTCACCCTAAATATATATATATTCTTTTTTGTATTTTTTTTATTATTTTTTTTTTTACAGAGTTTTATATAGTGCGAACTTGACAAGAAGGTATCGGTTATCAGATCGCTTCACAATAGAACCAGATGCGGTAGACAATTTACATATATATATATATATATATATATATTCTCCAAAAGCTATCAGCCGATAGCGCAAGTCAGCACTCAACACAGGATATGTTTCCCAATTTATCACGATTTATTTTCAGAAAGCAGCATTCATCGCACAACACCAACGCGTTTCGCAACTCACATATGCCCCATTGATCACACCGTGATCAAGCAACAGTGAGTTGCGAAACGCGTTGGTGTTGTGCGATGAATGCTGCTTTCTGAAAATAAATCGTGATAAATTGGGAAACATATCCTGTGTTGAGTGCTGACTTGCGCTATCGGCTGATAGCTTTAGGAGATTACATGAAAGCGGGGCTCTGCTTTGTAGTCGGCACCGGTGACAAGAGCGCCATTGGACTACGAGTTTGGAGCCAAAGCTGTGGATATATATATATATATATATATATATATATATATATATATATATATATATATATATATATATATATATATATACACAGAAACAGCAGTCTTTCACCACGCTGCCACCCAGCAGGTAGAGATAGGAAAGACCACGCAAGTCCAAACGTATTTTCGGCAGGATTTATTTTCAAAGAGAGTTTGCCAAATCTGACGCGTTTCGGGCGTCCGCCCTTGCTCACATATACATATATATGTGTGTGTGTGTGTATATATGGTTCTGGGTATCGTATCAATTGCAATCAGGCACATCAAGCACTGTGTATCAGAATGCTCTGTTAAATAATCAATAAAAATACTTGTAAAAAAAGATAGGAACGCTAATGTAGACAAAAAATTCACTCCATCTTTCATATGCATCCCACGGCACCTCCGTTTAGACACTGCCATATGGAAATCAGTCTTGACCCTGCACCAATGGAATCAGTCCGGCCTGAACTGCTAAGATATATCTTCCCTGTACCAAAACGAGAGCAATCCAGGACCAGCTGGCTGATGAGCCCAAACTAGGAGGCCAGGATATGCAATTATTTTTCAGAATTTGGTGCAATTATTTTTCAGAATTTGGTGTAATTCCGTTCTGCTATTTTGTCTGTATCGGAAAAGCAAATGCTTCTTTGGGAGTTTAAGATGCTAGTCACACCTTTGTGGACCCTCCCTTTTTCTTAGCCTCTGCTCGACAGGTCAATGTGAATCTTACTATGAAGGAAGCGAGAAGGATGAGTTTCTGGAAAAGTTTTGTGTATGTACAGGCACACCACACACACCGGACCGGGATCATATGTTCCACTGAAATGCAATTTTGTATTATTGACGAACTTCACAGAAAAACTGATATGAAAAAAATTCATGTTGCTCCACAAATGAATTAAAGGGGATGCTCTATCGGTGTAAGGTTTGATATGCAACTGTAGACATGCAGACCATTTGTCTGTCCAGAGGAAATTCAGCAGATTCTGAAAACAATACATAGAGGAAACTTTATTACGCATATTCTGTGTTTTGGAACTTCAATGTTTTTTCTTTTATATTCCTAAACGTTTTATATATTTGTGTACTAGAGTTAAATGCCATTGGAAATACACAGCATAATGATGAAGAATCTTCAGAGGGAAAAAGCGATAACACTGTCAAGCTTCATACATAAATAATGAAAACCTCTCAGCAAGTTGCAATGTTGTTCTACTTTATAGGATGCACTTCCCATGACACTAGAACATTTGTTAAAGTGAAAGTATGGAGTTCGAAACAAGCATTTCCCAACTTCCCTTCAAGTTTCCAAATAACAATTAATTGCTTCTAAGTCCTAAATCACATGGTTTTCTTGTTGCTAGTCGTTTGTTCATTGACTTCTTGCACGAGGATATTATTTTTGAAAATTGCTCTCTGATGTTTGGAAAGCCTGTAGTAGATTATTGTTGTATTTTGCATTTTTATACAGCGAGAACTTGGTCTGAAGGCATCAGAGCGCTTTACACAAGAACAAGGCTTTACACATTTTTGGGGCACATGCAGGGTAAGCGATATAGGCAGAATACCGGGGTGCTAAGCTTAGCCACGAATTTGAACATGGGGTCATATGTATAAGGAATTGTCTGGGTGAGGCGATAGCCGTCATGACTTAACGCCTCACTCTGCCACTTCAGAAACACAAGTCTGCACCATATTTACAAGGACATGGTGCAGCCTTGCGTTTCCCCCTTTGCTGGCGCTACACTGAGAAGTGTAGCACCAACTCAGGCGCTCTTGCACCATAGTGCAAAGGTGTCTGCGTGCAGGGGAGGATTGTTTATGTGTAGGAAGGTGTCCCTTCCTGCACATGAACAATTATGAAATGCCAATTTGTCACTTCTATGTGTGCTGCTTAATGCAGCACACATGGAAGTTACAAAATGTAATTTTTTTTTTTAAGGATTCTTTATGTGCAGGAAGGGTCACCTTCCTACGCATAAACAATCAAAGGCATTTTGCTTTTTCCATGTGTGCTACACAAAGAAAACGCATAAACGTGGATAAATAAAGCATTTCTCCTTGTTTCGCCAACTTGAGACCAGGTTTTTCCTGGACTTAATTTTGGCGCTGCCTCCTATTTATGATGCCCTTGAAAATAGAGGGCAGCATCAAAAACAATGGGTGTCGCGGTGGAACGGCAACCGCAACACCCACTGCCAAATCCCTTTCACGCTAAGCATAGCGTGAAAGGGGGCCTTATTCACAGTGTTAAAACACATTACATGGCTTAACGCTGCCTTGAAAATAAGGCAAAACCCTTATCACACCAGAAATGTCACTAAAAGTGACGTTGTAGTGGCGATAGGGGCTTGTACATATGCCCCATGGTTTCTTAGTTACGAAGTCGGCACCTCTGGACTTTAGGCCACAACTCATTTCCGGGTGAGCATGTTGCAGCAAACTGTTTTTAGCTGGGTGCTTTGAGGATGTTGACCTAGAGAATGTTGAGCTGTACCATACAGATGCACCTAACCATAATAAAAAAGAGGTTTGTGTTATGCACAGGGGCTATTGCAATTCTGCATTTTATCAAAATTATGGTCCAACATACTATACATGTTGACAGGACTGGATAACCATTAAGCAACCTAGCACATGCATAGAGCATCAAGGGAAGGGTGCAACACAGACATTTTCCATTGCTTGATTTACCGTGGACCATATGGTGCAAAACTGCAAATGGTGCATCTGAACGTATTAATAAAGGAGAAGATTACAAATATAAACATAGTTTGCCAAAAGTTGTGTTTCATTATGAAAAAGAACATTTTATTTTACGGTTTATTTTTGTTTATATCTTGGATAAGATATATATGGGGGCACCAAAATCTTTTAAGTGTTCAGAGTCTCTAAAGCTCTTAGTTAGGCCCTGCATGTTACTAATCCTTTTTAATTATTAAAAGTACATATTTTCCGTAATCATGTGAGTTACTCTAGACTCAACCTGGAACCATATGCTTTTTCACAAACTTAAAATAGATCAGAGTACATAAACATATGGGGAATCACGGATGAAATTTGGAAAGTGTATTGAGCTGACTTTGTTAGTCTTTTGAGAATAAGGGGCCATTGTGGAGAACAACATGAAAGTTCTTAATAGCTTCCAAAAGGCCCCAACTTAAAAAAAAAATAGACAATGCATCACTGGCATGTCTGTTTCAAACATCTGAGAAATATAAGCCTTGTTCTCAAATACTGTTAAGTTGAAGCCTGCACAGTCCTATTCTATAATACTCTAATGACTAGAGTGGTTAGAAGCTGAGGATCTGGGTTCGAGTCTCAGCAGGGATGCTTAACATCCTGTGATTCTAGGCAAATCACTTAATCTCCCCATGCCTAAGAAAAATGAATGTGACCACCTGTAACACAACTGGTGCTCTTGTAAAGCATTCTGATACCTTCAGGTTGAGTTCACACTTCATAAAACTCCCCTCCCCACAAACAAATGCATGCTGTACAGACATGTTTCTTTTTACAGTAACAGGTACAAAAAGTGTTACTTACTGCATACTGTAGCAGCTTCCCATTGGCAAAGACAGATAAAATTAAAGAAATGCCATTTTCTGACATTTCATAAAATCCTATATATTTATTTCTGTGTTGAAGTTAGAATTTTACAACAACATTCTCTACCTGATTTCTACAAAAAATATTCATTTTTGCCTTTTGACTAGGGTTGAGGAACCAGTTTTGGTAACTGAGGAGCCTCCTCCATTGATTGTAATTTGAATTTTAACACTCCAGAGCTCTGTCAAGGTAGTATGTCATTAAATCCGTTTTAGAATGACAGTAGACCTTCGGGGGCAGTAGCCACTGCCATGGCTGCTTATTAGTGAAACAAATAAATATGATTATAGGTGTTCACGCCTCCAGAAACTAATTGTGGAGGAAAAGGTGTCAGTTGGGTTCAGCTGACCCACTCAGAGACAGACGGGTCCACTGGTCATCCTCACTCCTGTTTCTGTGAAAGGGCAAAGTGGGAAAACCACTGATGCAGGCCATTCCATGGACACACAGGGTCCTTGATCCCAAGGTGGAAAATAGAGAAGGCGATCAGTTTGAGCACAGTTCTTTTTGATGAGGCGAGGGTAGGACCTAATTAGAATAGGCGACCCTATGAGCGGGTTAAATGGGCCCAGACTGCTGAGCAGGCCTGGGCCTCAAATCCACCGCCCTGAAGTACTGATTTCTCAGATGGCTTTGCCATCATGCAAATGAGACAAAATAAAGGTTGGGACAGCAATCTCCTAGTAGCCATTTCGAAAACCAAAGCCAGGGCTCTGGTGAGTTCAAAATCTTACAGAGACTGTTTTAAAGGTCAGGAAATGGGTCATGGCTTCAGTGCCATCCAGAATGGCCGCCTGAACCAGAGCTACGCTACATGGGGGACTTGCTGATGCTATTTTAGTGTTTTAGAACCCGTTGTATGGATGTTTCGGATTCTAGTCACCTGCGGATAATAGGAACGAGTAACATGACTTTTTGAAAAGTGTTTCTGCCTCCTCTTTACATTCATTTGGATGACTTTTTGATATTGTGGAACACTCTACAGTTACCGAATCTCTTGCAGTGTCTCCTATAGCACTGTTGGTGGTCATCTCATTTCTTATTTGTGGGCCTGCTTGTTCTCTTTAACCAGTAAAGATGTGGGGGAGACTAAAGAAACAACATTTTGGTAGCAAGTCAAAGTCACAGTCTACCCCTTCTTCAATTGCGTGTTCCATCTCTAATAGTTCTTTGGTGGACTGGGTGCTTACTAAGGCTATCATGGCGACTTCTGCTACTCCTAGTGCTTCCTCTTTACCAGGCTCCTCAAACAAAGTTCAGTTACCCTCTTCAGCTACTAAACATTTGAAGCAAGACCCTACCTCACCAGACAAGTCTACATCGCCCATTTCAATGGAATTATTACGGGAAGAGATTCAAGCACTGCAAACATTTATTAATTAATCAGCAAATGTATTCAGAGTCACAATGATAAATGGGCCATCATAGAAAATCAGGTTTCTTTGGTGGAGAAGCACATAGTTGACCTGCATGATGAAACACTTCCCACATAGGATCAAAACAAAGATAACATTCTAGCCACACAGCTTACATGGTGTAGAATGTTACCCATGTAGGAAGCACTTCAGCACTCCACATGGGATAGTTAGCGCTACATGAATGCTACACTACAAAATAATATAAAATAAGATATAAGCCTTGTTTTCAATATAGCGAAATTTGAGAGTTTTAGTTTTTATTTACAAATACTCTATGTTTCCCTCCCCACCTAGGGTACTTACTGAATTCATCAAAACAACTATGTATACTTGGTTTTTAATTTCGACTCTGAATAGTTTTATAAGGCTAAAATCACTAAGTATTCACAGCACCACTGATTTATGGATTACTACACACTCTGGATGAATCTTTTTCTAATTTGATGTATAACTTTTCCTCGGTCTAATGGAAGACGTGTCTTTTTTCAATTGTGTCAATAGTATTGCTTATTGTAAAAGGCTGAAGCAAATTGACTTCTAAAATGAAGGCATTGAACAAACTACATGTGTTAGAACATGTTAGCAAGATTAATATGCCTAGTGCTAACAAAAATAAAACATGAAAAGATCACACGTGCAGGAAGCTCATTATCACGTGCAAAAGATTATAATTAGAGCAATCTTTCAAGGATGATTGCTTGGTATGCAGAACGTTTCCAATCAGACCCATTCCTCGCACAGATATTTGAGTCTGATTTAGTTCCACTGCTGTCCACAAAGCATCTCATTATCAGGTTATAATAAGTCCATCATCTAGCCTGCCTTACATAGGGCTGTTGATCAATTTCAAACGAAATGATAAAGAACAAAGCGTAATTTGAAAAGGAGAAAGATTTGCACATGCTTGAACTTCAATCATGCTCAAATACGGGATCTGTTGTGTACTTGTCCTTGGGGCATATTACCAAGGGCCATTATCGCCGCTTTAGTGGGACTTTTTCCCGCTAAAGCAGCGATAATTATATCGCCCTATTACCAAGCTGTCACTAACACCAGTTAGCGACAGTTTGTAGGAGATAGCGAGCATTTTGGAGCCGCTTTGCATGGCAGCAATAATTATCGCTAATGACATGCAAAGTGGGCGTGCCAAAATGTCAGCGACTGAAAACAGTCGCTGCAATCGCTATCGTCTATGATCAACACAGGCGTAGTTTTGGAAATATTCACGCTAAGCGCGAATATCTCCAAAAGCTAACGCCTGCCCTGACCAGTTCTTAGCCATGTTATCCAATGAAAGGTGGATAACATGGCTAAGAGCATTGTCACGGTAATGCCTGAATATCGCTGTATTGACAGCGATATTCCCGCATTTCGCCCTTTTTTTTATTTCTTCTGAGATACACCTTGCTAATAGCAAGGTATCTTAGCGATAAAAAACAGGTGAAGGGTGGCGGTAGGAATATTCCCGCTAAGTCAACATAGCGATAATTATCGCTAGTTGTTGGTAATATGCCCCCTTGTTTTATAACTCGGTTGACAACCATGTTCCGTAAATGTTGAGATATGGTTATGGAAAATAGTCAAATACATTGTATTATTGTTATCATTAATTTTCCGTCTTCTAGTCACATTGATGTGTATATCAGTTCAAAATCTACTTTCCACAGTAGGTTTAGAACAGCTCAGGCCATATAATGTGAAATGTTTTATGTCGATTGAAGTTGAATGTGTTGCCAGTATTAGCGGTATTAGCGGCATCACAGAAACGCGAGCACGCAGGTAGTATTTTAATTTGTCATCTTCGATTTAGAAAACATTAGCACCATCGTATCTAATATTTATTGATTCAAGGGGTTTGTCAATAAACAACACGTTACGGAATAAACTGTACTGTAAATGCACTTGAACTTCTAAAGAGCAACAGTGGACTGAATAAGGCATTCCTCCACCGGAACGGATAACCATATAGGAGAGCAGATGTATCAGGACAAACAGAGTGGCAGCGAAGAGTCGTGTTATAATGTACTTTACCCCTTGAAATATTGTATTCATGTTTTACCTGTGATATAATATTATTATGCTCATCCCCCTTTTTCGTATCTTCCTTTTCCTTTCCCTTTTCACCTGAGCCTCTGTCTCTTCTGGAACCCCCGGGAGGGCACCTTGGAATAATCAAGGCTGCACTCTGTTGTTGTCAAGAAGTGACTTGAAGGTGTCAGATAAAATAAAGGTTGCCTCCTAATTCTACCAAGGCCTGAAGATTATTTTAACAAGTTATTTCTCAGGTGTTTAGCAGAATGCCAAATGGTTGAAGATGGCCTTAAGAAAAGGGGCCAGGCATTCCAAGGTTTGGGGAAAAGGTAAAAGAAAGATCTAGCTCCTGTTCATGTCTGTCATAAACAAGGAATAAAATCCAATGGGCCTCATTTATGAGGTTTTGGCATAGGGCAGCACCACAAAGAATCTTGCTGCGCTGCCCTACGTCAAAACAAAAGGGCAGGAATGCACTGTATCCATTTGATAAAGCGCATTACTGTTCTTTTCCCCAGTGCAGGTGCACAATGGGCTGCCATGCGCCAGAACAGGCACCTTTTCACCATGGTACAAAAGTACTTGAGTTGCAGGGCTGATTGCGCACCTTCCTGCACAAAATCAATCACAAGAGGCAATTTCCTTTTTCTATTTGTGCTATTCTGCAGCACACATAAAAAAAGGGAAGCACACGCAAAAATACAAAATTTCTGCTTGTTGCGCCTCCCTAATGCTACCTTTAGGGTGACGTTAGATTCTGACATATTCCCAGGTTTACGATTTCTCATAAATCTGGGAATGTGAGGGGTTCCTTGAGTGTTGCGTGAGAACACCCAGAGTAACACCCATGGAACGCCCCTGTCATGCAGTTTTCTGTGCAAGAGGGCACATAATTATGAAGCCATGAAAAGCCACGCAAAGTGACTTTTTGTAACCTTATAATGGCATGTCACATTGTGTCACCATGAAAAAGTGATGTTTCGGTGGCCCAAAAGTGCAAGTAGCACCTCATAAATGAGGTCCAATGAAGTCAAGCACTATTTCATCTTGGAGTAAAGCAAAGCATAATGCAGTGGACCCGAGTGATGCAAGACTGATGACAAATATATAGAGCCTTAAAGATAACATGTTTAACCCCTTGCGTGCTTATGACGAGCCCAACTCGTCATGAGGCACAGTGGAGCTGTGCTCATGACGAGCTGGGCTCACCATAACGGTCGCAGTCTGCCCACACAAAATTGATTCCCTGCCTGTGCGGGAGAATCATTGAGTGGGCACATCTCCACTGTGCCTCATGACGAGCCGGGCTCAGCACAAGCACCACGGTGCTCCCCCCGGGGCCATGTGGGAATTACTCCCACGGCGAAGGGGTTAAGAATGGGGAGCCAATGAAAGTTAAGAAATCACCCATATGCATACAAGTTCTGGTGTTGTTCCAATAAAAACTGTCCAGTGCAGAGTGTGATACCGAGTGCCCTCAAGAGTGGAACACAAGCTACACCAGACGAGTTTCTCCCTACTTAGGCTTCAAAATAGAGAAATGGCATGAGTCCTGTGCCACAGTGGGCACAGGACTCACATCTAGGCTTATCATTCACACTTCTGCAACACACAACGAGGAGATGGAAGGAAACATTGACTTAATCACAGTTTACAGGTGTTTGCTTGAGGCTGCATCCCCGTCCATTGGTTTGTGGCTGGTTCTCTCATTAGATGAATATGTGCTACACTATTTAGTCCTTTATATACTTCATTGTACTTCATTGTAACCCACATTAATACTATGACTACTGTGCAGATCAGTTGCCAATCTTTGTTAATGTCATGTGGACGGGGCACTGTGTGCAAAGGTGTTGAGTCCTTTCTTCCTACCAACAGTCCTTTCATTCAATAAGTTTCAGTGTCTAGCCTTCCTTTGGGTATGGCCCTTTCCTATTCCCAAATTTTACATTGAATAATAAGTTTGAACGATTTCCAGTGTGATGTATCATATTTGATGTTGGATATGCATGTGAATTGAACTTAATAGTTGGCACACAAATTTAAAAATATTTCCTCCATTTTCTGTTTAGTTTTGAAAGTTCTCTGATAAAGTACATAAGCGCGTAGAACGTTGTGTATAGGCCTCAGAAAGGATAATAGCTGATTCTTTCAAGAATAAAAAACACAAGCTGACCCATTGGAAAACCATTCATAGTCAGCAACTTCAAATATGTTGTTTATCCTTCCAGTATAGATAACGATTCAAGTTCTAAAACAAATGTACTTCTTATCTTTGGCTAACTGTGCTTCAGTCCCCAGGACAATATATGTTAGGTGACACAGCACTGGCTTCAGATATGATCTTGTAATAAAACCAGCCATGGAGCCATGGTGTACAATATTACTTCTGCATCTTTACTTTCTTTCAGCGATATGAGGCTTATTACAAAAATATAATTTCTACCTCATAGAATAGTGGACAAAACAAATGATACATGTTAATGAATATGCAGTAACCTATTTTGAGCTACAAAAACTAAAAAGTCTTTAAACTGTAAAAATGTGTTCCAGCTCCTCATAGAGCAACCAAAATGTGTTGGCCTTTTTTCGGATTATGTACAATATGTGAAGTATTGTCACTTCAGGTCCAATGCTTCATTCAGTAGCATATATGAAAATGTGCACTATTTACACCTCCAATGCATTCAACACCTTTTGATTATCTGGCATGGGTGTTACTATTAACATCAGCATTGGTGTTCTGTACAGAGAATCTAGAAAAATGAGATTTTAATGCAATATGATTTGATATTTACAAAGACAATCCCGAAAAATTCTGTATGTTGGTCTACAAATACTACATTGGACTTGAATAACGATTGGCAATGAAAATCAAGAAAGTCACTTGCAGGGAAAGGAAACAAGATCCTTTATACAATGTTTACTCTGACAAAGTTTACATGGATTCATATTCGCTAGGACCCCACGGTAGGACAACATATATATATATATGGGGCCTGGCCACCATTTTTAAAGTGCAAAGTGCGTGATGGACATAGTAAACATACTATGTACTTGAATGTATTGCAGTTTTAACAAAATCATTAAAACCAACATAGTATACTGCCAGTAAAATACAGGTTAAAATTCGATTTTGCTTGTATAAATACACAGTATTGAACCTGTTTGCACTGATCTTAGAATAGCGACTCATAGTGATGCACAGGATATATACAGCTCGTTTTACAATAAAATGTACTGAAGTTGTAGGCATGTTAAAATTGTAAACCGTATGTTTTTTGAATAAAACAACAATAAAATCAATTAAAAACATGCAAATCAAATATAATGTTTTCTAAAATGAATTCATAATAGTTAAAATTCATGTTATTGATAATGCCCATGTGGGCAATTCATTCACTTGTGCTAAAAGCTCAGTGCATGTTGGTTGAATGTGCAACATCACGCATATACGATCATAAAGTGCTACCAGTGTGGAATAAAAAAAGTGTGCCCAATGATAAAAAAGTGATAAAATGTTTAATATTTCAAAAATAGTCTGTGTGGAGGAAAAGGAAGTTACTTTAAAAAGTTGTTGCAGAATAGAGTAGTAACTGATTTATGCGGAGTTGGTTCAGAATGGAATTTCTCATAGTCTGACCAGGTTATAAATAAGTGTGGCAATCTTCACTCTTGTTGAGCCCGTTAGGCATCTTGCTGTCCAGCAGGATGATATAACGGGTCTCAAGTTTACGAAGGAGCCCTTCCCTGTCACCACCTCTTCGTTGGGGAGAGACCCTATCTATGACATAATATGTGAGGCCTTGTGGGTTCTTGTTGTGTGCAATTTCGAAATGTCTAGCCACTGGGAATATGGGGTCTGCATTGGAAATATCTCTAAGGTGTTGCAGAATTCTTTTATGAACTTGGGGCCTTGTGCTCCCCACATATCTGAGCCCGCAGGGGCATTGTAAGACGTACATAGCAAATTCTGTTTTGCAATTAAGCTTCTCTCTTATTTTTATAGGAATAGGAGAGAAAGGTATAGTATATTCAGATTTGCTGATACCATTTTTGCAGGCCTTACATGTGGAGCATTTCAAGAACCCTTTGCTCCCTGCTAGCCACGTGCCCGTGACTAGTTCAGGGCTGCTAGAGACCAAGCTGGTTTCCATAGACCTTGCTTTTCTATAGGTGATATTTGGCCTAAACGTTACCAGATTGCCAATAACCGGGTCACTTCTAATGAGGAACCAATAGTTCTTCACTATGTTGCGGATAGACTTATGTTGGTTGCTGATAGTCATGATAAGGCTTGTTTCATTGTTTGCCTCAGTGCGCTACAATTTGGCAATGGCATTGGTGGGGCATAACAATTGCTGTCTATCTAAAGAGTTGGCTCTCCTCTGTGCATTGTCAATGGTATGCAGATCATAGCCTCTAGCCAGAAATCTAGATCTGCATGCATCTTGTGCTTTCAGGCAGTCAGTATTGTTGCTGCAAATACATCTAATGCGGAGCATCTCCCCGTAGGGGATGCTCTTTATCAGATGTGGTGGGTGGTGACTATACGCATGCAACACAGTATTGCCTGCTGTTGGTTTCCTGTGGAGCTTAGTATGTAGCTTACCCTGGTTTATATATATCTTCACATCTAAAAACACAATAGATGTAGAACTTACAGTACTTGTAAAATGCAAATTAAGATTATTAGAATTCAAACAGTCAATGAATGTGGCGACATCAACATCAGAACCATCCCAAATCATAAAAAGGTCGTCTATATATCTACACCAACCTTTGACCTTGGTATTCATGGTGGCTGCATAGTCAACCATAAGGACCTGCTCCTCCCAAAAGCCCATATGGCAACAGGCGTAACTCGAGGAGAAGCAGGCCCCCATTGCCATGCCTCTAGTTTGAAGGAAAAGTTGGTTAGAAAATAAAAAGACATTGTTTTCCAAACAAGCTAGGATCATTTCTACCACCATATTGGAATGTTCTGTGCAATCAATAGATCTTTTAGTAAGGTAATGTTTTACCGCCTTTATCCCATCCCTATGGTGAATAACTGTATAGAGGGATGTGACATCCAGAGACACTAAAAGAAAATTGGATTGCCATACAAAGTTGGAAAGTTTGTTCAAAAGGTCCCCTGTATCAAGTATGAAAGATGGTAAAGTCTTAACAAAGTCCTGTAGGAAAAAGTCAATATATTTACTGGTATTTTCCAAGAGGCTATTTCTAGCCGAAATAATCGGTTTCCCTGGTGGTTG
The DNA here is from genome assembly GCF_964263255.1 of Lissotriton vulgaris. Lineage (NCBI taxonomy): Eukaryota > Metazoa > Chordata > Amphibia > Caudata > Salamandridae > Lissotriton > Lissotriton vulgaris. Next base: position 628,610,536 of record NC_141694.1, on the reverse strand, counting down.
CTGTTGGTTTTTATGAATCTTGGGGATGAAATAAATGACAGGGGTTACAGGATGATCATTTTTTAGGAATTTGAATTCGTCCCACGACAGCAAGCCTTTGCTCCGCCAAGCCATCAGTTTTGAATAAAAGTCATTTTTGGCTGCTTGTACTTCATGGGCGTCTGTTCTCCTATAACACTCCCTGTCATTAAGTTGTTTCAAAGCCTCTTCTAAGTACATCTTTCTGGGCCAAAGCACAACATTCCCGCCCTTGTCGGACTGTCTAATAATCAATTGTTTATGTCCTCTCAATTTTTTGATGAGTTTGTGATATTGAATATCACAATAGTTGTATTTTTTCTTTTTTGTTTTTTTGGCATTTTTAATCTAGTTCTTTTAATTCAGATGAGACCCTGTCATGAAAAATGTCTAAGTTATCCTTTAGCAGTATAGGGCAAACTTAGATTTAGGTTTGAATGTAGTCAATGGAGTATAAAGCACAGGTTCTCCTCCCAATGCTGGCTGAGGAATTGGTTCTTCTTCATGCTTTAATTCAAAAAGCTCCTGAGTCAGCGAAACCCCCAGATGTGGGGGATCGATGGGGGGTAAAGTTGATAAATGCATGGTGGTGGCGACATTTGATCTGTGTGTACTATGATATTTCTTGAGTTTGAGTTTACGTACATATTTAAACAGATCAATGCGAGTGCTGGCATAGTCGAAATCACTTTTTGGACTAAAAGAGAGCCCCATAGTCATTTCACTATGTGTTAGCGTAGTGTCGCTCAAGTTAACCACTGTTTTGACATCGCTTAATTGGTGGGTTGGTTGTGTTGCCATTTGGACCTTTGTCTCCTCTGTCTTCCACCTGTGCCCCCTCCTTTTTGAGCATTTCCTCCTCTCTGCGCGTTTGGTGTTGATTTGTTTGCGCCTGTTCCTTGTGTGCCAGAGCGGAGTGTTTGCTTGCGGTCTTGTTGGACCACTGCCATTTCCTGAGCAGGAGTAAATTTGCGAAACCCCACTCTCTTATTGCGTGTGGCTTCATTATCTGATTCGCTTTCCACCTGTGAGCTATTGCCTGAGGCAGATAAAACCTCCAAAATGCTGCTGGTATTTTGTTGAATGGATGTATTAGCTATAATACTCTCATTGCCATTCTTTTGCTGATGTTGTTTCAAAGTGTCATATTTACGAGCGAAGGTGAAGATTTGTCCATGCTCGTAATCGAGCCTATCTCATTGGAATTTATATGCTTTGCGCCGCTTAATAAAATCTTCCTCATGTTTCAAGCGTGCTTGCATTTCCTCCCGATATTTTACAGTTGTGGGTGTGCTGGGAATCTTGGCTATTTCCGCTTCCAGCCTTTCAATTTCTGACATTAGTTTCACCCTATCGCTCTCTGCATATTGTACCAAGATCTGCATGAGGCGTTTGGAGGAATCGAGATTGCACTGTGCCCAGTCCATTAACATTTGGGGGTCAGGTTTCTCATAGGATGGCGCTAACATTATCCTCAGTCCTCGAGGCACCCTTCCTACCTCCAAGTAACCGGACAGGGAGCTGTGCTCCCACCATTTCGCCTGTTCACTTTTATAGCATTTTTCAAGTGCCCTGTAAAGATCCTTAACATTGTTGCTCGGTTCCATCACTGAGACCGCATTTGCAACTGCGGCGGACCCCCCAGCGGGGGAATCCGTAAACATTCTTTTTGAAGCCTCCACACGGCCCTGTACTGCGTCGGCACACATGGCGTATCTAACTCGGGGCGAAGTTTGTAATGCAGAAAGGCCGTTAGTTAGTAAATCCTACCCGACAATGCTGGGCAGTCGACCCTCCTCCCCACTCCACACAGGATTTCCCGCGGGGCTCAGGTGGCGACGGTAGTACTCCCGATACAGTCCCAGCTCACAGCCGACCAACGCCGACCTCCGACCCGGAACAGCTCTCGTTCTTCCCTTCGTCGTCACCACAAGTCTCCGCCTCTCCTGGGGCTCCGGCAGCGTCTCCTTCACTTAGTTGTAGTAAAGCTGCTCTAGCCCAAACGTGGAGGGGTCTCGTCGAGTCCAGGGAAGCAATCCTGGATATACTTGCGGTATAAGTCGTCCTCAGCTACTCAACAACACAGCATGCAGCCAAATTGACGTAGAGACGAGACGAGACCCAAGTCTTGGTGTTTAAAGTTTTATTGCGCCCAACACCAGTTTGCCATGACGCATTTCGGCTACCAAATGCCTTGATCACATGACGCAGTCATGGGGCCTGGCCACCATTTTTAAAGTGCAAAGTGCGTGATGGACATAGTAAACATACTACGTACTTGAATGTATTGCAAAATCAATAAAACCAACATAGTATACTGCCAGTAAAATACAGGTTAAAATTCGATTTTGCTTGTATAAATACACAGTATTGAACCTGTTTGCACTGATCTTAGAATAGCGACTCATAGTGATGCACAGGATATATACAGCTCGTTTTACAATAAAATTTACTGAAGTTGTAGGCATGTTAAAATTGCAAACCGTATGTTTTTTGAATAAAACAACAATAAAATCAATTAAAAACATGCAAATCAAATATAATGTTTTCTAAAATGAATTCATAATAGTAAAAATTAATGTTTATACCTATAGCAACGCACTCTATGCAGGAATCCCAGCCAAACATCTGCAACGACTACAACGCATCCAAAATGCCTTTTCCCGACTGATCGTCAACGCCCCCCGCCGCAGCCACATCACCCCCCACCTAAGAGACCTATACTAGCTCCCCGTCAACAAGACGATCACCTTCAAGCTTCTCACCCACGCACACAAAGCACTCCACAACGCCGGACCAGCCTACCTTAACAGCAGACTCAGCTTTTACACCCCTACCCGCCAGCTCCGCTCCGCCAGCCTCCCCCTCGCGGCTGTCTCCCGCATCCAACGAACGACCTCTGGCAACAGATCCTTCTCCTACCTCGCTGCCAAGACCTGGAACACCCTCCCTTCCCACATACGGCAGACCCAAGACCTACTCGCCTTCAGAAGACTCTCAAGACCTGGCTCTTCGAGCAGTAGCAGCACCCCCCCTCCCCTCAGTGCCTTGATACCCTCATGGGTAAGTAGCGCGCTCTACAAGTACATTGATTGATTGATTGATTGATTGATTGATTGATTGAACCTACTGGTGGTCCCCAGTATAGTTAGGACCTATTATGCATAGGAAATCCACAACATTCTATTCCCAATAACTTTGGCGCAGATTGATAAATCTTTGCGAAATGTTCCAAACTTTTGGCCAGCTCTGGTCCGCTCCTATCCTGAAAGTTTCAGGGTGCTTCGTTAAGTGGGGGCTGAGAAAAAAGGGGGGCCCAAAACGTGTTTTCCCCTTGCAATTTCCCATAGGACCTTTAGCCACAGCTACAGCCCAAACGGCTGAACGGAATTACACCAAATTTGGGAAAGAGGTAATCCTCAGTTCAGACTTGTGTCTTTTGCTTAAATGGTGTCAATCTGTTCAGTAGTTCCTTAGAAAATTACAGTTAAAGTCATTTATATATCTTTGGGTGTGGTGGATCGGCGGAGTGTGCAAGGATCGCCATTGTACCATAAGCGCACCCTTCCGATCACGCACTAAATGCTAATTGGCTGTCAAGTGGTTGTCAACATTCAAAACCAGGAACTGTTGGCATCCATTTTGTGGCTCGGCAGAAGCGAGGCTGAGGAAGTCAGTGGAATATGTGTGCAAAACGGAGAAAGGGGGCAGAGTAGAAATAGTTTCACCCTCTAGACCTGCTTAGTGGGTCGCAGAAAGATCCCCAGGGCCCACACATATATATTTTTTTAAACCGCAGGTGCGTGTAGGGTGCGCAGACTGCGCAGTAAAATAAATAAAATAAAACTGAGATTTTTTTATAATTAGCCCCTGGGGGGTTAAATACCTGGGACAAAATTATTACATTTTATTTGAATCCTTGATTCAACTAATAAAGCTAAAGATATTTTCTCCATTGCAGACAAATTTGTCAAACCTGACCATGTCACACCTAAGCGCATCCCCTCACAACTTCTGTGCAACTCTCTCAACACATATTTTATTGATAAAATTGCAACCATCAAAGTCAGCATTTCCAAGGCCGATTTTTTCTCTGCTCCTTGTTGCTCATATATCAATCCTCAGCACTTTGATCAATTCCCACCTATTACCGAGGAGATCCCCACATCGCTCGGGAAATCTTTCTCCACTATCCCGAACCCCCCACGTCACTCCTCAACAATTCCCTCATCAAGGACATTGTCCCCAATCTCTTTAAGGGTGCGGAAGTCATTCTCGTCTTGAAGAAACTAGGTTCTGATCCGCTAACTCCTAGCAATTTCCGTCCCATATCATTGTTACCCTATCTATGAAACATTTTAGAGGCCCATGTTGCAAACTGCTTGAGAAGTTTTGTAGAGCACACTCATTACCTTGATTCACACCAAGCAGGCTTCAGGACTGAACATTTGACCAAGTCTGTTGTTTTGGCAGCTATGGATGAACTAAGGAAGGGAGCAGATCAGAATATCACACGGGCCTTAGTGCTTCTGGATCTTTTGGCGGCTTTCTACACCGTCAACCATCATCTTTCGGTCAACCGTGTCGAAAGCGCCGGGGTCCGGGGCCCTCCACTTAAGTGGATAGCCTCTTTCCTTAGCGATCGCTATCAAGCGGTTCGCCTTGCCAAATTTTCATCTGTGAACAAAATATTAACCAATAGGGGTCCCTCAGGGGTCATCCTCTCCCCTCTTTTTTTTAATCTGTATATCTTCCCTTTGGTCCTGACCTAACGTAAGATGGAGGTCGTCACCTTTAATTATGCTGATGACCTCCAGCTAATTTTTAACATTGATTCTTTGTCCTCTTCTATGGAGAACTTTCAAACCACCATGACCTTCATCAGTAACCGGATGAAGTAAAAACAGCTAAAACTGAACCCCGACAAAACCGAGCTGTTCCTTACTGGGGACTTGGCCAACATTTGGAACTCCAACTTCTGGCCTCAATCACTGGGTTGTCCAACTTCCCCAGCCAGCCCCGTTAAAAGTCTGGGCATCATTATCAGTAGTGATCTCATAATGAAGGTTCAAATAAACTCAGTGGTCTCCGCCTGCTTCTTCCACTTGCGAGGAATTCGTAAAATAAGTATATTTTTAACCACAGATGCTCTGATCCAAGTTATTCTGGCCCTGGTCATGTCGTGTATTGACTACGCCAACTCTCTGTACGCAGGAAACTATTGGTGCAGAACCAAGCCGCAAGGCTTATTAATGGCCAGACTAAATCTCACCATGTGAAACCACTGCTTAAGAGCCTCCATTGGCTCCCCGTGACTCAACGCTGCCTTTTGAAACTTGGTTGCATGACCTACAAGGCCTTCTCGGATCATGGACCGGCTTTTATCTCCACCAAGTTGCACCGATATGCCCCTACCCAAGAGCCACCTTTATCTAATATGAACCTTCTGATTCCCTGTCCATTTAAACGGAAAAAACACGGCGGTCTTAGATTCTCGACCCTAGCTCCACAATTCTGGAACTCCCTCCCTTTGGATCTACGTCTAGCTACCTCTTACCTCTCTTTCTGGAAATCTCTTCAAACATGGCTGCTTGCCCAGGCTAACAATTAGAGTACACTTTGTGCTTGTTTGCATGTGTTTCCGCTCAGTGCCAAGAAACCGTTGGTGAACGCATGCTTAAAAAATATTTTTTACATAACATAACATGGAGGACTTTTCCTCTTTCTATGTGTGCTACACAGAGAAAGAGGAAGCAATTGAGAAGAAATAAAGATATTTCTCCTCCTTATGCATCCCCTGGGGCAGCATACAGTTTTGACGCATTCTAAGGTGTACAGATCCTTGTAAATCTAAGAATGTGTCAAAACCCATGGGAACACACACAGCAACGACCGTTGAACGCCCCTAATGCAGAGTAAGGCAATGCAGCGACTTGCGATGCGTTGCCATATACCATATTTAGGAGGCCACAAAAAGCCACGCAAAGTGACTTTACGTGGCCTCAAAGATATGGTTTTGTCTTCTGCACAACCAGAGCGCCATAAAATATTATGCACCGGCAGCGCAAGGGGCTTATAAATAAGCCTGCATATTTTGGAAGCAGGCAGTATATTTTGGAAGCACCATTTTATTGTAAAACATTTTGCGCATTTTGTAACAGTCTATCTTATACTGTGTGTAATGCAAGTATAAAATAAAGAATTACATATTCACAGTGCTTTCTGTCACAAGCTATGACCTCATTTTTTTTAATATCTTTTATCGATTTTTATACATTTAAACATATAATCTTGTATACATATAAATTAATTCTTCCCAGCATAAAATCGTGACAATATATACTGTAACAACAGATGTGTCTGTGTACATATACAAGATATTACTGTCCCCTTTGACATGCCGAAATCGCCATCTCTATCAACAAACTGTGTTTTCATCGTATGAGTGCATATGTCTGCCAAGTATTTTGAGTCTTCAAATTCACCCATTAACTTGCAAGTATTTTTACTTATGTAACACGTCAGAACATCACTGATGCTTTCCATATGATTGTTGTATTTAAACAACATTGAGAATAGTAGATGTTATTGCTATTATGTAAGAACTGAAAACTGAGAAGAGAAAAAGAGGAGAAGTAATAACTGTATATATATATAAAAAAGAAGGAAGAAATAAAAAATAAAAAAAGGGAAAACACAATCAAGGTGATACCAACAACAAAGACATTATTGAGGGAGCCTCAGAATATCTCTGAGACATGTGTGTGCGGGTCATATCCCAACAAATACACTGAGTATTGCCAACACAACCAGTATGACGGGCTCACTGAGCACTGATTCGAGCATTATCTCCTAACTGCTATGTGGGAGGTGTGCGATGTCCAACAGTTGGTTGTGTGAGTGCTTTGAGGATATCATCGCAGGATTTTACGATTGGATATTTGCGGAGCCCTGCCATTTCCTCCCTGTGAAGGATTGTGCTTTCGGTCTGTGCCCATATCTTTAGAGATTTCACCCAGCTGGTCACTGCAGGGGGGTCAGTATGCTTTCATCGTTTCGTGATTAATCGCTTTGCAGTGATGAGGCCCAGATCGCAAAACCTAGAGTTCACCCTGTTCTCCTTGGTGCGAGTGTAAAACCCTAGGATGCAGACCTCCCAGGTGTTAGGCACTTGAATGTTGTTGCAATTTGTGAGCGTCTCTGTGACCGTGTGCTAGTATGTTAGGAGTGAGGGACAGGACCACAGCATATGTAGGAAGTGGGCGTTATTAAGCTGGCACTGTCGGCAAACAGAGGTGTTGATGTTGAAATATTTATTTAGTTTACCCGGTGAGGGGTACACTCTGTGCGTTACGTACGTTTGTATCAGTTTGAATTTGGAACTGCATGGAATGTGAATGGAGCTAGCTAGTATGCCTTACCATTCCTTATCTGTCCAGGGTTGGCCCTGGTCCTCAGTCCAGCGTTCACAAAGACTGGTCAGTGGTTTTGACACATGGGCGAGCAGTGCCTGCACAAGCCAGTGGATTACATGCGATCCCTCCCCCTATATTGTAATTGTAATTGTAATTGTGGTATACTTATAGAGCGCAGCCTGTCACCACCAAGGGCATCCTGGCGCTTTGAACCCTGATCTAACAGCAGCTTCAGCAACTAGCCTATCCTCGGGAAGAGGTGGGTTTTCAACGCCTTTCTAAAGGCTGGGAGAGCCTCAAGGCTCCTGAGGGATAGTGGTAGAGAGTTCCAGAGTTTGGCCGCCGCTACTCTGAACGATCGGCCACCCATCCTCACTCTCTGGAAGCGCGGGACCACTAACAGCTTGGATGACGAGGGGCGTAGTGCTCGAGCTGGAAGATACCAAGCAAACATTCTCTGCAGCGGGATAGGTCCCAAGCCATGAATAGCTCTAAACACTATGCATGCGGCTTTGTACCGAACTCGAAGGTGAATCGGCAGCCAATGGAGTTCCTGTAGTGCTGCTGTAGCCGAGCTGTAATAGGGGCGGGACAGAGCGAGTTTAGCCGCCAGGTTCTGTACCCTTTGGAGCTTGCCCAGTAGTGTTACAGGGGCATCCAATAGTAGTGCGTTGCAGTAGTCGAGTCGACTTAAAATTGTGCTCCGCACTACTTCGGACCTGGCTTGCTCAGGAAGGAGAGGTAGAACCTTGCGCAACATCCGGATAAGCATCATGCACGTAGACGTGATCTTGTTTACGTGCAGATCCAGCTGTAAATTGGGCCCAAAAGTGACCCCCAGATTACGCGCCGAATGAGTGGCAGACACCATCTCAGAAAAGGACGGGGGCCAGAAGTCGTCTGGGAGGTTCCTGGGAATTCGATCACCGGAACAGTGCAGAACCTCAGTTTTGGTACCGTTGAACTGTAACGAGTTCAAACGGAGCCAATCCGCTGTGGCCTGCATACATCGGTGAAAAGTCTCCAGTGGGACCGCATCCTGTCCCTCCAGCGAAAAGACCAGCTGGGTATCATCTGCATAATTAAATGCAGAGATCCCAAAGGATTTAATAAGCTGGACTAGTGGGCGGAGGTAAATGTTAAAGAGTATAGGGCTGATGGCTGAGCCCTGCGGTACTCCTTGTCCTACTCTCCGCTCCTCTGAGCTGAAGGGAGGGAGCGACACACGTTGTTGACGATTATCCAAGTAGGAAATTAGCCAGTCCCTAGCCTTGTCTTTAACTCCACACTCCTCCAGCCTCGCTATCAAGGTTGGATGGCTGACCGTGTCGAACGCGGCCGACATGTCGAGCAGCACAAGAAAGGCTGCCCGACCACTGTCGACTCGCGCCCGCAGATTGTCAAGCACGGTCACCAACGCGGATTCCGTCCCATGAGCTGGGCGGAAGCCGAATTGCGTCTCATCCAGCCAGGTGTTTTCTTCCAAGAAGCCGGATAGAGTGCGGGTAACCAACTTTTCCAAGATTTTCACTGGAAAAGGCAACAGAGAGATTGGCCGGTAATTGGAGAGACAGGCAGGGTCCAGCGTAGATTTTTTTAAAAGCGGAGATACCACTGCCTTCTTCCAACAACCCGGTACAATCCCTGTTTCCAATGACTGGCAGCAGATGGAATGTAAAGGCTGGAAAAGTTCCTCCTGGAACAACCTCCAGAGTTTTGGCGGAAGAGGGTCAAGAGGCGAACCAGATGAGATCGTGAGGGCTAGGTTGCTAAACTCCTCCAAGGAAGGCAAAGGAAAGCTACTCAGTTGGGGTCGACTGGCTTCACTTGCCGGAGCTCCCAAACTGAGGGCCCGGTCCAAGGAGGGCGGGGGAGGACTGCTCAGCCGGGATCGACTGGCCTCAAGCGCCAGAGCTTCCAGACTGAGAGTCTGGTCCGCAGGAGGCAGAGAAGAACTACTCAGCTGGGGTCGACTGGCCTTCGTCGCCGGAGCTCCCAGACTGAGGGCCCGGACCAAGGGGAGTGGGAGAGAGCTACTCAACTGGGGTCGACTGGCCTCCCTTGCCGGAGCTCCCAAACTGAGGGCCTGATCCAAGAAGGGCAGGGGAGAACTGCTCAGCCGGGGTCGACTGGCCTCAAGCGCCGGAACTTCCAGACTGAGAGTTTGGTCCGCAGGAGGCAGAGAAGAGCTACTCAGCTGGGGTCGACTGGCCTTCGTCGCCGGAGCTCCCAGACTGAGGGCCCGGACCAAGGGGGGTGGGGGAGAGCTACTCAGCTGGGGTCGACTGGCCTCACTTGCCGGAGCTCCCAGACTGAGGACTTGGTCCGGGGAGGGCGAGGAGAAGCTACTCAGCTGGGGTCGACTGGCCTCCCTTGCCGGAGCTCCCAAACTAAGAGCCTGATCCACGGGGAAGAGGTGAAAGCCACTCAACTGGGGTCGACTGGCCTCGATTGCTGGAGCTCCCAAGTTGTATGCCTGATCCTCTGGTCGGGGTCGACTGGTAGTTGAGGCTGGAGCTTCTAAACAGGGGTGAGAAATCCCCTGCAAGGGTCGACTAGCCATCAGCTCCGGAGCTCCCGAACCAGTAGTAGAATCGACTGGGTCCTGCAGACCCTCCAGGATTCTGCGGATTTTCTCCTCAAAGGCCTCGGCAATAGAATCACAGAGGTCTTGCGATGCAGGGACGGAACTGGCCACACACGTGGGATGGGCAAGGTCTCTGACAATTTTGAAAAGGGCCTGTGCCTTGTTAGGGGCATGAGTCAAGGTGGATTCAAGATAAGACGCTTTAGCCAACTTGATCTGAGCCTTGTAATTTTGTATGGCAGACCGGAACACAGTTTTCTCCGAGTCTAGGTATTGTTTCCTCCACACCCTTTCGGCACGTTTGCAGTCGAGTTTGAGCTGACGAAGTTCACTCGTATACCAAGGGCTAGCTCGATTCACCCTACCCCGTGACTTCCGAAGGGGTGCCAGCTTATCCAAGGAGCTCAAAATTAATTGACAGAAACGAGCATAGCTCTCCTCGGCTGTAGTGCCAAGCTTAAAGTCCTTATCTAAGATGTTCGGCAGGGGGGAGGTTTTAAGAATACGGGACCAAGGTCTCTCTCATTTAGCTTGGGGTAGTCCAGCCTCTCGTGAGGTATGGTCCTCCAGCCAGAGAGAAAACAAGATCAAAAAGTGGTCTGTCCAATACTGGCACTTAATATCCTCAATCGAAACCCATGAAGGGTCCGCGAATACCAAGTCCAGAATGTGACCCTTACGATGCGTTGTGGCATTCACCAACTGTATTAACATGTATTGGTGGCTCGTCTGTCACATCTCCCCATGACTGTGACAAAGTCTGCATTATAGCCGTATGCAGAGGGAACTGACCCATTGGCAAACTACTATCAGCTGGCAAGGTTTCAAAGGAGGAGAGGGTGCCCTCCACATATAGGTCTCCTAGTGTGTCTATGCCTCTCTCGTGCCAGGACGCCAATAATGTGTCTGTCATTGCGCCTCTAGCCCTGGGTGTCCCGGTATGTGGCAATATCGGGGTGTAGGGGACCGTATCCCTGGTGAGTTGTAAACTCCTCTGGTAGCATCGGTGGGCGAGCTCTATGTGAATCTGCGTCGGGCGGGGAAGTTTTGAAAAAGGGTGAAACAAGGCATACAGTTGGGTCTGTGTCCACGGGGGCATTGCGGTTGCTGTGTCCATGAGGTTATTAACAGCCAACCATTGTGTGGCCCAAGGCCGCTGGGCTGCCAAGTAGTAGAGTTCCAAATTCGGAACCCTTCAGGTCTCTCCTTTCTGTCGGTGCATACAATTTCAGCAGCGCTATTCTGGGCTTTCCCTTGTTCCAAATCAGGTCACGTGTCAAGCCATCCAATTCACGAAACAGTCTAACTGGAACATATACTGGTAGATTTGCGAAATAGTACAGCAATCTCGGCAATATTATAATTTTGACAAGTGTATTTCCGCTTATTACGTTTAAAGGAAGGGTCTTCCAGAACTGTATCTGTGCCTTAACAGAAGAGATGGCTCATACCAAATTACCATCTAGTATATCCAATGGGGACATATATATATATATATATATATATATATATGTCTGTAGGTACTGGATCCCACCAATTAGAAGGAAGCAGAGACGGCACACCAGGAAACCTTGCACAAACCCTTTATTGTGCACTCGTTAACGAGTGCACAATAAAGGGTTTGTGCAAGGTTTCCTGGTGTGCCGTCTCTGCTTCCTTCTAATTGGTGGGATCCAGTACCTACAGACATTAAGGTAGCGGCTGCTGCTACCGACGGCATCAGCGTTGTCTGGTTGAGGGTCGTTCAAGCAGCAGTGTGGACGTGATATATATATATATATATATATATATATATATATATATATATATATATATATATATATATATATATATATATATATATATATATATATATATATATATATATATATATATATATATATATATATATATATATATATATATATATATATATATATATATATATATATATATATACCTACTGGCGTCTCGCCAGTAGGTATATATAGTTAGGATTTTTTCCCTATGGGATTTCTGAAAATTCTATGCCTAATAACTTTGGCGTTTGTGGACGGAATCGGCTGAAATTTTCAGGAAAATGGCACATTTTGTTTCTGAGCAGCCCCTAAAAATTTGGGGGGGTTTCGTCAAGGGGGGCCTGAGAAAAAAGGGGGTCCCAAAACGCGTTTTTCCCATTCATTTTTCCATAGGGCGGTTGGACTCACTTTTAGCTCGAACGGCTGAATGGATTTGCACGAAACTTGGCAAAATTGTAGGGACTGTTAGCCCGATGTGCCTTTGCTAGGTCTCAATATATGTGCTTCAGTGGATTTTGAGAAATTAACGTTTAAATCAAGATATATATCTGTAACAGCGCTCCGGGCAGCGATCCGGTCCGCTTACTTTTCGCTTATCGGAACTTTGCGCGCAGAAAGCTGATTGGCTCTCCGGTGTCTGTCAACATTCTAAACAGTCCGGAGCGGCCGCCATCTTGTCTCTCGGTAGGATCGAGAGAGAAGAAGAGGTGAAAAACGAAAGGGGAATTTAATGAAAGGGGGCAAGGTATCCCCCTCTTGACCCCCTAGGAATGTTGTTGGGGTTATTAAAGGGTCCCGTGGGGAAAATAAAAAAAAAATGATTTTTCACGGTAGAAGCGCTTCACGGGCCGCGAACTGGGCCGCAAACTGGTAGCGAAACGGGAATTCGCCATTTTGTGCTTCGTTAATTAAATTAATAGGTATAAGGGGGTACGGGAGACGTATCCTAATCCCCTATGTTTCCTGAGGGTGGCTGAGGAGGCTGATATATGTTGATACATCTCTTCCAGCGGCTGCGCCATCTTGCCTTTTTTCCAATGCCACAATTTTGTCGTGCACGGCAGCCATTTTAGATGCCAGGCTGGTCCCATGCTATCACCTAACCCTGCGGATGTAGTTTATGGCCCCAGCTGTAGAGAATTCAGACATGCCAACCCTCCCGATTCAGGCGTGTGACTACTGATTTCAGTGCTAGTCTCCCGCCTCCCGATTTCTGCAAGCAAAAACCCGGGGGCATATTACGAACAACTAGCGATAATTTTTGTCTCTAACTTGTTTAGAGACAAAAATTATCGCCGTACATCGGCGATTTTTATCGCAGATAAACCTTGCTATTATCGCAGAAAAGTCAGCGATATTCATGTATTATCGAGCAAATGCTCTTAGCCATGTTATCCACCTCCCATTGGATAACATGGCTAAGAACTGCTCAGGGCAGGTGTTAGATTTTGGAGATATCTCCAAAAGTTGGTAATAGAAGGTAGCGATGTTAGGGACTGTTTCCAGTCGCTAACATCTTGGCACGCCACTTTGCATGTCATTAGTGATAAGTATCACTGACATGCAAAGCGGGGCCCAAGATGGTCGCTATCTCCTTTTAGCTGTCACTAACTGGTGTTAGCGACAGCTTGGTAATAGGGAGATAATTTTATCTCCACTTTCAAGGCTTTTAAAGCCAAAAAAGCGGAGATAAACCCCCTTGATAATATGCCCCACGATTCCTTGGGGGTTTCAGCTGACAGGGCTTGGTATTGTGTTACATGGTAATTTTTCCAGGAAACGTCAGAGGGTCGATGCAGGGGTTCTAGAAGAGGTGATAAACCATTTAAGCCTCATGAACAAGCGCATGGTCTTTTAAAGATTTGTGAAGTACTCGGAGCGGCGGTGTGTGTGTTTCCTCTTTCAGGAGCGGGCGGGGGGGCACTGCCAGCAACTTGCCAGGTCAGGTAGTGTTCAACACGTGCATCACCCTTTCTCTGCTTGCTATTGCGCTCCATGCTTCGGAAAGGTAAGAAAAAGAACGTGCATTTGAGTTTGAAATGTCCGATCCTGCAGCAGCACACTTCCAAAGCCCACACATGACAATAACCCGATTCAAGGCCCCATTCACCCGTTTTTAAAAAAATAGATAACACTCCAACAAAGTAAGGTTATAAAACTTTATTAACTATTAACTTTAACGAACGGAACAAAAACTAAAAACATTTAAACATTTCTCAACACAAAAAGCAACAATGGTTAGAAGCTGTCTTTTGTGCGAATAGTCCCAAGGCAGCACAACGTGCAGAGTTCTGGACGGCACCCAGGTGATGTCGCCTGGGTGCCGCACTGGTTTAGGGATCCTACAATGCTGCTCCGAAAATTGGCGTGGGGCGTCCCGGGTGGGGCGGGGGGAGGCCTCGTCAGTAGCGGTCTGTTGTGCGAATAGTCCCAAGGCAGCACAACGTGGAGAGTTCTGGACGGCACCCAGGTGATGTCGCCTGGGTGCCGCACTGGTTTAGGGATCCTACAATGCAGCACAGAAAAACAGCGTGGGGCGTCCCGGGTGGTGCGGGGGGAGGCCTCGTCAGTAGCGGTCTGTGTCCAGTGTCACATGGCTGACACAACATGTACGACAGGCACCCAGGTGATGTCCAGTAAACTGCCGCACTGGTTTTGGTATCCTACAATGCTGCTCCGAAAATTGGCGTGCGGCGGCCCGGGGGGGGGGCGTGGGGGAGGCGGCGTGAACGGGCCTCCCCAGGTGGCGGCCATCTAGCTGAGTTGCGCCCGCTCTTGCGGTTACAGCGTCTCGCTCACCATGTTGTTGAGTTGCTCCCACTCTTGCAGTGCAGCGATAGGCGGCTGCCACATGGCTCTTAAAATGGCGGACGGCTCCTCGGTTTTGGGCCTGGTCCACTGAAATGGCCCTGGGACACTTTGGAACTCGGACGCTTGCCTGCTAGGGCTTGGGCTCCATTCTCGAAAAGCGTCCCCTCAGCCGTGAAGATTGTACAAAAGTCTTGGGGGCCCCCGACTCCCGCAGGCTTCCGGTGGGGAGCGGCTGCCATGATTGCTCGCGGAATGACCACGACGGAGCCACGAGATGGTGGTGCTCTCATGCTGACGCCAGCTTCAGTCTGAATGATCCAGAAACAAGGTGGGGCTTTCATCGTTTGGGAAAAAAAAATGTTCTAAACCAATGAAAAGTGTTATTTTTAGGTCATATGACCAAGCCTTCCATCTTTAGGAAACCAAAAGTAAAATGAACCAATGAAAAGTTTTATAAACAAGTCACATGACCTGTTATGCGGCATAGGGCTACAAAAAGCGTAGAAAATCCGTTGGCACGTGAGGCGGCGTCAGTAGCGGACCGATGTGCGAATAGGCCGAAGGCAGCACAACGGGCCGAGATCCGGATGGTACCGAGGTGGTGTCCAGCAAATTGCTGCACTGGTGTGGCCATCCTACAATGCTGCGCCGAAAGACGGCGTGTCCAGCTGAGTTGCGGTCACTGTTGCGGTACAGTGACTCGAACGCGCCGAGATCCGGATGGCACCGAGGTGGTGTCCAGCAAATTGCCGCACTGGTGTGGCCATCCTACAATGCTGCGCCGAAAGACGGCGTGTCCAGCTGAGTTGCGGTCACTGTTGCGGTACAGTGACTCGAACGCGCCGAGATCCGGATGGCACCGAGGTGGTGTCCAGCAAATTGCCGCACTGGTGTGGCCATCCTACAATGCTGCGCCGAAAGACGGCGTGTCCAGCTGAATTGCGGTCACTGTTGCGGTACAGTGACTCGAACGCGCCGAGATCCGGATGGCCCCGATGTTGTGTCCAGCAAGTTGCCGCACTGGTGTGGCCATCCTACAATGCTGCGCCGAAAGTCGGCGTGGGGTGCCCCGTTGTCTTATGAGGTGATGTCAGTAGTGGACCGATGTGTGAATAGGTCGGAACCAGCACAAGGCGCCAAGATCCGAATGGCAAGTCCTGGATGTTGAGTGCCTCAGTTGAGAGTTCTGAGCAGTGCTTGTAAGACTGTCTGAAGCTTATTTGCACCTGCTGCAGCTTCACTAGGTCCGGCGGAACTTTTTGCCTTTTCCTTTCTGCTTCTTTTCCTACAATCCGTTTCATCTGAAGACACGATCAGGTCCCTGAATGTGTGCAGGGGGACGCTATTGATTGAATGAAAATGGCGGCTTGACACAAAGCTGACTCAAGCGTTACTGTTGGTGCTATACAGACAAAAATTGGTTTTCAGTTTGTACATTCTTCAGGTTTTTTTTTTCCATCCAAGTCTGATTGAGAGTTTGTAGAAAAATGGCTTCAGATTTTCCACATACTACTCTTCAACATTCTTCCTAAATGTAACAATGTGAAACTCACTAGGAGAACGGCTGTTTCTGTTTCCTTTCAAAATGCTGCCAACAATATTTTCTGAATGGAAGACACCATCTTGTAGCATAAAGGGCCGAAAGGGGTTCTGGTCTGGCCGATGGTTGGTGGAGACATTTTGACTATATCTTGGACCTGCCCGGCCTCGCCCAAAATGGCGCCGGTATAAATGGGACTCGTAACTCCTTGCCCGCAAATGTATATCTAGAAAATGTTATTGTAAGTGGCCCTGTTCTATTTTAATTACAAAATGTATGTCCACCGATTCCGCAACTGTTAGACACCTTAGTTCTTGCAACCTAATGGCCCGCTCGTTACGTTCCTCTACAGTGTAAATGTCTCCTCATCATATACGATTTCAGTTTGCTCCGTGGCCGGCCCACGTGGTTATAGGCCCGTATTTGTATACTGACATTTTCACAATAAAGGTTTTTAAAACAAAACACGGTAGTAGTATTTACTTTGGTAAAGTTTTTACTTTTAGTCACTGTTTTCGAATCAGTAAAAGGCAAGTGAAATAAAGCAGTCCAATTACATGACGGATAAAAGGTTTTATATGTAGGAACGCAGTAAAGATAAATGGTCAAGGGCAGTTGTGTTTTTCATGTCTGCAACATAAAGTGATCGATAAGAATCTGATAATCAGGCGTATCGGCGACTAAGACAGCAGGCCGAATCTCTTTTACTCAACGGCTCCGTCATGGAAGGAAGAAACGCCCTTTTTCTCGAAAAAGGAATATATTTTACTTGCAAGACAGTTGTAAATTTTCCGGGAAAGTACATTAGCCTGGAATATTATAACATATGTTTGAAAAAAAAATATTGTTCGAAAATAATAAAAAGCGTAATTTTTAGGTCATATGACCAAGCTTTTCATCATTAAATTAACAAAAGTAAAATGAACCAATGAAAAGTTTTATTAACAAGTCACATGACCTGTTATGCTTACGTTACGCGCTGCGCGCCGCGCCTCGGATCACTTCCGGGTGCGCTAACGCGGCGTGTCATAAAACGCATTACGCGACAACGTAGGTCAAGAATATAGTCTAAATGTCTCCACCAACCAGCGTTCAGAACACAACCCCTTTCAGCAGTCCAAAAAGTTCTGTTAAATGAGAACAGAGGGGACAGGCAACAAGAACCATCAGTCAAAGAGGGGAGGGCAAGTTCTTCTCTTCCGGGTCATGTTGGGGCGCTACCGGAACTGATCGAATTGGTAGTCTATAGTGTTTCTGGATGTTTCAGACTTAAGCAGGCGTCAGCATGAGACCACTACCATCTCGTAGCTCCGTCGTGGCCATTCCACGAGCAATCATGGCAGCCGCTCCCCACTAGAAGCCTGCGGGAGTCGGAGGCCCCCAAGACTTTTGTAGAATCTTCACGGCTGAGGGGACGCTTTTCGAGAATGGGACCCAAGCCCTATCAGGGAAGCGTCCGAGTTCCAAGGTGTCCCAGGGCCATTTTAGTGGACCAGGCCCAAAACCGAAGAGCCGGCCGCCATTTTGAGAGTCCTGTGGCAGCCGCCTATCGCTGCACCGCAAGAGCGGGCGCAACTCAACTACATGGTGAGCGAGACGCTGTAGTCGCAAGAGCGGGCGGTAAACAGCTGAATGGCGGAAGAGGCACAGTGTAGCAAAAGCGGGCGGAATGGCAACTAAAACGATAAAGGGGCGCCCCACTACAGCTTGTCTTCAGGTCAAACGGATTGTGGGACAAGGTCCAGAATTGAAGAGTCATCAAAAGGCAAAAAGTTCCGCCGGACCCCGGGAGCCGGCCGCCTATGTCGGGGGCGATCTCAGGCTACACCAGTGCTATAAGACTTGGGGAGGGTGTCGGAGCCATGCGTCTTCTCCGAGTCCATGGCCATCACACCGCCCCTCAGGGGCCTCCGTCAAGCTGTTTAGGAAGGTAACATATCACATTGTTTTCTAATGCAGTCAGGTCTACAAACGACACTCACTTACTTTGAGAATAGTGAAGCTGCAGTAGGTGGAAATAAGCTTTAGACAGTGTTACAAGCACTGCTCAGAACTCTTAACTATGGCACCCAACATCCAGAACTTATGCTATTTGAGAATGGCAGTGACATCGAAGCATCTCAGGGACCAAAACCATTAACGTACTTTCACGTATGAAAATCTTACTTGGGGAGGGGGCAGGAGCGAAGCGCCCCCTCCCAGTCAGCGCCACCACACCGTATGTTGAAAATCTGAAGCCATCGTTCTACAAAGTCAACCAAACTTGGATTGAAAAATCTAGAAAAATGTACAAACTGAAAACCAGTTTTGGTCTGCATAGCATCAGTAGCAACGCTTGAGTCAGCTTTGTGTCAAGCCGCCATTTTGATTCAACAAAGCACAGGCATTGAAAAAGGCTGAAATTCAGAACTCTAAACTATGGCACCCAACATCCAGGAGCTTGCCATCCGGATCTTGGAGCCTTGTGCTGCTTTCGATCTATTCACACATCGGTCCACTACTGACATCATCTTATAAACCAACGTTATGTAAATAGTTTTTTAATAAAATGTTTTACCCTGTTTCTTTGCTGGTGTGTTGTCTATATTTTTAATATTTGCATAGGGTTTGTCGTTATTTTGTGCGGGATGGGTGATGGAGCCGAGCTGTCTTGCAGCCCTCATGGTGTGGAGCTCAGTTCATCTCACTATTTTCGTATTTCTCATGAAGGGTTGTTCCTAATATTTCTATTTTAGCGAGGTCAAAAAGAGATCCAATTAGTGGCCTACTGATTTTGCTCGATTACTTTTATTTTTTTACACGATTTTTCACTATCTGCAAAGACTAAACAGAGTATTGCGACTTTGTGCTTGTTTGTAAATAGAGAATGATTCAAAGAGAACCAATTCTAAAACAGTAAATGCTTGGACAACAATCAATCAAATGGAGAGACAAGGAGGCACGACGGATTACAACGGGGGTAAAGGCCTGCGTTAACTACCCTTCAGTATCTGCAAAGAGAGAGTACTACTAAGACAAAAGAGGGGAAGGGGGGGGGTGCAGCGTTCAAAGCACATCAGCGTGCATAAATACGAAAATGTTTTTATCTATCACGTACTTGACATTTTAAAGCTTTTCATATTTGCTATTAAAAAACCAATGAAATTCATAGAAAAAACCATAGGTTATAGTGGATATATAGTTAGGAATTTGCATTTACAAAACCTTGAAAATTCAATGAAAAAACCATTGGTTTTAGGTCATATATAGTTAGGAATTAGCATTTACAAAACCTTATTTTACTCGCATAAAACCATTGAAATTCCATATATAGTTAGAAGCGCTAACTATATATCGCGCACCCGCAATCCACTGCTGATGATGTCACATATTACATCATTCATGACATGGTCAGTGACATCACTGATGACATCACTGATGACATCTCAAATGACATCACTGATGACATCACTGATGACAACTCAAATGACATCACTGATGACATCTCAAATGACATCACTGATGACATCACTGATGACAACTCAAATGACATCACTGATGACATCTCATTTGTCATCACTGATCACATCACTCATGTGATAATACAATGAACCTCTTCAGACTCTAATATAACCTTACATACACTCAGTATAAACAGACACTCACAGACTGTCACTCATCCATGGAGTTACTCACACACCTAGTCAGTCATGCAAAGAATCAATCACACCTCCATTTCCTCAACTATACAGTTATACACATCTTACTTATTCAAACATATAATAACACATATTTACTCTCTTATATAATCCCTGATACAAGCTCACAGTGATCGATACAGCCACTCACACATTCACTGGCTCTTATGTTCAGTTATTTATATATCTCAACTCTCACATGTATTGTGTTTTACATACGTACTTACTTGCACATGTAGCAATGAGAAATCCATTCACTCACCAACAGACCCATGCACAGTCAACCGCCCATATAGCTGTTTCCACATGCACTCTTGAACTCATACTCCTAGTGAATCAACTGCTTACACATCTATGCACAGAGTCACGCACCTCCCAGCCACCCACACACACACTCAGCCTCCCATTCAAATACTTGGGCAACCAATCAATAACCCATATGGCCACTCTTATAGCTACCGATCAACACATGCAGCAGCTTACACAACAACAAACATACTGATGCACAAATTAAGACAGTTTAGTCACTAACCCATGCACTCAGTGAGACACATTTAATCACTCTTTCATACAGTCAGTCATGCACCTACTAAATTCTTCATCCAGACACTTATACATCCACTCATTCTTCAATATGTAAAACATATTTAAACTTTACAGACACATACAATCACTGGATGTTGTCATCAGTGATGTCATCAGTGATGTCATTTGAGATGTCATCAGTGATGTCATCAGTGATGTCACTGACCATGTCATGAATGATGTAATATGTGACATCATCAGCAGTGGATTGCGGGTGCGCGATATATAGTTAGCGCTTCTAACTATATATGGAATTTCAATGGTTTTATGCGAGTAAAATAAGGTTTTGTAAATGCTAATTCCTAACTATATATGGCCTAAAACCAATGGTTTTTTCATTGAATATATATATATATATATATATATATATATATAACCTACTGGCGGTCGCCAGTAGGTATATATAGTTAGGATTTTTTCCCTATGGGATTTCTGAAAATTCTATGTCTAATAACTTTGGCATTTGTGGACGGAATCGGCAGAAATTTTCTGGAAAATGGCACATTTTGTTTCTGAGCAGCCCCTGAAAATTTGGGGGGTGTTCGGCAAGGGGGGGCTGAGATAAAAGGGGGGGTCCCAAAACACGTTTTTCCCATGTTAATTTCCATAGGGCGGTTGGACTCACTTTTAGCTCGAACGGCTGAATGGATTTACACGAAACTTGGCAAAATTGTAGGGACTGTTAGCCCGATGTGCCTTTGCTAGGTCTCAATATATGTGCTTCAGTGGATTTTGAGAAATTAACGTTCAAAGTAAGATATATATCTGTAACAGCGCTCCGGGCAGCAATCCGGTTCGCGTACTTATCGCGTATCGGAACTTTGCGATGCGAAGCTGATTGGTTCTCCGGTGTCTGTCAACATTCTAAACAGTCCGGAGCGGCCGCCATCTTGTCTCTCGGTAGGATCGAGAGACAAGAGGAGGCCAAAACAAAGGGGGAAATTACCATAAGGGGGCATAGTAGATCCTCGTTGACCCCCTAGGTTTTATGTGGAGGTTTTAAAAGGGCCCAGCAGGGTCAAAAAATTTTTTTTTTTTTTTTTTTGCGCGATGAGCGCCTAGTACGCGAACCGGAAAGCGTTCTGGGCAGCGTACTATAAGGATAATAGAATGATACACTTTTCAAAGACTGTATGTTAATTGTTTGTTGTTTTTGTTGTTTTTTTTTTGTTTTCTTTATTTTTAAAGTTTTTTTTATTTTGATTGTTTTTCATAATTTATTAAACTTTCTAACATTTCAGTGTCTGAAATGTCATTATTTTCTTGAAATATTGTTTGCAATCTGTGAGGTTGTAAAATGTCCTCATTTTCAAGGAGGGCATCTACTGCTTGGACACATTGCAGCAGTTCATTATCCAAGCTTTCATCCATAAATTCCATGTCAATTTGTTCAATCAATTCTTGGCTGCTCTCTTGCAGGTCCATTTCAAAAGAAACTTGGTTTTCGCCTTCCATTTTGCCTGAAATTTGGATTAAAAAAATATATATTAGTAGAGATAGGGCACTGTTGGGATTAATTTTAGATAGGCAGTTTTTATCAGTGAATTTATCTTTTGGCAGTGTATAGTATCAGAGTGGAAATAGGACTATAAAAAAGTGTATGTGATTTAACCAAGACAAGCCTAACTCCATTCATAACTATAACAGAGAAGTCTATCTAAATACATTACTACTACAGAGGGATAGTGTATATCTATCAGAAAAAGTCTACTATATTAAGTTATAGTGCACAATATATTTCATTTTTAAAAATTATAACTTACCTTCACAAAGAAGTTGAGGTTTTTGGAAGCTATTGAAATGTGATGTACAACAAGAAGTAGTAGTCAAAATGGCTGTGTTTTCTTCTCTTCCTTTATATATATTCAGGTATATAACCAATCAAATGTCAGGTAATAAAAGTAGAAAATTAAAGTAACATTTTCATTGGTTGTCAATTCCAACACTTCAGATGTGTTTTGTGAAGTAATTTACCTCACGGTACTTGGAGAGGTCTACAGGCTAAATGGCTAAATGAAATTTCAATCAAATTTGTGAGAATGAAAGGGATTATTATGTAGTATGAGCTAATCTATATTTGGTGAGAGTGTCTCTAGTCGTTTTTCTGTAAATTACTTTCCCACCTTTTTTTTGGACCGCTTCCCGGAAAGCGGTCCGGTCCGCGAACTAGGAGCGTAACGGGAGTCCACCATTTTGGGTTTCGGTCGAATCAAGGTATAAAATGGAGGGTAAATAATGTTCTGAATGGGTAGAAGGGGGCATGGTACAAGTATTTTGCCCCCCTACGTTTGCTGAGGGTGGCTGAGGAGGACTATATGTGCGAAGAAAAAACTTTTTTTTTTAAATTTTGCGCGGTTAGCTTCCAGTTCGCGTACCGGATAGCGCTCTTTGAGCGTAGTTTGTTGAAAATTACAGAAAAAAGTTAGAAAAAAAATAATAAAAGTGTGTGATCAGATGAAGGGTAGCTCTGAGAAGAGCTTTTGGGTTTATGGTACATTTAGGTACCAATGCACAGTCTTAAATTCAGAATGAAAATTCTGTTGCCCTCATCTGAGAAGTGAACTCCATCTCCTCTGTAGATATCTTGCATGTAGTAACGCAAGTTATTGTTGTACATAGAGCCCATTCCATGGTCTCTCATGAAAGCTGAAACAGATTTGTTTACATGCTTCCTCGCTTTCTCAATTTGTGGAGAAAATTGGTTGGACCACCTCCATTTCTGTCTTTGGCATATATTGGAATATACCAAGGCAGTTTGAGGAAAAAGTGCCATTAATTGCTCAAAGGTGTCCTTTAAAAGCATTTCCAGACCTACCCCTGTCAAAGTGCCCAAATCATTACCTCCACAGTGCACTATTAACAGGTCAGGTTTTGGCAAATGCATAAAGGTTTTCACCAATGGTATCAATTGGTGACATTTTAATCCTCTTTGGCCCAACCACTTAATTTCCACATCTTGTAAATTGAGGTTAGGTAAATTTCTGTTCTCAGCATACCTTTGAGCCCAGTGGACGCAAAACGTCATTCTAACGTAACAGTTACGCTAAAAGAACGTTTACCGGTTCGCGGACTGGGAGCGGAACAAAAAAATATTTTTTTTAAAAATGTATTAAAAACATGTAAAATATATTTTAAGATTTAAAAAAGAATACATTTTACAGCTACAGATATTAGCTTTCAAAAAATCATTGAAATTCAATGAAAAAACCATAGGTTATAGAGAATATATAGTTAGGAATTAGCATTTACAAAACCTTAAAAATTCACTGAAAAAACCATAGGTTATAAACCATATATAGTTAGGGAATAGCATTTTCAAAACCTTATTTTACTCGCATAAAACCATTGAAATTCCATATATAGTTAGATGCGCTACCTATATATCGCGCACCCGCAATCCACTGCTGATGATGTCACATATTACATCATTCATGACATGGTCAGTGACATCACTGATGACATCACTGATGACAACTCAAATGACATCACTGACAACATCACAGATGACATCATTCATGTGTTAATACGATGAACCTCTACAGACTCTGATATAACCTTAGATACACTCAGTGAAAACAGACACTCACAGATTGTCACTCATCCATGGAGTTACTCATACACCTAGACAGTCATGCTAAGAATCAATCACACCTCCAATTCCTCAACTATACAGTTATACACACCTTACTTATTGAAACATATTCTAACACATATTTACTCTCTTATACAATCACTGATACAAGTTTTCAATGATCCATGCAGCCACTCACACATTCACTGGCTCTTAAACACAGTAATTTATATATATCAACTCTCGCATGTACTGTGTTTTACATATGTACTTACTTTGGCATGTAGCATTGAGATATCCAATCACTCACCAATACATTCATGCACACAGTCAACCACCCATACAGCTGTTTCCACATGCAGTTTTGAACCCATACATCT
The DNA here is from genome assembly GCF_964263255.1 of Lissotriton vulgaris. Taxonomy (NCBI): domain Eukaryota; kingdom Metazoa; phylum Chordata; class Amphibia; order Caudata; family Salamandridae; genus Lissotriton; species Lissotriton vulgaris. The sequence continues at coordinate 628,586,174 of NC_141694.1, read as the reverse complement.
AGTGAATCAGCTGTTCACACATCTATGCACAGAGTCACACACCTCCTAGCCACTCACACACATACTCAGTCTCCCATACAAATACTTGGGCAACCAATCAATAATCCATATAGTTACTCATATAGCTACTGATCAACACATGCAGCAGTTTACAGAACAACAGATATAATGATGCACAAATTAATAGTTTAATCACTAACCCATGCACTCAGTGAGACACATTTAATCACTCCCTCATACAATCAGTCATGCACCTACTAAATCCTTCATCCAGACATTTATACATCCACTCATTCTTCAATATGTAAGACATATTTTAACTTTACAGAAACATACAGTCACTGGATGTTGTCATCAGTGATGTCATCAGTGATGTCACTGACCATGTCATGAATGATGTAATATGTGACATCATCAGCAGTGGATTGCGGGTGCGCAATATATAGTTAGCGCATCTAACTATATATGGAATTTCAATGGTTTTATGCGAGTAAAATAAGGTTTTGAAAATGCTATTCCCTAACTATATATGGTTTATAACCTATGGTTTTTTCAGTGAATATATATATATATATAGACACCCAGGTATCTGAATGTGGTTGGGTACCAGGTTAGGGTGGTCCCATTAATGGTTACGTCTGTCTCAGCCACGTCTTTGTCAAAAGAGTAGACACCTGATTTGGACCAATTACCTTGAGTCCCGACACTTTTAAAAAAAATTGAAAAAGTTCAGGTATTGCCGGAGGAATGTTATGTGGGTGTCTGACATATAAAAGCAGTTCATCTGAATCAAGGGAAACCACGTGTAACCCATCTCCCAAAAGATTGTCCCAGTCTGCACCACCTTCTCAAAGCAGAACTGTTAATGGTTCCATAGCAATGGAGAAAAGTAATGGAGACAGCGGGTAGCCCTGGCTAGGACCTCGTTTTACATATATAGTATTGGAGATTAGCTTACCCATGCAAGCCCGGACCATGGGAAACTGATATAGCAGCTGGACCATTTGCAAATATCTGTCCCCAATGCGTATTTGGACAGTACTGCTGCGAGATAGGGCCATTCAAGAGAGTCAAACGCTTTTTCCAGATCCAACACCAGGCATCCATAGAGTGGCCGTCGTGCTAAAGCATACTTTTGGATTCGGAACAGCCTATGTATATTTAAAGCGGTACTTCTAGTTGGAGCGAATCCGTTTTGATCTTGGTGTATTAAGGTTTCTTTTCACCAATGGGGCTATCCTTTTGGCCAGAATGAAGGCTTGTATCTTATAATCAGTGTTTAGCAGTGCTAACGGGCGGTAAGAGCCCAGAGATTCTGGATCTCTGCCATGTTTTAAAAGAGAGATCAGCAGTGCCTCATTCTGTGTGGGCGTGAGTGCTGAGTCTTCTATTGCTGCTACGTATACCTGTTGCAGCTGCTGGCTCAGTATATCTGAATACGCTTTGTAGAATTCAGCCGGTAGTCCATCAGGACCCCGCGACTTGCCATTTGAGTGGGAGAAAATGTTTTCTCTGATTTCCTATGATAGAATGGGATCGTTTAGTTCCTCCTGTTGGTTTGGCGTCAGTCGTGGTAACGTGAGATCAGCAAGAAAGGCCTGTATATCTATATCCGTGGTCTGCGAGTGTGATTTGTACAACCCAATGTAGTGCTTTGTAAAGGCGTTATGTATGTCTCTCTGTGAGTGTACAGTGTTGCCTCCTATTGTGCAAATGGATGTCACGGGTGTGGTCATCACTTCTTGTCGTATCAGCCACAACAGCAACTTACCCGGTTTGTCCCCCATGTGGTGCATCTGAACAGAGTGTGCTGCATAGTTTAAATGACGGAGCCATTCAAGCAAGCTGGAATATTCCTCCCTTTCTCTTGCGAAGGAGATTGTAGAGCCCCGTACCACCTCACCCTCTCTCTCTGGCAGTTTGTTTTCAATTGCTATTAGTTTGGTTTCCAGTTATCTCTGCATACCTGTTTGTGCGCTCGGGCAGTCACCTCTAACTACTACTTTAAACGTGCCCCACTCTATTTGCACTATATTTGTGGACTTGTGGCTGTGTCTACATTATCTTCAAAGTAATGTGTGATATTAGTGGCTAATGGATTACGGAACGGCACATCCAACAGGATATCAGGTTGCAACAGCCAGACAGGGATCATTGGTTTGGTATGCACCCATTCCATCTTAAACACATGTGGGTTATGATCAGAATGTGTCCTGCCTAAATAGTGTACTGCGGAGACGTGCGGAAGCAACTCTTCCAAAAGCATGTAGCGATCCAAAGGCACATGTAGTCCATGAGCCCCTGAGGAGTAGGAATATACTTTATCGTGGGGGTTGCGATGTCTCCATATGTTCCTCAAGTGCCATTGTGTTGCCCAGCTTTTCAGTGCCTTCATAGCAGTGTGAGTGCTCGTGCCTGGAAGGGGTGGAAAGGAGCGGTCCAGGGAGAAATCTAACACACTGTTGTAGTCTCCCCCCAAGATTTTGGGAGCGTCATGCTATGGCGCCAGCACACGCGATAAGTTGTCTATGAAAGCAGCCTGCTCTGTCTTGGGGGCATAGAGTTATGCAATGACAATCTGCCTGCCATCTAGTGTGCCCTTAACTGCAACCTATCTGCCATCAGTGTCCATCAATGTATTGGTATGTTTCAACGGGACCCCTGGTCTGACCCATATGAGTGTTCCTCAAGCAAATGCTGAGTGTCCTGTTGCATACAGATGGCCGCACCACCGACGATGCAGGTGCATAATTTCAGCCCTACCTAAATGTGTCTCCTGGAGGAGGGCTATTTGTATTTGGTGTCACTTAAGATATGAATATATCTGATATCTACGCGATGGAGTGTGTATGCCTCTCACATTCCACGTTCCGATCTTAAATGAAGCCATAATGTTTGAGGTCTGCTGACATTAAAGGAAATATCAACCACTCTGCATATACACTTGATACATGAATAGCAACAACTAACAACCTGTCCAACCACTTCTCTTGCAGCATATTACTCATCACATTCCGACATATACTTGTTGGTATCCCATAAAATAACAGCAACAATCTCTGAACACATTCCGAAAAGGGCGAAAATGCAAGTAGCAATCGTCCAAACCATCAACAGAGGTGACATTCAAATATGACTAGGGGGGTTCACTACACATGTTCCTGAAATGTACATCAAAATACGTGAATGAGTTTGTGAGGGCTCCCCATCTCCATGCAAAATATATAAAAAACAACAAATATCAAAATAATGACATTCGCTCAACCATAGACTTATGTGGATACATAAAAATTAACAGCCTAATATATGAACTAAGTTGTTCCCTCCCAACCCTGGCCCGATCATAACCCAGAGTCATACTGATATATAAGTCCTCCTCATTGGCTGTCTCATAGAACGACACCATTTAGGACTGCAACCATCTGCACCCAAACCCTAGTACCTCACACTGCAATGCAGTGGACGGTAGTGGTATCCTTCTGTGTTCATACTATGTTATCTGCCGTTTGCGGGGTGACACTCGGCAAGTCGCATGAGTCTTGTGAAGGCTGCAGGCTATACGCTCGATCCAAACCAAAAGGGAGAAGCGTAGAGGTACTGATAGAATCACCCTCCAAAATAAGCTTTTACAACCACAGAGATTCTATCAAAAAAGTGAATAGGTGATATTTTTTGTATATATACTTTTTACCGTTTACACCAGGGTGCTAGGCTCTCTCTTACACATGGAAAGATGGGAGCACAATGTGCTTGTTAAAATACCCCTCACACTCTAAAAAACCAAATAGAGTCATGCTTCATCATAGGGGTCTTCCCGCCCCTATAACGGGACGGGGCGTGCTACGACCAGACGGAATACGCGGGAGCACTAAGATGTGACAGAGGCTATGTGTAGGTGTATAGGAGTCAGTGAAAGTGTAGGGACCTAACACTAGTGAGTGTGCAAAAAGTGAAAAAATGGAAAAGATTTTAAAAATTCCCTGGCTAGTAGAAAAAAACACATTTATTAACTTCTCCAGCTGGGAACATTAAGAAGGGGTTGTGTGGTAGAGCATTAGCTACTACCTTGTCGACATGTTTCGTAAGCAGTCCCCTACTGCTTACTCATCAGGACCAAAAGAACAGTCCCTACTGTTTTTTTACTCAGTTTCTAACAGGTAATGCCTACTGTCCTATAAACACCCAACAAAAATAGGTTGGATGTTTAGGCCTCAGGGCATGAGTTGGCCCACGTGAGGCAGAAAAAATCGACCTATTATGGTCTCTGTAAGAAAAGAGGAAGAGAAAAACCAACATAAATTTATGCACGGACATTGTTTTCTAAGTGGAAAAGAAAACAAACAAACAAACAGGTTTTTTCTGTAGAGGACCACAATTTCAAATATTTAAAAGCGGTTCTATTTCCATACATGAAAAATCAGCATGTAGTCATGTGTCTCTTAGTATCACTGCCCTATGTGGGAGACACCAATGGTACCGTTTTTGTCGGGACCTTCGTCATAATTTCACACACACACACTAACAATCGTGACTCAATGCACTGACAGCACACTAACAAAAGAGAGGGGAGGGGGACCTCCTTGTAAAATGTTTCAGAATTGGGAATTGTGACATACTTATCTCAGCAGTTATCATGCCCCATGAGGTTTTGCAGGCGAGGGGTAATCTGCGCAGTTTTACTAAGAAAGACAAAGGTTCGTTTTAGGTGTTCGTTTTAAAAAAAACGCAGCGAGATATTAGTGCGTTTATCTACCCCCGCGACCTGTTTATTAAAGACTCAGGGTCGGAGTCTATTACTTACGTCTCTGCTAGCAAAAAGAAAGCATTGTTCCTACCCCCGTGCACCTCCGAGGATTGCTGGGCTCAAGTGGCTTGGTGTTTTTAAAAGCCGTTATGCTTCCGCGTTCATTCCGCGCTGGGTGCCGCCCCCTTTGTTTTATGCTAGAGCGTCAACCCGTTAAGATGGCGGCCTATTTTTGGCACAACGAGGCGCACAAGAAGCGGAAGTCTCTTTTTCATGTCTATGGATTACGATCCAAGTAGAAAGAAGATATTGTAAACCCTTCAGGACTTGTTTTCATGCAAATTTCAATCGGTCGGGTAATTTAGGATGATTTGATGGTGTCTTTTATTGCAGCCTCGTGATGGTTAATAATAGTGATGTAAAAAGGAGGGGTTTTTTTGGGGTTTGATATTTATTGCACAGTGAATCTATATGCATGTCATTTGCGCAGAGTGCTTATAAGATATATGTAGAGACTTATTGCTGATAAGCTCTCATGGGGGAATTAGCTGCTGAAGGGAAGTATGGTAGTACTAGCCTACAGTTGGCTCCAAGGTATGTCATCATTTAAACCATGTTTATGTGACTGGACGCGGAAAACCCATCGCTGTTCTTTTTCCAGCAGGAATCTTCCGTTGCTTACTATTTCTATTACTGTCCATTTAATTTCCTCGGGTTTGTGGTTCATTTCGAGGAAATGGTTGGTTAGTTTTGTACTTGTTTTTTTGCATTTGATTGTGCTTTTATGTTCGCCAATCCTTACCTTGATTGCCCTGCTTGTCATGCCTACATATTCTAGTTGGCATGGGCAGGTAATCAGGTATACAACATTCGCACTGTTGCAGTTGCTGAAAGCCCTCTGCTCCCACACCGTGCCATTCCTGAAAGTTATTTCTTTGCTTTTCTTGGTCAGTCCGCATACCTTGCATCCGCCACATGGGTAGTGACCTTGGACAAAGTTGGGGTTTTTTTGTATGTTGATGTCAGATTTTGGTCTTGTGTGGACCAGGACATCCCTCAAGCTCTTTGCTTTCTTATGCGCGAACATGGGTTTTGATATGTCTAACCCCCCACTGTTCAAGATTTTCCAATTCTTGTTTATGATCTTGGTCACTAGGTTTGAGCTGGTGTTATAAGTGGTCACGCAGATCGGACGTTTCTCTTCCTCTTTTGCTGTTTTTTCTTCCAACAGGCTTTCCCGGCAGTTGTTTCTTGCTCGTGTGTAGGCCTGATTTATGACATGGTCAGGATACATCCGTGCTTTTAATTTCTTTTTGAGGTCGCTTGACTGGGTTTTAAAAGTCTCAATCTCAGTGCAGTTTCTGCGTAAACGCAGGAACTGTCCATATGGTAGATTGTCCCGCAGATGTTTGGGGTGGAAGCTATTATACATGAGGAGACAGTTCTTGGAAGTACTCTTGAAGTGGGTCCTGGTCATCAATTTCCCATTTTTGGGAAAAATATTTAGGTCCAAAAAAACCAAGTTGCTCCTGGATGACGTGCTGGTGAACCTTAGGAATTCATCCTGTAGATTTAGCCATGTTAGAAACTGTCCCGATTCCTTCTCATCTCCATCCCAGATGATCAGGATATCATCGATGTAACGTTTCCATAATCTGATCTTGGGTCTGAATGGATTGTTGGGATTCAATATTTTTGTGACCTCTAGATGATGTACATATAGACCAGCTATACTAGGGGCAAATGTACTTCCCATGCTGGTCCCGTGCTTTTGTACATACAGGGTGCCTTCATACTCAAAAAAGTTCTCTTTTAAAGCCAATGCACAACAGTTCATTACCACATTGCGCGGTGTTTGATATTCCCAAAAGTCCTCGAACAGAACATCCTCAATAATGTCTAGGGTGGCTTGGTGGGGCAGACTAGTGTATAGACTTTCAACATCACAGCTGATTAACAGCTGGGTTTCAGGGTCAAAACGTATCTCTTCCAGAAGGTTTAGCACTTCCTTTGTATCCTTCAGGTACGTTGATGTTTTTTGGACCATTGGTCTTAGAAATGCGTCTGCGAACCTAGAGACTGGTTCCAGAACCGACCCAATACCCGAGACAATAGGTCTCCCGGGGGGGTTTTGGAGGTTTTTATGGATTTTTGTTGGGTATACAGGTAGGGGGTTCTTGGATTCTTCTGGATTAGAAAATCCCCCTCCTTCTTTGTGATCCAATCATGCGATAGTGCTTCCTCAACCATGGTGCCTATCTTAGTTTGTATGCTGACCGTAGGATCATTGTTGATAACTCTGTAGTTTCTTTCATCCTGCAGTAGCCGTCTACATTCCTTGTCGTAGTTTTCCACGTTCTGTATCACCGTTGCACCACCCTTATCGGCAGGTTTTATTATCAGTCTTCTGTTGTTACTCAGGTCGCGTAGAGCCTGTCTCTCTTCACTAGTGGTGTTCTGAAAAACGCGCTTTTCATTCGGATTTATGTTCTCTAAATCTTTCATTACTGCCTTTTCAAAAGCAAGGAGTTCGACTGGAAGGGTGCTGTCCAAAGGTGTAAAATTGGATTTGGGTCTCAGATTTGTATCCCCATGGTCTGAAGTGTCCTCTTTGTCTTTAAAGAAGACTTGCAGTTTTAAGCGTCGCATGAATTCTTGGACTTCTTGGCATAGATGGAATTTGTCCATGTTGGCTGTAGGCACATATCCCAGGCCTTTTTCCAAAACACTTCTTTGCGGAGGGGTAAGTTCAGTGTCTGAAAGGTTGACAATCAGGCTCACTTCTTGCTCGTTGTGGCACCCGTCATGCTCCTTGTTGCGACTCGAGGAGTTTCTTCTTCCTCGGTATTCCAGTGGACTGTGGACCCCCTCCGGTTCCTTCCTTTCGGTCGTCCTTGGCGCGCCCCTAAAAAAGGAGCCGATGGATCAAAGTATCCGTAGTCTTGTTGTTGATAGCCCCAGTTGGGGTATGGTCCTTGCGGATGCTGGAAGGGTGGTGGTCCATATGGTTGTTGCTGAGAGTACATCATGGGAGGGTTGAAGGTATTCCATCCTCTCTGACCCCTGAAGTTAGGTCTGCGGAAATTCCTCCTATTTCCACGTGCCCTCGGGCTTCTATTTCTACTCGAGCTTGAGCTGTTTGAGCCTGAGTCAGATGTTTCGTCATCTGTTGCGTTATCATTTGTTGTTTTATAGTCATCCCTAATATAGGGATAGATCCTCTCCTTGGACCATCGGCTGTTGCCTTTCTTTAATTTATCATATTTGCTGTCTTTTAAAGTAGTTTCAAACTCATTCAGGGTTTTGTTCATTTCGTCTAAATATTTCTTGATATCAGCTGGAGATTCATAGCTTTTGATACGTACTTCTATAGTCTGTATCTCTACTTTTAGCTCACTCGCCAATCTACTCGCTGTTTTGATAATAAGGACTATCCAGTCCCTAGTACATCTCCATGAAATTTTAGACCAATCTATTTTGAAGGTTTTGTCATGTAGGAAAATGAAAGGTTCGTTGCGGACAACAAGGCCAGATGGTGCGGTGTTTACCTTTAAGTATTCAGACATTAGTAGTCCATGGAGGGCTGTCTTGATTTGTGTCTTCCTTAGCTCCTCCAGCTCATCCCAATCATTATTTTTATTTGAAGGGCCCGCAGTATTCAGGCCCTCGAAGGTTCCCAGGGATGCCATCAGATTCGAGATTTCATCTTCAGTGAAGGCTAGGCCTAGGTCGGCCATTGTAGTACGAGGTGAGGTCAAAGAAAGGGGTCCCCTTTTGTCCCTTTTGTCCGTCAGGAGTTAGTTGTGTAGTGCAGAATCACTATTGAAGTGGCGGTGAACCAGGAAGATATTCAATTCTTTAGTTGCTCCTGCAGCTGTGCGCTGCCAGTAGATCCAAACCAAAAGGGAGAAGCGTAGAGGTACTGATAGAATCACCCTCCGCAAAGAAGTGTTTTGGAAAAAGGCCTGGGATATGTGCCTACAGCCAACATGGACAAATTCCATCTATGCCAAGAAGTCCAAGAATTCATGCGACGCTTAAAACTGCAAGTCTTCTTTAAAGACAAAGAGGACACTTCAGACCATGGGGATACAAATCTGAGACCCAAATCCAATTTTACACCTTTGGACAGCACCCTTCCAGTCGAACTCCTTGCTTTTGAAAAGGCAGTAATGAAAGATTTAGAGAACATAAATCCGAATGAAAAGCGCGTTTTTCAGAACACCACTAGTGAAGAGAGACAGGCTCTACGCGACCTGAGTAACAACAGAAGACTGATAATAAAACCTGCCGATAAGGGTGGTGCAACGGTGATACAGAACGTGGAAAACTACGACAAGGAATGTAGACGGCTACTGCAGGATGAAAGAAACTACAGAGTTATCAACAATGATCCTACGGTCAGCATACAAACTAAGATAGGCACCATGGTTGAGGAAGCACTATCGCATGATTGGATCACAAAGAAGGAGGGGGATTTTCTAATCAAGAAGAATCCAAGAACCCCCTACCTGTATACCCAACAAAAATCCATAAAAACCTCCAAAACCCCCCCGGGAGACCTATTGTCTCGGGTATTGGGTCGGTTCTGGAACCAGTCTCTAGGTTCGCAGACGCATTTCTAAGACCAATGGTCCAAAAAACATCAACGTACCTGAAGGATACAAAGGAAGTGCTAAACCTTCTGGAAGAGATACGTTTTGACCCTGAAACCCAGCTGTTAATCAGCTGTGATGTTGAAAGTCTATACACTAGTCTGCCCCACCAAGCCACCCTAGACATTATTGAGGATGTTCTGTTCGAGGACTTTTGGGAATATCAAACACCGCGCAATGTGGTAATGAACTGTTGTGCATTGGCTTTAAAAGAGAACTTTTTTGAGTATGAAGGCACCCTGTATGTACAAAAGCACGGGACCAGCATGGGAAGTACATTTGCCCCTAGTATAGCTGGTCTATATGTACATCATCTAGAGGTCACAAAAATATTGAATCCCAACAATCCATTCAGACCCAAGATCAGATTATGGAAACGTTACATCAATGATATCCTGATCATCTGGGATGGAGATGAGAAGGAATCGGGAGAGTTTCTAACATGGCTAAATCTACAGGATGAATTCCTAAGGTTCACCAGCACGTCGTCCAGGAGCAACTTGTTTTTTTTGGACCTAAATATTTTTCCCAAAAATGGGAAATTGATGACCACGACCCACTTCAAGAGTACTTCCAAGAACTGTCTCCTCATGTATAATAGCTTCCACCCCAAACATCTGCGGGACAATCTACCATATGGACAGTTCCTGCTTTTACGCAGAAACTGCACTGAGATTGAGACTTTTAAAACCCAGTCAAGCGACCTCAAAAAGAAATTAAAAGCACGGATGTATCCTGACCATGTCATAAATCAGGCCTACACACGAGCAAGAAACAACTGCCGGGAAAGCCTGTTGGAAGAAAAAACAGCAAAAGAGGAAGAGAAACGTCCGATCTGCGTGACCACTTATAACACCAGCTCAAACCTAGTGACCAAGATCATAAACAAGAATTGGAAAATCTTGAACAGTGGGGGGTTAGACATATCAAAACCCATGTTCGCGCATAAGAAAGCAAAGAGCTTGAGGGATGTCCTGGTCCACACAAGACCAAAATCTGACATCAACATACAAAAAAACCCCAACTTTGTCCAAGGTCACTACCCATGTGGCGGATGCAAGGTATGCGGACTGACCAAGAAAAGCAAAGAAATAACTTTCAGGAATGGCACGGTGTGGGAGCAGAGGGCTTTCAGCAACTGCAACAGTGCGAATGTTGTATACCTGATTACCTGCCCATGCCAACTAGAATATGTAGGCATGACAAGCAGGGCAATCAAGGTAAGGATTGGCGAACATAAAAGCACAATCAAATGCAAAAAAACAAGTACAAAACTAACCAACCATTTCCTCGAAATGAACCACAAACCCGAGGAAATTAAATGGACAGTAATAGAAATAGTAAGCAACGAAAGATTCCTGCTGGAAAAAGAACAGCGATGGGTTTTCCGCGTCCTGTCACATAAACATGGTTTAAATGATGACATACCTTGGAGCCAACTGTAGGCTAGTACTACCATACTTCCCTTCAGCAGCTAATTCCCCCATGAGAGCTTATCAGCAATAAGTCTCTACATATATCTTATAAGCACTCTGCGCAAATGACATGCATATAGATTCACTGTGCAATAAATATCAAACCCCAAAAAAAACCCTCCTTTTTACATCACTATTATTAACCATCACGAGGCTGCAATAAAAGACACCATCAAATCATCCTAAATTACCCGACCGATTGAAATTTGCATGAAAACAAGTCCTGAAGGGTTTACAATATCTTCTTTCTACTTGGATCGTAATCCATAGACATGAAAAAGAGACTTCCGCTTCTTGTGCGCCTCGTTGTGCCAAAAATAGGCCGCCATCTTAACGGGTTGACGCTCTAGCATAAAACAAAGGGGGCGGCACCCAGCGCGGAATGAACGCGGAAGCATAACGGCTTTTAAAAACACCAAGCCACTTGAGCCCAGCAATCCTCGGAGGTGCACGGGGGTAGGAACAATGCTTTCTTTTTGCTAGCAGAGACGTAAGTAATAGACTCCGACCCTGAGTCTTTAATAAACAGGTCGCGGGGGTAGATAAACGCACTAATATCTCGCTGCGTTTTTTTTAAAACGAACACCTAAAACGAACCTTTGTCTTTCTTAGTAAAACTGCGCAGATTACCCCTCGCCTGCAAAACCTCATGGGGCATGATAACTGCTGAGATAAGTTTGTCACAATTCCCAATTCTGAAACATTTTACAAGGAGGTCCCCCTCCCCTCTCTTTTGTTAGTGTGCTGTCAGTGCATTGAGTCACGATTGTTAGTGTGTGTGTGTGAAATTATGACGAAGGTCCCGACAAAAACGGTACCATTGGTGTCTCCCACATAGGGCAGTGATACTAAGAGACACATGACTACATGCTGATTTTTCATGTATGGAAATAGAACCGCTTTTAAATATTTGAAATTGTGGTCCTCTACAGAAAAAACCTGTTTGTTTGTTTGTTTTCTTTTCCACTTAGAAAACAATGTCCGTGCATAAATTTATGTTGGTTTTTCTCTTCCTCTTTTCTTACAGAGACCATAATAGGTCGATTTTTTCTGCCTCACGTGGGCCAACTCATGCCCTGAGGCCTAAACATCCAACTTATTTTTGTTGGGTGTTTATAGGACAGTAGGCATTACCTGTTAGAAACTGAGTAAAAAAACAGTAGGGACTGTTCTTTTGGTCCTGATGAGTAAGCAGTAGGGGACTGCTTACGAAACATGTCGACAAGGTAGTAGCTAATGCTCTACCACACAACCCCTTCTTAATGTTCCCAGCTGGAGAAGTTAATAAATGTGTTTTTTTCTACTAGCCAGGGAATTTTTAAAATCTTTTCAATTTTTTCACTTTTTGCACACTCACTAGTGTTAGGTCCCTACACTTTCACTGACTCCTATACACCTACACATAGCCTCTGTCACATCTTAGTGCTCCCGCGTATTCCGTCTGGTCGTAGCATGCCCCATCCCGTTATAGGGGCGGGAAGACCCCTATGATGAAGCATGACTCTATTTGGTTTTTTAGAGTGTGAGGGGTATTTTAACAAGCACATTGTGCTCCCATCTTTCCATGTGTAAGAGAGAGCCTAGCACCCTGGTGTAAACGGTAAAAAGTATATATACAAAAAATATCACCTATTCACTTTTTTGATAGAATCTCTGTGGTTATAAGCTCGATCGTCATCACTCATTTGTTAATTGTGGCTGGAGTTGGAAGCATCTTCAGTCATTAGGGAGCCCCTACTTTCAGATACTGCGTGAAGGGCATCTTGTTGCCTACTGATTATCAATTCTGAGTGTGGCCCGTAGTGGGTGGTGGACGTGCTCTTGACGATCTTCGATCTCTTCTGCGGCGTCGCCAGGTGGCCGTCAACCCCGACGCTTTAGCTCTGGCACCGCGGTCTCCATCCCCTGCAGCGTTGAAAGTGATCATATAGTCCTCCACTTCCTCTGATGTGGAGAAAAAGTGTGTTTTGCTGTTAGCAGCCACACATAGGCGGCCCAGAAACAGCAGAGAGTACTGGAGATTGTTCTGCCGGAGGCGTTTCTTCACCGCCATAAACGAGAATCTCTGTCTCTGCACCGGTATAGTGTAGTCCAGGAAAAACATTATTTTGTGGTTGTCAACTTGAATGTATTGCAACTTTCTGGTTTCTTCCAATACAGTATCTCTGTCCCTGTAGTTGAGTAGCCGAATGAGGAGGGGCCTAAGGTTCAAGTCTGTAGGAGGGGGCCTCACTAGAACTCTATGTACGCGCTCTTTTACAAAGTGGGGTGAGAGGTATCCCTCAGGCAATAGATCACGTAGCCAGGTTTCTACATAGGAGGCAGGTTCTCTGCCCTCCCTGCCCTCTGGCAGGCCCACTATGCGCACATTATTGCGTTGTGCTCACCCTTCTGCGTCTTCAGCCCTGTCCTCCAGAAACTCCACCCGGTTCAGCAGGCTCTGTACATGTTTGTCCGTTTGTGTCACCTGTGGCTTGATGTCGGCTAGTGTGGTTTCCAAGGTGGTGGTGCGATCCACCAGTTTCCTGTGATCTGCATATAGGTGGTCGAGGTCTATCGCCACCTTATCTATTCTGTTCTCCAAGGAGGTCCGGATTTGGTTGATCATATCTTCCAGTCTCTCCACCGCAGCAAGCACCGCATATAGCTTGATAGAGGTTTGATCTGTAAGTCCTTGCTTCGCCATCTTGTCCGTTTTGGGTTTGGTCGAGACTGGTAGTGCTTGTGCTCCCCCTGTTCAGACCTGCGCATAGATGCCACATGACATTGTCTCAGGGTACAGGGGTAGCGTGTCTGATACTGCATGTGTTCGCACTAATGCCGCCCCACTGGTCTTGTCTGTGCCGGCGTCATCCACGTGTCTTTATCAATGGGTGACGTTGAGATGCTAGGGTTGCCAGGCTAGGATCCTCATGAGCATCTCAGTGTACTCCAGTGAGAGGCCATTACTTTGCAATCTGGGCGTGAGGGCACCAATGTTGTCCCTCAGGTCATAACTGTCATGTATTGGCGATGAGTCATGGGCGCTGTGCATTACAGTCTGCCTGTGTCTCCGCAATCGCAGTCTCTTGTTGGGCCTATCTCAGGGGTGATGTAGCCATTTGTGATCCGTAACCACTCAAACAGTTTGCTGCAGAGGAAAGACCCAGGTGCATAGTATAGAATGTTGAACTCCGCACACAGCAACAGGCAACAGGCAGGTGTGCCCCAGGGTCGGTGTAAGAGTGAATTATGCCAGCGCCCGGCTTCAGAAAAGTGCCCAATCCCTCTAGCGGTACCTGGGGGGGTCAGTAAGTATGTGTGATGTTGAGCACTTTCAGGGGCAGTCATGAAGGGACCTCCAATATCACCACATGACCCAAGTGGTGGGGCCGGTGGGTGGAATCAAGCCCCTGGCCCGTGTGGATGGCTCTGTCCGCGATTTGGCTACCAGGGAAGCGTCCCATTCACCGGGAAGTCCTGGCGCCGCTGGAAGAATTCAGGTGCACCAGCACGCAGCGGTGCAAGAGGGACCAGAGTCACAGATGCATGAAGGGGTGGGTGCCCCGTGTTGTCCAGCAGCGTCCCAGGATCAGTGCAGGCCTGGGGGGGTCACCCTCACTCCCACTCTATGACACGGGATCCGTCACTTTAGTCGAATCAAAGTTACAAGGGCGCGCAGGCGGTCCTCTTGTGCCTGCAGCAAGCGCCCGCTACTTCACTTCATGTGCGCGTACAGTTCTGGTCAGGGAAGGTGTCAGCAGCTTGCACTGGGGCTGCTCCGCGTGAGCTGTGCCATTGCCTGCGGCTTTGTGGGCGGGGTTAAGCCACGGGCTTGCGTCGCCGATCTCTCCTACACAACAACAGGTTGCTGGGCAGCCTTCACATCCGAGAGCCTTAGAGCCAATGGTGGGGGCCAGGCAGCCCGAAACTCACAGCGGAACTTGAGGTCATGTTCACATCAAGGTAGGAATAGGTTGGAGTCCAAGTGGATACTCGTAAGTGGAGATTCCAGCTTGGTGAGGGGAGCCCTCGACCGGAGCTCTACCCGGGCACATTTTTCTCCTTTACCGGCGTAGCCATGCCGCCCACAGGCTGTCACCTCATAGCAATAAAAATACACAAGTCACTATTTTCCACTGCACCAACCACAATTAAATTATGTGGCTCTCTGATTTCACACATATGTTTGCAGTGCATCAAGTAGTATAGGTTTCATAATTAATTATAGTTTCCACTGAGGAACAACTTTTAATATTGTATTTATTATTCACTGAAGCTGCCCGCTATTTTATATGTAGCTACCTGATGGTGAAAGACCTAAAAAAGATACATATGTTTTAATTATGCTGGATGATATTCAGCTACCACCAGTCCCATGCCGCTGTAAATGCCAAACTGTCAGTATTCCATGAAATATAACATGGCTTTCCTCTAATGCTGTGCAAAAAAGTTGCAGCCCATGCATTACAGCTATTATTCTAAGGGTTCCTGGAATATGTGATTGTGAGGCAGCATGATTTTAGCATAATTTTAGATTTGCCGCATTGGCCACATAATCCATCATCTGGCACATAATCTGCTCATTTTAACAAAAAAAATATTTACTCAAAAGGTTTAAACGTTACTAAAAAGTATCAACAGGTGTTGCTGCTCTGTAGAAGGCCCTTTGTAAAGCTGTGCTGGTCACCTTTTTGTTGCTTATTGCTATATTTGGGTGTTTAACTGGTACTAATGAGGTTCAACCACAGATTGACCGTTTATCTAGAGAACATGTATGGTTGTCAATGATAAGAACTACCAGGGTCTAGACCTTTTTGTCAGGAGGGGGTCCTCACTCCGAAGACCACTGATCTAATGGCATGTCAAACGTGGGACTAACGAACATTGGTATCGTCGACATGGTGAGCTCAAATGCATCTTGAGAAACTTTAGATCTTGTGCATGAATTCTAACGCTCAGTTGTGCTGATTATGCATGGGATGACTTTCAAGAATTCTCGCAAAAAGCAAATTGAAATATAAAAGACATTAATCTAAAGACTACAGGAGAACTCTGCTCATTGGACCCTGCAAACTTTGTAGATATTTTAACCACTGATTGCAAGCCGTGTTGGCTTTTATCTGCAATAAAACTAATCCATAGCTCGGTGAAGTGACTGATTTCATGTAATGCAAACAATACCAAGCCAGAGGTGCTCCACTTATTCACATGCTGTTAGGGGTAAAAGATACCCCAAAGTTTGGAACAGACACTGATAAGTCTGTGTTGTCTTTCATAGAGGAGTAAGTTACGTACGTCATGCCCAATGGAGTGTGGTGACAAAATGTTAAGATAACAAGTTCTACGATTCCAAAATCATATATGTGTTAACCCCTTCCACGTAGCCTCCTCGCACGCTGATGACGAGCCCAGCTCGTCCCGTAAAGTGCGGTTGTAAAAAACTCAGCACAGGAGTGGAATTGCGCTAGCGCGCATGCGGTTAAATACTTTTGGCAAAAATATAGATCAAAAGGAACATTTTATACAAGATGGTGTTTTGGACTCCCACGACCTCTGATCTCAGAAGGTAGAGTTAACAGCTTTTTGTCTGCAATTAGATACACTCTCACACGTAAATCACTGAAGAGCACATACAATCTCAGAATAGCAGAATCTTGAAAATACATCAATAAGTACAATCCTGGGATTTTGAAGATGTGGAATGTGAATATGAATAGACAATTTGTTGCTAATAACTTAATTCCTGTTGCTTGTTACATCACTTCTTATTTAACAAAGTCAGAGAAGAGAGAGATGAAGGAGATGTGGGAGGAGATTTCAGCAGAAAAGAGTTACAAAGAAATTGTACAGTTTTAGTTTAAAAATGCTTTCTCACAGAGAAATAGGCTCTTATGAATTTATTGACAGGTTAAGTTCTCGCTAGTTTGTTTTCTAAATCAGGAGTCATTTGTCTAGGAGAGTTTAGGGCTTGTTAACAGTAATAATAGAATATTAAAGTATTCTCCTGAAATACAGAGGATTCACAGAACTTACTTAAGACAAAATCCTAAACTTACTACTTTTGGTATTCACAGAAGTTAGGATTTTGTCTTAAGTTTGTCTTAAGACAGACTTAAGACAACATCCTAACTCAAGTCTGTCTTAAGTCTGTCTTAAGACAAACTTAAGACAAAATCCTAACTTCTGTGAATACCAAAAGTAGTAAGTTTAGGATTTTGTCTTAAGTTAGTTCTGTGAATTGGGCCCAATATCTTGCTGAATTTGAGCCAGAGAATACAAACATTATGAAATCTAACATACTGGATACATACTATCCAAGAAGGAGTCCTCCTCTTTCAAGTATGTGTCTATATGAAGTACCTCAACATTTTACTTATAGAAGTAATGTCAGAGAGGACATAGAAGAAGGAAATTTGCTATCCTTGGATGAGAAGGATCTTTGGTCAGACATAACAAAGTTAATGTAATTAACCATAGAAAGCTAAGTTGTCAAAGTCCAGACAAAAGATAGTTATTCTAATTAGCACTGTTGTAGTTTAAGCCATGGCATGCTGCATCTAACTTATGTGGACACTTTGAGTGTTATGAAGACTCATTTAATGCTGTTAAAGACAGCATTGAGTGTTCAGTGTTTCCAGTGTATGTTCAAATGTTGAGAGAAGAGATTGAACAGGAAGAAACAATTGCTACAGAGGTAGCAAGAGAGAGTTCTCAGAGCAGCCAAGGTTCAGCACCAGCAATTCAAGATTCACTTGGAGAGGCAATCATTCAAAATAAAGATGCTACAGTTATGAATGAGGTGGAGAATGCAATGCAACAAGCAAGGCAAGAATATGTCAATTTTTATGAAATAATACAACTGAATACACATCAGAAACAAATTTTTGATTAACTAAAATATAAAGTAAACATAGATTCATGCATTAAAAAAATGGAATGTTCTACATATAAGCCAGTTCTACTATACATAGGTCAGCAAGCTGGAAATGGTAAGGATGATAAAGACTTGGCTGTTCAACCAATAATTTTTTTTCCCGTCTGCTGATTCTGCTCAATGTCCGCAGCGCCGAGACGCCCTAGGACATTTGTGCTCCTTATAAATCTAAAAAATAAATAAATTAAAACACTTACACGTTATTTAGAGAAAACTACAAATTCAAATGTATCATGTGTAGTTACTGCACCAACAGGATTAGCTGCATATATTATTAAAGGGGTTACTCCCCATCAATTATTAATGCTTGCTGTTAAACATGACCACAACTCTGAATACAATAAATTATCTGGTGCGCTTATCATGAGGCATTAAGAGTATGTTAAAGAAATTTAAATTTGTCATCTTTGAAGAAGTGAGCATGGTGTTGAACCTAATGTTTGCTTTTATTAATCTAAGAATGCAGCAGATATTACAACCTGACTATGATTTACATTTTGGTGGAAAACACTTGATAGTGTTTAGAGACCTGCTTCAACTAACACCAGTCAAAGGACAACCTGTTTTCGAGATACTACTACATAATGAAACAAGGAATTCACTAGGAAGTATTGGAAATGGAAATGTTTGAGAAACCTTTCAATACAAAGATTTAGTAAAAAATATGTGCACAGCATCAGATGTGCAATATTGACATTTACCCAAGGTCATAAGAGTGAGAGTACTAAAAAAAAAGGAAAAGATGCATTAGAAATCCATCTTATCAAGAATCTATTTCCATGTGATGTTGCTACTGGCCAACTAATCTATAATTTCAATAAAGAAAACAAATCTATAATGTGTTTGAACCCAACCCTTCAAGAGTGTTCTAAATTCAAAGAACAATTATTACAACTGGAAAATACATTTTTAGAAATTAGAGCAACTGATAAAATAGAACATCCGGGTGTTACAGGACTACTTAAATAACAAAAGAGAGAGTGTGGGAAATTTTACAAGTACTATGTGAGGTGGGAACTCCTGGTCCCCGAAATAGATTACAAAAACAATGGAGGAGTGTCCCCTCGTAGGTAGAGAAATAATTCTCTGGATCTAGGCGTACGTGCTCTAGTCAGCACAATATGCCCCAACCTGTTGTTGGATAATGCATATCCTTATAGAAGACCCCTCACTCACCAACCTAGTTGGTGACATGCTTCATCATCGGGGTCCCACCCCATAGGCCGAGTGCCTACAGGGTGTGCTGCGACACCTGACTACAGTGGAGCTGGTTAGTATTTTCTTTTATGTGTGCATAACTATCAAGAAGTGAGTTTAAAAAGGGCAAAAACTACTCACTACAAGTATTTATTCTTGAGTGCTTGAACCCTTGTTAAAAATAGTGTGGCACCTGTGCCTAATTAGGTAGGCTTTGGTGTCGTAAGTAGTGTATTAAAAATAGCGAAGTGTGCTATGTGAGATGTGGAATTTACAAAGCTATTGATTAAAAAGGTCTACATGTTTCAACCATTATATATATTCATAGGTTTTCGTCAGGACCGTGTTTTTTTAAACTGGGTGGTCCGCACACACTAAGGTGCGTCCTGCCCTAGTCCAAATCAGAGATCACAAATTGCGAACTCATGTAAAATAGTGCGTTTTTCCTTGTTCGGGAAAAAAACCTGTAAGGAAACAGGAAAACAAAAAACAGGAAGGGGTCACATACCGGGGTAGACAGTACACATGTACAACATTTAACACATATATTACTAGTCTTTACCCCGATCATATCAATAGATGGGGTCATGCCAGCGTTTGAAATCAAACAGTAGGGTCCATCTATTGCGGTCACGCAACAGTGCTTCAGTGTTTTTACCGGACTGTGCCTTTCAGTAGAGAACCAGCGCCAAAAAAGAGGTGTCGGACTGGTTTTGACGTCTGGGAATATAGTGTAAAAAAGGGGGGTCGTACTATGGGAGAGTGATCATACTGGTGATGCGATGTGGACGGCTGCAAAGGTTTGTTTGTGAGCAGTCGTGACGTCGCTATCGTGAATCGCGACTTGTTTTTAGCTTTTAGCTTACGCTTCATTGCGGCACTACCGCTTCATGGGCACCAGCGTTTCCAAGACGGCAAGAGTCCGTCTCCTGTAAAATGATAGAGAACAGATGCCAGGTGTAAGCTTACTGGCTGCTCGGGTCGGGCGATTAGGTATAGCCTGCGGGATCGTATGGTAAATCGTTTCCGCATTCAGGTCAGCCCGGTAGTACTTACTTGCAGCTTCTGGTCATCAAGAGGAAAACCTACTTGGTTCCTGCTGGAGGTGCCCCGAGGAATGACCGATTTATCCGTGATTGCCGGTAAAGTAAACCCATAGCATTTCCTGGTTGGGCGTGGCCCCGTCACGTGATCTCTGCACGTGGGTCGGTACGGGCCAATCGGATCGTTTGGAAGGAGAAAGGAGGAGGTCTAATCCTTCCCCGGAGGCCGATTGTTAGAGGGCTGTTTCCGTTGCCATAGAGATTGCGCTGGCTTTTTCAAAAGAGGGTAATGATGTAAAAGCCTGCCATACGAGTTCTCAGTATCAGTGGGAATTTACTAGCACAGAGGACAGAACCAGGGTAAACAACCACAGGGATTGGTTGTGCAATATTGGCTGGTTAATCATAGGATAGTGCGAGTAGCAGTTAAGGATAGCAGCTTTGTTTTACTGAACATATGGCTAATGGGGACAGCTCTTAAGTCATTACGCTGTTCCACGGGATATTATCATTTAGACCGGACTTGTGGGTGGAGAGTCTATAAACCCACCTCTGTTCTTTTTCGAATAGTCGTTGGGTCAGGTTGGCTCCTGGTTTGACTTGTTCAATGATTGTCCATTGAAGGTCATCTGGTGTGTGACGTGCGGACAAAAAATGTTCAGTAAGTCTGGTATTGGTCTTTTTGCATCTAATAGTGCTTCTGTGCTCTCCGATGCGTAACTTGATTTTCCTGCTCGTCATTCCCACGTAGTGTAGGGCACACGGGCATGTAAGTCTGTAGATGACATTTTCACTATTGCAATTTGTCTGCCCTCTGATTGTCCACATCTTATTCGGTTCCAATTGTAATGTTTTGGTATTCTTGGTGTACGGGCACACACTGCAACTACCACATTTTTAGTGGCCTGTCACCTTCGGTAAACCCCATAGGTTGGTTTGTGTTTCTTTTTCTGGGGACACCTTTATGGGTCTTGTATGGACTACTGCATCTTTTATGCTCCGTGCTTTTTTGAATGAGAATAGGGGTTTCTCCCATCTCAGATTGCCTGTATTCAGGATGTTCCAGTGTTTTTTTATTATTCTAGAGACATCATTAGATATGGTGTTGTAAGTAGTAACACATGTCAAGGGGATTTCTTCCACTGTTTTGTTTGTATGTTCCAATAGAGCTGCACGCAGTTGATTACGCGCTCGCTTTTGGCTTTTTTGAAGAATTCTGTTTGGATATCCCCGGTTATGCAATTTTTGAGTGAGATCCTGAGCTTGTTTCTTATAGTCTCCCAACTCACTGCAGTTTCTGTGGATCCTTAGGTATTGCCCGTAGGGTAAATTCTCGCGTAAGGGTCTGGGGTGGAAGCTTTCAAATCGCAGTAGATTGTTTTTGGAGGTTGGCTTGTAGTGGGTGACAGTTGTCAGTTTTCCTTCCTTTTTTGTGATCGTTACATCTAAGAAAACCAATGTATCTGGGTTTTTTTCATAGGTGAACCTTAGGTGGTCATCACAGGTGTTGATCCAGTTGAAGAAGGAGGTTAGGGAATCCACAATGCCTTTCCATATGGTCAGCACATCGTCGATGTACCTACGCCATAATAGGATATTGGATCTATAGGGGTTGGTATCACTGAGGATGTATTTCTCATCAAAATCATATATGTATAATCCCGCTATGCTCGGCGCAAAAGAGCTGCCCATGGATGTACCCCCCGTCTGTAGAAATATCTGGTCTTCAAACTCAAAGTAATTTCTTTTGAGTGCCAGTCTGGCACATTCCAAGATGAATTGCCCAGGGGTTCTGGATGTCCACTCTTCTTTTTCTAGCGCTCGTCCTAATACATCCAGTGTAGCATCCTGGGGGATGCTGGTGTACAGGCTCTCAATGTCAAAACTCACCAGGATGGTGTCATTGTCCACGGTGAGTTGATCCAGGATTTGTAATAGACTTTCGGTGTCTTGGAGGTACTTGCTGGTTTTTTGCACCATAGTCTTGAAGAACACGTCGCAAAATTGCGAAAGTGGCTCCAGAACCGACCCCAGTCCAGAGACGATTGGCCTGCCAGGGGGTGGTGTCTTGTTTTTATGTATTTTCGGGAGTGTATAGAAGTAGGGGATTTTCCCCTCACTTTTACAAAGGAAATCTGCCTCTTGTTTTGATATGAATCCCTCTGCTTCAACGTGTTCCACTAGTGATTTTATCTCACTTTTCAGGTCTTCTGTTGGGTCCATTGGTAATCTGCGGTAGCTGTTTTGGTCTGCTAAAAGTCAGAGACATTCATTTTGGTAAGCTGTGCGATCTTGCACGACAATGCCTCCGCCTTTATCTGCAGGCTTAATGACAATGGTATCATAGTTTCGCAGATTTTCAAGGGCAATTCTCTCTTGATTAGTCAGGTTCATGAATGGTTTCTTGGGATTCGTATTCTCAACATCGTTGAAGACAGCTTGCTCGAAAGTGGAAAGTTCCACAGGAATCAGGTGTGGTGGTGGGGTAAACGTGGATTTGTTCCTAAGTCCTGTTTCATTTGTATCCAGGTTTTCTTCTGTGTTAGATCTTTTTTCAAAGAATGCTTTCAGTCTCAATTTACGAAAGAATGATGAGAGTTCACAGTGAAGTCTAAATTTATCTAGGTTCGCTGTAGGTACAAAGCCTAAGCCCTTATTTAGGACTGATCCCTCGGCTATGCTCAAGGGTCTGGTGGAGAGGTTTGTTATTAAATTCTCTGATTGCTCGGCCCCGCTTGTTGAGGTTTGTGCCTGTTCTGATTTGCACTCGGATCTTCCGGTGCCCAGTGCACTTGACCCCCCTGATTCTGGTTTTTTCTTCTTCCCCGTCCTCTTCCGCCCCGGTACAAAAAAGGCGGTCTATAGGGGTTGGGTTGAAAAAATGGTTGTTGGAAGGGTGGTTGCCAACCATACATCGGAATATTTTGTGGGTGGTAGTAAGGATCAGGAAGCCCTCGCATTGGCATTGGATTAAAAGATGGCCAATTTCCATGTCCTCTACCAAGCCCTCTCCCTCTTTGTTTTGTACTTCCTCCACTTGAGTTCCCACTGGAGTTAGATGTATTGCTTGATGCAAGGGTTCAAGCACTCAAGAATAAATACTTGTAGTGAGTAGTTTTGGCCCTTTTTAAACTCACTTCTTGATAGTTATGCACACATAAAAGAAAATACTAACCTGCTCCACTGTAGTCAGGTGTCGCAGCACACCCTGTAGGCACTCGGCCTATGGGGTGGGACCCCGATGATGAAGCATGTCACCAACTAGGTTGGTGAGTGAGGGGTCTTCTATAAGGATATGCATTATCCAACAACAGGTTGGGGCATATTGTGCTGACTAGAGCACTTACGCCTAGATCCAGAGAATTATTTCTCTACCTACGAGGGGACACTCCTCCATTGTTACAGGACTACTCACAGAAAACGTCAATCAAATTTGTACACTTTAGAGAAGGCTGTTTCCAAAACTGCAGGATTAGAGAAACAGTTACTTGTCTGTAGAAACTGTCATGTAATCGTACGTCAGAATTTGAATGTTGAAGAAGGGCTAGTAAATGGCACCATGGGTAAAGTTATAAAATGTATTTATTATTCGAATAGAAATGAGGTGCAATACTTATTCATAAAATTTGATGAGATTGATCAAGGTAAGCAGACTGGTGGATTTATTGTACGTTTTTTATTCGTGAAAGAATTGTGGGGCATATTACCAAGCAATAGTGATAATTATCGCTATTGCTTGGTTAGAGACAAAAATTTACCGCAGCGCTGCGGCGATTTTTACCGCAAATAAACCTTGGTATTACCAAGGTTTAACGCAAATGCGGTAAAAATTGCCGCAAAGCATGAATATCGCTGAAAAGTCAGCGATATTCATGCATTAGGGAGCTAATGCTCTTAGCCATGTTATCCACCTCCCATTGGATAACATGGCTAAGAACTGCTCAGGGCAGGTGTTAGCTTTGGGAGATATTCCCGCTTAGCGCGAATATCTCCAAAAGTTGGTAATAGGAGATAGCGATGTTAGCGACTGTTTTCAGTCGCTAACATCTTGGCACGCCCACTTTGCATCTCATTAGTGATAAATATCACTGACATGCAAAGTGGAGCCCAAGATGGTCGCTATCTCCTACTAGCTGTTGCTAACTGGTGTTAGAGGCAGCTAGGTAATAGGGAGATAATTTTATCTCCGCTTTCTTGGCTTTTAAAGCCAAAAAAGCAGAGATAAACCCCCTTGATAATATGCCCCTGTATGTTCAGCGTAAGCATTTCCCACTGTCTCTAGCTTATGCTGTAACTATCCACAAATCACAAGGTTCAAGTATAGATGCAGCTTTTATTAATATTGGTTGTACTGTACTCAAAGAAGGAATGTCATATCTAGCATTTTTGTGACTTAGAACATTGTCTGTTTTATTTTTGATTGACTGAAAAAATAATGAGTGCTGATGCTAGCTGTTAAGGTGTTTATTTGCTCCTCATTTAGGCCAGTATCCAGTTTATGAGAAACAAGTAATCTCTCCAAAGTGAAAGAGAACTAAACATAGTGTAGCTGATGAACAAAAGGCAGTACAAAAGAGAAATTCCAAAGAATCAAAGAAAAGGACACTTCTAAATGATGAAGAAATTGTTGGTTCCCAATTCGACAGCACGACAGGGGTCAACACCTATGCAAATGTTGTTGTCAGTGTACTATTCCATTTGCCAGATTTTGTTACAAAAATCAAATCAAAAGAGATAAGAGAGTTTGTAAAGCACTCTGTGATTTGCTGCAATGTTTACAGAGTGACAGAATTAGAATACTTTCTGTTTCAGGACTATGACATCTTATAGACATTGTCTACTAGATAAATAGTATTTACTCCCAAAATTCAACAAGATGCACACGAATTTGCTATGGTGATGCTAGGAGTATTGGAGGAAAAATAAGTAAATATTAATGACCTACTTGGATTAGGTTACAAATGGGACCATAATTGCGAAGATTGTCAATTCGCCTCCAGTACTGTTATCAATTCAGAACGATTCTTGTACTTAATATTACCTGATTTTAAAACTGTGTCTTTCCAGCAATTGACCAAAAAGGCTAGCACAAATGTGGCCTGCCCAAAATGTAGATCAGATGTTATATCTACATTGTATCTACATAGAACAGGAAAATACATTAAAATATTGTTACATTGATGCAGAGCACATATTCAAAACTGGATACTGAAATAACAAACTTTTTAGCTGGACAAAAATCAATTTTAGGAAGGACTTTTACTACTTTGGCAATATTTTTCATGAAGGAGTAAAGACAGTGTCTGGATACTACACAGTTATTTAGGATGCCAATCTGGATGGGCTGGGTGTAATGGCACTAATCTAGAATTAAAACAAAGACTATCTAGAAGGTTACCAAACTCTTACCTGTTATTTCTTCAACCAAAGTCCTGAGGATTATTTGTAGATAAATACGGCATTAATGGTTTATTAGACATTATACGGTGTATTGGGGATAATGTCTCCAGAATACTGGAAAGGTAATAGTCCTCTTACATGCAACAAAGGAGTTTATACGACATCTAATTCCTACATTCTCGTATTACAGTTAAATACTAATTGGATTAATTGCAATAACAGCACCCTTGACTAACCACCTAACTGTTTAAAAAAACAAAAACTTTTGTTTCTCTAACAAGAAGTTCTAAAAAATATGGTGTGATATTTTGTGTACATGGATCATCATGATTTTCCATATTATTTTAACTATAAGAAATGATGTTTTCAACAGCTTCTGCTTCATAATTGTATGTCATATTGTACCAGATCTAACAATATAAAAAACAGTTAAAACCAATGATTCTTAGATAATTGTACTAATTTTAGAAAAATCAATTATGCACCACTCCTGCATTCATTCAATCAGCCATACCTTCCTCATCCACTCATTCTTATATTCATGCACCACTAATTCATTTATTCAATCTCCCATGCACCACTCATGTACTCACTCAATCATCCATACACCACTCATGCACTCATTCAACCATTATTAAATGACTCATGCACTCATTCAATCACACATGCACCACTCATGCACTCATTCTAACATCCATGCATCTCCCATGGACTCATTCTGACAAGCATATGCCACTCATTCTAACATCCATTTACTACTCATGTACTCATGCAGTCATCCATGCACCAGGGATGCACTAATTCAATCATTTATATATCACTCATGCAGCCATGTAATCATCCATACAGCACTCATACACGGTCTCAATAATCCATGCACCACTCTTGTACTCATTAAATCATCTATACACCACTCATGCACTCATTTGATCATCAATGCACCACTCATGCATTCATTCATTCTTCAATACCCCTTCATCCATTCATTCTTGCATCCATGCAACACTCATGCACTCATTCTAACATGCATACACCACTCATGCACTCATGGAATCACACCACTCATGCTCTCATTCAATCATGCATGTTGCACTCATACTCTCATTTAACCATCCAAACAGTTCTCATGCACTCATTCAATCATCTATCTACCACTCATGCACTCATTCAATAATCCGTGCATTACTTATGCATTCATTCTCACATTCATACACCACTGCTGTACTTATACAGCCATTGATTTACCAGTCATTCAGTATTGCAATCATTATAAACACACTAATACACTCATTCATTCAATCTTTTTTTTAAACTGTATAAATATTTGCAGGATTGTTTGTACATTTTACGATTTTTCAGTGATTTTTCAACTTTTATTTTTCTTTCCATTTTTGATGCAAAAACTAACTGAAACTGGCAGTGGTAAAAACTTGAAGAAGCTCTCAAAAACATGAGAATACTGTCAATTCCCCTGGTAGCACCCATGCAGTCCAGCAATCACCCTGTCACTCCCCTTGCAGTACTCCAGTCACCCAGCCACTACCATGTACTAATCCAAACACTCCACCAATACCTAAGCACTTATAGATTCACCCTGTCACCTCCTAGCTGTATTCTAATCTTTCAGTCAATAGCTATGTACTCACGCAATGATCCAGGCACTAACTGATCACTGTACTGTACAATCCCATATGCTCTACCCATACAGACCTGTACCCACTTACACACTTCTCATTTGCTTTTTCAATTCCCCAGGTAGTACCCATGCAGTCTAAGCATGGGCGAATTTTGCGGATTCGTGGTCCACAAATTCGCGAGAAATCGGCCAAAAAATCAACAAGTTTGAGCAAAAATCTGCGCACTCACGGATTTGTGACCACGTGTGTCTGTAACTTTGCCACCGTGCCCATAGGCACCAAGGTCCCTCGAGTGAGCTGTCCATCATAGTGAGGATGGGCAGGAAGACGTTGCATACCTTGGTCTTTGTGGGGCGGGCCAAACCGAGGCTTCCATGCAAGTTCAAAAGCCTTTTTTATAAAGGGTCAGAGACTGATCAGAGCAGCAGATGAGAAGAAACAGCCTCCTGGTCACAGGAAGTACAAGGGGATTGCGCTCGAGAAACTCGTGGCTGCAGACCTCCATCAATGATTACATCTAATTGTAGGTAGTAGATATAGGAAGGAAGCACACCTGCACCGTGCTCACTAGTTGTTTGGGCTGATTATAATGCGCGACTGAATTAGAGCTTCAACTCGGGCACCTGCTTTTATCTGTAAGTGCTTCCTGTTGAGGTTTAATTTTTGTGACAGAAGCATCGTGCCAGAATGAATCCTGCCTGCATATTTATCCACAATGATGCCACCGGTTGTGCCATACCTCTACTCAACTGGAGTACTTTCTACTGGCTAATCAGTAAGTGCTACCTCGTTGGGTAAATGTATAGTGCTTTTCCTACACTGCAGCTGCGTAAAGGGCCAGAAGATTTGCCTCCAGTGACCATGTGTGCCTGTAACTTTGGTCCCTTGAGTGAGCTGGCCATAAAAAAAAAAGAAAAATCCGCCCGCGAGCAAATGTGCGAATTTTGTTGGCAATTTCGCGAGATTCACTGATTGCGAAATTGCTGAAAATTTGCTAATTTCATGAGCCGAACGGATTTTGCGCCCATTGTTAATGCAGTCTCACAATCACACTGTCACTCACTGTGCACTCCTCAAGTCACCCAGCCACTACCATGTACTAATCCAAACACTTCTCCAATACCCAAGCACTTATAAATTCACCAAGCACTCTCCTTGCAGTACTCTAATTATCCACTTAGTACCCATGTACTCCTGCAATGACCCAGTCACTAACACATGCGCTGCTGCAATACCTTGAGGACTACCTATACAGTCCAGTAATCTCCCTGGTACTATGTATGCAGTCCTTCAATCACCCAGTCAGTCCTATATGCTTATCCAATCACTACGCCAAAACCCAAGCACTTATAAAATGACCATGCAAACTCCTTGTAGCACTCTAATCATCCAGTCACTACTCATGTACTCATGCAATGACCCAGGTGTTAACTCATGGCAAATACAGAGAAGGTCATGCTAATCACAGAGGTACCCCAACGCATAGTGTTCCCTAGTGTATGTTGGTGTCTTCACTGTATTCTAAGTGTCTTTTAGCATAGCACTGTCTCTAGTCCTGGTTAGTCAGAGTCAGTTACGACCAGTACCCATCAGCAAAAAGTTAGTGTCACAGGAGGACTTTCTGCTCCTCTGTTTGTTCTTTCAGAACATCTCTTCTTCTTCCTGCACTTTTCTTCATCTTTCTGGACGTCTGTTGCCTCTTTCTGCATTTGCCTTGCTTCTTTCTGCACATTTATTCCTCTTTCTTCACATGTCCTACCTTTGTAGGCATAGTTAGAAATTAGCATTTAAAAAAACCTTTAAAATTCACTGAAAAAACCATAGGTTTCAGGGACATTATAGTTAAAGATTTTCATTTAAAATACCTTTGAAATTCACTGAAAAAACATAGGTTTCAGGGACGTTATAGTTAGAAATTAGCATTTAAAAAACCTTAGAAATTCACTGAAAAAAACATAGGTATCTGGGAGGTTATAGTTAGTTGGAGATTTCACTCACACAAAACCTTAGAAATTCGGCCATTATAGTTAGTAGAACTAACTATAATTTGTGCCCCCGCAATGTACTGCTGATGACATCACATATTACATCACTCATGACATGCTCAGTGACATCACTGATGACATCCCAAATAACATCACTGATGACATCAATGATGACGTCATCCATGGGGTTCATCTGATGCACCTCCTCATACCCTAATAAAACCTTTCATAAACCCACTCTAAAATACAGACCACCAATATCAAAACCATAGACAGACCAATAGTAGTTAGTGCATACCTGCTCAGTGATTCATATGTCTACACACACATACACCCACTAACCCATACAGTCATTCATACACACAGTCCTTCATCTATACAGCCACTGATATATCCACTCATAGACCCATATAGACACTCACAAACTGCCAATCACCAAAAGAGTTACTCATGCACCTGGTCAGTCATGCTAAGAAACGATCACACACCCATTTCCTTGCTTATACAGTCATACACACACCACCACACTTATTTATATAGATACTAACACATACTTACTCTCTTAAACAATCACTTGTAGAAACACACACTCATCCATACAGATATTCTTGCAATCACTCACTCTCACATATATATATTGGTTGCCAGTAGGTAGTTATATTTAGGACCAAGTTTCCATAGTAAATCCGCAACATTTTATTTGAAATAACTTAGCCGCCGGTGGACGAATCTTCGCAAAATTCTCCAAGAAAATGGCCTGCTCTGCTCCGCTCCATCCCTGAAAGTTTGGGGTTGATTCGTCAAGTGGGGGCTGAGAAAAAAGGGGGGTCCCAAACGTGTTTTGCCCATGCAATTTTCCATAGGATAGCCAGGGCTACAGCCCGAACTGCTGAACGGAATTACACCAAATTTGGCAAAAAGGTTGAGTTCAGTTTGCAGATTACAGTTTTTGTTAAATGGTGTATATCCATTCAGTAGTTCCTGAGAAAATCAAAAGGAAAATCATAGATATATCTATAGGCGAGTACCGTACGCGTACCTTCCTGAGCACGAGCTGAATGCTAATTGGCTGTCAACACTCCAAACCAGGAAGTGTTGGCACAAGAAGCAGTGAAACAAAGGTAGAAAACACGCAAAGGGGGCAGTGTAGAAACACCCTGACCCCCTAGGCCTGCTCCGGGGGTCCCACAAGGACCCCCAAGGCAAAACATTTTTTTTTAAATTGCTGGGTACGCGTAGGTACGCGTACCCCGTGGAAAAATAAAATTCCGGTCTGCTTTTTTTTAAATTAGCCCCCGGGGGGACCAAATCCCGGGAGCATTATGTCAAAAAGTGTGGGGGGCACTGCTCCGAGGACCGCCATCCCGGGGCAAAGTAATTATGATAGTGGGGGGCAAACGGCCCCCACAGCCCCAGGGACCACCACGCCCCGGGGCTTTGAGATTAATGATGGGGGGCCTCTAATACCCCCCGAGCCCTGGGGATCGCCACCCCCAGGGGCTTTATTACTAAGTATGCGGGGGAACT
Source organism: Lissotriton vulgaris (assembly GCF_964263255.1). NCBI lineage: Eukaryota > Metazoa > Chordata > Amphibia > Caudata > Salamandridae > Lissotriton > Lissotriton vulgaris. The sequence goes on along the minus strand of NC_141694.1, from coordinate 628,555,595 downwards.
CACGGCCCCCCGCAGCCCCAGGGACCACCACCCTTTGAATAAAATAAAAAAATTAAAAACCTGTGTGGGGGGGCTCAAGCCCCCCACATGCGCCGGGGACCGCCACCTCCCCGGGGCACTAATATTTAAAACAGGGGGGGTTCGTGATGGACCCCCCAACCCCGGGGACCACCACCCCCAGGGCTTTACAATTGTTGGGAGGGGGGCTGCTTGGCCCCCCTCCTGGAGCCCTTGATGGCCCTGGGGACCGCCACCCCCCAGGGCCGGCTCCTGCAGTGTCCCGGGGTGCCTACCCGCGGGACGCTGCTGTTTGGTATGGTAGGGCGGGAGGCTCGTGGCTCCCGCCCTACTATAGCAAAACCAAAGACTATTGCTTTTCTGCATCGGGAGCAGCATGTTAGCTGCTCCCCATGCAGAAAAGCAATGCCGGCTCCCGCAGGATGCGGGGAGCCGGCAGGGACCGTGGGGGGCTTGGGGATCCCCCCACGGGAGGAGGGCCAGGCCCCGGGGGATGGGGTCCCCGGGGCCATAAGTGGCCCGGGAGGGGGGCCACACGGCCCACCTCCCAAAAATAAATTAAAAATTAATTTTTAAAAAGGCCGACCCGGGGTATGGGGTCCCCGGGGACTTAAGGGGGGCATGGGAGAGGGGAGATGGGATACTCATCCATAGAGTTACTCACACACATACTCACACATGCAAATAAACATCCATTTATTTGCATATACAGCTATACACACACCACTACACTTACTTTTACAGAAACGTACAGATACTTATTCTCTTAAACAATTACTTATAGATACACATGCTTATTTATACAGGAACTCGTCCAATCTCTCACTCTCACATATAATCACTTATATACATCAATACTCACATCCACTAGATTTAAACATATGTAGTTACTCATAAAGATACTATTGAGACAGTCATTCACTCACTAACACACCCATACACACACTCATTCACCCATACAGTCCTGCACACATGCTGTCTTCAAAACACATACAGTGAGTCACTCATTCAAGCTATTTGGACAGGGGCAGAGCAGTGGCGTAACATAAAATGATGGGGCCCCCTGCTGAATGTGTTGAGGTACCCTGAAATCCAACAGATCGCACAGACATTCAATGGTCTTGCGCTCAATTGGAGCCCCCTGAACAGTTGGGGCCCCCCTTATGCTGCAGTGCCCTGCTCGGGAAAACAGAGAGGTTTTTCGAGTAATGTAAAATATATCTCTTGATTTACAATATTTAAATTTTACCAACCGGATTTAAGTACATAAATAAATAATTAAAACAAATGACATTGCGCGTGCTGCAACGCCATTCGCGTTGCAGCGCGCGCAATGTAATTCATTTGATTTATTTATGTACTTAACTCTGGTCAGCCGTATGCCGGAGTTTACTATCACCCACCCTGCCCTCCCCGCCCCGCCTCACCGCTCCACTGCCCCTCAGCAATAAGTATTCAGATGCAAACATCCAACTATAACATCACTATGTTTCCATATTTTAACTGCACTGTGCTCAATTTATATGTCACCCTGCTTTATTCCTATATGTCCCATTACCAGAAACAAAACAATTATTTAACATCACATACAGCACAAACAAATGCCAACATGAGTCGTTCCATACGTGTAACCTCCTTCCCCATTAACTGCGTTATATGAAGGTGTTTATGTACACATTTAAAGGCAGACCTATTGACTTTGCCAGTGCTTTTTCATAAAGTTGATAAATTGCATATCTTAACTTTCAGCTTTTCTCGTGAGCATTTTCTGTGTATCTCTTTGATAAAATCTCCTTCCCCCTGCCCAACTCCTATGTTGTCCCCAAACGGCGAGGGCATTTGGGTACAGCTGTGTGTGCTTTGTGTTGGAGATGGAGATTAAATAGAGGATGTACAAATATTTCGAAGTATTGAACCTCATTTAATTTCATTCCAGGCTTTCGCCAATCTCCTCTGCTAGCATGCACTGCTCAGGACAATGCACTTCCATTCCATTTCAAAGATAAATCAAAAACCGTGGCATTTGCATTAAGGCCTAGCAATAACACAGCACTTCTTCATCATCAATTGCTGGAGTTTAATCAGTGTCTAAATATCTTATAAGCTAAGTCGTTTTCCCATTACTCCCCAACACTGAAAATCCTTTGAACTATAGCAGGCATGTGGATAAAGGAGACTCTTTACCTCATCCCTAAATGTACCTATTTATTTTAAAAGTACCATAGTAAAGCCACTGGAAGAGATCGAAGTGTCATTATATAAAGCTGTTACCTATCATTTATTTAGCTACCTTTGAAAGTGCCTCGGGCTCTGGGAAATAATTAAGCCATCCCAGCACCTAGTTAGGGAGACACGTACCTCCAGGGGACTTTCCCAACAGAATATATAGTATAATATCTGTCGATCTCTCTTTCTATCCGTGGCTGTATGCAAACAAACATTAAATATTAATTGTATCAAATATGCATAATTTATCCCTTTCTTTTATCGCGGGCAGTGTTTCTGAAACAAGTAAAATCGTGTTCGAACAATCTCATTCACGCCTGTAGGTTTTGAAGGCACATTTGAAAACTTTCTCAGCGACTGGTGTTTCTTTTCTAGTTCAGGATTTAACACCAGTTCGCATTTATGATTTATTGTCCATTATGAACCATATTTCTTTTAAAGATTAAGAAGTAACATCTGTATGTAACTTTAAATATGCCTTTTAGTCTCAGAAACACTTACGAAAAGATAGAGACTTAGATAAACAGGACACTCGTAGAATGTTGGCGGTTTACATATCTATATATTGAAATTACATCATTACTTTTCATGAGCTCGCATGCATGCCTTCATTGACAGAAAACTAAGATCGATCTTGATTAAAAAAAAAAAATCAGCACAGAGCAAGGTAAAAAAAATGTAAGGAAAGAGTTGCACCTGCTTTAAGTTTTGTTTATCTGTTTCTGTGCAGCACTAAAAATGCTGCCTTGAGGCAGCTTCTGGGCGTTTGGAACAACTGCAATATAGATAACAGCGCACATGAGAAAGGTGTGAGCCTTGGATGTAGTTGTAGAAGGGTATGTTGAATGACGCAGAACAACTCATTGTGCCATTGTAGACACAAAGTATAGAGAAGTTTAACCTGCTGTTAAAAATGTAGTATGGAGATGTTTGTTGTGAGGAATTGTATGGCAATCTATATTCCTAATTGCTGAGATGACCTGTATTTGAAACACATTCAATCCTGCCTATAGCCACATGCCTCCAATTTTTGGAAATATATTTTAGCAGGTATGCAGTATTGTCTTGGCCCTAGCAAAGCGAATAGGTGAGAGGACATGGGGCCATATTATCAAGGACGGGCGATACATTATCGCCACATTTATCGGCAGGAAACTGCCGATAAAGCGGCAATAATGGGCTTGATAATATGCTCTATGGAATTCCAATCGAAGCCCATGTCGCCGCTTTATCGGCAGTTTCCTTCTGATAAAAGCGGCGATAATGTATCGCCCATCCTTGATAATATGGAAAGGGGCGACCACTCGGTCCCCCCGAACGTATGGTGGAGTACCCCGATCCCCCCGGGAAGACATTTTGGGCGGGAGGCGAGTCTCGGCTGGTATGCCCGAAGCGGCGTAGCCGGGGCGCGCCTTTTCCCGCCCAAGAGGGGGTTGTCCTAGACACCAACACCGCTAGCCACGCCCTGGAGGCGGATTGGAGGTGGGTACACGCCCGCCCGAAGAAGGATAAAAGGAGCGACAAGCCAAGGAAGCATCCTCTTGTTCCTGTGCTCTGAAGCTGCACCTCCCCGTTGCACGTGAGCTCGAGACGGGACGAAGAGCCATTTTTGAGAATTTAATCGTGTGTTTTTCTTCTTTCAGTGAGTACGGGGCTTTCTGCTTAGGACCTTTGAGGAATATACGTGGACGATGCCTAGCAAGAAGGTCGGAAAGAGGATCGGGACCGATCAGATGCTCCGTATGCTGATGAAAGACATGGCGGATATGAAAAAGCAGATGGCGGTAATGAATGGTGTTGGGGGGCCTAAGAGAATCATCGGGCCTGCATTGCCGGAAGTAGTCCCTAACGGGAGAGGCAGAAGGGCCAAGAAGGGAGCGTCCGGGGGGGAGGCCCCGGTGCCTGAGGTACCCCCTGCGCACCCGGTCACCCCGATCGAGGCCCCGACTCCGGTCCCAGACACGGGCCAACCCATCCCTGTGGTAGTCACTCCAGTGAACGGGGAGGATATGCCTCCTGAGCTGGCTGCCCAGTTGGCGGCATGGTTAGGCAAAGAAAACGAGGGGGCCACGGCTGAGGAAGCCAGGGCAATAATGAAGCAGTTGCGGCAATCGAAAGATGCTGCGAAGGCACCGTCTCCTTTTGTTTCCCCGCAGGCTCCCGTAGAACAACCAGTATCGGGCGTTGGTTCGGCAGGAACTACGGTCACAGTGGCCGGTTCAGGTAAGCCATTGCCGATTGCGGGGGAGGGATCGGTACCTTCAAGGAGGGAAAAAGTTGTTCAGCATATCCCGATGGATGTAAAAGAAAGGATATGGTCTGATAAATATGTGAACATGTTTTCCTTGTTGACCGATCATTATGAGATTGAGCATGTGAAAAATCAAAAGAGTTTCTGCATCCTAGTGTATGGCGCGCCAAGATGGCCACTTTCAGGGTGGATGAGTCGATCGACAATTGGGGCAGAGCGTTTGGAATGTTCATTGCAATCATGGGGGAACGTAGACCCGAATTGTTGGTGGGATTAGCCGTGTATCAGACACGTATCATGGAATTTTTTGGGACATATTGTGGCAATCATTGGTTGCATTACGATAGCATATTTCGTAAGTCCAAGGAGCACGACTCATCCCTGACGTGGGATTGTTTCGACTCCATTTCCTGGCAGAAAATGGAGAAGTCAGGCTCGGCGAAGTCGCCATCTTTAGGGGGGGGTATGGTCGAGTTTGCCCGCCATTCGCCTGGGACGCCCTTTCGGGCAGGATCGAGCAACGATCAGCACACAAAGAATAATGGCAACTCAGGTAAAAAAGGGGTCTGCTGGAGCTTTAACAGAGGTAAATGTACTAGGCCGCAGGGATCTTGCAGGTTTAGGCATGAATGTACTGGGTGCGGGCAGTCCTCTCACCCCGAGACCATGTGCAGAGCCAAAAATGGTGATCCGGGAAGTAGGGGGGGCGCCAAACAGGTCTGAAATAGTCCGAGGGGCGCCTCTCCCTACTCCGATTGATATCATGGCAATGATTCCTTGGTTGAACGAATATCCGGATCATGTCTCCGCTGGGGTGTTGCGAGATGGTTTTTCATATGGTTTCCGCATCCCGGCGGGGGATTTTCAGGGTAAAGCACAATGCAGGAACCAACTGTCGGTTCTGCAGAATACGGCGGTGGTACAAGCTAAGATTGGGAAGGAGGTGACCCGGGGTCGGGTTGCTGGCCCATTTGACATGCCACCTGTTGCTAATTTTGTTTGTTCACCTCTGGGAGTAGTCCCCAAAAAGGACCCAGGGGAATTCAGGTTGATACATAATTTGTCAGCCCCAAGGGATCTTTCGGTGAACGACGCGATTGACCCGGGAGTTTGTTCGGTGCGGTACGCATCTTTTGATGAGGCGGTCGCCATGTTGAATCGCCTGTGGCCCGGAGCACTGATGGCCAAGTTGGACATTGAGTCGGCGTTCCGGTTGCTCCCGGTACACCCAGATGATCAGCGTCTCCTTGGTTTTATGTTTCAGGGACGTTATTACATGGATAAATGTATGCCAATGGGTTGCTCCATTTCTTGTGCGTATTTTGAAAAATTCAGTAGTTTTTTACAATGGGCGTTCACAAGAACAACAGGGTTTACACATGTTATGCATTATCTTGATGATTTTTTATTTCTGGGGACAGCCGGGGACATGGAATGTGCACAGGCTTTGAATGAATTTTGTAGTCTCATGACCCGTTTTGGCGTGCCATTGGCACCAGGTAAGACAGTGGGCCCGGCTACTTCGCTCGAGTTTCTTGGAATAGAGCTCGACTCCGAAGATGGGTGCTTCCGTTTGCCTAAGGAAAAGGTAACGAAGTTTAAGACATCACTGGAAACATGTATTGGTGAGACGAAGGTAAATTTGCATCAGTTGCAGCAAGCTGTGGGTCAGCTGAACTTTGCCCTTAGAGTAATACCGATGGCTCGCCCCTTTTCCCGCTCTATTGCTCAAGCCATGGTCGGCCTTAAAGAAGGACACCACCGCACAAGGCTCTCGGCAGAGGTCCGCCAGGACATGCGCATATGGTTGGCATTCCTGGCGGATTTCAACGGTCGTGTCGTGTGGACCAAACCAGCGGTCTCCTCCGGGGAGCTGGGGTTGTGGACGGACTCGGCAGGGAGCGTGGGTTTTGGCGCCATCCTGGGTAATCATTGGTCGGCACGAACCTGGCCGCCATGGTGGCATGAGAATGGGCTGACAAGTAACATTGGGTTTCTCGAACTGTTCCCTATCCTGGTGGCCTTGAAAACATGGCCTGAGGATTTTCGTGATCGCTCTGTGGTTTTCTGGTCTGATAATATGACCGTGGTTGAGTGTATCAATAGTCAGGCAGCACGCTGCAAATGGATCTTGAGACTGTTGAAAGAAATTGTCCTGCTGTGTATGAGACTAAACGTCCACTTTAGGGCGAGACATGTGCCAGGGGTGTTAAATCAGGCAGCTGATGCACTTTCTCGTTCCCGTATGCAGGCCTTCTGGGGTTTTCTGCCCTCAGCGGACCCGGTGGCGGCACCATTTCCCGAAGCTCTCTGGTCTCTCGGTGCCCCGGACTACAAGACCTCGTGGGAGAGAGTTTAGCACCCAGGACAAGGAAGGCTTATGAAGGGGCGTTCCGTTCTTATTTGTCCTTTTTGGGTTCAGCTAGGGGGGAGCTGTGGGGCCAAGAAGAGTATGTCCTGAACTTTTTGTTATCACTACATCAGGCAGGCAAATCAGTGGCTACGGCCAATAGGCATCGGGCTGCCATTTCTTTCATGGCACGGGCCCATGGCATACAGGATCCCACAGCATCTTTCTTGGTGCAGAAGGCGCGGCGTGGGTGGCAACGCCGTGAGGGTTGCAGAGTGGATGAAAGACATCCGATAGGTCTTGAAAGGTTGGCCCTGTTACTGTCCGTACTCCCTGCGGCATGTTCGTCTCAATCAGAGACGGTGCTATTCCGGGCCGCTTTTGCATTAGCATTCCATGGGGCTATGCGGGTAAGCGAGCTGGTAGCGAGGAACAAGCAGGATACGGGGGGAGGTCTGTGCCGTGAGCACATTCAAATTAAGGGCGAGACGATGGTAGTCTCATTTGTCAGGTCCAAGACCGATCAGAAAGCGATCGGGGACAGTGTAGTGGTTCAGCGGATTCCGGGATCTCCCATGTGCCCAGTAGCATGCGTCGAGGAGTATTTGGCGCAGAGGGCGGCATCATGGGAGGGAAGCTTGCTGAGGCACGCCGACGCCACCCCGCTGACTAGGTTTCAGTTTCAGCGGGTGCTAACGATGGCGATCGCAGCGGCGGGCTTGAACCCGTGCGAGTTTGGGACCCATTCCTTCAGGATAGGGGCTGCTACAGAGGCTACAGCCAGGGGTCTGAGTGTGGAAAAAGTGAAACAGTTGGGGCGTTGGTCCTCGAATTGTTATAAAAGGTATGTGCGGTTGCACATGTTGTGAAGCCTATGTCTTGTACTCACGCTTCTTGTTTTTGTTTGGTTTACAGTGTCGCGAGCTTACGAAGCGGGGCGGACTGTGCAGTCGACCCGACACCTGGGAACCAGCGGTCAAAGTTCACCGGCTGAGGAAAGAGTGGTGTGGGTCGTGGGCCACTCATACGTGAGGCGTGCCGCAGACGTATTCAAAGCAGGTGACATGATTCACATGGCTGGGGAATACGGGTACAGGGTGACCTTCTACGGGAGGGGCGGGCTCTGTATTGACCAGTTTCAAAGTTTTATCGAGGGTTTGTTAGGGCGGACAAGGTCACCGCCATCTATAATCATAGTGCATCTTGGGGGCAATGATTTGGTGACCACTGGTAGACGACTACTTCTCGAGGCGATACTATCCACAGTGAGTTGGTTGGCGAGAAGGGTTCCAGGGTGCACGATTGCATGGTCCCATATGATTCCACGGAAAGTGTGGCGGGGGGCTATTTCGGTGGCTGCTGTAAATCATTCAGTGAAGAAGGTGAATAACAAGCTTGGTAGATTGTTCCGTACTAGTACATTGCATTCTATTCCGCATGGGTGTATCAGGGGGGACCAAATGTATCTAGAGGATGGAGTTCATTTGTCCCGGGTGGGGAATTCTTTACTCATAGGAGACTTCGTAGCTTGGTTAAAGAGTTTGCAGCCATGACCTTTAAGAAGGAGTTTTTGTGGGGGGTCCGGATAGCCGGTCAACTATCCGGCCTGTGGCGGTAAGGTCATGATCGGTGAGCAGGAATTAGAAGATCCCTAGAGGTAGGGCGTCACCCATTATGGATGGGAGCGCCCGGGGGGAGGTGGCCATTGGCCCCTCAAACGGGGAGGCGGTCCCCTCTAAGGATGGGGACGCCGAAAGGGAAGGCGGCCATAGGCCCCTCCCTGGGGAGGAGGGGCTAGGGCCCCTCCTGGGAATTTCCCGGGGCCAGGACATCTGCGACGGCAGATGTGGTAAGTTGTGTGGGGTGGGAGGGGGGTCTACGCTACCTTCTAGACACCTCACACGAGTCCTCGGACGACCACTAAAGATGGCGTCGAGTTATCAAGGGGCCCCCGCTAAGACAAGGGAAATTGGAAGTTGGCACAGGGGTACAGTCCTCTGTGCGACCGCCCCCTCACAAGTGAGGGGGGGAGATCTGGTAGTGGGGATCTGACACCGGTTACGACCTTGCCGTTGGCCCGTAAATGTTAGGATGTACAATTTCAAAGTTTGAGTAATGCATTTGCAGGATGTTTAGTATCGGCTAGGAGAACCTTTGTATTAGAGATGTGTTAAGGTCAGCCAAGAACATCGTAATGTGTAAATGAAATTGTACATGATATGAAACTGTTATTTTAACGTTTTAATTTTGTTTCATATTTTAATAAATACGGCCGGGAGGGTAACTCCCTCCCGCCTTCCACAAGTTCAGAACTGTTTCCGTCTTCCCATCCTTGGGGATTGTGTTGAGAGGGGGTGGCGGGTATCTCAGCCATATGGAAAGGGGCGACCACTCGGTCCCCCCGAACGTATGGTGGAGTACCCCGATCCCCCCGGGAAGCCATTTTGGGCGGGAGGCGAGTCTCGGCTGGTATGCCCGAAGCGGCGTAGCCGGGGCGCGCCTTTTCCCGCCCAAGAGGGGGTTGTCCTAGACACCAACACCGCTAGCCACGCCCTGGAGGCGGATTGGAGGTGGGTACACGCCCGCCCGAAGAAGGATAAAAGGAGCGACAAGCCAAGGAAGCATCCTCTTGTTCCTGTGCTCTGAAGCTGCACCTCCCCGTTGCACGTGAGCTCGAGACGGGACGAAGAGCCATTTTTGACCCACCCACCAGCCCCTGATGACAGCGATTTGTGGAATAAAGTCGAGTGTCATGTTATTGTTTTCTCTTACAGGTTGTTTTAAATAAAGTTGGTAATTTGGTGTGTAATAAAGTTGATAATTTTTCCTTTTCAGCATGTATTCAGCAAAGTAGTTGCACCAGATGCTCGGTAGAGATTTTATTTCGATTCGCTTAAGTATAAATTGTTTTTTCTCCATTTTTAGTCTTAGATTGTCGTATTTATTTTGGTCGGGCGGTAAGGTCATGATCGGTGAGCAGGAATTAGAAGATCCCTAGAGGTAGGGCGTCACCCATTATGGATGGGAGCGCCCGGGGGGAGGCGGCCATTGGCCCCTCAAACGGGGAGGCGGTCCCCTCTAAGGATTGGGATGCCGAAAGGGAAGGCGGCCATAGGCCCCTCCCTGGGGAGGAGGGGCTAGGGCCCCTCCTGGGAATTTCCCGGGGCCAGGACATCTGCGACGGCAGATGTGGTAAGTTGTGTGGGGTGGGAGGGGGGTCTACGCTACCTTCTAGACACCTCACACGAGTCCTCGGACGACCACTAAAGATGGCGTCGAGTTATCAAGGGGCCCCCGCTAAGACAAGGGAAATTGGAAGTTGGCACAGGGGTACAGTCCTCTGTGCGACCGCCCCCTCACAAGTGAGGGGGGGAGATCTGGTAGTGGGGATCTGACACCGGTTACGACCTTGCCGTTGGCCCGTAAATGTTAGGATGTACAATTTCAAAGTTTGAGTAATGCATTTGCAGGATGTTTAGTATCGGCTAGGAGAACCTTTGTATTAGAGATGTGTTAAGGTCAGCCAAGAACATCGTAATGTGTAAATGAAATTGTACATGATATGAAACTGTTATTTTAACGTTTTAATTTTGTTTCATATTTTAATAAATACGGCCGGTAGGGTAACTCCCTCCCGCCTTCCACAAGTTCAGAACTGTTTCCGTCTTCCCATCCTTGGGGATTGTGTTGAGAGGGGGTGGCGGGTATCTCAGCCATATGCCTCATTGTTTCCAATTGATGGTAACACTGGATGTAATGAGCCCTCCAGCACATTGAATGTGTTGAGTCATTTGTCGAAAGAGTAGCTAATAAAGCAAAATGAATTATCGGTTCAAAATGTCAGAACACCCCGGGTTTAGCAAAGTCTTGGGCCTTGATTTGATAATGTTTGCTTTGGACCATCTGCATCCAGGTGGTTTCAATAATCTTAACCAGATTCTACTTTCACTGATATTCTAAAGATATTTGAGGAAAAAGATCTAAGAAAGCATCAGGACCTTCATTTAGAGAATACTGCTCGACTGCAGGTGGTTTCCAGATTGGTATAGTGCAAATTAGAGTATAAAGTATGCTGTGATATTAGTTAAAAAAACACAATTTCCAAGCAAACCATATACATACGTTGCGATAATGCCCCCAGATCACCATTCACTGCGAGAATGTGAAAGAAGGGTGCATAAGTGGGCAACAGAATGCACATGTGCACTACTATGCCATTTTAAAACACAGTTTCACATTTAATAAAAAAAAAACACCCACCAGCACAACAGAAAGAGTAAGAGAGTTGCAGTTGAATTAAAAAAGAACAGGGGAAGCAACATCAAGTTTGTGGAGAAGGAATTGAATATCTCAAGCAGCAAGGTCATCAAAAAATACAACCATGTGTTTGGATATCTAATGACAGCACTTCCATTAATTATCACATAGATCAGCATATGAGACACCACCAGTGATAAGATAAATGCAATTGCTGAAAGAAAAGATGAAGTGTGCTAACAAAAAAACAAAAAAAAATCCTTGTACTCCCAGAAAACCCCAGAAGGGATATTTTGGGCAATTAGATGCAGGACTAGTCCGTGCCATGAGATTTAGACCTTCGGAAGAGATGGAGCGACTGTCTTGAACATTGAATTGGTGGTGGAAACCCCTGGAATGGAGACAAGGTCAGAAGGTACAGGAGAACAATGTAATGCAGGCACAACACCACAATAACTCACTTTAAAATATAGAGGCCCTTATTGCAGCTTTTTCGGTGGGTGGATACAGGGTGTCAGAATCTCTGATTGAAGCCAGTATCCGTGCACCAAATTTCCACGTCTATGAGTTGTATCCCAAGAATGTAGAGCGGCCACAGGAACAATTGAATACCAGGTCCAAATCTATGCGTTTCTCTACTATTCAAACGACAGTCTTTCTCACCGTCCCTGCAATACTTTTGTCGTTGAAGATCCAGTGTAACCTGAGTGTTAGTCTGGAGACATTAGCAATTTATAATAGTCCATTGTGCCATCGTCCTCAAGGTAACATTCCTGGTGGTATGCCACCACTTCTAATGAGGGTCTTGAAGAGGTCAAAAGCACATGATAACTGCTGCACTAAAATGGAAATGTTATATGTGACAAATATTAAGGGGAGGACATCCAGGTGTAAGCTGGAAAGAGGAGCCAGGAACATTCCTTCCCAAGTATCCCTGGGTGATAAGAGGAAGACACAGAAGCATGACATCAGGATTACACCCCTTGTAAGAAGAATTACATTTGGAACTCATGTCCTAACCATCTACACCCAGAAACCATAACTAGATAATTGGATATAAAATAAGGCGCACAAAACATTGACGAGTCATTGCAAAGTCTAAACACAACACCAAATTTATGGTGACTGCCAGTTTACAACATTTACACCAACGTTTGAGGAAACCTCAGTCTCACAACCAGGTTGTAAAATGTGTTCATGTACCACCCGAATACACTAGACAGTAAGGTAAAAACCGTACAGGGAGTCGGAGACGCCCTCTAAACTTTGACAGAAAATATTTACCAAATGTTTTTATTTCTTTCGCATGTTTTCTTTTCTTATAAACGCATTCACTTGAACTTTGGTAGGCCCTTTTCTTTTTTATGATTAGAGCAACGAAACACCTAGGTTTTAAATACCAAAGGCTCCAGTGACCTCCCTAACAGTTATAGAACTAGCTTTTATCAATACTATATTGAAATAGACTAATTTTCACTCTGAAATCTGCAAAACTACATTTAATTTCCTGCAAGGCATGCAACAAAAAACAGTCTAAATGTGGGCTAATCTCTGTATATCCTTGTAACTTCACATTATAAATATACTGAATCAAACATATGTTTAATATGAAAACTTCTTGTATAGTGTGTTCAGTTATGTTTAATAATGTTACTATTCTATGTCTGTCAAGCACCAATAGAGCCGTTAAAGCAGTTAGAGCATTACAAAAGTAATACAATTTAATATTTGCAAATCCAACCAGAAGACACAGGCACATACCGAAAAGTCTCTTACATTTAAGATGTTGCTGCTGACAGAAAAGGTTCTCTGTAAAGTGCTCTTTCACACCTTGGATTGAAATACCTAGGAGGAAATAACCTTTAGGCTACATACACATTTTTAAAATAAGTGCATTAGCCCACCAAGCTATCTTACTGTCATTGAAACTTGTGGCCTCCAAGTTAGACACAAATCACTATATCACTCTCTCAAATCCCTGTCCAGTCTGTTTGTGATATGCTGATTCTTTGGGATTTGGGTCTACAACTTGCAGGTGGCACATTTTCTACGGCATGCTCTCAACTCACCAACCTGTTTGATAAAACAGACAGAAAACTCACTGCTGGATGGCTGTAAGAATGCGACTTGTGTTTCAGACCATCACCCTTGCTCCTACTAGCACCTCCAACATCTCACGTCACGATACTCAACATAACCACCATCTCTTTCACTCTCATTCCCTTACTTGTCGCAACATCTATTTTAGTACATGCATTTTGGGAAACTAAAGTGCTTTTAATCACACGGCAATACTAACATACAATTCAATTGAAGTATTGATGGTACTACGCCTGGTCACGGGTCCCCTGTAGGCACCACACTCTCTCCCCGTTCCCTCCATGCTCTCTCACTCTAATAACCTGATTTGGCTAAATCCTCAGTAAAATGTGTTAGGAGCATAAAAGAGTCCCAGCTGCAGATTCCGTTCCCCTCAAGGTCAAAATGCAAAATAAATGTAGCTATTTGTACGAGGTTTGAAAACAGTATCAATTCCATGCATTGTCCTCAGTTGTTTATAACGGTTGATTCTTTGTCTTAGGCATAGGCCTATGGTCTTTATGTCAGCAGACGTGGCTGTTCGATGCCTTTGGAGTCCTCATCAGTTGTGTCTTGTTCTGGGCCAAAATTGACAAACCCCATAGGTGTAGCCTGACGTGAGCGGTGCAAGAGTCGCACGTACAGCAGTTGCAGCCCAACATTGGCTGCTAGAAACATAGGCAGTGCAGCAGTTGTGGCCCAACACTGGCCGGTTCAGGGATGCCACAGTACAGCAGTTGCATCCCAAGCCGAGTCCCTGCAGTACCCATGGCAGCTGTACTCCAGTACAGGCTGGTGCAGAATCATGTAGCACTGCAATTTCAGCTCAGCTGAACAAGCGGCAGCTGTGGTTCTCAAAAGGAAGTGTGGACAGAGACTGGGAGACTCACTGCTGCAAAGCTTGCTAGCTCTCTGGGTGTTCTGTAACGAGGAACAACATGCTGGGCTTCTCCTCCTGTAGAGTCTCTCCTTCTGATAGACCAGTCAGACTTCTACCCTCTCTCAGCAGGCAGGCAATCTCCTATGCACTTGGCAGACCCTCAGATCTTCTAGTAGGAAGTGTAGACTTCAAGTAAAGTGTCTTCACCTAAGGAAGACTGGATGTCGGGGAAACACCAGCTCTGGTTGCAGAGAAGTCCCTTGAGGGCTCTCTGGAGCATTCTCTTCATTGGTCATGAAGTACTGGGAAGTGAAGCCAAACAGGCTGGTATGAGTCCCAATTTCATATCAATTTCTAGATATGGTACGTGGAGCAACTATCTAAAACTTCAGAATCAGTTTGCTGTTTTTCAGATAAAGGGCCAGATGTAGGAAGCCAAATAGCGACTACAAATGCCGAAATTAGCAGAATTTCAGCCTTTGCATTCGCAATTTGGCTCTGAGCAATGTAGGTAAGATTAAACCTGCTCGCACAATAAGGAATCGCAAAAATGTTGATTCCTTACTTTGCGATTGCATTTAAAGAATCGCAAATTGCTATTCCTTAAATGCAATGTAGGTAGCACAAAAGAAAGTGCACTTTAGCCTTAAGGAACTGCTAATTACCACCAACTTCAAGTTGGTGGTAATTAGCAATTTCCTTTGAAAAAAACACTTTTTAAAGTGCCATGTGGCACACATTCATGTCCCACATGCACATTTCAGGGGTGCAACAAGGTGTCCTTTTGTACCCCTTGCACCCTTGAAATTGAGCCCGGAATTTGCGAGTGCCTCTTGGTAACTCGCAAATTGCACACGCAAATCCTATTCATTCCTATGGGCCTCTTGGCCTGTAAGAATGATAGGATGGTATTCCTTGTTTGTGACTATCAAATTGCGATTTGCAATTAAGGAATATTAAGGATTCCTACTGACATTCAATTTAGCGAGTCCTTAATAGCGATTCTGTAAAAATCGCTATTAAGGACTCGCTAAATTGAATTTACCTAATTATGGCCCACAGTCTTTTCGAAAAGTGATGCTTCTCATAGCATATATTAGTGGACCTGTCTCCATGCTAAAGCATCCATGACACAGGCGCAATGAAGTGTACACTTGATTTCTATCCCCTTTCCTGATCAGTAGTGAGGGACAGACAAAAAGCCAGGGCTAATCTCGAAACCTCCTCACCGTGAACAGCAGAGTCCACAATCAAACAAAATGGCAGCTCTCAGGAATAACTAATCAGTAGCCACTTGCTAAAAATTCTTGATGGCATTTCTAAAGGTAGTGCTGTATCTGTCCTCATCACTTCAGTCTCTGGATCTACACCTTCCAGCCTTAAAAAAGCAGTTGACACACTTCCACTGTCTGCGGAACCTGTCCTCATCATGCCTATTGTGCCATGTTAAACTGGATCCCAGTGGCTTCAGTAAGCAGAGTCACACACACAGCCCTACTACTGCTTATGTATCATACACACTGTAGTGGGAATGCTTGTGTGTGAGTGTGAGGATTCAGTTAGAGTCGGCTGAGCAGCAAGTGAGCTGCTCCTGGTGGGTTTCCCCCTTGATACTTACCATCTGATCACTAAAGCATCCTACTAATGATACACCTCGTCTATTCATCATCTATTTATCTTATTACACACACACTATACACACTCAACAAACACACAGGACATCAGCACAAGGTTCTGGCTTTAACATAACAGCAGAACTTTACATGAGGGGTCGGTAGGCCTCACTCTCGCAGACAAAGAATAGAAGTTCTTGTCACTCATAATACGCTGCTATCCCCGCTTTTTGTGCTCAACCCAGGAGAGGAACAGAAGTCCTCTGTCCACTATGATGGCGTACTTGGTGGCCTCCTCCAGGTTACAGGACAGGTGCTGGAACTCACAATGTCGGGGACAGGCTTAGGTCTCTAGACTGCTATGATGCCTGGCCACAATAAAAGTAAGTATGCCAAATTCACCCTCGGTCAGGCACTGAGGGCAGGAGTGGGCACTAAATCAACATGGAGGGGGCCTTGCCGACCCAATTACATTCACATTATGTTGTGCTTGTGTGGCCTTTGTGTCTATGCATTGAGAATATAGTTGTGTGTACACGGTTTATGCATCTGTCCAATGATTTTCTCTGCATCTGCAAAGGCGCTTGTTATCTTGCTTTTTCCACTATCGCTTCATGCCACAAGTTTAATTGCAAACATATATTAGTAGTGGTAAACCCTGGTGCGCAGTTTTTGTTGCAGAAGAGAAGCAAGGAATTAACAGAATGGGCAAAAATAGGAATCACACGGTATATTTCCATCTGCGATACACAGAGTGAAAAATACCAAAAAAAGGCATCTTGGAGCACGAGCTCCTCTGACGCCTCAGGAAGCCCATGATTAAGTCCTCACTGACAGATACAAAAGAGTCTGGGAATTCATGGTGCAGCTGGTAATTGGTGAACCCCTCTGGGCCTCGCGCTAATAAAGCTGTCAAGGCTGAGCCTCTTCCTCGCTGACGGCCTGGTTGTTAGATGGGGAGAAGGCAGGAGTGACTGAAGAGAGCGATGGTGCTGATGCGAGGGACAGCGGCTGTGCACAGGCGAAGCTGGGAGGCAGCGCTGCAGCCAGCCAAGTTTGAAGAGCTCCGTGAAAAACACACAACATTATTCATAGTTATGTGGAATCGTGGAATATCAATGCAGATTAGATGTAGTGCGTCATCAAGAGTGGTTATTCTCTGCTAGGGCTAAACGCACAGATGCTATCATGGTTTGCGGCATGACTCGAGCTTTCCACCCTTGAAAACAAAATCAGGGGCATATTATCAAGGGGGTTTATCTCCGCTTTTTTGTCTTTAAAAGGCAAGAAAGCAGAGATAGAATTATCTCCCTATTACCTAGCTGTCGCTAACACCAGTTAGCGACAGCCAGTAGGAGATAGCGACCATCTTGGACCCCGCTTTGCATGTCAGTGATATTTATCACTAATGACATGCAAAGTGAGCGTGCCAAGATGTTAGCGTCTGGAAACAGTTGCTAACATCGCTATCTCCTATTACCAACTTTTGGAGATATTCGCGCTAAAGCTAACACCTGCCCCTGAGCAGTTCTTAGCCATGTTATCCAATGGGAGGTGGATAACATGGCTAAGAGCATTAGCTGGGTAATGCATGAATATCGCTGACTTTTCAGCGATATTCATGCATTTCGGCCAATTTTTATCGCTTAGCAGATAAACCTTGATAATAGCAAGGTTCCTAAGCGATAAAAATCGCCGCAGCTCGGCGATAAAAATATCGCCGCTAAACCAACATAGCGATAATTATCACTAGTTGTTGGTAATATGCCCCTAAGTTCTTATCTTTATAACTGACCCAATCAATAAACTGTATTCGATTTTACAATAAAATCACGTAGGTACATACAAACAATAATAATAAAAGCACGAATAGAGATGCAAGATTTTTTTTACTGAATGACAACGACTCTTGGGGAATACCCTAAGGTAGCGCTTTGTAAACCCCCAAGAGAAACATATGTACATTATAGAAAATTGACTGTGAAGTTAAAAGTTGTAAAAACAAAAGGACTGGCCTAACCCGATCAAAAGCATGAATTAATAAAAAAAAAGGGGGTTGAAAATGTGTGACGCAACTGTGCAAGCATGGGGCACATCATATAAAAATGTGCAATGTGTGACATTTAACATTTATAACTGACTCACTGCCAGCTGAAGCTGTTTGTAGCCCTTCATTGAGTGTGGGAGCGGTAATATTGATTTAACCAGTGACAGTAGTTACTGGACAAATCTTGATTCGCATTTTCCAGGAATATCCAGAAAAAGGGATGGATGCGTATGTGCAGATCATTGCATACGCACCGATACTCGTGGTTACTCCCCATTCCAAAGTAGGAAAAAAACTCATACTTGTTACATTTTTCGCAAACTTTCTTGTTTATTCCTTCTCAATCTCTTAAAATAATAGCAAGGGTTAATCAACTATCTTCTCGAGGACTAGAACTTCTTGTGTCCTGATTGATCCACTGAAACCAATATACTGGGATTCCCACTGTCAGAAAGTGGAGGCCGAAGTCACATTGTGACGTGAGCTGTGTCTGAGATCCCACCCTGCCAAAATTGTATCCCGGTATTGACAAGTCGGTAGTTTGTTCAAATACCAATTTACTCTCAGGTTCCTAGCCTACTCCACAACCCCGGTCTTCCAGCAAGTTGGCAAACACTACTATTTGCAATCCACGTACTGTTTGCACATCTGAAACGTTTCGCAATCCTTTACACTCCACCCGTGACCACCACCCCGAACAATGACAATCCCTCCATGTATTATAGGGTTATGCTTCAATAAGCCACTCTGAAAATAATCCATATTTTTTTGCTTCGTTTTCTCTGGTATTGTATGCTTTAGCTTATTTTGAGTTTACAGAAGAGGAGCAGCTTGAATCTGATATGTTTGAGTTGAGCATGATATATAACAGTGTCATTTTCATGCGCTTGAACAATCTCAGCAAGCCCTAAGATAAATGCTTTGCTTATGACCTGTTATTGTTTCAAATGTACACAGTCGTTTTGGGGGATAACAATGCCAATATATTAGATTGAATAATTCAAATCGGTTATTTTTTTAGATGGTTCATCGATTAAAAAAAATAATAATTATCGTATAGAACTTACAAACATTGACGAAGTAGCACAAAAGAAACCATGTAAGTGGTCAGGATCAAACAGAAGTATGCACTGGTTGTTTTTGTTGATCATTTGAGAGTGCTAAGTTAATTATCGCTCAAGTCTCATCTACCTATAACTCCTCTTCTCATTCACTTCACCTTCATTAATGCCTCCGATATTCATCTGTTCAACAGCCTCTTGTTCTAATTAGATTTAATCTAGTACTTTTAAATTATTGCACCTATTTTCACCTCCATCCACTGTATAGCAGTCTCTCTGCCTTTTTTCCACTTTTACTTCTGTTTGGAATCTCAGTGGAGTGTACTCTTAGCAACATCTTTATATGTGGGCATCATCTGGGACTTCCCAACTCCCGTTCAATAATCACACAAGTGATACCGACAACTCTAAGGTTCACACTACAGGTCCAAAATGTACTAAGGTTTCAATCACCTCTTGACACCTTCATAAAGTGAAATTGTTCTTCATGTCCATAATATGAGAGATCAGCACTCATGGACCTCATCTGCAAATACGTAGTATTACTCAAAGTTTTTGAATGTACGTACAACTATACGTTAAGTGTTTGCCATGCTTTAGTGCCCTGCAGAAGATACTAACAGTGGTGTAATGAAATCTGAGGGGGTTCCCCCGCAAAGTATATAGAGGGGCCACCTCTGGACTTAATGGAAAATCATATCCATAGGCAACAGTAGACCTATAAAGTTTATGAGACCTTATTATAGAACAACATGATATTTAAGGACTCGGTGTACAATAACTATCGATACCAAATCATTTTATTCATACAAAATAGTTTTTTTTTAAATGACCATTGTGGGTTCTGTGATCCCACTTAAAAGAAAAATAATGAAATGATGACATCACAACATAATCATCAGTGCTGACAATGAAAAATATATACAGAAAACAAATACATAAATCTGATTTATATAATCCATAAAAATGATTAATGGATAAACTGACTATAATAAAGTGCATATGAAACACTCAAGAAACGAAATTTGCAACAAAACAAAAAATACACAAGGTGGCTTAGAATATAATCTTCTACGAGTGTTTCGGCAAACCAGGCGCCATTATCATGAAAGCCACAATAAATCTTACACCACGACATTTTATCTTAAAGGTTACGATCTAGCTTTTCACGTTAGCGTTATGTGAATTTACGTAAGATCACATTGACCCACGCTAGGTATTACATCATAAATACCTTTGCGTTTATCCTCAATTCAAGACTTCCACCTTGATCGTTGATGTTGACAATATTAGGTAAGATGTTCTATTAACCCCTTTTGACCCAATAAAGAGACAATCCATGCAAGAGACGAAAAAAAAGTGTGAGCCCTGGTGAAATCGATTAAGTGTGCCAGGTCTGACAAATATCAACAGGCCATAGGTGGGTATAAGTCAGAGGAAAATGCAGACAGGCAGAACCTTTTCAGCATGCAAGAAGAAAAGTAAGATATAGAAACCTAAAAGCGCTGGTGAATACACCCATGCCAGGAAATTATAACTTTGAAACAGACCCCTCCATCTTTCATCAACAAAAGAGAGACAAAGAAGGCTAGAAAGGGGCTACTTTGGAGACCTCTGGTGACTCTAACTGACTTACCGGTTCTTCACTTGGATCCAACAGTGACTCTTCAGTAAATAAATCTCTCCTTAAGAGAATTATCCAGAACACTGCAAGACTCTCCACAATCAATCAAGATGCATCAAATATGGGGGCCTTTTCAGCCAGCGATAAAACTCCAACCTCAACATTAATCTGTACACAGTTTTCCGTATCCTTGTTTAAAAATCCCCTTCATGGAAGGGAAAGCACAACGGTGACCAGTAGAAAAGGAGGTGCTGCCACAATTCAATGCCCCAGTACCCCAAGAAAATGTTTCCACTATGGAAAAGGAATAAAATTCCCCCAAAAATGTAATGTGTAAACACTGCATTAGAGACACATGAATCGTTTATTGTAAAGTGGTTACATAGTATAGGATACTGTTGACCTGCATCTGCATTCAGTACTATTTGTGTTTAGATTATGAGTTTGTGATGTAAGATAACATCTACATATGATTTGGTGATAGATATTTTTTCATGTTGTAGATTTCCCTGATGAAGCCCTATGGGCGAAATGCATTGGATATTCCATGGATTGTGAAATTTGAATTCATGTTTGAAAAATGAAGGAAATACAAACGTGATTACAACCATTAATTACCTGTATACAAGGTTGAAATTGAAAAGGATGAATTAAAAATCCGGAAAAGAACAAGAAAGATTTCGTTTCATTTTTTTTGAATTTTTTTTGAATAAAACTTTATTGACAATGTTTAGCTGAAGTATTCAGCAACACACGGCAGTGCCCTGGGAGTCACCGTCGTAGGGATTACGATAGTGCTATCCATACGTTTATACGCAACTCCTGAGCAGGGAGCAAACCCCAAGGAGCACGTCACACACAGAAGATTTGAAAAAAACACTGTAGTGCACAGTATATAACCACGTTTATGGACACAATTTCAGCAGAACCATCTCCATAGCTGGATGAGATAGAGCAAATGATCTCTTGTATAGAAGACTCTCAGATCAACATCGACTCATCTATAATGAAAGATAAAGCTAAAAAAGATGAACTAGACATAAAGCTGGGGGACATAGAGAACAGAACTTGCCGCTCAAACCTATGCATCATAAGGGTTTAAGAAGGGAGAGAGAATGGCCAAGATTTGATTAAGTTAATCTTCGATCAAACAATATGTGATTCCTGAGCATCAAGATAAGATGGAAGATCTCCCACATTATGAGCGCTGATCATGTGCCGTCTTTGCAGTCATTAAATGCCAGATATCCATGCAACTTTGTGGTAAATTTTGTAGACTACAGATTAAAACAGAAGATCCTATCAAAAGCCATCCAGAGCAAAGGGTTCCAGACATCTGACAATTTTTCATTCAACATTTTTTCTGATATGTCTACTGCCACAGCATGATATCACCGATAATTTAAGGATATACTCGGTCCCTTCAAACAACAGGTAATACAAGTGGGACTGGCTCAGCAGTTCAAACTTAAAGTTCTGCTTAAGGCACTTTTTCTCGGGGTCACCCAGCTACATGGGCTACTTCATAGGCAGCGTGATGGGGCTTCCTCCACCTCTTAGTGATCCAGGGTTGGAGTCCTGGGTCCCTTGGGCTCCTTCACAGAGGGTGCAAAGGTGCTCCCCCACTTTTCTTCATTGGGGTCCAGGGATGGGATCCTGGGCCACATAGGCACCTTCACAGGGGGCGCAACAGTGCTCCACATGTTCATTTTGTTGGGGCCTAGATATGGGATCCTGGGCTCCTTGGGCAACTTCATGGGGGGGCACAACGGGGCTCCCCAAATGTTCTTTGTTGGGGCTCAGAGATGGTATCCTGGGGGAAGATATGACCTTACAACGCATACCATTACAACGCTTGGCTTTAGTTTGCAGTTTTTACAACGCAACTACCATTATAACGCATGTTTTTACAACACAAACCATTACAGTGCATGTTGATAGAGGTACATATAACCTACCATTACAACCCATACCATTACAACACATAATAAATGTCCTATTAAAAAATACTTTTTATACCCATCCTCTGGAACGGGATGCAAGGGAAACAGGGGTTTTGGGTGCGGGAGTGTATTCAAACCCAGTTATTATTTTTAATACATGTGTATAAATTTCATGACCTGTTTATTAATTATTATACATATGTATATGTTTTTTACTAATTAAAAAAAATATATATGAGATTTATGTGTATACACAAAGCATTTTTAACAAGAAAAACACTTCAGTCAGTTGCAGAAGTAGCCTCTACATACAAGGTATACAAACCAAAGAAAACATGTGTCCTTCTACTATTTTCATTGCAGCAGTCGACCCATCATCTACTCAAAATGGCTACCATTATGAAATGGAACATATAACCCAACATTTCACACAGCAAATAATAAATATACATTCTGTCAGGTTCTAATTCACGCACAAAAATATTTTTCGAAACACATTTTATTTAAAATTTTAGTTTTCTCCTAAAAAATGTATAAATTAAGCTGCCCATCAGTTTGTGCTCAGTGGTTCACTGACTTCCCTGGTGACCACACGCAGCTGGAGTAAGAGGAGACAACTGACACTTTGCAGTTCAAACACTGCGATCTATTGACCAAAGTAAGTTTGAGGTTAAAATGAAACAGTTTCCTAATGAAAGCAATTAAGTGATATACCTAAAAAAAATCTATTTATTCGCAGAACTTGAAAAACAACCCCAGCACGAGAATACATATTTAATTAAGAAAGTATGTGAATGTCAGTTTTAACAGAGTATCACCATGCACATATAACAATCTAATTTCGTCAAAAAATCCCTTCGGAAAATCTTCTATAAGTAGACTGTAAAATGTATTTTGTAAAAATCAAATTACATTTTCAGCTTTAAATATTTAAAATTTTGAAATGAAGGTTCAGGTTAGTTTTATAAGGCTAGATTACTAGTGTCACTCTACTGGGTACTAGCCACAAGGAAGGCGCTGTTCAGGGCTGGGTGTCAAAATTACTAATCTAGAATTTCTAACTCTGCTGGAACTTCCCTCAGAGAAGGAGCTGGTCAATGGTGGGGGTCAAAATTGCTAAACTATCTCCACCAGGTGTTTGCCTCAGTGAAGGTATGGACATCGGTGGGGGCAAAAATATTCTTTTAACTCCGCCAAGTGTTTGCTTCATGGAAGGTGCTGGTCAGTGATGGTGGCCAAATTTACTATTCGAACTCCACCTGGTGGTTACCCCCCCAGGGAAAGTGCTGCTCAGTGGTGGGGGCAAAAAAACTATCTAACTCAACTGGGTGCTTACCTCATGGGAGGTGCCTGTCAGTGGTGGGGGGAAAACTTACTATTCTGACTCATTAGGGTGCTTGCCTCAGGGAAGGTGCTGTACAGTGGTCGGGGTCAAAATACTATTCTAACTCCACAGGGTGCTTGCCTTAGAGGAGGTGTTGGTCAGTGGTAGAGGGCTAAATTACTATTCTAGCTCCACCAGGTGCTTATCTCAGAAGAAGGTGCTGTCAGTGGAGGGGCAAGATTATTATTCTACTCCACAGGGTGCTTGCCTCTGGGAAGGTGCTGGACAGTGATGGGGGCAACATTAATTTTCTAACTCTGCAGGGTGCATGTATGAAGGAAGGTGTAAATCAGTTGTCAGGGACAGATTTACTATTCAAACTCCACCAGGTGCTTACATTAGGGAGGGTGTTGGTTGGTCAGTGGTTGGGGGCTAAATAACTATTCTAACTCACCGGGTGCTTACATCAGGGACAGTGCTGGTCAGTGGTGGGGGCAATATTACTATTCTAAGTCCACAGTGTGCTTGGCTCAGGGAGGGTGCTGGTCAGTGGTGGGGTGCAACATTACTAATCTAACTTTAAGGGTGCTTGACTCAGGGAATGTGTTGGACAGTGAAGGGTGGGCAAATTACTATTGTAACCCCACTAGGTGCTTACCTCAGGTAAGGTGCTGGTCAATTGTTGCTTTATGAAATGTAATCATTTAACAGTTGAACCTGCAATCAATATTCTTACTTTCCCAGATTCAGCAAATCTGGCATAAATAACAAGATGAACAAAACCATCAGCTGGACTCCAACCCATTCTCACCAGCACTTACTCAACAAGTAAATGTGCTTTCAGAGGTAACATAATTTGAAAACCAAATGTTACATCCAAAGCTAACTAAACCATTTTACATTATTTTTCAAAAAGTGAGGCAAACAAAAATCTCTTTAAAAAAACGAATAAAAAAGGCAAAAACAGGCTAACCAAACAATAATTTTAAAGATCTCATTTATTCTCAACTCTTTCTTTCAGCCGTACCGGACATCACCCAGAAGGGAGAATACTACGTCAGCCAAACGACCAGGAGAAAGTCCAAGACCACCAAAAGAATGAGCACACAAACGAAAGAACCTTACTAAGGTAAAGCAAAATACATTACCCATGTTTAAAGCCTATTTTTCTTTTTGCAGGAGTGCACTGCAAACCCTAGCACAACATCATAGCTATCAAAATCAAAGTCAAAGAATATAATAAACAACATGTTCATAGAAAAGTCAATAGGCAGTCAAAGAACAATCACCCAGATTTGTTTCACAGGTTGTAATCAATAGAAAATATCAAATAACAAACACACATAATCACATTTTGAATTATTTTTTTTCAGACACAAATCAAGATGGCAACTGGAAGACAGGCAACCAACATCAAGTCCAACAGAGGCAATAGATTATTAAAGTATGGTCAGTACCTTTATTGTTAGGAGAGCTTACCTGAGCCCAGGTGTCATTGGAAGTGTGTGCAATATTACTCATCCCATTGCACAGGCAGAGCGGTCTTGGTAACACTGTTGAAAGGACCACAGAGCATAACCACCCTGCCGCTGCAATGGGGATAGAGGTTAGAGAAAATATAATTGAAATGAAAGAATTTACATCCACCGCCAATGAACCTTGTGGCTCAGTTTTGAGTGAGGTATCCCAAACCATTCCTAAGCATGTAGCAAGTTCTCTGCCCACAATCCCAAAATTTAAGAAGAATTATCCAAAGGAAAAGACAGGTAAGTAACCCTCCACGTGTAACACCCCAAACATTCTCTGACTTTTATATTCCCCCTAAATCAACTGTTATGGTTACTAATGAGTTATTTTGTTGCATGACAACAAAAACCATCAGTAAAGGATACTAATATTTAACACACCCCATAACCTTCACAAATTAGAGACTAGCGATGTTTGGATGATGATGCAATGTTTTATTCCACACCCCATCCATTTACCCAAATATACAGTATTCATGCCTACATTAATAACACTGTAGTCCCCTTAGTGTACAGTTTACTTCCTGATAAGCAAACCTCAACACACACTGAACTTGTAACAGTGGTTAACACTAAAACACACAGTTAAAGTCCTAGAAAAGTGATTATTGATTTTGAATTACCCATGATTAACACCATCACCAAATTGTATCCTGACACCCACATTTAAGGATGTTTTCTCACTTTTCACAGGCATATTGGAGAAAAATTCAAAAAGCAACTTGAGTTGAGGATTACATATCATTGGCCACCTAAGCAGGTCAAGTTGCAGTAGGGATCCAAGGTTTACTGTGAAGTTGTGGATCTGTTACACAACCAGCTTACAGGGAGAAGCTAAGACTAATAATGCCTTAGAGGGATGACACAACTCCTTCAACAAATCAATTGTAAAACCTCATCCTAAATTTTATAATTTTGTTGGAAATTTTGAAGAAGGAGCACAGTTTCCAAGTACTGATAATAGCACAATCATTAACTGGTAGTCTGAACCCACACATTTCAGAACAAAAGAAATGTCCGTGCGATATTGATTGGGTCAAATCCAACAATTTTCATTGATGGTGGGTTCAGACTACCTAGACAATATTGCACACATACTACATTTCTAACCTACACTAGTAACCTTTCAACCCTACTTGCCTGTTTTGTATTTAACATTTATTAATAAAATTGACATTTTTCCCAAATATTTTTTAATAAAATTCAAAAGTTGGGGGACTTACCTTCTGTTGTCTACTTTCTTTCATTCTTGGACTTTCATACAATTCCACCATTCACCATAAGTCTTCAACACTCCCAAATCCATAGTACCAAGTCCATGAAATAATCTGCATCCTGAGTAAAACTATAAAAAAGTACACAGTTTGGGGTAGGCATATTTCACAGCAAATATAGTGCTGCAAAATAATCCGTGTTTACTAAAAAAAATACTCATTTCCCCCCAAAAATCCCGAAAATAGATGAATTTTGGAAAAAACACAACAAGAAATCCATTGTTGCAATCCACTATCCACAGTTTTCAAAACCATTAAAAATTAGGCAAACAATTTGAAAAAAGAAAAATACCAATGTTAACATGCTGAAAAATTACAGCATATAATAAAACACCATTGAGGAAAACTTTTTTTCCTAAACATCCATGCAGTCATACTTCCCATTTTGTTTCACCAAACTTCCATGTGGCTGAATATCCGGACAACAACATACTGTTAGAAAAACATGATGCACCAAAAAGTTAAAAAAAAAAAAGCTTTTTAAACACTTTGGTTTAAAAGAAATAAAATAAATTTACATATTTTTTTTAAACCAATAGTGTCAAATAAGCAATCAACCCGCAACCTGCATAGGAATGAAAATGGCGCTTAAAACATGCAAAACTTTAAAATACAAACAAACCTATAACTCTCTTTCCTCTCTATATAATAAACTATGCTAACCACAATCTATATTTATTAATTACAATGTGACTTACCTGAGCGCAGCTCTTCCTTGCATCCGATCCTGACCGCGACGATCCACCAACTGTAGAAACAGACATACAACCGGCAATGTCATCTGAAAAAGTCAAAATGAAAAAAGGACAATTTATCCCAATCACTTCGAAGAAAGAATGTGGGAAAACATACTAACAATTATTTAAAAAAATATAAATTTACCTTCCTCTTAAAATGTTTATTTTTAAAAAATTACTTATTTTACAACTTATTTTTATGTACCTTATTTCCAATGTTTACTTGCTGTTATATAATATTTTTAATGAAATACATTTTTTAATAATCAATGTTCTGTCTTTTTTTGCTGTATTTTAATAAATTAATAAAACATATAAAAATATTTCAAACATTTTGTGTTTTTTTAACTTGATTTTAGTAAACATATATGCATGTTGACTCTGTTAATTTATAGTTATGAAAATATTTAAAATTGTTTTATGTAAATTCTACACTGCCCCTACTCTAACCCCATTTCTAGACTAACATTCCACTTTAGACAGTAAGAGGTAAACCCTTATTTTTTAATAAAAAGTTTTAATACTTTTCATTAATACTTATCTTTTTAAGATACATTTATTTGATGATAATTACATGAAAATTTGGGTATTAATGCAATTACCCTCCCTAAACCCCTAATCCCCTAAAATACCAACCCAGATGGTGTGTATTTCTCCAGCATAATCAAAAAAAAAAGAAATATTTTGTAAGATTTATAAAATTACATTAATAAATAATGAATACCCTGATAGTATATGTAATACCAATGTATTAATAAACACCTACTCCTCAATCAATCAATCAGAGTGCTTGTAGAGCATGCTACTTACCCGTGAGGGTAAGGTGCTGAGGGGAGGGTGGGGGTGCTGCCTCTGCTCGAAGAGTCAGGTCTTGAGGAGTCTTCTGAAGGCGAGTAGGTCTTGGGTCTGCCGTATGTGGGTAAAAAAAAAATCTATAACATTTATAAACATATTACAACAAAATATAGAGCACTTACCTTAGTAATCGTTGTAATAGCATGCGTTGTAATGGCATATGCGTTGTAATGGCAAGCGCTGTAATGGCATATGCGTTGTAAAAGCTGTGTAGTAGTGTAGTAAACCCATTATGATATAATGGCTACGTTGTAATGAATGTTTCCCATCCTGGGCCACTGGGGCACCGTACCAGGGGGTGGGACGGTGCCCCCCATCTTTACTTCATCCGGGTCCAGGGATGGGATCCTGGGCCATCTGGGCACCTTCACAGGGGGTGCAATGATGCTCCCCAATTTTTCTGTGGGGCCCTTCACAGGGAGCGCAGGAGCGTACCACAGCATTATCTTTTTGCTGGGAGCAGCCCCTGGGACCTGTCCCACCCTAGCAGTCCATTGGAAACCGCTAGCGGAGCCCCATGCGCTTAGTCGTCGATTGAGTGGAGGTCAAAGTTTGCATGCCTTCGGGGTCATCTCTCTGCCCCCTTTGGGACGGTTTTGGCGAGCTTGGTTTCTTGTCGCTCCTGGTGGCCAGTCCTAACCAACAAAAGCAGTCTCCATCTGCCTCCTGGCATCCAAGAGGATGCACTTATCAGGGAGCAGGATTCACTGCCCAGAGGCCAGCCTCTCACCTTGTTTGCTCGTCTGGGCTTGTCTCCTTGCGCAGAAAAGCAGGATTTCTCTAACTGGTCCTGGACTCCCTCAGAGGCACAGTTCCGAGTCCTAGGGACAGTCAGGCGGTTCCTCCTTCCAATTGCCTATGGCATCAGCCTCCAATCCCGTTGTTCCTCAGCCAGAGCATATCCCAGAGAGAGCTCCTCCTCCTGCACAAAATATTTTAAGGAAAGGCAGAGGGTGCAGGCAGGGATGAAACATTTGGCTATCCTGCAGGCAGTGCAACATTACCTCTCTGCCCCTGATCCCACCTTCCTGCACAGACCTCTAGAATACTTAACAATGGCATCTTTCAGGGGTCCCATGCCCCATGGTCTCTGAAAAGCCACCTCCACTCGTTGACATCACGCCTGGAACAGTCCTGGTGCCTGGAACCAGGTGACTGATGCTGAATAATGCCCACAGCTTCACGCCATCTCTCCCACCTGGAGATATGACCTCTGACCTGGGATACGCTTACAGTGAAGGGCTAGACCTGTGATGCTTCAGCTTGGGGAGGAAGGTAATTAATCCAGCCTGGCAGGGTCACACAGGGACTGGGCTCTGGTTCTTAGCTGGATCAGAGGAATAGGACATTTCTGGATGACCCATAATTGGTACATATTTACAACAAGGGGTGGTGAGGGACAGAGTCTCTGAATTAAGCAGAAAGCTCTCACCCAGTCAAGAGATCAGGGCTAGATCCAACACCGTTTTTTAGCTCACTGCACCATCCCAGTTTCAGAACCTGGCTGTATGCAAATTAGTCTGTTCCTGTCCCAGTGCATGATGGGAACAGGGCAAACCAAACGACAAAAGCCAATTCTTACACTGGGAAGGAAACAAGCTCCCGGGGACCGGTTTCTGGCATTACAGCCGTCTTCGGCCCGGTTTGCTTGAATCCTGATGGTGCAATGAGCAAGGGTCTCACATCTGAGAATACCCTTCCACGCTTAGGGTGGACAAAAATATTTACAACAAGGGGTGGTGAGGGACAGAGTCTCTGAATTAAGCAGAAAGCTCTCACCCAGTCAAGAGATCAGGGCTAGATCCAACACCGTTTTTTAGCTCACTGCACCATCCCAGTTTCAGAACCTGGCTGTATGCAAATTAGTCTGTTCCTGTCCCCGTGCATGATGGGAACAGGGCAAACCAAACTACAAAAGCCAATTCTTACACTGGGAAGGAAACAAGCTCCCGGGGACCGGTTTCTGGCATTACAGCCGTCTTCGGCCCGGTTTGCTTGAATCCTGATGGTGCAATGAGCAAGGGTCTCACATCTGAGAATACCCTTCCACGCTTAGGGTGGACAAAAATATTTACAACAAGGGGTGGTGAGGGACAGAGTCTCTGAATTAAGCAGAAAGCTCTCACCCAGTCAAGAGATCAGGGCTAGATCCAACACCGTTTTTTAGCTCACTGCACCATCCCAGTTTCAGAACCTGGCTGTATGCAAATTAGTCTGTTCCTGTCCCAGTGCATGATGGGAAC
The DNA here is from genome assembly GCF_964263255.1 of Lissotriton vulgaris. NCBI lineage: Eukaryota > Metazoa > Chordata > Amphibia > Caudata > Salamandridae > Lissotriton > Lissotriton vulgaris. The sequence goes on along the minus strand of NC_141694.1, from coordinate 628,525,287 downwards.
AGGGCAAACCAAACTACAAAAGCCAATTCTTACACTGGGAAGGAAACAAGCTCCCGGGGACCGGTTTCTGGCATTACAGCCGTCTTCGGCCCGGTTTGCTTGAATCCTGATGGTGCAATGAGCAAGGGTCTCACATCTGAGAATACCCTTCCACGCTTAGGGTGGACAAAAATATTTACAACAAGGGGTGGTGAGGGACAGAGTCTCTGAATTAAGCAGAAAGCTCTCACCCAGTCAAGAGATCAGGGCTAGATCCAACACCGTTTTTTAGCTCACTGCACCATCCCAGTTTCAGAACCTGGCTGTATGCAAATTAGTCTGTTCCTGTCCCAGTGCATGATGGGAACAGGGCAAACCAAACTACAAAAGCCAATTCTTACACTGGGAAGGAAACAAGCTCCCGGGGACCAGTTTCTGGCATTACAGCCGTCTTCGGCCCGGTTTGCTTGAATCCTGATGGTGCAATGAGCAAGGGTCTCACATCTGAGAATACCCTTCCACGCTTAGGGTGGACAAAAATATTTACAACAAGGGGTGGTGAGGGACAGAGTCTCTGAATTAAGCAGAAAGCTCTCACCCAGTCAAGAGATCAGGGCTAGATCCAACACCGTTTTTTAGCTCACTGCACCATCCCAGTTTCAGAACCTGGCTGTATGCAAATTAGTCTGTTCCTGTCCCAGTGCATGATGGGAACAGGGCAAACCAAACTACAAAAGCCAATTCTTACACTGGGAAGAAAACAAGCTCCCGGGGACCGGTTTCTGGCATTACAGCCGTCTTCGGCCCGGTTTGCTTGAATCCTGATGGTGCAATGAGCAAGGGTCTCACATCTGAGAATACCCTTCCACGCTTAGGGTGGACAAAAATATTTACAACAAGGGGTGGTGAGGGACAGAGTCTCTGAATTAAGCAGAAAGCTCTCACCCAGTCAAGAGATCAGGGCTAGATCCAACACCGTTTTTTAGCTCACTGCACCATCCCAGTTTCAGAACCTGGCTGTATGCAAATTAGTCTGTTCCTGTCCCAGTGCATGATGGGAACAGGGCAAACCAAACTACAAAAGCCAATTCTTACACTGGGAAGGAAACAAGCTCCCGGGGACCGGTTTCTGGCATTACAGCCGTCTTCGGCCCGGTTTGCTTGAATCCTGATGGTGCAATGAGCAAGGGTCTCACATCTGAGAATACCCTTCCACGCTTAGGGTGGACAAAAATATTTACAACAAGGGGTGGTGAGGGACAGAGTCTCTGAATTAAGCAGAAAGCTCTCACCCAGTCAAGAGATCAGGGCTAGATCCAACACCGTTTTTTAGCTCACTGCACCATCCCAGTTTCAGAACCTGGCTGTATGCAAATTAGTCTGTTCCTGTCCCAGTGCATGATGGGAACAGGGCAAACCAAACTACAAAAGCCAATTCTTACACTGGGAAGGAAACAAGCTCCCGGGGACCGGTTTCTGGCATTACAGCCGTCTTCGGCCCGGTTTGCTTGAATCCTGATGGTGCAATGAGCAAGGGTCTCACATCTGAGAATACCCTTCCACGCTTAGGGTGGACAAAAATATTTACAACAAGGGGTGGTGAGGGACAGAGTCTCTGAATTAAGCAGAAAGCTCTCACCCAGTCAAGAGATCAGGGCTAGATCCAACACCGTTTTTTAGCTCACTGCACCATCCCAGTTTCAGAACCTGGCTGTATGCAAATTAGTCTGTTCCTGTCCCAGTGCATGATGGGAACAGGGCAAACCAAACTACAAAAGCCAATTCTTACACTGGGAAGGAAACAAGCTCCCGGGGACCGGTTTCTGGCATTACAGCCGTCTTCGGCCCGGTTTGCTTGAATCCTGATGGTGCAATGAGCAAGGGTCTCACATCTGAGAATACCCTTCCACGCTTAGGGTGGACAAAAATATTTACAACAAGGGGTGGTGAGGGACAGAGTCTCTGAATTAAGCAGAAAGCTCTCACCCAGTCAAGAGATCAGGGCTAGATCCAACACCGTTTTTTAGCTCACTGCACCATCCCAGTTTCAGAACCTGGCTGTATGCAAATTAGTCTGTTCCTGTCCCAGTGCATGATGGGAACAGGGCAAACCAAACTACAAAAGCCAATTCTTACACTGGGAAGGAAACAAGCTCCCGGGGACCGGTTTCTGGCATTACAGCCGTCTTCGGCCCGGTTTGCTTGAATCCTGATGGTGCAATGAGCAAGGGTCTCACATCTGAGAATACCCTTCCACGCTTAGGGTGGACAAAAATATTTACAACAAGGGGTGGTGAGGGACAGAGTCTCTGAATTAAGCAGAAAGCTCTCACCCAGTCAAGAGATCAGGGCTAGATCCAACACCGTTTTTTAGCTCACTGCACCATCCCAGTTTCAGAACCTGGCTGTATGCAAATTAGTCTGTTCCTGTCCCAGTGCATGATGGGAACAGGGCAAACCAAACTACAAAAGCCAATTCTTACACTGGGAAGGAAACAAGCTCCCGGGGACCGGTTTCTGGCATTACAGCCGTCTTCGGCCCGGTTTGCTTGAATCCTGATGGTGCAATGAGCAAGGGTCTCACATCTGAGAATACCCTTCCACGCTTAGGGTGGACAAAAATATTTACAACAAGGGGTGGTGAGGGACAGAGTCTCTGAATTAAGCAGAAAGCTCTCACCCAGTCAAGAGATCAGGGCTAGATCCAACACCGTTTTTTAGCTCACTGCACCATCCCAGTTTCAGAACCTGGCTGTATGCAAATTAGTCTGTTCCTGTCCCAGTGCATGATGGGAACAGGGCAAACCAAACTACAAAAGCCAATTCTTACACTGGGAAGGAAACAAGCTCCCGGGGACCGGTTTCTGGCATTACAGCCGTCTTCGGCCCGGTTTGCTTGAATCCTGATGGTGCAATGAGCAAGGGTCTCACATCTGAGAATACCCTTCCACGCTTAGGGTGGACAAAAATATTTACAACAAGGGGTGGTGAGGGACAGAGTCTCTGAATTAAGCAGAAAGCTCTCACCCAGTCAAGAGATCAGGGCTAGATCCAACACCGTTTTTTAGCTCACTGCACCATCCCAGTTTCAGAACCTGGCTGTATGCAAATTAGTCTGTTCCTGTCCCAGTGCATGATGGGAACAGGGCAAACCAAACTACAAAAGCCAATTCTTACACTGGGAAGGAAACAAGCTCCCGGGGACCGGTTTCTGGCATTACAGCCGTCTTCGGCCCGGTTTGCTTGAATCCTGATGGTGCAATGAGCAAGGGTCTCACATCTGAGAATACCCTTCCACGCTTAGGGTGGACAAAAATATTTACAACAAGGGGTGGTGAGGGACAGAGTCTCTGAATTAAGCAGAAAGCTCTCACCCAGTCAAGAGATCAGGGCTAGATCCAACACCGTTTTTTAGCTCACTGCACCATCCCAGTTTCAGAACCTGGCTGTATGCAAATTAGTCTGTTCCTGTCCCAGTGCATGATGGGAACAGGGCAAACCAAACTACAAAAGCCAATTCTTACACTGGGAAGGAAACAAGCTCCCGGGGACCGGTTTCTGGCATTACAGCCGTCTTCGGCCCGGTTTGCTTGAATCCTGATGGTGCAATGAGCAAGGGTCTCACATCTGAGAATACCCTTCCACGCTTAGGGTGGACAAAAATATTTACAACAAGGGGTGGTGAGGGACAGAGTCTCTGAATTAAGCAGAAAGCTCTCACCCAGTCAAGAGATCAGGGCTAGATCCAACACCGTTTTTTAGCTCACTGCACCATCCCAGTTTCAGAACCTGGCTGTATGCAAATTAGTCTGTTCCTGTCCCAGTGCATGATGGGAACAGGGCAAACCAAACTACAAAAGCCAATTCTTACACTGGGAAGGAAACAAGCTCCCGGGGACCGGTTTCTGGCATTACAGCCGTCTTCGGCCCGGTTTGCTTGAATCCTGATGGTGCAATGAGCAAGGGTCTCACATCTGAGAATACCCTTCCACGCTTAGGGTGGACAAAAATATTTACAACAAGGGGTGGTGAGGGACAGAGTCTCTGAATTAAGCAGAAAGCTCTCACCCAGTCAAGAGATCAGGGCTAGATCCAACACCGTTTTTTAGCTCACTGCACCATCCCAGTTTCAGAACCTGGCTGTATGCAAATTAGTCTGTTCCTGTCCCAGTGCATGATGGGAACAGGGCAAACCAAACTACAAAAGCCAATTCTTACACTGGGAAGGAAACAAGCTCCCGGGGACCGGTTTCTGGCATTACAGCCGTCTTCGGCCCGGTTTGCTTGAATCCTGATGGTGCAATGAGCAAGGGTCTCACATCTGAGAATACCCTTCCACACTTAGGGTGGACAAAAATATTTACAACAAGGGGTGGTGAGGGACAGAGTCTCTGAATTAAGCAGAAAGCTCTCACCCAGTCAAGAGATCAGGGCTAGATCCAACACCGTTTTTTAGCTCACTGCACCATCCCAGTTTCAGAACCTGGCTGTATGCAAATTAGTCTGTTCCTGTCCCAGTGCATGATGGGAACAGGGCAAACCAAACTACAAAAGCCAATTCTTACACTGGGAAGGAAACAAGCTCCCGGGGACCGGTTTCTGGCATTACAGCCGTCTTCGGCCCGGTTTGCTTGAATCCTGATGGTGCAATGAGCAAGGGTCTCACATCTGAGAATACCCTTCCACGCTTAGGGTGGACAAAAATATTTACAACAAGGGGTGGTGAGGGACAGAGTCTCTGAATTAAGCAGAAAGCTCTCACCCAGTCAAGAGATCAGGGCTAGGTCCAACACCGTTTTTTAGCTCACTGCACCATCCCAGTTTCAGAACCTGGCTGTATGCAAATTAGTCTGTTCCTGTCCCAGTGCATGATGGGAACAGGGCAAACCAAACTACAAAAGCCCCTGGGACCTGTCCCACCCTAGCGGTCCATTGGAAACCGCTAGCGGAGCCCCATGCGCTTAGTCGTCGATTGAGTGGAGGTCAAAGTTCGCATGCCTTCGGGGTCATCTCTCTGCCCCCTTTGGGACGGTTTTGGCGAGCTTGGTTTCTTGTCGCTCCTGGTGGCCAGTCCTAACCAACAAAAGCAGTCTCCATCTGCCTCCTGGCATCCAAGAGGATGCACTTATCAGGGAGCAGGATTCACTGCCCAGAGGCCAGCCTCTCACCTTGTTTGCTCGTCTGGGCTTGTCTCCTTGCGCAGAAAAGCAGGATTTCTCTAACTGGTCCTGGACTCCCTCAGAGGCACAGTTCCGAGTCCTAGGGACAGTCAGGCGGTTCCTCCTTCCAATTGCCTATGGCATCAGCCTCCAATCCCGTTGTTCCTCAGCCAGAGCATATCCCAGAGAGAGCTCCTCCTCCTGCACAAAATATTTTAAGGAAAGGCAGAGGGTGCAGGCAGGGATGAAACATTTGGCTATCCTGCAGGCAGTGCAACATTACCTCTCTGCCCCTGATCCCACCTTCCTGCACAGACCTCTAGAATACTTAACAATGGCATCTTTCAGGGGTCCCATGCCCCATGGTCTCTGAAAAGCCACCTCCACTCGTTGACATCACGCCTGGAACAGTCCTGGTGCCTGGAACCAGGTGACTGATGCTGAATAATGCCCACAGCTTCACGCCATCTCTCCCACCTGGAGATATGACCTCTGACCTGGGATACGCTTACAGTGAAGGGCTAGACCTGTGATGCTTCAGCTTGGGGAGGAAGGTAATTAATCCAGCCTGGCAGGGTCACACAGGGACTGGGCTCTGGTTCTTAGCTGGATCAGAGGAATAGGACATTTCTGGATGACCCATAATTGGTACAGACATGCTTTTGGACATAGTAGAATCGTTCTTTTCACACAACTTACAGTGTACTTTTATGTGTGCCTGGAGATTGTAGATCCAAGGGAACTAAAACTACCCTGTGTGGCTTCCTTTTTCATAGGAGTACAATGGAGTGTTCCTATAGTGAAACGGTAAAGCACACTGACTAATCCTTACATGTGAACCCACCAAATGAAAATGTATACGGCCTACTTAATGTCACCACCCCACTCTGCATAGTCCCTTCTGCACTAGTCTATCTGTACACAGCTCCTGGGCTGCACACAACAGGAATATCCCCCCATGCAGCCCCTACACAGGTGCACACTCATGTGCACATGCGTCCACATGTACCCAGCCAAGTGCCCCCCAGCCTGGCTGAATCACAGCGGCCATATTTCACAAGGCGGACACTGGCTGAAAACCCATGCAGTCCACTTTGTCATGAGTTTCCCGTGGGTGAGTGCCCAAGTCGAATATAATGCCTCTTTTGTGGAAAGGCAACTTTGAGAACGTTTTTACTCTGCAGCCCAGTTACCCCTGTGTACTCACATGGCTGCTGGCCACCTGACAGCCTTCTGCTCTCCTGGAGAGTAATGTGAACAATGGCCAGGCTCAGGACCAGTAGTCGCCTGCTACAATTGGAGGTGTTACCTCTCCCTTAATGGAACTCAGGGTGTTACCACACAAGGTGAGCTTCAAAGGTAAAGCCACCGTTGGTGGGCAAATGGCGATCACAGTACTGAAGGGTTATCCCTTTGTTCAGGAAGCAGGCTGGTGGCAGAAACAGATAGTGAACACCAGTACCCAAACCGGTTTTCCCATGGGCATGTGGTCCACATTTTGCCACAGCTTTAGGGTGGACTACCAAGCGCCTAACATCCAAGAAAGGGTTCAGAAATCTTGGGAGTTGGCACAATAGGGCACTCTGGGATTGCTATATTCCACACATAGCCAGAGGTCGTCACAGGGCAGGAGGTATCATGGTAGCCCATTGGCTACAGACCACATCATCCCCTCAGGGGACTTTTTGCATATAAATATTTCACCCTAAACGTCAGATTACACCGGAATTGAAGAAAGGACAAAAGAGGAACTGGCCTGCCGACCACTGGACCTGGCAAGAGAGACTGCACCAGCTGCTGGACTGCACCTGCTGTACCTTGGGAAACTGAAGAGAGGACTGTGCCTGTGAATTCTGACTCAAGAGAAAGTCACTCCCTATCCTCAGACCAAAGAAGTTACTCTAAAAGTCAGTCAGCTGACTCTGTAGCCAGCACCAGGGTCATTGAACCTGAAGAAGTAACGCCTGGCAAGTTGATACCCACATTCTTGAAAATATTTGCCAACAGCTGCTGGGCACGCCGAGAGAAAAAAATCTGCGACAGCTAAAAGTTTCACCCGAGTCAGCTGGATCCAGGAGTGTCACCTGAGTCTGGGTTGGTCAGCTCCAAGTGACACAAGCCTCCAGCCTCCAGCAAAGGATACTGCAGGACATGTTGTGTATGGATACCAGTAGCCCAGCAGAGGTTGGTCATATACTGGCTTAAAGAGGACTACGAGTGACCCTGACCCATGTGACTAAAGTCTCCCAACCTCATCCGTGGACTGACAAATGCCCACAAGGACAACTCTGTTGACCACCAAGCACCCAGGGCTATCTCGGCTATCTCGGCATCCCGACTATCAGGACCACTTAGTTAAAGTCTATGGTTGTTTCGATCTAAAGTTGGTGACCATATAACTGTCCAAATACTCTTTAGTGGCCGTCCTGACCTTCTTCCTTCTGGATTTGGTCAGCTCACTCGGTTGCAGCCGTCAAACACAACTCTTTATAACTTTGCAATAGTTTGTGAACTTTACGACTACCAATCCTTCTTTACACTTTGGACTGAAAATCGAGGTTCATGTTGTAGTCTAAAACCCATATCTTCAGAACTCTCCGGTGGATTTTTCTCATCTTGGTGTCTAATAATTTCTAAAAATATCAATTTTTATAAATTGGTGTCAGATTTCTTGTGTGTTGTGTAAATAAGGCATTGGGTCTAGAGAATCATATCAGACCTGGACCTGCATTTGATAGCCACTGTTTCTTGGTCTACTCCCAATCCCCGCCACTATGATTAAAAATGCCGGTTTTTCGATGATGCTGGTCTTACCTTCTGCCTGCATATCAACAAGATCTCTGGTCCAACTTAGTTCATTTGGAACAGCTTAAAGACTTCTTTGCCTTTTAATTAAAAAAAGCTATTTGCGATCTAGGAAGCTGTCTCATCCTGTTTGGATTTTAGAAATGCAGTCTTGCTGGTCCTACCTAAATATCTTATCGGACACCTTCCCATTGTGCAAAATGCAGCTGTCACATCTGTTACTTAATTAATATCAGCACGTCTGTTAAATCACATTTGGACTGGGTACCAGTGAATAAACTGATTTTTTTAAGGCACTTCCACCGCATTAGAGAGGCAGACACAATTTCTTGAGTTTTCCTCCTATTAAGGTGGCCCTCAGGAGTGGTGGGTGAGCAGTATCTCTGAGACAGTGCAGGAGGAATCACATTAGGCAAGACCTATTGGCATTGTGCGTGCTTGCTAAACAATGGCTGTGGAGGAAAACTGTTTCTCTTCAGAGTGTTAAAGTATTCCATACCAGGAGCTGCAAGTTTTAGATACCAAGAACCTGGTTGAGAGGGAATGCTATGGAGGGAGAGAAAGAGAATGCGAGAGAGAGAGAAGCCAAGAAACGAGAGAAAGATAGGATTTTTTTTTCACAACTTAATTTTATTGTTGACCGCCGGCACAGGTTTGTTGTCACGAAGAACACCAATAATATACAGTAATTGAAAGCCTTAATGATCTCAACATTTTCAATGTTATCATACCAGTGTTCATATAGTAAGCATACTTGAATATAACTCTTAACAACAAACAATAGTGCCATACTAAGATCACAGAGAGTACCCAAAGGTCTTGGGTACACATGCACAAGCCATTTGATTTGAGAACAATTATAACCAACATCTATGTCACAGCACAATACAGTCATACCGGCAATTCCTCAACAGCAGAGATACAAGGAGGAGGTTCCAAACATAGCCCTCTGTATTCTGCCCACCTCTTCCATATTTAATAGTGGTTCTGAAGGCACCCCTTTGCCATAAATACGGGAATCTCCAGACCCATACAGAAATCAAGGCCCTGCTTCCACATTGCAACTGATGGCGGAGATTCATCTTTCCATGCCCTGTCAATATCATGCTTAGCCAGTGTGAGGCCAAGAAAGAGCAGATGGCGCTTATATCTATTCCCACCCAGTCCCTCAGTGATATGGAGCATGAGCAGTCGTGGCGAGAGCGGGATATCCCATCCCAAGACCTCCGACAGACTTGTGGTCACCCTCTCCAGAACCTCGTTAAAGCTGTGCACTGCCATACCATATGAAGGAAGGTACCCTCAGCGGCCCCACAATGCAGGCAGTGAGGGCAGGCAATCAACCCAGCATGCCACAGCTTGCGTCCGGTAAAATAAACCCGGTGCAAATATTTGAATTGGCTAAGTCACAGACGGGCTTCAATTGCTGCACTGCGTGGGGACTCCAGCATCTCCACCCAATCATTCTCGTCTAGGGGACCTAAGGCCAGCTGGCAGGCATCCCAAGTTTTATTTAGTGTAGTAGGGGTGATGTTTAGGAGTGTGCAATATATTTTGGTTATTTTGTGATCCCCCTGATCTCCCATGAAGACTTTAGATTATATAGGGTTAAAATCAGGTATAAACAGGTCCCCGAGGCCTGTCTGTCCCTCCTGTGTCAGCAACCTCCACCAGAGAGAGTTGGAATTTACCCTAAAGGGAAACACCGGTCGAGTATCAAAGGCCCCGAGAAGTAGCGGGGGTCCACCAAGTCCACTCGCCGTAGCCTGACTCAGCCACCGAGAACACAATATGGCAGAGACTGGTGTAGCGTGGTGGGGCCTGGATATGACTAGGTCGCAGCAGCGTTAAAATAAAAACACAAGACAATCACTTTCACTCTTGTGGCCGGAAGACCCCTAGCGGTCTCCGGCCGTTTATTTATCCTCTCAGGTTTAGCCCGCCCTGAGGGGTATATGCTTGTGTGGAAAACTGTAACAATGCGGTAGAGGGCCCTGGTGGTTCTCTACATCCCTCCTTTCTTTCAGTTCCAGGACACCAAGTCCTCCCAGTTCATGGAGATGTATATACAAAATCCTTCAGTTTCTGACTTGGCGCAGGATTCGGCCGCAGACCATACTTCTGGCTGCGGGAGCTGGAACCGGCCATGGCATAGTATGTTAATACCCTCAGCAAACTCCGGTGCTGTGTCCGGAGGGGTTGATGCGGCAGCATCCGCCATGCCTTGGCTTGCTCGCCATGTCATCTCCAGTGACAGACTCCCCGTACTGGGGGAGAGAGGAGAAGAGGAGCTCTGATGTGCATCGGGATAGTCATACACTTCTTGGCCAGGCTCACTCTCACCCGTCTTCTTGAAGCTGGACACGTTCCTCATTACAGAGGGCTGCCCCTTCTGAGCGGTAACCATGGTTCCTTGAACGCCCACGACAGTTCACACTTCTGGCTCGTAGGATGTCCGGTACTTCCAACCGGGGTGTCGGTCTTTTATGACTACCCAGTCTCCCACTCTTAGCTGTGGTTCTTGTGCCCACCGAGCTTTGCTGGCTTTCTGGTTCATTGTCTCACTCCTTGCTTGAACGGCCTCATCGTCTCACTCCATGGGCGCCCATGTTGGGTCAGATGGGATACTGTCTCATGGGGCCCGTTTGAACAGAAGATGAGCCGGAGCACACTTGGTTGTGCTGTAAGGGGTCTGTCGATAAGCACCAAGGAATTGGTCTAGAGCTGTCTCGGCATCTTCTCCTTCATCCACAGCGATGCGCAGCACTCAGTTGAGCGTCCGCATCAGACGTTCCCCCTCCTCAATAGCTTGTGGACATAACAGGGTGATCTTCCGGTTTTGAATCGCCTTGTTCTCAAGGCATTCCTGGAATTTTCGGCCCTGGAACAGAGGTCCGTTGTCAGACTTCACCTCTTCAGGTAGCCCCATCATTGCTAAAGTCTTGTCTAGGTTCCTCTTCACCTAGGGGAATGCCGTTGATGTCACTACTTCCACGACAGGGAACTTCGAGAATGAGTCAACCATGACCAGCATGTGACGTCCTTCTGGGAAGCTCCCGAAGTCTAGGCTGATGTGCGTCCACGGGATCTTGCTCAGTTCTTCCGTGGTCACTGGTGCCGGTGCTGGATCTCCTCTGGTGATCGTGCAGGCATGGCACTGTCTCACCATCTCCTCCACCAGAGAGTCCATCGCGGGGAACCAGACCTTGTTCCGCAGCCTTGCCTTCGTCTTCGCCATACCTTGGTGGCCAATGCGCGCGAGTGTGAGAATCCATCTCTGCAACCTCTCAGGGACCACTATCAGGTGTCCTCTCAAGATGACCCCTTGCTGAGTTCATGGCGGACTTGCCAGAGCTGTTACTGGGCATGGCTGACCTCCGGCCGGAGGACACAGGCTCAATCCATGAAGCATTCCCATCCATTGCTCTCCAGCGCTTCTCTCACTCGGGGCAGAGTATGGTCTTCTTGGGTGGTCCAGCCAATTTCTTCGAGCGTCATGGCTGTGGGACATGCCCCTGGCGACACAATGTTCACGAATGCCTCGGTGTTACACGCATCTGCCGATGGGTCTGAGGGCACCATGGATTCGGGGTGACGGGATAGATTATCTGCTGGGTTGTGGGCCCTGGGACGGTAGATAACCTTGAAGTTATAGGACTGCAGCTGCACTGGCGACCGTTCAATTCCTGGGGGTGGCAGTCGAGAGGAGCCTGGAAAAAGCGGTCACAACATGGAACTCCTGGCCGCACAGGTACAGGTGGAAATGCTGGCACACCCACTTGATGGCCAACGCCTCCCTCTCAATTTGGGTGTATGTGGTCTCGGTGTCGGTGAGGGCCTTGCTTGCATAGGCGACTGGTCTCCAGACCTCAGGGTTGTGTTCCTGAAGGAGGACCGCTCCTAGGCCCACTAGGCTGGCATCAACAAAAAACTCTGTAAACCGCCTGGGATGGAAGTAGGCCATCACTGTCTTGTCCAGCAACCCTGCTTTGATGTCGTTTAATGCCTTGTTGGCACTAGCTGTCCACTCCAATTTATGATCATGGTGCGTCAGGGCCCGGAGCAGCTCCGATAAGGCAGCAAGGTTTGGAATGAAGCACCCACAGTAGGTGGCCATGCTGAAAAAACTCCTCACTTCTGTGGGGTTCTTCGGCGTGCTGGCTGCACGGATGGAAGTGGCCGTCTTGGGGTCCACTGGAAGTCCTTCTCGGGTGAAGGTATACCCAAAGAAATCAACTGTTTCTTGGTAAAAAGAGCACTTAGACATGTGCAGGGTCAAACCACAGTCCGCTAGTCTCTTCAGAGTCGCTCGGAGATGATGCTGGTGGTCCTCTAGCGTGTTCGAGAATACTAGTATATCATCACTAAGGTTGATTACACCTTGCAGCCCAGACAGTGCATTCCCTGATGGCATTTTGGAAGACTTCAGCTGAAGACCATAACCCAAAAGTAAGCCTCTTGTACTGACGGAGACCAACGTGCATCAAGAAGGTGGTGATACACCTACTCTCGGGCTCAATTTCCAGCTGATGGTAGCCAGCATTCAAGCCTAGCTAAGAGAGCCACTTGGCTCCGTTTAGGTCGGCCACTATGTCGTCCATGGTGGGAGTGATGTGCCATTCCTTCTTGACAGCTGTATTTGGACTGTTCCCATGAGGCACAGGTTCAGACTGATTTGCATATAGCCATGTCTGAACTGGGGTGGCAGAGTGGGCTAAAGAACGGTGATGGATTATACCCAGATCTTTTGACTGGGTGTGAGTGTTTGATTGATTGAGATGCTCCGTCCATCACCACCCCCCTTTGTACCGCTCTTTTGGCCGCCATAAGTGTGGCAGGGTATGCTTAGACGTGAGACCCTTGCTCACCTTGCCACTGGATTCTAGCAAGCCGGGCTGAAGACGGCTGGAATGCCTGAAACCGGTCCTCGGAAGCTTGTTTCCGGTCCAGGTAAGACATGGCTTGGCAGTTCGGGCTGGACTGTTCCCATGAGGCACAGGGTCAGACTGATTTGCATATAGCCATGTCTGAACTGGGGTGGCAGAGTGGGCTAAAAAATGGTGATGGATTATATCTAGATCTTTTGACTGGGTGTGACTGTTTGATTGATTCAGATGCTCCGTCCATCACCACCCCCTTTTGTACCGCTTTTGGCCGCCATAAGTGTGGCAGGGTATGCTCAGGCGTTAGTCCCTTACTCACTTTGCCACTGGATTCAAGCAAGCCAGGCTGAAGACGGCTGGAATGCCAGAAACCGGTCCTCGGAAGCTTGTTTCCGGTCCAGGGAAGACATGGCTTGGCAGTTCAGGCTGGACTGTTCCCATGAGGCACAGGGTCAGACTGATTTGCATATAGCCATGTCTGAACTGGGGTGGCAGAGTGGGCTAAAGAACGGTGATGGATTATACCCAGATCTTTTGACTGGGTGGGAGTGTTTGATTTATTCAAATGCTCCGTCCATCACCACCCCCTTTTGTACCGCTTTTGGCCGCCATAAGTGTGGCAGGGTATGCTCAGGCGTGAGTCCCTTACTCACTTTGCCACTGGATTCAAGCAAGCCGGGCTGAAGACGGCTGGAATGCCAGAAACCAGTCCTCGGAAGCTTGTTTCCGGTCCAGTAAAGACATGGCTTGGCAGTTCGGGCTGGACTGTTCCCATGAGGCACAGGGTCAGACTGATTTGCATATAGCCATGTCTGAACTGGGGTGGCAGAGTCGGCTAAAGAACGGTGATGGATTATACCCAGATCTTTTGACTGGGTGTGAGTGTTTAATTGATTCAGATACTCCGTCCATCACCACCCCCTTTTGTACCACTTTTGGCCACCATAAGTGTGGCAGGGTATGCTCAGAAGTGAATCCCTTGCTCACTTTGCCACTGGATTCAAGCAAGCCAGGCTGAAGACGGCTGGAATGCCAGAAACCGGTCCTCGGAAGCTTGTTTCCGGTCCAAGGAAGACATGGCTTGGCAGTTTGGGCTGGACTGTTACCATGAGGCACAGGGTCAGACTGATTTGCATATAGCCATGTCTGAACTGGGATGGCAGAGTGGGCTAAAGAACGGTGATGGATTATACCCAGATCTTTTGACTGGGTGTGAGTGTTTGATTGATTCAGATGCTCCGTCTATCACCACCCCCTTCTGTACTGCTTTTGGCCGCCATAAGTGTGGCAGGGTATGCTCAGACGTGAATCCCTTGCTCACTTTGCCACTGGATTCAAGCAAGCCGGGCTGAAGACGGCTGGAATGCCAGAAACCGGTCCTCGGAAGCTTGTTTCCGGTCCAGGGTGTGGTAAATAAAATTACCGTACTATTTTTCCGTATAATTAATGACAGGTAAAAGAATAGCTCAATCAAATGAGAGGCAGAGTCCGTGGTATCTGAGTCATACGGGCTTTAATTAAAAGGCTCGAGCCAATGGAGATCATGTTCCATCACCACTAAGGTTCAGGAAGGGATATGCAATGATGTCAATGATGTCAACGTTTTATTAACAGTACACAATATATATAGTAAAACTGTACAATGGTGATGGATACGATAGGCGTGACAAGTGAAAAGAATAAGATAAGAACACATGTGCGTAGCAAGAAGGCGTGTACAAGGGCGTACACGGAGGTGTGTGCTGGAAACGTCACAGAAAGTGTCATAGGTGGGTGGATGCATAGAGAAATTCTGCAGGGTAAGCAGAAATCATTGACATAGGTGCGCGTGCAATTAGTATGACGTGTGATTGACGTGGAACTAGGGAGAACTGGGGGCTTGACTTTAGCACTAGTAGAGGAGACAGAAGTCTGGCATGTCAGATCGACCTGTTCCTATAACATATCTGATATCTTGTGTTTGGAGGATGTCTTATCTGAAGTAAAAGGTCTCTCGGGCAGAGGCTATTCTATACTGAATGCTAGGACGTGCATATGTGTCTGAGTGTAATGCGCGGGGCCATGAGCCTACCATGGTAACGGGAGCAATGAATTACGTGTATGAGACAGGAAAGCTTGGCCCTTTGCTCTGCAGCCGGGAATATATTTACCTATATCACTAGACTGGAATGTGTTTTCGAGGAGGCTGAACTGATAACTTGAAGGCAAAATACTGTCTTGGCAGGCAGGCCAGGCTGAGCCAGGCACCGCTTCGCTTGGCAGGAAGTAAGGCAGAGGTCAGGGAAACATTTCCATGCTGCAGCTTCAGAGACAGAAGTGGTTCGAAGTCAGAAATCAGGGCCTAGCTCGGCAGAGCCAGAAAACGTACAAGTATACCATGGAAAGACATTGGCATGGCATGTTTAAAGACTGAATTATCGATCCATTCAGGGTGGATCTGGTAGATGACATGTTAACGTTGGACGCAAATGTATATGCGTCTTCATATTCGGTCCTGGAGGGAAATTACATGTACTTTAAGCACGTACATGGAAACGTTGGGGTACACGTTAGGGGACATATACGACCATAAAAATTTCAATTACCTCATTCCCTCCTTGTCCCCTACGTTCCCTTCAGGATATATCTATTTTCATGAGACCATCTATCTGTTCATATAACATCATCTGCTCATCTTTTCTCATACGGGAACTGGAACGTGAACTTGGATGTGGAATGCAGGCTGTGGCACACAAGCCGCAAATCGCTGGCCCACATTGTAGGCATAGACAACAACTGAATACTATGAGCAGTATGATTCCTAGGAATGACAGTACTTTCCATCCCCAGGATGATATTACACTCCAGAGCCAACCGGACCAAGTCCAGGTGCCTGGATTCTGGTGTAGCTGATGAGCTATTTCATGAAGCCTGGTTATTGCTTTGTATACTGATGGTGCGTTATTAGGAATAAACACACAACAACTGGATCCGATGACTCTACAAGCTCCGCCCCTATCGGCCAAGATGACGTCAAGGACAAGGCGGTTCTGAAGAACAACAAGTCTCATAGCAGACTGTTCCTCTGTTAAGTTACCTAAAGCAGAAGTAGTCTCATTCACTACTGCTTCGAGGGTTCTAGTTAACTTGCGTATTAGTTTACTATTTGAGACAGTACCTAAGAATGGAAAAAATCCTTTATTGAAATCTATATATTGTTCTAATGTAGTTTCAGTCTGATCGACAATTGGGATACCTCTCTTTTGTCTAACGTGAGTAAGATGGGAATTCCTATGATAATCAGATGGGGCTAGAAAAACAGGTGGCAGTAAGAATGCAATAAAACAAGTTCCATCCCAGTCCAGTGGCAAACGTATATATGCTGTCTGACCACAAATGAAATAGGAATGGCGGGAAGCTTTGAAAGTAGACTTGCCTTTATCACTGAATTCGACCACAGTAGTACAGTCACTGTGTCCTAGATGTACTGAACCATTCTTTCTGACGCATAATTCACCTTTTACTGGTAAGACGGATATTGATGGCAAGTCTGGAGTAGTCTCGGACTGAACATTCAGAATCATGAGGTTAAGTGTAAAATTATCTAATCCATACACTTCATTTTCTAGATCGGTCCCTATCCTTTGTGGAAGACCTTCCTCGTCTGGGAAACATGCTTTATTCATAACTGTGTTCAGATTTCCCCATATCCAATTGCCCTGGGAAACTCTGGATTCAGTGTCTAAAGAGGATATTAAACTAAACCATGCAGCGCAGGAACCATTATGTGTAAACGGAAGGAAAGAGGGGCAGGGCTCCCTTGTAGTTCTGATAGGGAGGGAGTCGGCCACATATCCAACAATTAGTAGCATTGTTGGTCTGGTGAGAATGGTGTAACATACGGATGAATGTATTGTTGCGCAGCGCAAGTCGATAAGACAATTCGTGTGGGGGCAGATCACTAAACGTGTGCTCTGCAGTGTTATTAGAAAAAGAATGTGCAATGGGAAAGAATGTATGTAACATCCAACTTATGCAGATTATCGTAAGACTCAGAATAAACATAAAAAGTAACGTAATTATGCAACGACTTCGGAGATTCTTACAATATCTCTTTCTCTTGATCTCCTGTCTATCTCTCTCACTATTGGGGTCTACCTTATACATGTCAGGAACCTGTCTAACCGCTTCACCCGAGGGGGACTTAAACAATTAAACTGTCTGACTTACTAGACCTCAATTTTGACTTATACTCCTGCTGCGGAGTTTTCTCTAACAGGGGGAGTTTAGTATCAGTGTCTGGAATGTGGCAGTCCTGGGAAACAGTTTTTGGCGGAAGTCCATAAAATTTCTTCACATGGCTCGAGTGCAGCCAGCCTTTCCTTCCTTCTACTTTCACAGCGGTCCTTGTGGTCATCAGAACGATTTTAGGCTCCTTCCAGCGGGGCTCCAGAGGGCTTGATCTGTCAAAATTGCGTACCACGACGATGTCACCGGGAACAAGTTCATGCGGTTTCACCTCGGTGTTGTCTGGGAAGGCTGCCGCGACCTGTGAACGACATGATAGTAGTGCAGACATCAAGGAAGCAAGGTAATCTGTCAGCATAGAACTGTCAACATCAGTAATCTTACGGGGCATAGGCGTCCCCCACATATTCGGAGGCCTACCGAAGACCACCTCATACGGGGATAGCCCTGTCCTAGAATGGGCTACCATTCGCATGTAAAAGAGGGCAACTGGCAAAGCTACCATCCAATCTACACCTTTTTCTGCACATACTTTAGCAAGACATGTTTTCAGAGTCTGATTGTGTCTCTCCACGAGACCAGCTGCCTCGGGATGTCAAACACAGTGGAATTTCCATTGATAGCCTAACAAGAGTGAAACCTGTTTCATGAGCTCGGACGAGAATGGCTGACCATTATCTGAATATACGACACGGGGCAAACCGTACCGTGGGAAGAATTCACGAACCAACTGCTTGACAGTGGTTATGGCAGTATAATCTGGGACTGGATATGCTTCTGTCCATCTGGATAGGGCACATACAACTACGAGGACATACTTGAATCCTCAACATCTGTCCATCTGGATATAATCCATCTGGAGGACTTCAAAAGGATGGTCAGGAGGATGAAATCCACCTTGTTCCACGGGAATACCTTTTCCTGGATTGAACTGACAACAGATCATGCAGGTACGCACTTTCTGTTTTGCTGCTGCTCGTAAATGCTTGTTGAACCAGAGGTTCTGTAAACTGTCTAACATGGCTTTTTCTCCTAAATGTGCTGGACTATGTGCTGTATTAATGATAACTTGAACCATAGAGTCGGGGAGAAACCATGTGGCTTTTCCCTTCGTCATCCATCCTTGTTCTGTCTGGTCCCCTCCTTGTTCAGTCCATTTCTTGATTTCGTCTGGAGTGGCATGTGTCTGTATATCGAGTACATCTTGTGTGGGATCCCTAACTGTCATGCAATGTGTCAGTGAAGTTACTTCAGTCTTTGTCATGTCCGTCGATATATCAGTTTGAGTCTGAGCTGCAAATTTTGCTGTTCGATCTGCCAGGTCGTTACCCTGGGAAATAGTGTCCGTGACTTTAGTATGTGCTTTGCACTTCATGATGGCTATGGCTGTAGGCAAATGTATTGCTTCTAACAGAGCTTGAATGAGGGGACCATGCTGGATCTTGGCTCCGTGAGAGGTCAAGAAACCTCTTTCTTGCCAGAGAACACCGAAGTCGTGTACGACTCCAAATGCATAACGTGAATCTGTGTATATGTTTACTTTAAGGTTCTTGGCTCGTATACAGGCTTGGGTCAGAGCAATGAGCTCTGCTGCTTGAGCTGACAGGGTGTCAACGCGATGTGTTTCTATGACTTCAGTTTCAGTGGTCACTGCATATGCGGCCACTAACTCTCCTGTGATTGTTCTCATACATGAACCATCCACATAAAGTGTCAGGTCTGGATCGGGTAATGCGATATCTGTCAAGTCTTGTCTGGGTTTCGTGATTGTGTTAATGACTTCAACACAGTCATGTGGAGTAGGGTCTGTTGTGTTTGTTGGTAAAAGTGTAGCAGGGTTTAGCGTATTGCAGCGTCTGATCTCTATGTGTGGTTGAAACAATGTCAATTCATAACCTGTCAATCGTGCTATAGTCAAGTGCTGAGTCTGTGTTCTGTTTAGGAGACCTTCCACGGAATGTGGAACCTGTACTGTCAGCTGATGTCCTAATACTATGGAATCACTTTGTCTTATTGCTAGAGCCGTTGCTGCAACTGATTTTAAGCACGCAGGCAAAGCCTGGGCTACTGGATCTAATGTACTCGAAAAATAAGCACACGGTCTGTGTTTGTGTGCATGAACCTGAGTGAGAACCGATAACGCTGTGCCATCGCGTTCCGTGACGAAAAGTGTAAAAGGTTTGCTGTAACAGGGTGTCGCTAAAACAGGTGCCTGACATAAGGCTTTCTTTAATTCGTTAAAAGCTTGTGTATGTTCCTGAGTCCAAGGGAGGACAGTCGAAGTCGCTGCCTCCTGTGTTGTCAACTGTAGTCCAATAAAGGCTCGCACTTCCTTCTGTGTCTTAGGTTGTGAAAGATGTGCAATTAACTGGATACGATCAGGTGTTAGCTGCCTACCCCACGTGGACAGCAAGTGCCCAAGGTATACCACTTGCTGGGCACAGAATTGCAGCTTCGAAGGAGACACCTTGTGTCCCTTGTCTGCCAGAAAATATAGGACTGTCAGTGAAGCACGTTCACACTCTCGCTCTGTTCGGGCTGTGATCAATAGATTGTTATTGTTATTGTTATTTTTGATTTGTAGCGCGCTCAATCACCTACAGGCCTCTAAGCGCTCGGGAATCGATGGTAAACAACAACTTTGACAGTACAGAGGGCATCCACTAGCCTAAGTGGCTCACAGGGCTCTCCTGAACAACAACGTTTTCAGCCCCTTTCTGAAACGTAGGAGGTTTCCTTCCTTACGTAGTGCCTCAGGTAGTGTGTTCTATAGATGCGGAACCAGCACCGAAAAGGCTCTTCCGCCCTTGGTGGCGAATTTGTACCGAGGGCAGACTAGTAGCTGAGAGTCTGAGGATCTAAGAGCTCTCTTTGGGCTATACATTGCCAGGCGATCTTTGATGTATGCGGGCGCCATGCCATAGATGGCTTTATGGGCTATGCACAAGTTTTTAAATTCCACTCGCTCCTTGATGGGGAGCCAAAGGAGACTTTGTAGCAGGGGGGATGCTTTAGTGCGTCTTGGCTGTCTGAAGATAAGACGGGCGGCATCATTCATCACCACCTGTAGCCTATTTATCAAGGTTTTTGGTAGGCCAAGGTAGAGGGCATTTCCACAATCTATGCGTGAAATCACAGTAGCTGCGACGATGGAACGTAGCATAGATTGGGAAATGATAGGCACTAATTTCCGTAGCTGTCGGATAATATTAGTACAGCTGCCCACAACTGAGGAGATTTGGCTGACCATAGAGAGGTCACAATCCAATTTAATCCCCAGGCTCTTCACGTTCAGACTGGGTTTTGGGGCTGGACCTAACTCTGCGGGCCAGTAGAGGTCATCGACATATTGGAGTAGGGCAGTGTCAGTAGGCATGTGAATACTGTCAAGTTGACGTTTCAGTGCTTGGCTATAGATGCTAGGGCTTTCTGTGAATCCTTGAGGGGCGCGTGCAAATTTGAAACTTCGGCCATTTAAACAGAATCCGAAAAGGTACTGGCTTTCCGGATGAATGGGGACACTAAAGAAGGCGTTCTTGAGATCGATTACAGTGAAGAACGCTGCTTCTGAATCACTAGCTGTCAATAATGACGAAATGTCTGGGACCACTGGGTATTGCGGTATAATACATTTGTTTAATTCCCGAAGATCAATCACCAATCGATAGACTGGAGGTGCATTCGGATCAGTTAGTTTAAGAATCGGAATGATAGGGGAATTACAAACATTTGAGTCGGTTTCTACAACCACTCCTTGTGCAATGAGCTCGTCAATGATTTTCAGTAAAGCCACTACAGCATCAGGTGGTAACTTGTATTGTCGGATTCGGGGTAATACAACTCCTTGTTTGAGAGTAACATGGTATGGTGTAATGTGCATACAACCTACATCAGTTGGACCTCGTGCCCATAAATGCTCTGGTACATTCTGTAATCTGGGATCAAAATCTCTCAACACATAATGACCCTTAAAATCACGTAAGAATAACCTCACTCCTTCCGGAGAACAACAAATTACAGCTCCTAGAGCTTTCAGCGTTTTAATACCAAGCAAGTTTTCTGGACATGATTTCGTAAGTAACAAATCTGTAGTACGGGACAATGGACCAACTGCAAGGGGAACTGTGTTTCGATACTTCGTTAACAATAGGCTTTCCTGAAAATCCAAGGGAAACATTCTGTGAGCCTGAGAGGGGTGCCCCTGGAACCTCGTCATGACTAATGGTAGTTCTGCTTGCCCCAGTGTCAATCAAAAATTTTCTGTCCTTACCTAATACCTGACTATGTACATACGGACCCTCTTGATCTACAGGAACCTCGATAAGGGGCAAGCCAACCTCCCTCTCTAGGCTGTTTCATGAATACTGTTGGTACTCTGGGTAGTCTGACTGAGCATACTGCTACATTTGTTGCGTGACATGTTGTGTTGCGGCAATGGGTTGGGGTTGCGGTACCGCTACGGTCTGTTGTGGAATCTGCGTAGGCTGCACATTCTGCAGGATATTTTGCTGGACCTGATCCTGTCTAGGTGGACGCGGTCTTTCTTTCGTTTTACCTGTAGCTATATTGTGTTTCAGAACGGCACATTCATTTATGAAATCACCTGGCTGTTTGCAATAATTGCAATTCCCTTTAACAGGAGCTGCAGAATGACTAGTCTGTGTGTTCTGCGTATTACCCCTCTTCTGACCATCCGCTGGGACGGACTGGGCAACTAGTACTTTCATTTTCGTGTCTTTCATACGTCTCTGTTCATGATCGTGTTCCTCTCTAATTCTGTTCTGGTGGTACTGTAACATTTGTAACATTTGGGGAGGCGTATTTGCTTGCCATGTACTTTCAACTTTCAATACACGGTTCTTAACCTGGGGTAAGGAATTCTCGACTAATTTGGTCACAAAAAGATGTGGATATGACTCGCTACTTGTTTTCAGGCCACTATTAATAATCAAACATTTCTCGAATCTGGAATAAAAATCACTAGTGTCTTCGTCTTGTTTCTGTTTACAGGCTGAGATTGCATCCCAGTCCTCTTTTTTAACCGTCAATAATCTAGGCAAAACTTGTACTAGTAATCCTGGTAATGCTTTAGTTTTGTCCCCAAGACCTAAACCTGGGGTACGTGTCTTTTCCTCATCTTCTAATTCAGTCCAGATAATCTTTTTGTCTCCCACGTCCCATTCTTTCTCTTTCAGTTTTTCGTAAATCCCTGCCGGCAACAATATCTTTAACATTTTAAGAATGTCTGGATACGTGTAATCTCCCATCAGTAACATGTCTTTTAATTCACGGCGGAACCCTGCAGGGTCTTTATCGTGACAAGGTACTATTTTCTTCATTTCCAATAATTCCATTTTACTTAAGGGTGTATATACGAATACGCGTTGAAGCGCACCCCCTGGAGTCGTCTGGACGGGATGAACTTCTCGTAAGGGATGCTGTCTGTCTAGGTGATATGGCTGTCTTACTGGGGGTGGGACAGAAACAAAATGTGGAGTCAGGAATGTTCTGTATTTATGACGTTGTTCAAGAATCACATTAATCAAATCGGTACCTAGGCCTCTCCATCTTTTCAGAAGTAAGTCTTGCAACATATTATACAATGGACCTGGATCGGAGTGCTGATTTTCATATAGTGTAATGAGATGTTGGATCATGTATATACCAGCTAGTCGCTGTTCGTCTGGGGAAAGGCTCAAAAACGTTTGTGCTACTGAATCGTCTTTATACATACTGTCATTCCCAGCCCATTGGACTGCTAACCGGGCTAGTTCCTGATCACGCATGGTACTAAGTTCATGATAACCTATTCTTTCTTTCAGTATTTTATCAGTATGTTGAAATACATGTTCAAGAGAACATTGTTCAGGTATGGGGGAAAGGAAACGTTTCTTGTTTTCTAGACGAATGGGTCTGTCAAAAGAATACTGTTTAGGAAGCTTCACTCTACCTACGTACGCCATTGTGCCTTGATTCTCTACTGGATTCTCTATTTCTTCCTCCTCTGAGGATTCATTCTTGTCTGACTCGGCTTCCCTTTCAGCCCTTTGTCTATCATGCATCGTTACTATTTCTTTACGGATCTTTCTGCACATGGCATCTATGCAATTTTGTTTATCATGTTTACAATCTGCAATATTCTGACTCCATTTTATCAGTACATCCATCTCTTCTTTGACAGCACCTGGCCGGTCTTGTTCCCTTATCAAACAATTAATCAAGAATCGTAAGATAAGACCTTGTGTCTCAGCCTTTTGATATGCCATGGCCTCACGAATACATTCTGGTCTCTCCCCCGTTCTAATAAAATGATATATGTTGTCTAGATGGTTTGTCATTTCTGGTAATAGCATCAAATAATCTGTAACACGTCGTAGACGTAACGAGGCTAACATCATGTCTCCCTCTTTGCCAGGCACTGGATCATATCTATAATCTGTAATATACTGTCTAAGTTTTTCCTATGTAACCGCTTTTGGTGTACGTTGCAATGCTAATTCTCTGACTGTCATCCGTTTCACTTGTGGCGGGGTGCGGAGGTGGCCTCCTACGGCACCTCCTGAAGCGGAAGCGAGGGCATGAACTGATTGAGTTGTAGCTGTTGAGGTCATGGCAGGTAAATGTAATGGGGGTGGACTCTGGGTTGCAGCTGTCGCAAAAGGGTTGAGAGGACCAATAGTAGGGGGAACAGTAGTAGGGGGGCCAGTAGCAGTAGCAACAGCAGTAGGGGAAGTGACAACAGGCGCGGGAAGATGGTGACGTGGAGAGGTCGTGACTTGAACAGTCGCATGAACAGCCGGAACAGGCTGTTGTACATTATTAACGGGTGGTACGGGTACATTGGTATATGCTGGAGCCACGCCATCTAAATAGGAAGAAAGGAATATGTCTGCTGAGGTCTGTTTGTGATGGAGTTTAGTCGGAACCAATGGTGGCGGCAAGTTACAGGGTACTTCCGGGGTCGCCTTGGGCAGGCCCTCGGCAAGAACTGGATACATGCCTGTAATGAGTGCATTTCTTTGACGGTCTAATTGTTCTAATCTGACTTGTTCACCTTCTTCTAGTAACTCTTTTTCTCTGACTTTTTCAGATTCTTCTCTACTTTTCTCTGCTTTTCTGATTTCTTTCTCTGTCCTTCTATGCGATTCTTTACGCCACAATTCTAAGGCATCTTTCTGAGATTGTCTGGCTTTCTTTTTCCACAGTGCTTCTTCTACTCTCATGATGCAATCAGCATCTCATGTCCCTGTAACAGGCCATCTATATTTCTCTTCCAAGTCTTTAGTGTAGTCCACCCATAACTCTAGGTACAGCATGGCATCTAAGCCATGCTTGTGGTACATAAAATGTCCTGGAGTGTCCCTAGGCGGGACGGGAACTGCTTCTTCGAGTATCCCTTTCCTAGTTCCTATCTGACGTAATTTCGAGAACAGTGGCATGATTGCAGTGATTCGGACGCGAACACAATAAACACAGTAATGAACAGCAAACAATCATTCACACCACGACAATAAAATACATTGAAACATTTCAGACGAATTTTACCTGGTACCTAAAACACAAATACTGAAAACTCTCGAGATTCAATACTAAAATACTGGATAACTAGATGCACTGCTAAAACAGTACAGACAATACCGGTCCAATAAAGAGACACGTCGGACCGTATCCACCTAAGTGAACACGTCAGGACCAGGTCTGTGTACCCAAACCTGTCTTGACCGGGCACAAATTAATGACCCGTCTAGATGCGTTCCCAACAACGGTACTCACCGGGAAGCAAGAAACTGAAGGCCTCGGAAACTAGACTGGACTGGACTGCTACGACGTCTGGTAATTACTACTACGCACTATGCATGCGCCTCGATGCTTCGGAAACAGGTGAGCCCCTGGACACCTCGGACCTTGCTCTCTCGGCTGGGCTCTGGTCGGGATCCTCCGCACTCCTCACCGCCTCGTCTTGATGCTGAACCGCAGTCTCCGTCTCCTCCGTGGGCCTGAGGGAGATACAGGAAAACCTGCAGGTGCGCATAGGAGTCCGTCACGGCTGTAGAAGGGGTCAAGGCCTGCGACGCATCGCCGGCGCGTGGGGTGGGGGAGGAGTCCCTATTCAGGCGCCAAATTATGTGGTAAATAAAATTACCGTACTATTTTTCCGTATAATTAATGACAGGTAAAAGAATAGCTCAATCAAATGAGAGGCAGAGTCCGTGGTATCTGAGTCATACGGGCTTTAATTAAAAGGCTCGAGCCAATGGAGATCATTTTCCATCACCACTAAGGTTCAGGAAGGGATATGCAATGATGTCAATCATGTCAACGTTTTATTAACAGTACACAATATATATAGTAAAACTGTACAATGGTGATGGATACGATAGGCGTGACAAGTGAAAAGAATAAGATAAGAACACATGTGCGTAGCAAGAAGGCGTGTACAAGGGCGTACACGGAGGTGTGTGCTGGAAACGTCACAGACAGTGTCATAGGTGGGTGGATGCATAGAGAAATTCTGCAGGGTCAGCAGAAATCATTGACATAGGTGCGCGCGCAATTAGTATGACGTGTGATTGACGTGGAACTAGGGAGAACTGGGGGCTTGACTTTAGCACTAGTAGAGGAGACAGAAGTCTGGCATGTCAGATCGACCTGTTCCTATAACATATCTGATATCTTGTGTTTGGAGGATGTCTTATCTGAAGTAAAAGGTCTCTCGGGCAGAGGCTATTCTATACTGAATGCTAGGACGTGCATATGTGTCTGAGTGTAATGCGCGGGGCCATGAGCCTACCATGGTAACGGGAGCAATGAATTACGTGAAGGAGACAGGAAAGCTTGGCCCTTTGCTCTGCAGCCGGGAATATATTTACCTATATCACTAGACTGGAATGTGTTTTCGAGGAGGCTGAACTGATAACTTGAAGGCAAAATACTGTCTTGGCAGGCAGGCCAGGCTGAGCCAGGCACCGCTTCGCTTGGCAGGAAGTAAGGCAGAGGTCAGGGAAACATTTCCATGCTGCAGCTTCAGAGACAGAAGTGGTTCGAAGTCAGAAATCAGGGCCTAGCTCGGCAGAGCCAGAAAACGTACAAGTATACCATGGAAAGACGTTGGCATGGCATGTTTAAAGACTGAATTATCGATCCATTCAGGGTGGATCTGGTAGATGACATGTTAATGTTGGACGCAAATGTATATGCGTCTTCATATTCGGTCATGGAGGCAAATTACATGTACTTTAAGCACGTACATGGAAACGTTGGGGTACACGTTAGGGGACATACTTGACCATAAAAATTTCAATTACCTCAAGGGAAGACATGGCTTGGCAGTTCGGGCTGGACTGTTCCCATGAGGCACAGGGTCAGACTGATTTTCATATAGCCATGTCTGAACTGGGGTGGCAGTGTGGGCTAAAGAATGGTGATGGATTATACCCAGATCTTTTGACTGGGTGTGAGTGTTTGATTGATTCAAATGCTCGTCCAGCACCACCCCCTTTTGTACCACTTTTGGCCACCATAAGTGTGGCAGGGTATGCTCAGACGTGAATCCCTCGCTCACTTTGCCACTGGATTCAAGCAAGCCGGGCTGAAGATGGCTGGAATGCCAGAAATTGGTCCTCGGAAGCTTGTTTCCGGTCCAGGGAAGACATGGCTTGGCAGTTCGGGCTGGATTGTTCCCATGAGGCACAGGGTGAGACTGATTTGCATATAGCCATGTCTGAACTGGGGTGGCAGAGTGGGCTAAAAAACGGTGATGGATTATACCCAGACCTTTTGACTGGGTGTGAGTGTTTGATTGATTCAGATGCTCCGTCCATCACCACCCCCTTTTGTACCGCTTTTGCCCACCATAAGTGTGGCAGGGTATGCTCAGACGTGAGTCCCTTGCTCACTTTGCCACTGGATTCAAGCAAGCCGGGCTGAAGACGGCTGGAATGCCAGAAACCGGTCCTAGGAAGCTTGTTTCCGGTCCAGGAAAGACATGGCTTGGCAGTTCGGGCTGGACTGTTCCCATGAGGCACAGGGTCAGACTGATTTGCATATAGCCATGTCTGAACTGGGGTGGCAGAGTGGGCTAAAGAACGGTGATGAATTACACCCAGATCTTTTGACTGGGTGTGAGTGTTTGATTGATTCAGATGCTCTGTCCATCCCCACCCCCTTTTGTACCGCTTTTGGCCGCCATAAGTGTGGCAGGGTATGCTCAGAGTGAGTCCCTTGCTCACTTTGCCACTGGATTCAAGCAAGCTGGGCTGAAGACGGCTGGAATGCCAGAAACCGGTCCTCGGAAGCTTGTTTCCGGTCCAGGGAAGACATGGCTTGGCAGTTCGGGCTGGACTGTTCCCATGAGGCACAGGGTCAGACTGATTTGCATATAGCCATGTCTGAACTGGGGTGGCAGAGTGGGCTAAAGAACGGTGATGAATTACACCCAGATCTTTTCACTGGGTGTGAGTGTTTGATTGATTCAGATGCTCCGTCCATCACCACTCCCTTGTGTACCGCTTTTGGCCGCCATAAGTATATCAGGGTATGCTCAGATGTGAGTCCCTTGCTCACTTTGCCACTGGATTCAAGCAAGCCGGGCTGAAGACGGCTGGAATGCCAGAAACCGGTCCTCGGAAGCTTGTTTCCGGTGCAAGGAAGACATGGCTTGGCAGTTCGGGCTGGACTGTACCCATGAGGCACAGGGTCAGCCTGATTTCCATATAGCCATGTCTGAACTGGGGTGGCAGAGTGGGCCAAAGAATGGTGATGGATCATATCTAGATCTTTTGACTGGGTGTGACTGTTTGATTGATTCAGATGCTCCGTCCATCACCACCCCCTTTTGTACCGCTTTTGGCCGCCATAAGTGTGGCAGGGTATGCTCAGACGTGAGTCCCTTGCTCACTTTGCCACTGGATTCAAGCAAGCCGGGCTGAAGACAGCTGGAATGCCAGAAACCGGTCCTCGGAAGCTTGTTTCCGTTCCAGGGAAGACATGGCTTGGCAGTTCAGGCTGGACTGTTCCCATGAGGCACAGGGTCAGACTGATTTGCATATAGCCATGTCTGAAGTGGGGTGGCAGAGTGGGCTAAAGAACGGTGATGAATTATACCCAGATCTTTTGACTGGGTGTGAGTGTTTGATTGATTCAGATTCTCTGTCCATCACCACCCCCTTTTGTACCGCTTTTAGCCGCCATAAGTGTGGCAGGGTATGCTCAGACGTGAGTCCCTTGCTCACTTTGCCACTTGATTCAAGCAAGCCGGGCTGAAGACGGCTGAAATGCCAGAAACCGGTCCTCGGAAGCTTGTTTCCGGTCCAGGGTAGACATGGCTTGGCAGTTCGGGCTAGACTGTTCCCATGAGGCACAGGGTCAGACTGATTTGCACATAGCCATGTCTGAACTGGGGTGGCAGAGTGGGCTAAAGAACGGTGATGGACTATACTCAGATATTTTGACTGGGTGTGAGTGTTTGATTGATTCAGATGCTCTGTCCATCCCCACCCCCTTTTGTACCGCTTTTGGCCGCCATAAGTGTGGCAGGGTATGCTCAGAGTGAGTCCATTGCTCACTTTGCCACTGGATTCAAGCAAGCTGGGCTGAAGACGGCTGGAATGCCAGAAACCGGTCATCGGAAGCTTGTTTCCGGTCCAGGGAAGACATGGCTTGGCAGTTCGGGCTGGACTGTTCCCATGAGGCACAGGGTCAGACTGATTTGCATATAGCCATGTCTGAACTGGGGTGGCAGAGTGGGCTAAAGAATGGTGATGGACTATACCCAGATCTTTTGACTGGGTGTGAGTGTTTGATTGATTCAGATGCTCCGTCCATCACCACTCCCTTGTGTACCGCTTTTGGCCGCCATAAGTGTATCAGGGTATGCTCAGACGTGAGTCCCTTGCTCACTTTGCCACTGGATTCAAGCAAGCCGGGCTGAAGACGACTGGAATGCCAGAAATTGGTCCTCGGAAGCTTGTTTCCGGTGCAAGGAAGACATGGCTTGGCAGTTCGGGCTGGACTGTACCCATGAGGCACAGGGTCAGCCTGATTTGCATATAGCCATGTCTGAACTGGGGTGGCAGAGTGGGCCAAAGAATGGTGATGGATCATATCTAGATCTTTTGACTGGGTGTGACTGTTTGATTGATTCAGATGCTCCGTCCATCACCACCCCCTTTTGTACCGCTTTTGGCCGCCATAAGTGTGGCAGGGTATGCTCAGACGTGAGTCCCTTGCTCACTTTGCCACTGGATTCAATCAAGCCGGGCTGAAGACGGCTGGAATGCCAGAAACCGGTCCTCGGAAGCTTGTTTCCGTTCCAGGGAAGACATGGCTTGGCAGTTCAGGCTGGACTGTTCCCATGAGGCACAGGGTCAGACTGATTTGCATATAGCCATGTCTGAAGTGGGGTGGCAGAGTGGGCTAAAGAACGGTGATGAATTATACCCAGATCTTTTGACTGGGTGTGAGTGTTTGATTGATTCAGATTCTCTGTCCATCACCACCCCCTTTTGTACCGGTTTTAGCCGCCATAAGTGTGGCAGGGTATGCTCAGACGTGAGTCCCTTGCTCACTTTGCCACTTGATTCAAGCATGCCGGGCTGAAGACGGCTGGAATGCCAGAAACCGGTCCTCGGAAGCTTGTTTCCGGTGCAAGGAAGACATGGCTTGGCAGTTCGGGCTGGACTGTACCCATGATGCACAGGGTCAGCCTGATTTGCATATAGCCATGTCTGAACTGGGGTGGCAGAGTGGGCCAAAGAATGGTGATGGATCATATCTAGATCTTTTGACTGGGTGTGACTGTTTGATTGATTCAGATGCTCCGTCCATCACCACCCCCTTTTGTACCGCTTTTGGCCGCCATAAGTGTGGCAGGGTATGCTCAGACGTGAGTCCCTTGCTCACTTTGCCACTGGATTCAAGCAAGCCGGGCTGAAGACGGCTGGAATGCCAGAAACCGGTCCTCGGAAGCTTCTTTCCGTTCCAGGGAAGACATGGCTTGGCAGTTCAGGCTGGACTGTTCCCATGAGGCACAGGGTCAGACTGATTTGCATATAGCCATGTCTGAAGTGGGGTGGCAGAGTGGGCTAAAGAACGGTGATGAATTATACCCAGATCTTTTGACTGGGTGTGAGTGTTTGATTGATTCAGATTCTCTGTCCATCACCACCCCCTTTTGTATTGCTTTTAGCCGCCATAAGTGTGGCAGGGTATGCTCAGACGTGAGTCCCTTGCTCACTTTGCCACTTGATTCAAGCAAGCCGGGCTGAAGACGGCTGGAATGCCAGAAACCGGTCCTCGGAAGCTTGTTTCCGGTCCAGGGAAGACATGGCTTGGCAGTTCGGGCTAGACTGTTCCCATGAGGCACAGGGTCAGACTGATTTGCATATAGCCATGTCTGAACTGGGGTGGCAGAGTGGGCTAAAGAACGGTGATGGACTATACTCAGATCTTTTGACTGGGTGTGAGTGTTTGATTGATTCAGATGCTCCGTCCATCACCACCCCCTTTTGTACCGCTTCAACTGAGACAGAGAACATGGGAGATGGCCTTCGGCGAACGTCCATCCTACTGACTTACGACACCACAAACACTTCTTCGTCCTCATCTTCATACATCGGGCATCATTCCTGCGGCTAGTCCTCTGCAGTCGATGGCGAGTTCGTCGATAGAGATCTGGAGAATGCGTTGTGAGAGGCTTCTGGGCCTTGACGAAGTTTGTCTGAACCACCCACCATGGCACACCTTGGCGTAGTTATTCAGCTTGCCACAACAGCAGCATGTCTTCCCTTTCGCCCCACAGACAGCTATCCCAGGGTGATCTTCTCCACAGTATTCACACGGCCCCCCCTGGTGGTGGCCGGGGAGCTTCACAAGCCGAAGTGGGGCGTCTCTGGATTGCTTAAATCCGCTCCTCTTTGATCAGCTGGTGCCTGGGCAATTTGAGGCGGCAACCGGTGTACAGAGCGGCTTCCATTTCCTCCAATCAGATATCAGACAGGTCGTGGGAGCGGGCCAGGACCAGGATCTCGTCCAGTGAGATTCCTGGTTGACAAACGATCAGCTTCCACAGGAGTTTGGAGCGGCGTCCTAGGATGATTTGGTGCCGTATCTCCTCACGGTGGCGCGTGAATGTGCACGTGCTGGTCAGCCGGTGTAGCCGTGCATAGAACATGTCGACAGACTCCAAGTCCATCTGCCACACCCTCTTGAACTTGAACTTTTCAAAAACGGGGTTGAGTTGGGGATCAAAGTGCCTGTTAAGCGTAGCGACTGTCGCTTTGTAGTCGTCGTCATTTCCCGTGTTGGGGAGTGTCTTGAAGAGGTCGTAGATCTCTGCACCTCCATAGTAGATGAGAAGCGACCATTTCGCGGTACCATTCCCTTGTCCCCTTGAAGTAGTGGTTGAACCGTCCAACCCATGCTTTCCATTTTGGTGCAGCTGTGGGTGGTTCTGAGGCTTCACTGAAGGGTGGTAGAGGTGCAAGCGCAGGGTTGCTGTGCCCTGGAGGATGCGCATTAGCACCTCCACCTGGATTGTTCTCTCCATCTTGCTGGGCAGCAGTGCCAGCCGTCGTGGGTTGCTCATCGTGGCAGTGGGTCAATGCACAGGTGCAAGTGTGTGGCTGGTTCTGAAATTCTGGACCCTGCTGTAATATGGTACCGAGGTCCGACACTCATGTCACAAAATATCATCGTACCATGACGAATTTGGTATCGGCAGACCGGTAATGATTAGGACATTATCCCCATGCATTTGCGTCCCGATTGAGTGATGCTATCACCCTTAAATCGTGGTTTCCGTTCTGAACCCTCGGACTCCATTTTGTGAACGGCATCCATCTTATGGCTTGCCCTCATATAGTCAATTGATTAAGGCCGAGCTTGATCTGAAAGGACACGTCCACCTTAGCTGACTCTCCCATGACCTGGCCGAGCTGACTCCACTGCCTCCAGCCAAACCTGTTCGGACAGTCCCTCGCCCAGTGGCCGAGTAAGATAGCATCAAGGCACAACCTGCCATAAACCATTCACTACATACAGACCATGTTTTCTACACACATACACCTGTCCATGTCTCTTGTTTATGGCCGGTTTTATCATGAGGAGGTGCCCGATTTTATTGGGGTTTCATCGATATCTGATGGTAGTTCTGGGCCGAGCTGGGTAATCTATCACAAACTATACACACAAAATTATAGGCTGGTCGTCATGACTTTGCTTTTTCTTTTGTTTAACAAATATGTCTATGGTTGCATCATAAAACAAAGAATTCTTGCCTGAAGTGTAATATTTTGGATAAAAGGAAAAGGCTGGTTCTGTAAAAACTAACAGTCTCCTGAGAACTTACATCCCGTGTTGTTGTACTTCTAGGACACTTGTTGTAGGAAGGTGGATACCTGATTATGGTTGCCCCCAACTTTTTTGCCTGGTGTTTTGCTGGTTTTCCGACTTAGTTGACCTGGGGCCCTGCCAATCAGGACCCCAGGCCTACTGCTCTCTCTCTAAAATGGATTCCATGTACCTTAGGTACATTTCCAATTGGTACTGGGCCACCTTATCAGACCCTGTAACTCAGGGCATAGGTGTACCCAGGGCCTACCAGGGGCTGAAGCATGTATTATGCCACCCCTGGATGGCCATCTAAATCTGACACAACTGGCTGCACGACAAATGGGGCAAGGTGGTGTAATCACCCTTTGCTTTAGATATAGTATACCTATATCTAACCCTAAAAATGGACACACAGATCCCTATCAGTCACTCCTATGGCAGGCCTTGACAATCCTGAAGGCAGAGTGCTTGGAATCGTGTGAAATGGTGCTCTGGCATGAGCTGAGCCCGTTTGCAGCTTGCGGAACCAAGTCCTAATAGCTGTTCCATGATAACGCATACCATATACTCTTAAGTGCATTATAATCCTCGCCGTTAAATGCTATCTTTGGTATTGCTTTATCAAAATATGTCGAGTAAGGTGTCATACGAATTGGAATACTAACCCCTCGCCAATTCTGGCAACGGGGTTAGCATTCCACCCTTCTAGAGGGACACAACATGTATGTAACTGTGAACCCCGGTTAAAGTTAACTCAAGCCTCAGCTCCACAAAATGGATGCTGCCACCACAGACACGAGTCTGACCTCCTGCTGCTGGGAGTCCTTCCAGCGAGGAGAGCTTGGACAAAGGGTTTCCTGTCAGGGGCGGTGCTAGCACCATCCCAGACAGGGTTTTGTGTATCCTGGGTAGGCAGGGCTTTACAGGAAGGTGACTGCAAGTGGCACCCCGGTGCTCACTACGCATCTGCCGGCTAGAACCAGTTCCAGGCGCACACCAGCCCCTGGCCTGGGGAAAGTCCGGCATGGGAGAGGGGTGTAACCACCCCCCTTCCTGGTCCCACCCCTAGGGCAGGACCTAGTCGCGTACCCACCCCTTTCTTTAGGATAAAGGCAGGAGCGGGGACCCTTCCAAGTTAGATCATCTTTGAATCAAGAAACTACTTTCTACGAAAGGAACTCTCGACTCTTCTCAAGATTTCTCCCTTGTGGCTAAGGAGTAGTCACCCTGCATCCGCAGGCACCATCTAATAACTCTGCGGTTTGCTGCACGTCCTTCCTCCGGAATCCGACTGACCAGCTCGACGAGACCCGGCTTCCCTGGCACCTCTGACCTCTACCTACCTCTACAGCTAAGCTGAGAACCGTAGGTGCGACGAGACCTCGAGGGACCGGCCATCATCAGAACTGCACGACTTCTATCCAGCAATACCGCCGAGGGATCCTCTGGTGAGTGCTTTGGGGTCCGAGAAGCCCCGACCCTGAGCAGCTCCAGCACCGAAGTCCAGCCCCCCAGCATCTCCACGATCTGCGTGGGGCCCTTCTGCTTTTTGGCTGCTCGATGCGTTGTCTGGCTACTAGCCCGCTGGCTTGTGGCCTTCTCGACGACGATCAACGACGACAACACTGCTGGTCTGGTTGCTCCAGACTGGCCCTTGCTCCCTTCCAAAAGAGGAGAACCCCGGACCCTCCTCGTCCAGTCCAGACGCCATTTTAGGTCCACCACATGGGCTTGAATTTGCCAAGACTTGTTGCCCCAATCCTGGGTCCAGCAACGTCGACAGCATCAACCATCGTGGGACAGCTCGCACCTCCATCCTGGTCGCCGACAACGCCTCCTGGTCCGTGAGACTGCAGAGCCCAGCGTCGCCCACTCACCTGGTCGAGGTGACTACCATCCGGTGCCCTCCTGGTGCCATCTGATCACTGGCTAGTGGTCAAGAACGTGGTCCCCTCTGCTTTCAGGTGTCATCCATCTTCGATCCAGGCTTGGATCACTCGAACAATCTTCACTGGTCGCCTGCCAGCAACTTCTTTCTTCAGGCTCCTGGTTTGTCAACGAGGATTCCCGACGTCTTTACAGACCTATGCAGCTGCAGGCCCTGGGCTAGGTAACTTCGGCATTTCGGTGCCCCAGCATAGCCTCACTATCCAAGGGTCCAGATCCACTGTCGTTTTCGACCTACCTTATCGGGTTCGCCCGAGAACACTAACTTTGCCTTTACTAGCTCCCATAGACTTTGTCCCGCATCCCGCGTGAGAGTGCACACTCTGCACCCGAGTCCCCTAGGCCTCCTACTAGTAATCTGAAGGTTCAGTAACATAGTCCTAGCGATTCCAAAGCCTATTAGTACAGTACTTACCTGCTAGTAATTTCGCATTCCACTTTCAGAGTATATGGTTTTTCGTGCCCCTCGGGCATTTGTGTAAATTGTGCAACTTAAAGTATTTTCGTAAGAGTTTTGTTGTGTGCTTAGTACCCTGTCCTCATAAAGAGTACAGGGCTGTTGTGATCTAAATAAATACACTGTTTATTTTCATAACACTTGTGTGGTGTCCTTTCACTTGGTGTTCAAGGGGTATATGTGATGGTATAACAGCTGGCTTAACACGCCCTCTAGAGTTTAGCCCGAAGACTGCTCGTATCCACGCATACTAGGATAGCTGGTCTATAAGGTTGACTTACAACCAATCACCATAAGGGCTGTTTGGACTGATAGAAAGTGCTCACTAGAATAGTGAACATTATATATCAGGCCAACTTCTCACACTTGTTACTTGGTTGCAGCCAATAAAACTTGATCTCTGACTTCACCTAGAAGACTCTTTGTTTTTGTGGTCTGGAACAGGGAGACCTCAGAGATCTTCGGGTGTTATCCCCTGGCACCACCGGGTTCCTAAAAACCCGGCACCTGTTGGCGCCCAACTCGGGGCGGTATCAAGCGATATCGGTCCAAGCCAGATGTTCGTGAGGAGCTTCGTGTGAAAATTCCAGAGGACGGCCAGCCACTTCAGCGACCCCTGTATGTCGACGTGGTTGCTGCGAGGTTCCCCGCGTCCCAACGGCTACGAAGGACTGCTGCCCTGACTATCGCCCTGTTTTGGACCCAGTGATCCTTGGTAGAGCGAAACGATAGAGGAGTCTTCTAGTGACATCATCAATCTTCAATACTTCAGTTAAGTATAAGTGGAGCGTCTCCCAGTCCTTAGTGTGGTTCTTAGTTTTGGTAACCCTGAGATACACCTTGTTTGGAACTTGCAAGCGCCAAAACCAAGGCATTCGTGTATTCACGAAAAAATCGTATTCGATAATCCTTTGAGGTTTGAAGCTAGACTAGTGAGCGAAGATGCCTGGTCTTAGCAGACTTGGAAACTTGTTTTGTCTTGGTTGTAGTAAGGACTCCCGATTAGAGGATTCATGTCCGGTTCCTCCGATCGGAACTCCAACATATGAACTCTATGTGAAGCACGGAGTAGGCCCTATCACAAATAATGAGGTATGGATCCGATACACCAGAAAGGATGGTGTTTTAAAATGGCCCCAATATGGTAGCTTTGATGCAGAAATACTAGATAATTTAGAGGTTAAACTATTTAAGAAGAAAGCCCGGCGGTGATGTTTGACTCTTTTCGCTTGTGGCGCAAAGAAGCCAAACAGAAAGAAATGAAATTAGCAAAGAAGAATAAACGAGGTATGTCAATGGTACAAGCTGCCGTTGCATACAGGGATAATGAGGAAGAGCAAGAGAGTGAACATATGCTCAGAAGCAAGAAATTAGCAGTAGATAAATGCTACCCAATGTTGCCGAATGAAGGACAAGGTTCAAAGGGGACATCCGAGAAATATCCATTAATGTCCCATTTACTGAATTCACCACCCCCATATACATTGAGTATTACTGCACCCCCGAAGCGTTTTGTTATACCGCGCCCCGGTGCGCGAAATGCAGATCTTGCACAAACACCAGCTCCTCTTCAGCTGGTTCCTACTTCTCCGGCGCAGCCCTCTCAAGGGCTGCCGCCTTTGCTACATACTCCATCTACTTCTTCTACAACTTTGCCTACTGCTTCAACTGTTTATCCTGATACTGCTTCTGCCACTGCCTCGACTTCTTCTGCTATTGCCTTGACTTCCTCTTTGCATCAGCCTGTCTTTTCTGGCACATCTGTCTCTCCGCAAGCTTCTCCTTCTTTTCCACAGAGAGTGGCAAGTACTGTCACTGATCTGTTCTCACCTTTCTTTCGGTCGCCTAAAACGACCCCTAAAACAGGACGTAGACAGTTGCGTAGTCAACTGCCTGATTATGAGGAAAGAGAAGTACTGAATGAGTTAGCACGTAAATGGGTTACTGATACTGTAAAATATGATGTTCAGTCGGTTATGGAAGTCTTCCGCCAGTGGGATGCACCCACTCAGAGATATGTATTTGAAGAGATGGGTGTCTATCTTTGCGAAGATTTGGAGACGAATGATCCAAAACGCAAAATGAAGGAATTATTCCGTATGCGTTTCAAGTTCTATGAAGGCATGATTGTAGGTGCCGATGTTGAAAGAGCAATAGATTTGTTGTTGTCTTATAGGAGTAAGGGAAACGTCTCTAGGTCACTGTACGAGAACGACATGTCAGGTAGGAAAAAGGCGCGACAGTACCCCATGAGAGAGGTTCCTCCAGTTTGGAGGGAAGGTGATGCGAATGCAAATCCACCAATTCCACCGCATTTCCAGCGTGTATGGGTACATGTCCCCTGGAAAAGATCCGAAGTTTTAGCGTTCAAGCAGACATTGCCTGATCCCCGTAAAAATCCTGCAGGGTATTATAAGGAGTTATCGCAGACTGCCAGCTCATGTATCATGAATTTAGCAGATGTAGACATGTTGTTCGGGAATGTTGTTCCACAGCCCTTATGGAGTAAGATCCGTCATACAGATCATGATCAAGAACTAGGTGACACGTGGGCTAATATCACTACTGCTGATGCTAGACAAATTGGTGGCTGTAAGCCTGAGCCTCTAGTAGCTGAACTTCCTGGTAGAATTATTACTTATATGAAGACTTTAATGCCTGAATTGCGTGTAAATTGGAATGTTATCTGCGTGCAAGCAGAAAAAAGATGAGAATGTGTCTGACTTTTTCACGAGATTTGAAGAGACTTTCATCGATCATAGTGGTCAGGATATAGCTACCGAGGGTGGCCAAAGATTGTTTGTAGACAAGTTCGTACATAATCTACTTCCTGAACTGTGTAATAAATTAAAAGATTCAGAGAGTGCTTGGGCTGTTTCCACGCCAGCGCAGATTTTAGCCACGGCCCGGTACTACGAAAATCGACGCAAAGACGAGCTAGATAAGGCAGACAAAAAGACAAAAGATTTGAAAACTAAAGTCCTTCTCCAGCAAGCCTATCCGCCTCGCACAGCCAGTCAGCCTGATTATCAGCAACCACAGCAATATTCGAGAAACTCACCAAGAAATGTGTTTTCTCAACAGCGTTTACCGTATGGTCCGAATCAGTGTGCATATTGCAAGGAAGAGGGTCATTTCAAGAATAGTTGTCCAGTTTTATTGCGACGCTTAAATGGTGTTTCTGGTGCAAGAGGTAGGGGTGTTCAACAGGCTCCTAGGGGTAGGGGCCGTGGAAATTTCCCCCAGAATACTACTTCTTTTCCGCCTCAAAGTTCCATGAACAGCTTTGATCAGCAGAATAATGCGTCCTCCAGGTCAGCTCAGTACTATGCTGATGACTATTACGCAGAAAATGAGAATGAGGGTAATAATTGCTAGGACAGCCATGGACAAAGAGAGGGAGTTGTTTCAGTTCCAGTAGATCAGAATGGACCTTATATCGAGGTGATTATATCAGGAGTGTCAGAACCTTTTCTGCTGGATACTGGTGCTACAAAAAGTTCGATTATGCACTCAAAACTTCCTGGCGCACCTTTGTCTGGCGAAATGAATGTCTCAGTAGGTTTTTCTGGCGCCCCGGTTAGAAACCCGATTTCTAGTCCTATGCCCCTTTCTCTTGGCCCATGTGAATTAGAAGCACCCCTCATTCTTACAACAGGTTGTGGTGAAAATTTGTTAGGTTTGGATTTGTTAAAGAGATTATATGCGACTTTGTACTGTTCTCCTTCGGGAGTACAACTTACCCTAGGTAAGAAAGTGATTTCTCCAATGTATTTGGCAAAGGAAAATATTCCAACTGAATTGTCAACTCTTCCAGATATACTTTGGGCTAGTGGTTCAAATGATGTGGGTCTTTTGGAGATAGCGCCATATGTCATTACATTGCGAGCCAATGTTAGGTTGCCACGTATTCCCCAATACAAGATCTCCAGCGAATGTGAAAAGGCTTTGTTAACGATCGTTTACGATCTGATTGAGAAAGATGTCATTGAAGAGACAACAGGCATCATTTGTAATAGTCCTATTCTGCCAGTTTTAAAGCGTACTGATCCTTCGCAGCCACCTGTGTACAGATTTGTGATCGATCTCAGAGAAGTGAATAAGATTGTTGTGCCACAGTTTCCAGTTGTTCCCGACATTACTGCCCTATTGACCATCGTTCCACCTTCAGCCACTTGGTTCTCGGTGATTGATTTGAAGAACGCCTTCTTCAGCATCCCATCCCGATTGCTGAGGAGAGCAGAGATATTTTTGGCTTCAATTTAGGAGGACGAAGCTTCCGCTTCAAACGCGCTCCTCAGGGCTACTGTGAAAGTCCATCGATATTCAGTCAGGCTCTGAAATCACAACTTGACACGATTGTTCTACTTGATGGTGCAACTCTGATTCAGTATGTAGACGATCTGCTGATCGTTGCAGATACTGAAGAGATTTGCAAGGAAGCCACATTGTCGTTGTTGGGTCATTTATGTGACATGAAGCACAAAGTCTCTCTTTCAAAATTGCAATTTTGTCGACAAGAAGTGACCTACTTAGGTCACATCTTATCGAAGGAGGGAAGGAGACTGACCCCAGAGAGAATACAGGCAATTGCAAGATAGAGTGTCCCAAGGACACAGAGAGAAGTGCGTGCTTTCTTGGGCATTACATCGTATTGCAGACAATGGATACCGAATTTCTCGCTGTTGGCTAAACCTTTGCTAGCCCTAATCTGTAAGGATACACCCAATACCATGCCTTGGTCTGAAGATTGTCAGAAGAGTTTTCACGAGTTGGGTAATGCATTGTGTTCGGCTCCTTTGTTGGGCAACCCCGACTACAGTAAACCTTTCACACTATACGTCCATGAGAGGGAAGGTTGCGCATTATCAGTCCTGACACAATCCTTTGGGGACAAACAGCGTCCATGCGCGTATTTCTCAGCGACTCTAGATCCTGTAGCTAAGGCATTACCAAGTTGCTTGAGGGCCACCGCTGCAGCAGCTGTCTGTATTCGACAGTCTGCTGGGTTAGTAATGAATAACACTCTGATTGTTAAGGTCCCACATGCAGTAGACGTTTTGCTAAACAGAACGAAGACACAGCACTTAACTAGTGCTCGACTGTCAAGTTATGAACTGACACTGTTAGCGAGCCACATTCACATAAAGAGGTGCGATACACTCAACCCCGCCACGTTATTGCTTATTCCAACAGAGACAGACGAGGTCGAAATGCATGATTGCTATTTTAGGACAGAAGAAGAGACAAAAGGGAGAGTAGACTTATTGGACACTCCCCTTCCTGAATGCAATGATGCTTTGTGGGTTGATGGTTCATGCTTCAAGTTGCCAAATGGTGATACAACTGCAGCATATGCGGTGACAACATTGCACACGATTGTAGAAACTGCGCGCATTCCCCATAATTCTGCGCAAGCAGCAGAGTTAATTGCACTTACAAGAGCGTGTGTGTTGGCAAAAGGAAAGCGAGTGAATGGGCCCGATTCACAGAATGAACTTAAGACTAAATCCTAAAGTTACTACTATTTGGTATTCACAGAATGCACTTGCTACTTTTGGGATTCACAGAGTGAACTTACTACTTTCGGGATTCACAAAATGAACTTACTACTTTCGGTATTCACAGAATAGATTTAAGACTACTAACTTTACGTCCGCACTCGGGCCATAAATTCCGGCCCGGAGGCGGAGTTTCCGGCTTGGGGGCGGAGCTTACGGCCCGGAGGCGGAGCTTGCAGTTTGGAGGCGGAGCTTCCGGCCCAGAGGTGGAGATTTCAGCCATGGCTAAATACCCACCTCCGAGCCGGAAGCTCCGCCTCCAAGCCACAAGCTCCGCCTCCGGCCCGGAAGCTCCGCCTCTGGGCCGTAAGCTCCGCCCCCAAGCCAGAAACTCCGCCTCCGGGCCGGAATTTACGGCCCGAGTGCGGAGGTAAAGTTAGTAGTCTTAAATCTATTCTGTGAATACCAAAAGTAGTAAGTTCATTCTGTGAATCCCGAAAGTAGTAAGTTCACTTTGTGAATCCCAAAAGTAGTAAGTGCATTCTGTGAATACCAAATAGTAGTAAGTTTAGGATTTAGTCTTAAGTTCATTCTGTGAATCGGGCCCTACGTGTATACAGACAGCCAATACGCCTTTGGCGTGGCGCACAGTTTTGGACGATTGTGGCGTGAACGTGGGTTCCTTACCTCGCATGGTGCAAAGATACAGCACGGTCAGTTAGTTAACCAGCTTCTCGAGTCACTGACCTTGCCACTACAAGTTGCGATCGTGAAATGCAGTGCACACAGAAAGATTCAAGATGATGTTGGTCGTGGGAATGCATTTGCAGATGAAGTCGCGAAAGAGACTGCAAGGAACACAATGAGTCGAATGCATGTTGTAGGTCCTGCGAGATGGATTGCCGATGTAGGTATGTGTGAGGACACTATCGAAAGTGTGAAGTCCATACAGTGCGAGGCAACTGAGAAAGAGGTGAATGAATGGAGAGAAAGCAAGGGTAGATTGGATGCGAATGGTTGTTGGGTCGAATTGTCAGTACATCAAAGATGGCTGTTACCCGATGCATATGTACTTGCAGTGGTAACAATGGCTCATGGGATGGCTCACATCAGTATGAAAGGAATCTGTAAGTTGTTGGCCCCAGTATGGCAGAATAGTGGTATCCCGAAATGCGCAGAGAATGTGGTCAAGAACTGTATGGTGTGTTTGAAATACAATCCCGGTAGGGGAACTCCAACTCCAGCTGGTCATTTTGCGCCTCCAACGTATCCGTTCGAGGTTTTGCAGCTAGACTTCATCCACATGGTAAGGTGCAACAATCTGAAATACGTGCTTGTTGTTGTTTGCGCCTTCTCCAGGGGGGTGGAAGCATATCCCCTTAAGGACAACACTGCCTTGTCAACTGCCAAAGCCCTGGTCAAGGAATTCTTCCCTAGGTATGGTATGCCTAGAATTGTCTGGAGTGATAATGGAAGTGAATTCGTGGGACGGGTGATGAAGAGAGTGTGTGAATGTCTAGGCATACACCAGAAGTTCCACACCGCAAATCAACCCCAATCAGCAGGATTAGTAGAATGCTACAACAGCACATTGAAGTTGAAATTGGCCAAGATCCAAGCCAGCACAGGTCTTAAGTGGCCTGACGCCCTGCCTTTAGCACTCCTATCTACAAGAATGACTGTCCATTCTAGACTGGGACTTAGCCCCCACGAAGTTGTGTTTGGGCGCCCAGCAAACATATGGGGAGTGCCAAGGCCCAAGAAACTAAGTGAGGTAGAGCACCCTGTATTGCTTGACTATTTGCACGATTTGACAGCTAAATTGCGTGTTTTACACCAACAGGTCCACAGCTCCTCTCCGCCAGCGTCTGACGATCCAGGCCACGCCATCGAACCTGGCTCCTGGGTCCTGGTGTGGAATTTCAGGCAAACAAAGAACGAGGAGCCTCGCTGGACCGGACCTTTTCAAGTCCTGCTAACTACCCGCTCTGCAGTACGTGTCCACGGCAAGAAACATTGGGTGCACGGCGCCTATTGTAAACGGGTCCCGCTGCCCCTTCCATATGACCGGTGGGTCCAGGA
Organism: Lissotriton vulgaris; assembly: GCF_964263255.1. Lineage (NCBI taxonomy): Eukaryota > Metazoa > Chordata > Amphibia > Caudata > Salamandridae > Lissotriton > Lissotriton vulgaris. The sequence goes on along the minus strand of NC_141694.1, from coordinate 628,482,917 downwards.
GGGAATTGCTGACTCAGAGACTGAGTCTGTGCCACGCTTAGTGCCTTTCAGTGATGCACGTCTGAAAGGAACTGGTACAGAAAAGGAGAGTGATCATATTCTGCAAGGATTTGTGCCACCGTCAATGCAGTTGGACACTACAGAACCTGAAACTTTGTTTGAGGACAACACCATACCTGGGAAACAACGGTATAATCTGAGGCCAAGAAACTCGAACTAATAAAAGCAAACTTACAGTATTTTCTTTTCCCTCAAGAACTATTTTTGATTTTACAGCTCCTCACCGAGGGAACTTGCTCATTTTTGATTTTCGAACCGCCATCCGGTTCTGCTGCTAGGGTCGCGGTTGACAGTCTGGGGAGTGCAGCTGGAGACGTTTAGGTCAACGGTTCTGGTTGGTCCAAGGGAATTACCCTGGGCTGAACAGAAAGCACTCCTTGGCAGAATCAATCTCCCACCGCGGGCAGCAACTAGAGGATGGAGTTTCTAAGGGTAGAGAGACCTGCTAGATCTACAAACTTTGAAAAGAGAGTTTGCGCTGTGATGGCAAGAAAAAGATTTTTAGTAGTATGCATTTTAATGTTGTGTAGCATAATAATGTTTTTAATTGGCTATGCTCTGTTCATCTTTTGAGTTACCTTTGTACACAACACTCAGCCCACACCTCCTCCTACTGTCTCCCCACATTCTTTTCACCCTTTACCTGAACACAAGTGTGCCAGAAGATTAGAATTTGTAAATAATTCATTCGTCCAACTCCTACACCAGCACCAATATGTAATGAATACCACGAACTGTTGGGTATGTGGACTTATGCCACACACGACAGATAAGGGTATTCCGTATTTTGTCCTGCCATTTGGCTACCATGGTTCTCTGTGGGCATTTCGAGCAATGTTCCTGTTTGCCCTCGAACCATATGTTCCAGGGAAAAACTCAAGCAACAAGGCACTAGTAGCGGGAATTAGGAATATGAGTAGGGATGTCGACACATACAAAACGATCCCCAGAGATGAATTGATGCCTTACAGCAGATGGAATATAACGCAATATGAAATTTCTTTGGCTGAGAGTCTGAAAGCGAAGAAATCCTCCCCAGTCTGGATAGTACCCCACCAAGGTCACTTATGTCTGCAGGGAAATGGCAAAAATCCTAGAGCTCAGTTGGGAAAGAGTTTCTGCACTGAGACTTACATTTTCTCATCTCAGATCTCCCCTTCATTGCTAGCGGCTAAGGGTACTTACTTCGTCTGCCACGATAGAGCGTATACATGGTTGCCCCCTGACTTCTCGGGAACATCGTTTATCTCGTTTCTGCTGCCGCCCACCTACACGGCCGAGGCAGATTACCATCGGACAAGGATAGTTAGGGGTGTTGTGAGTAAAGACGACACTGCGGGTCAAGAGTTTGGAGACTTCGAAAAGGGTTTTCTGCCGTTTTGGGGGCCTATGGTGAACAGCAGGAACATTCGTCAGTTGACGAGGGTAGTTGAATCCGCCGTGACCGAAACGGCCGGTGCCCTTAGTAACTTGACAGCTGAGCTCCAGTCGGACCGACTTATGACTCTTCAGAACAGGGTTGCCCTAGATGTCATACTTGCAGACCGTGGTGGTGTATGTAGAGTGATCCTATCCAGTTGCTGCATTTTCATCCCTGATAATGCTCCGACAGTGTACCAGGCCATCTCCAAACTGCACAAAATCTCTGACTCCCTTCACGTGGATAAAGGGGATTGGTCCTTGCTAGGGTGGTTCTGGGAACTGTTATCTGCCTAGGGATGGAAAACTCTGATATTCATTGGGATGATCTTAGCCATTCTGTTTATGTTCTGCCTGTTTGTGCAGTGCGCTCCTGCAATATGTGGCCTTTGTGCTACGTCATGTGTAAGGAAGCCTGTGTCAAGGGACGAATTGAGCAACAGAATGATGCTACAGCAGCATCTCAGTGACTTCATGAATACAAATTTGGACTCAGATTAGCATGAGTTATTGCCTAATATGAGGGCAAAAGGAGGTTCTGTGGTTCTGAAATTCTGGACCCAGCTGTAATATGGTACCGAGGTCCGACACTCGTGTCACAAAATATCATCGTACCATGACGAATTTGGTATCGGCAGACCGGTAATGATTAGGACATCATCCCCATGCATTTGCGTCTTGATTGAGTGATGCTGTTACCCTTAAATCGTGGTTTCCGTTCTGAACCCTCGGACTCCATTTTGTGAACGGCATCCATCTTATGGCTTGCCCTCATATAGTCAATTGATTAAGGCCGAGCTTGATCTGAAAGGACACGTCCACCTTAGCTGACTCTCCCATGACCTGGCCGAGCTGACTCCACTGCCTCCAGCCAAACCTGTTCGGACAGTCCCTTGCCCAGTGGCCGAGTAAGATAGCATCAAGGCACAACCTGCCATAAACCATTCACTACATACAGACCATGTTTTCTACACACATACACCTGTCCATGTCTCTTGTTTATGGCCGGTTTTACGATGAGGAGGTGCCCGATTTTATTGGGGTTTCATCGATATCTGATGGTAGTTCTGGGCCGGGCTGGGTAATCTATCACGAACTATACACACGAAATTATAGGCTGGTCGTCATGACTTTGCTTTTTCTTTTGTTTAACAAATATGTCTATGGTTGCATCATAAAACAAAGAATTCTTGCCTGAAGTGTAATATTTTGTATAAAAGGAGAAGGCTGGTTCTGTAAAAACGAACAGTCTCCTGAGAACTTACATCCCGTGTTGTTGTACTTCTAGGACACTTGTTACTTGATTGCAGCCAATAAAACTTGATCTCTGACTTCACCTAGAAGACTCTTTGTTTCTGTGGTCCGGAACAGGGAGAACTCAGAGGTCTTCGGGTGTTATCCCCCTGCACCACCGGGTTCCTAAAAACCCGGCACCTCAGGCTTGGGTGCTGAAAATCTGTGTCTTAGCTTGCGTGCCAGCATGGCCACGTACTACGGACTGCCCTGTGTGTCCACGTGCATGCAGGAGGCAATTCGCTCTCTGGCGCTGTCTCGTGGGAAAGAGAAACATGAATGTAGCAGGCTTCTCTGTGCCCTGTTCTGTTTTTCTTTGCCTTCTTCAGTTCTTTTTTTTTACTTTCTCCCGGTTTCTGCCTTTTTGTTTTCTCTGCAGTCCTCCCCTTAACCAGTTGACCACAAGGGTGTAGCCCTGCTTTAGGGGACGGGCGCAGGCTGATCGGCACCAGAAGCGGGGCAGGCGGTGCGGCTGCAGAGGCTGCGGAATTCCGGGGCTCCAGGGAGCAGCAGGTGCCGGTCAGTGCAGAGCGGTGCGGGTGGGATCTGCAAGCTTCCTGCAGGACACCGAGCGGCAGCAGAGGGAGCAGGACAACGCAGGTGGTGAGGAACCAAAGTCTGAATTGGGCTCTATGGGTGAGTCGAAGATGTACTGTCATGTTTAGAAATTAGCGTGATGTATCTACTTAATGCAGTGTAAATATCAATGCCCTGATATGTATCAGATATTCCGATATTTAGCGGAATCATTCATGTTATATAAACTCCGCTTATTGTCCGGTAGCATAACTTAACCCGATCCACCAACTATTTTGTGGCCTAGTCTGAATGTAGCATTAACGGACCTGAGCTGAGCTGAACTGAAACCGCTTTGTATGCCATATATGGTTCTTACTTTTCAGCAACCTGTACCAACTTGTATTTTTCCCTTGTTAGGTATCGGTCTTGAAATGTAACAGTATATATGTGATTGCTGGGTAATGTGTCTGCAGTCTTCTCGGCGGACCTCGAGGGGTTAGGTCGCGAGAGGCTCCTCTGGCAGAGTCTTTGTATAATAAATGATTGAACCTTCTTCACTGTCAACTGACTGGTTATTGGTAATTGGTATTGGAGGCTATTAGTAAGTATAGCTCTGTATGATATTATTTTTTTTCGGTACTTCAGTGGCGACTCCGCCGGGACTGTTGGGGTCGTCCTTCCGAAATTGGAAAAGAAAGGGACATTAGAAAAGGTAATCTTGGTCGAGGGGGTGGACTGACCGAAGTTTGGGAGTTACTCCGCTCTCCTGATCAGGGAGCCTCAGCTGCTAGTGGCCCCATGCCGGAGTCCTACGGGTGTAACCCAGAAGCAGACCATGCTGGTCTTCAGAAGTTGGCAGTGGAGAAACTTGCAATCGAACCTGATTGCACCAGGTGAGTGATTTGTCTTGTTATGTGTTGGATACACTTTGAGTTTAGTCATCGGTATTTGGTGGTTTGGAACCACGGAGAACTTGGTAGAGGTCTGGCGGGGCAGTATTGAGACTGCACGGGCAGGCGCTTCTGTTTTGAGAAAAACTTGGATTTTTCTTTGAGTAATAGAGATATGAACCAGACGCCTAGGTGTGACTTGTGATAATTCACACCCGGCCGGACTGCTCTCAGAAATGCTGGCAGCTTAGATTGGGTAGCCCCTGCGCAGATCTGGAGCGGCGCTTAAATAGTGGGCTCAGCCAGAATAGTCCAGGAGGTGAACCAGGAAGGCTTTCGGATGGTCCGTAGGTCGGTTTGCGGTTTGGAAACCTGTGTGGCTATCTCTAGGTAGTCTAAAGATATGACTACTTAATTTTGGGTTTCTGTTTGTTAAGAATTGGAAAATACACAAGTTCTCCATGAGCAGGAGTCAACAGGCTCTGCCTTTTGTTTGGTACAGACATGTCGGTTTGAATAAGTGTTTTGTCTTTTGTGTTTGTCAAGACAATTGTTGCATGTTCATTATCTGTGAATAGTCGAGATTGCGTGGACCTGGCCATGTGTATGTGAGTGTTGTAATTAACATTTTTCCTTTCCAGACTGAAAAATTAGACTCTCGAAACAAAAATGCAGTGCTTCAGCAAGTTATGTTTCGGCGGTGTTTGTCGAAACGGCACAAGATTGGATGAGAGTCAGCCAGCCCCGCCAGAGGGGAGCCCTAGTCATGACATGTATTGCAAGCACGGGATTACCCCACTCCTGTTTAACACCTTGTGGCATAAATACACAAAAGATAATGTAGAATTGCAATGGCCATTGACAGGGTTTTTTGATGAGAAGAAGCTTCAATATTTACAAGATCGTCTGATTTCCCAGCGAAGCAGACAATCCATGTTTGACACCCTTAATTTATGGCAGAAAGAAGCAAAGTGCAGGCGCATCAGAGCGGAGAAGTTAGTCAAGCTGAAGGCAGGACAGACTGTCACCCAGAAAGCCGTTGCTTATGACAAAAATCAGACTGAACAGAATATTGATTGTTTGAATAGACAGTTCAGATTACAGACAGACAAAAGTTATGTTACTCGAAATGAAGCTGAAGATGAAATAGAGGATTTATTGGATGTTCGACCTCCCCCACCGTATGCGCCACAGTGTGTGTATCCCGCTGTCCCCCTCGAGGTACCCACTGCTCCCCTAGCACCGGCTCCCGTTATAGCTGTATCTCCGACCAATGCCGGTACTTCGAGTACCACGTCTACCTCACTAAGAGATACAGCTACCCTAATTCCCAACACCCAGCAACCCTTAGCCAGTTCTCGTGTAACCCTAACGGTTCCAAGTCCTATATGGACTTCCCAGTCGGCTGGTACAACCCCTGAAGTAAGGGACCTGACTCCGTTAGGAAGCACAGGTGGACTAAACGCTAGACGACTGTTCACTAGGGCAGCAGTCGGGTATAGCGAAAAAGAAGCGATAGCAGAACAAGCAGTTAAATGGATGCGGAACAATGTGTACACTGTTGCTGAATTATGGAGTACCGTACGGAATCTCGAACCGGTAATGCAACAGTATGCATTATGTCAAATGTCTTGTTACCTTATTGAGATCTGGGAGCAATGTTTTCGGGACGGATTGGCCCCTCAAATATTGTATGACATTCTGGATCAATCTCATAAGTTTGATCTAAGCCCAGAGGATGTATATAAGAATGCAGAGACGTTGGTAAAATACCGAAGTTGGATGTTTTTGAAATGCCCCAATTGGGATTCTCAACATCCCATGAGGGAAGTACATCCCATTTTCCATCCCGAAGTACCCAAGCTACATAATGATCAGGATATAGTGACAAGAGACTGAATAGAGGCTCGGTTTCAGGAGCAATGGGTATATACTCCATGGAAGAGAAGTGAAGTCTTGGCCCTCAAGTCACAGCTGCCCGACCCTCGCAAGAATCCCACAGCCTACTATAAGGAATTGACGGAAGCTGCGGCTTCAGCTGTAATGACTTTAGCTGATGTTGAATTGTTTTTCGGGCTGTTGGTCCCTGTGGATATATGGCGACAAGTACATGACACTGATCATGTTGCAGAATTAGGAGGAAAGTGGGAACAGTTAAAAGAGTGGGATAAGGACCGTAAACCGGGGGATAAGCTGAAAACTGAAATTACTACCCTCTCAGCCAAAATCATAGCTTACATGCATTCTTTGATTCCCCATCGTAAGGTCGATTGGGATAAATTGACTGCTTGTAAGCAAAAGAAAGACGAAAGTGTTTCGGATTTCTTCACTAGATTTGAAGGCACATTCATTAATTTTAGCGGACAGGATCTTGCTACGGAGGGTGGGATTCGGTTATTTGTAAATCGTTATGTGACCAACTTGTTACCAGAAGTCTCTACGCGGCTACAAGCCACTGAAAGCACTTGGACTACATTCACACCTTCCGTCATATTGAGTATGGCCCAGTACTATGAGCATTGTGAAAATGAAAGTAAGGACAAAATAGAAAAGAAGGCTAAGGACTTAAAGACTCGGGTGTTATTGCAACAAGTTGTTCGAGGAAGAGGAGGAGGAAGAGGCGTCAGAGGGCCTGTGTCCAGATATGTTAAAGAAATTAAATGCAAAAATACACTGTTCTCCAGACGGTGTTTATCTGACAATACGATCCCCCAATCACAATATGAAACAGTACTTTGCCAAAAATGAGCCTCTTCCACCTGAATTCGCCACTGTCCCCTCTACGCTGTGGGCTACAGGGGATGCGGATGTCAGTAGGTTAGACATTCCTCCTGTCCACATAACATTGAAACCTGGTGTGAAGTTGCCAAGGATACCTCAATATAAGATCTCACCGGCTGGCGAGCGAGCTTTACTTTCCATTATACAAGATTTGATTGACAAAGGTGTAGTGGAGGAAACAGCTGCTAATGTTTGTAACAGTCCTATTCTCCCGATTTTTAAAAAAGCTCCTGATACTGGAAATTCTGAAAATATCGAAACATATCGTTTTGTGATCGACCTACGAGAGGTTAATAAGATTGTAGTGCCCCAGTATCCAGTGGTGACTGATATAACAACCATACTTACTATGATCCCCCCGACTGCGAAGTATTTTTCGGTCATTGATCTAAAGAATGCTTTCTTTAGCATTCCTATTCATCCAGATAGTCAACAGATTTTTGGCTTCTCATTATCTGGCCGCAGTTTCAGATTTTGTCGAGCTCCTCAAGGCTACACCGAAAGTCCTAGCATCTATAGTCAGGCTCTTAAAGCTGTTTTGGATGATTTTGCCTAAGGGTAATGTACTTCTGCAATATGTGGATGACTTTCTAGTGGCATCGGACACAGAGGAGGGTTGTAAAGACGTCACTGTGAAATTATTGCACCACCTGGCAGCAAAGGGTAATAAGTTGTCCCTGTCTAAATTCCAATATTGTTGACAGGAGGTGTTCTACTTAGGTCATCTACTGTCGAAAGCGGGGAGGCCCTTGACTCCTGAACGAATTACTACTATTTCTAACATATCTGTCCCTTGTACCCAGCGTGATGTTCGTGCTTTTCTTGGCATTACCTCCTACTGTCGCCAATGGATTCCTAACTTTTCTCTTTTTGCTAAACCTCTGTTACATTTAACCACTAAAGATGTGCATGAACCTCTTCCGTGGACCGATGAATGTCAACATTCTTTTGAATCTCTGAAATCTGCTCTTTGTTCTGTGCCTGTCTTGGGCACCCCCGATTACAGTAAACCTTTTGTACTTTATGTGCATGAGGTCGACGGTTGCTCGCTTTCAGTGTTAACTCAAGGATTTGGTGGTAAACAAAGACCTTGTGCTTATTTTTCGGCCACATTGGATAATGTTGCCAGAGCGCTTCCTAGCTGTCTGAGGGCCACTGCGGCTGTTGCGGTGGCCATCCGACAGTCGGCGGGGCTCGTTCTAAATTCGAGCTTAACGGTGATGGTGCCTCATGCAGTGGATGCCTTGTTAAATAAAACGAAAACACAGCATCTTACGAGTGCACGCCTTACTGGTTATGAATTAACTCTGTTTGCCCTGCATATCATGATTAAACGATGTGCTACTTTGAATTCCGGCACATTACTGCCTCTCCCTTCAGATGAAACTAAAAACGATGTGCATGGTTGTATATTTCGGAAAGAAGAAGAGACAAAGGGGAGAGTTGACCTCGTAGACATTACTCTATCTGACCCCCAAGGGGAGTTGTATGTGATGGTTCTTGTTTCAAGTTAACAGATGGTACAACAACAGCTGCATATGCAATCACAACACTAAAAACAGTAGTTGAGACTTCCCGAGTGCCCTATCGATCAGCCCAGGCTGCTGAACTAGTGGTATTATTACGAGCTTGTGAATTAAGCGAGGGGTTAGAGGTTAACATCTATACCGACAGCCAATATGCCTTTGGTGTGGCCCACAGTTTTGGGCGGCTGTGGAAGAAAAAGGTTTCCTTACCTCTCATGGTCAGAAAATACAGAATGGTCTCTTAGTGTTACGATTGCTCACAGCTCTGACTTTACCCAAAAGAGTAGCGATAATAAAATGCAGCGCACATAAGACAATAGTGGATGATGTTGGAGAAGGGAATGCCTTTGCTAACCAAATTGCTAAACAAACGGCCCAGTCCACACTCACCTCTATGTTCGTAACTTCCTCTGCAAGATGGGTGGAAGAATCTGATTTGTTTAATAATACCATAGAAAGTGTGCAAGAAATACAGAAAGAAGCTACCCCGGTTGAGTTAGCAAGATGGGAACAGGAGGTGGGAAGATTGGATGAAAATAACTGTAAATGTAAATGTAGTATACTTGTAAAGCGCACAGCTGCCCATCACCATGATGTCCCGGCGCTATATAACACTGTGTAACCCTTCCTGGCTCTCCCTGTGAGATGTCCCTTCTGGGCACCCCCAAGGTGAAGCCAGGCATCCCAGTCTTGTAGGTACCGTTGTGGAGATTAAGCAAGCTATTGCCCAGAGTTGCAGCGTGGGACCCCATGATTAGAGTAGGTGCCAAGGCGAGAATTATCGAGTCCGCAGACAATGAGCCCAAGACCCTGCCGCGTCGGGAATTGAACCCGGGTCCCGGGCAAGAACTCTGCATCAGGGTCTGCCGCTCTAACCATTGAGCTACACTTCTGGATTGTTTTGACTGAAAGACAACAATGGTTATTGCCCAATGCTCTGGTACAGGCCGTTGTAACTATGGCTCATGGCCCAGCTCATATGGAGGCAAAAGGCATTTGTGCCTCATTGGACCCAGTATGGAATAACCCCAGTATTCAGAAGACGGCTGTTCATTTAGTTCAATATTGTATGGTCTGTTTGCAACACAATCCGGGAAAAGGGGAAACTGTTCTGAGTGGGAACTTTGCACCCCGACTTTGCCTTTTGAAGTGATTCAGATGGATTATATCCATATGGAACTCGTCAACAACCTGAAATATGTCTTAGTGGTGGCCTGTGCCTTCAGCAAATGGGTTGAGGTCTACCTGTTAGAACTGGCTATTTCTGGTAGGCTAAGGCTGATGCCAAAGCCAGGCAGAAATCACCATTCTAGTCAGGGCAAGGAAGTCACACGCCAAGATAACCCCTGCTCACCCCCCTGGTAGCTTGGCACGAGCAGTAAGGCTAAACTCGGAGGCAATGTGTAAAGCATTTGCGCCAGCACACAACAGCAACAACATACTAGGCACACCACAAAAGGAACTTCACACAAGATTATTATAAAATAACTTTTATATTGTAAAAACACATCAGATAGTATCACACAAAATACATGGTGTCAACTGGCACGGGCAATATTCACAAGGGATTATGTACAGGACAGGGCCACATGGGCCACTGTCAGAATCAGAAATAGCACTTTTAGAATAAAGAATAATAAAGAATAAAAATCATAGTAGCACAAATTAGCAACTATGTCACACAACCAGTAACCACTGGTAACAGGAACCAGGACCTCACTAGGACCACCTGTACTAAAAAGAACAACCACCTAAGTATCACACAGCACCTAGGGGTATAAGCAAGAACACATTACCCATGCTGCATGAAACACATTCAGAGGAGTAATAAAGGAAAATCACATGATGCCTAAAAACATTCAGAGGTGTAAGACAAGGGAAACACATGATGCATAAACCTACACATTCAGCGGTGTTCAAAACAAAGCACATGATGCAATAAAATACATTCAGGGGTGCAGCGCAAGAAGACACATGATGCCTAAAAACATTCAGAGGTGCAGGGATAACACATGATGCAAGAAAACACATTCAGAGGTGCAATAACCATACAATTGCACAAAACACACAGTAGGCAATTACCATCCTAAACATAGCAGGTAACCACATTGCACAAAACTCACATTAGCAATTACTATTAAAAACATAGAAATTACATTGCGCAGAAATCACATACCAGCCCCCATCTAATAAAGGGACTAAGAGCCCTGTGTCCAGAATGTCAGGGCGCGCTGCCAGGCAGCGCCAGTCCAAGCACAAGCCTAAACGTAGCAGGTGCCCACTACTTGCTGGGCACCTGAGGACATCCCAAGATCTAAACGGTGCAGCTGCCCACTAATTGCTGGGCAGCTGTGAGTCCAAACTGCGACAGGGTCCTCACTGACCCTTAGAACAAAAGCTGCGCCAAACTGTAGGAGCCACACAGGCTCTGGGCAACACTGCGCAGAACGTTGGAGCCACACAGGCTCTAGACATAGCTGGGGCGTTGGAGCCATCTGGCTCTGAAAATACACATGCCCCCAAGTCCTCCGTGGGACTTTAAAACAAATGGCCAGGGTAGAGCCACGCAGGCTCAAACAAAACATGCCCCATGGTGAAGACTCGAAATCATCAACTGTCCAGGAGCCTCTCAGGGCTCTAAAACAAACATGCCCAGAGACATTGGAGAGGCCCGCTATCAAGTGGGGCCACTCCAGGAACCAGCCAATACAACTCTGAGACCCCTCCTTACCGGTCTCTTGACTTTGATCCTCTGCGGGGCAGCACAGCACCTGCGGGGCTCCCTCCTTCATCACGGGAGCCCTGCGCTGCATCAGCGGCCTTGTCTGCAGCGTCTCGCCTTCACCCGGGCCTGCAGAGAGGGGCCATAAGGCACCAAGTCGACTTCTCCTCAGGGGCTTCAGGCGAGCAGCGCAAGGGGGCAGGCACTGGCATTGTGCCTCCCACCCCCGCAGCCCTGGGGCAGGGAGGCGGGACAGCGCCTCGTAATCGCTCTCCGGGCCGGCGGCGGTGAATCCAACACGGGGCACCGGGGTGGGCACCGGCTTCATATAATTAAATTAAAACGGGGTGGCACCCGTAACAAAGCAAATAGCGACATCGGGCATGAAGCAGGGTGACACCTGCAATTCTGCACTCAAAATGCGGGCGGAGAAATGCTCCAATGAAGCAAAAAGCACTCCCAAGCGCCACAAAAGATAAATCAAGCGCTCCCAAGCGACAGCAGGCAAAAGAAGGTCTCTGCTTCAAACAAAGCACTCCCCCAGTGCTAACAGCAAAGTCTAGCAGCAAAGGGAAGCAAAGGGGACCCAGCAAAAGGTCTCCAGAGTTCAAGATAGGTCCATCAGGTATCCAGGGCAAAGCAAAGTCCCCCAATCAGCCCAGGCAAGGCAGAGGGGTCCCCCAGAAGTCCTCCAGGCATCCAGGGGCTGGGCAGGGCCCAGGGATTCCCCTGGGCCCAAGCAGCAGCACGCCCCTGGCAGATTCAAGTTAGCAACAAGAACAAATTGGAAGGGGACACAGCCCCTTCTTATACGGAAAAAAAGTCTTTGAAGTCTTTGTGCAAGCAGTGTGAGAACCAGCTACAACTGGTTTTAGGGAACTCTCTTCAGTGTCAGGGACAGAGGTGACAGTCGCCCAGCGGGAGGTGGAGCCAGCATTGTGGTCAGGCAGGCACAGCCCTAGTCACTCCCAGGTGCCATCTCCGCCCACTTCTCTGGCAGCAGATGCAGTCTTTCATCCACGGGCTGACTCAGACAACCTCCTGGGGCTCCCCAGCTCCTGCCATCCTCAAACCAGACAGTCAATCCACAAGCAGGCCCAGGCACTCCTGGGCCAGGCTCACCAGCCAATCACACGCCAGACACAAATTACACAAATATGCCAACTTCTGAAAGTGGCACTTCTAGTCTAGACACAATCATGCCGCATATACCATTACGCAGCATTCAATTTCACGAGTTCGCACATATCAAACTCGCCCCTGCACTCCCCACACATCAGGAACTACCATTGGCATACCTATTCCCCATTCATTCCTATGGGAGGGCAGGTCTCTCACCACACATACACAGAGAGCTCAAGCACTTTACACTGTACCACAGTGAAAAAGTGCGCAGAGGCCTTCAATCACCACCACCAGGTTCCAGAAGCAGGCTAGGAAAAAGCAAAAAGTCTCGGGGTGAACCTGCCAAAAGGGCCGTGTCCAACACTACCCAACTAAGGAAAACACTGCCTTAGCGACAGCAAAGGCTCTTCTCAAGGAATTTATCCCCAGATTCGGTTTGCCCTGTTTGATTTGGTCGGACAATGGGGGACATTTTAACGGGCCCTTGGGCAGCACATTTGTAACGGACTGCAAGTAAGACAGAAATTCCATGCAGCTCGACACCCCCGGTCGGCAGGATTAGTTGAAAAATATAATGGAATCTTGAAACAAAAAATGGCAAAAATCCAGGATAGTACTAGCCTAAAGTGGCCTGACACCCTACCCTTAGCCCTAATGTCGTTACGAGTTACCCCTCATTCACGTTCTGGTCTATCGCCCTATGGGGTGGTTTTTGGGCGGCCTGCTAATGTGTGGGGGTGCCTAGACCAAGATCATTTAAAGATGTTGAATATCCTATGCTGATAGACTATCTGTACACTCTGACTAAAGATCTCCGTTCTATTCATCAGCAGGTAGCATCTGTGTTGCAGCCCCTGCCAGAGACACCAGCCTGGCTCCAAGATGGTCTGAGCCACACCAGATTCTCCTGGTGACACAGACGGCAGTAAAGGTGGAAGGGAAAAGACACTGGATTTATGTGTCCCACCTGAAGAAGTTGCCCCTCCCGCTTCCTTATGATCGGCAGAAATCGGATGGAATTCTGGCACAGGAAAGTGAGAGAGCCACCAGATTTGTCCCTTTTTCCGATGCCCTTGAAATTGAACCGGGGCTAGAAGGAGGAGCGACAGGATCGGGTGAGGCAGCACCAACGGAATCTGCAATTGCCCTTGATCCTGTGATTGTTACCCCGTGCAAAGCCAGTGGAGGCTCTAATGAAGGAAGTACACCTTCTCCTATGTTATTCGCTGATCAGGAAGTCCCAGGTCATGCTCGGTACAACCTGCGCCCAAGAAGACATCACTGTACCTCAGATGAGACAGTTAGGAGATAAGGAAAGACTTGATGAATAGGGTTTGATAGAATTCTTCTCTGAGGTGCTGAGCGAGACACTGGACTGATCCCGTTGAGAGCTGTAACTTTGATATTTGCTCAGTTCAGGAAGAAAGATTTTTGCATATCCGGGCCTAGGTTGTATGTCTGTTCTCTCTTCAGCATCAAGGATTGCTACACGAATCAATTGTTCCTTTTGTAATGAATGATAGGAGTCTGCCTGTGAGACTCTAGACGGACATATTGAAGAAGAACCCTCTGGCAGGAAGGTCTGCTTTGGTCTAGCGTAGTTTTGGACTTTTAGCTAGAAATGTACCCCTTTGGTCGTATTGTGCCTGAAGAAGAACGCCCTTTTGCTCCACAATATTGACCTTTTTATGTACCCATGTTTTCTGCTTGGACCACGCGTGTGAAGGTGGCATTTGTATTAGTAATAGCAGTTATATTAGTAATCTTTATGAGTGTGTTCATATATTTAGAGTATCAGTATCCGATGCAGACTATGATGAAAACCACTTTTGCCCCTCCAGAACATTTGCTGTTCTCGTTGGCTCCCCACAAGGAAAGACATCGTCAGACCTATGCTAAAAATGTATTTGTGGAAATGCTTCATCAAACAAATAGTACTACTAATATTACCGACTGTTGGGTTTGTGGCGTTTTGCCGTCAGTCATGCATAAACATGACCTATTCCTCTCCTTACCCTTATCATATTTAGGTAGTTGTAAAGCGTGGTTCCTGATGCTGTCGGCCATGTACAATCATTATGTGGAAAATCCTAAACAGTATACAGAGAAAGACTATAATATGATTTTAGCATACATTGAAACACACCAAGGTTTTGATCCAGACGGGAATGATGGAGAGGGATATTTGAATCCAACTGCCTGTATGAATGTATACACCACTCATGAAAATAGTTCTTGGCTAAATAATGAACTTTTCGATTTCACCAACTTCAATCATTCACAGTATTTTCAGCAGTTCATTACTAGAAATGTTACTAGGGAACGAATCATGCCAGTACCCATTTTGAATACTTCCTCTGCTTTCTGTGTACAGGGAATGGGACATGTGCAGGTCTGGAATAGTCTGTGTCCCTTCTAATCACTTAATATACTCTACAATATTTACCAACTTCTAAGGAAGCAAAAATGAAATGAGCATGAGATGTACCTGTAAGAGTATAGGGTTGTTTTTATATGTATGATCCCACTGATTGCGCCCATTTTAAAATGTCATGGAATAAGAAGGATCAAGTTGTGGATGATCTCTATTTTTATAAGATTGTTAAATAATCGATTGCGTCTTTGTACTTTTTTTTAACATTTGGATTATAATGTGTATCTTGTATTCTTCTTTTAAAGATATCTGTGTTATATCTAAATAAAGACATTTGATTCACCATCACCTATGTAACTATATGTACAGAATGCAGAGTTTCAGCAGCCCACCATTATTGACCCCACCAAAATGTTTATTTTGTATGCGGAGAAAATGCCTACACTTGGTTAGCCACGAGGGTGGGCAGGTCGATGCTATTTATCTTTCTTTTACCCCCCAGTGTATATAGCACCTTTGAACTACCACAAGACTCACCAGTTGTATGACCCTGATACAGTTCCTAGTAGACGCAGGAGGCAACTTGAGATGTCTGAAGTTGATCAGACTGATACTTCATTGCAACAATTTTATGATGTTGCTAAGGGATTATTTCCAATCTGGGGTCCAATCTTCACCAGTAGAGAAGTTAGACAATTGTCCAGGGTGGTGGATAGAGTCATTAATATTACTACAGATATTATACCAAATATAACGGAGGAACTTCAGGCCACAAGACTCGTTTCACTTCAAAACCAGATGGTTTTGGGCGTTATCTTGGCTGATCGAGAAGGAGCATGCCGGGTGATCGGCAGTTCCTGCTGCATTTATATTCCAGACTCCGCCCCTACAGTCCATTTAGCAATCCAGAAGTTACGCCGCTTAGCTTCGGAGATACACGCAGATAATGGGTCCTGGTCACTCTCTGGTTGGTTCTGGAGACTGTTGTCGACATAGGGATGGAAACTACTGATGATAGTGGCCGGAGCTGCAGGCATCCTATTCGCTTGCTGTCTCTGTATACAATGTGGCCCTGCCTGTTGCTCTTATTGCGCCACTAAGCTTACCGCTCTGATGGTCCCCTCTCCCGTCTCTCGCAAAACTCAGATGCTCCAACAGGAAGTTCACGAGTTAATGGCCATTGATGAAGATATTTTTGAGGATTAGTCACTGATTAATTAGCTATATCACGCTAAAAGGGGGGTTTGAGGAACCAAAGTCTGAATTGGGCTCTATGAGTGAGTCGAAGATGTACTGTCATGTTTAGAAATTAGCATGATGTATATACTTAATGCAGTGTAAATATCAATGCCCTGATATGTATCAGATATTCGGATATTTAGCGGTGTCATTCATGTTATATAAACTCCGCTTATTGTGCAGTAGTATAACTTAACCCGATCCGCCAACTATTTCGTGGCCTAGTCTGAATGTAGCGTTAACGGACCCATCACGCTTTAGTCAATAAGGTTGGCTTTCTCACGCAATGGCATCGCAACTGTAACAAACTTCTGCTCTTGCATGTTAGGCTTGTCAAGGTTGTAGGTGGGGGTAGTCTGGATAAGCACATTCCAGGAGGCGCTGTGCGAGCCCTCCTGAACGTTAGGCAAAAGGGAGTCACCCTCATCGACCTTGCTAAAATGAGCTTTTCAGCAACCTGTACCAACTTGTATTTTCCCTTGTTAGGTATCAGTCTTGAAATGTAACAGTATATATGTGATTGCTTGGTAATGTGTCTGCAGTCTTCTCGGTGAACCTCGAGGGTTTAGGTCGCAAGAGGCTCCTCTGGCAGAGTCTTTGTATAATAAATGATTGAACCATCTTCACTGCCAACTGACTGGTTATTGGTAATTGGTATTGGGGGCTATTAGTAAGTATAGCTCTATATGGTATTATTTCTTTTCTGTACTTTAGTGGGCTCCGCACGCTCCCAGCAAAAACAAGGCAGGTAGGCAGGCACGCCTAGGGTGCGACCGGCCTCGTAGCCAATGTAGCTCACCAGAGCCTGGATATGACTAGACCGCAGCAGCGCTAAAATAAAGACACAAGACAATCACTTAAACTCCCATGGCTGGAAGACCCCAAGCGGTCTCCAGCCATTTATATGTCCCCTCGGGTCGAGCCCGCCCGAGGGGTTCATGCGTGCGTGGAAAACTGCAGCACTGTGGTAGAGGGCCGGGGTGGCTCTCTACATCCGGGTGTCGCTGGCCTCCTGTCCTTGTCTGCAGCTCCAATCGGTCGTATCACCTCAGGCGTCTCCACCCACGTCTGGTGAGTATCTCGGCACACCGGCCGTTCTCGCCTGTTGCTCGCCTAACGTATCGCACCGCACCCAGTCCACACACCATGTGATAGCACCACGGATGTCAGATGCCGAAAATGCGACCAACAGAGCCCTCAATCCGTGGCGGCAGGGTGTCCCGGGACCCTGCCGAGGCACTGTATAGATCAGGATGGCTGGATGAGCAGGATTAATGAAGGATTACAATCGGGCTGCGGGAGCCTCGCCAAGGCGCGTCTGCCATGTTAGACCACCACGCCCCGCCAAAGATAGGAATTTTAAAAACAAAAATTAATCTGGGCTCTTATACGTGGTAACCATATTGAATGAGAGTGTGCGTTTAATTAGGTTGTCATAGGGTTTGATAAACACCTACTGAGTAAACTGATGTGCAAGTTTGCAAAAGTGATTTCTATATTGTTTTTAAGCTCTTAATGGAATTAATGTAATCGTGGCCTTTTGTGCTTATCCATTTGTGTTACTTGCTTCTGTTTCCTTTTGATTTTGCAGATGCCTTCCTTTTCCTGCAGCTATGTGTACACATTTACATCACTAGAGATATATCTCGCCGGGTCAAAGAACTGAACCTTTCGCTTTATCAGTGAACAAGATGTTCCCAGTTCTGATGCTTTCTACTCAATTAAGCTATCAGTGTTTGGCTTGCAGAAGATGCACTGCCTGCCAGTAATTCACCAGCACAGCAGTTTTGTTTAAAAGTTAGAAAAACACTCGCTCATACCCAATCTTTGCTTCTTTTCAGACCATTTTAATGTTGCATCTTCCTATTTTGTATAGAAGATGTCTTGGCTCTTCTCCACGTTAACCAACCGATTAGATTTCTAAAATTGTAAACAAAAAAGAAAGTGAGATGCAAACATTCCAAGACTATATACACATAAAATGCATTAGCAAAAGAAACATCATCGAAATATTTCTAACAACACCACTCAGTAAGAATACAGGCATGCATCCTTGGCTTATACACACACTTCAAGCTCCTTTCAGAGTCAGTCAAGGAAAAAAATGTCCCTTAACTGTAGTCCATGTTTTGCATATGTGATAAACTGGAGTTTCAATGATACTGTTGTGCTGCATAACGCAAATATCATAATATGGCAAGAAGTGCTAAAATAACACATACTAAGGCAAAATTAAGGGGCATATTATCAAGGGGGTTTATCTCCGCTTTTTTGGCTTTAAAAGCCAAGAAAGCAGAGATAAAATTATTTCCCTATTACCTAGCTGTCGCTAACACCAGTTAGCGACAGCTAGTAGGAGATAGCGACCATCTTGGGCCCCACTTTGCATGTCAGTGATATTTATCACTAATGACATGCAAAGTGGGCGTGCCAAGATGTTAGCGACTGAAAACAGTCGCTAACATCGCTATCTCCTATTACCAACTTTTGGAGATATTCGCGCTAAGCGCAAATATCTCCAAAAGCTAACACCTGCCCTGAGCAGTTCTTAGCCATGTTATCCAATGGGAGGTGGATAACATGGCGAAGAGCATTAGCTAGGTAATGCATGAATATCGCGGACTTTTCAGCGATATTCATGCTTTGCGGCGATTTGTATCGCATTTGCGATAAACCTTGGTAATACCAAGGTTTATTTGCGGTAAAAATCGCCGCAGCTCAGCTGTAAATTTTTGTCTCTAACCAAGCAATAGCGATAATTATCGCTATTGCTTGGTAATATGCCCCTAAGAGTCAGGAGTAGACTTGCTTAGTTTCTGGGTGGCAGTAATTACCATTTCTTGCCAGCATCTCCACAAAAGTTTACTCCTATTACAAGTTCGGCCCCACAGAATGGGGAATAACTGTGTAGTCACAGATTTACCAGACATAAAACTGCACAGAATTCCCATTTCCATGGAGTTCAGTTCTCCCATATACCAATTACTCAAATCAAGTGGTAAATGGGAGATAGTGAAGGGGCTTCTGTCTGGGTCAGGGATGAAGGGATGGGGTCGGGAGAGTAGGGGTGGTAAGGGGAGGATTCGTTATGGCAGGGGGAGCATTGAATGACCCCCCCTTCTATAGAAAGATTTGAGGGTGGAACAGGGGGTGAGCCTTGACTGCTTTTGCAGCCAAAGCTTTATGCGAATTTAGACTGCAATACACACACTTAAGAAAATTAGGTGTGAGAACTCTGGGCCACTTGCGATCAGTCTTGGGGATACCACGCCAGCCGACTCATAATCAGCCATAGATAAAAGAAGGCAACAACTTTTTTACATTATTTGAATTTGCTAATAAAAAGGGATGCATGCACTTATTAGATGACACTGTAAGGAGATCTGGCCCAAAGTAGTCACTGGTAAAGCCTATTATAGGTTGGATGCAGGTTTACTATTTCTAAGTGACAGATAATAAACATTTTTAAAATATCTATACATTGTGAACACACAAAATCTACTGACAAAGTTACAAAATGGTGTAAACTAATGAATCTAGAAATTCAACAGAACACATAGATAAACCCTAAAAAGCAAGTACGCAATATACTGTAAGCCACAGAAATATATTTTCCTGTTTGCTTATTTACTTGTATATTTATGTACTTATCCATAAATGTAAGCTTTCTTTTATTCTAGTGTTTAAAAGATACAGGCAAAGTCTGTATCTTGATTTGTTTTGCATTTAAAGATTTTAGAGGATAACTGACCCTAACCCATGAATCGCAGGAGTAATGTCTGAATGCAAAGATGACAATTGGAAGGGCAAACCGGAGGCATTCAGTGCTTACTTGTGATTTGGAGTTAAGTGTTTTTATGTTGAAAGGTCAGTATTGTCTTCTGAAGTCGAGCAGGGATGTAGTTTGCAGTGGGATCAGCAAGGTGGCCCAGCATTCCACAAGGTCGGTATGATTAATGAAAGTGAAATAGCACCTTATTGGTTCTTGAAAATCTTGGAGATCTGGGACCCTCCAGCAACCCTCGATATTTCATTCACTTGTTTTGAGACAGGCCCTATGAACGAGTTTCATCATTTATCATCATTTGTATGTTTACATGACACCTGAAAGAATACTGCATTGTGGCTGGGCCGGCTCACCTAGAAACAGTCCCAGTCGAAACAAGAGATTTTAGACATTTCGTAGTAAAATTGTCGACCAGATAAACAAGATTTAAAAAGGCACTGTGCTCCAAATAAGGGCTGTTTCCCCAATTTCTATATTTCCTTCAATCAGATCAATGACAACAAGATTTCTAATCACACTCAAACTCAACCTGTTGTAATTTATTTCACAGCATTGATTACCCAGAACCAAATTGACAGGGTGCAAATAGCACAAAATCAAGCAACCGTGCTGCGGTCTGGGATTTCGAAGTCACTAGGGACATATCAAGATTATATTAAAGCGATTCGTTTCGCTTCCAATGCCATCCATGATTAAAAACACGATGCAGGACTGGTAAATAGTTCACAAGCAGAAAAAAAGCAGACTAGAGTTCAGACATGTTGAAGTTCATTGTATTTCTGATTTGAATTGCTGCGATGCTCTGCTTACTCATAGAATAAAAGTGCTCCCGTGATGGTTTATATGTGGCCACTTCTGCATCTTTAACCAACCCATGGCAGCATATGAGGAGGGGGGGCTGGAAAGAGTTGATCCTATGGCTGTTGCCTATTGAGTGGAAATGTGAATTTGCTGCTCTTGCCAGTTAATCCCGCATCTGCTGCAGAATTTGCAGAATTTAACAATTTGATGCTGTGTCTACCTCATACAGCTCAAAAGTTATTAAAATGGTTTTGCATGAGTGGGAACACTTGCTGATCTTTTCCACCTGTTTATTTTTGTGATCAGGCTTTTGAAGCATGATGATTTTGCCCAGACAGTATAAATATCACCATTGATGCAATGGATAGATCTGTGTTAGAAATAGGAACTGCTGGGCAACCTCGATGCAGAACTTGGTGCACAGGTGCGATGCGTCCAAAATTCAGACACCCTGAGTTGATGCTGCAGAAGCGAAACAGGTGCTCTGTCGATATTCAAGAAGTAGGGGAGTTGATGGGTCATTATTCTCCAGTCTTACAGAATGGCCTGCGTCGGAATGAGAGCCAGAGATGTCAGCGACAGAGTGCTCGGGACTCAGACTGAGGCAATCTTTCAGCCGCACAATAGGCGCTAAATTTATTGTTCAGCTGCACTGCAGCAAAGCATTGGTTCTTCAACAGTGCTGCATCAAGAAAAACTGGTGCTGGAGGTCGATGCATGGACTTTCTTCAGTCCTTTGCAGCAAAACCACATCTCAGGGCGTATAAGTGAAATTGGCACCCATGGCTGGTCAGAACCCCCAGCAGATGAGTTCAGGGGATGCAGATGAAGTCTTTGATGGCCCTGAGACTTCGTAACAGGAGGCAAGCACACAAAAGCCCTGGGAGAACCTTGACAAATAAAATACAGAAAGCAAAAGTCCAGTCCTTTCACTGCCAAAGACAGAAGCAGCAAGCAGTAGGCCAGTACAACACAACAAAAGCAGAGAGTCAGTTCTCCTTCTACAGCATCTCCAGCTCTTCTTGGCAGAATCTCTTCTTATTCTAGAAGTGTTCTGAAGTTATGTTGTCACAGCTTCAGTGCTTATACCAATTTCTTCCTTTGAAGTAGGCAAACTATAAAGGAAAGTCGTTGTAGTGCACAGGACCCTGCCTTTCCCTGACATGGCTCCAGACACAATACAGGTGAGTAGAGGCAGCTTTGTGTGAGGACAGGCACAGCCCTATTCAGATGTCTGTGACAACTCCTCCCACCACTCTAGCTCGGGAAGACCCATCAGCCTGGTGATGGGCCATGAGGATATGTAGGGCACACCTCAGCTCCCTTTGTGTGACTGTCTAGAGTGAATTCACAAACAGCCCAACTGTCATCCTCACTCAGACATGGATTCCAAAGGCAGACAGAGGCACAGAATGGTGAAGCAAGAACATTTTCACATTCCCAAAGTGGCATTTTCAAATATGCAACCAACTTCACTAAGAGATGTATTTTTACATTTTGAGTTCAGGAACCCCAAACTCCAAATCTCTTCCCAATTGAAAGTTACACTTGTAAGGCAGCTCGAATGATAACATATGGAAGAGATAGTCCTTGCTGTAGTGAAAAACGAAATTAGCAGTATTAAACTATCAGGACATGTAAAGCACATCAGTACATGTCCTACCTTTCAGAAACACCACACACTGCCCGTTGGGCAATCTTGGGCCTGCCTTAGGGGTGCTTGTACATATTGTAAAAGGAAAGGTTTGCACCTAGCAAGTGGGTGCCCCTGCCAGGTCGACATGGCAGTTTACAAATGCCCACAGAGCCATTGCAGTGGTGTGGTCTAGATACTCATGTTGGTGACAAAATCAGTGCTTCAGGTCCACTAGTAGCACTTGACTACAGGCCCTGGAATCAAATATGCCAATCATTGATAACCAATCATAATCACAATTAATACAGAGAGTATATGCATATTAGCATTAGTTAACTGTGGTAAAGTGCCCAGAGCCCGGAAGCCAACAAAAGCAGGTCAGAAAAATAGGAGGAAGAAGTCTGGGGATAACCCTGCAACAAGGGCCAGGTCCAACACAACCCTCTTCCAGCCTAAAGCCAGTGTAGACTAATCAATACCTTGATGGACTTCCCTGCTTAGGGTGATATAAAATGGACCCTGGTCCACACCAACAGGGGCACTTTCTAGTTCTATGCCTCTCTGGACCCAGTTAGATTTCTCTGTCCATACTCTCAGGGCACACTAAATTAACCCATGGGGATTCCTTCTCCTCACCTCTGGAGACCATCTGTGCAGCACCTAACCTTACTTTGCTCTCAGGTGTCTCCCTGTGGTCAGACATTACCTCCATGGACAACACAGTGGTGTGTGTCACCCCCAGGGTGTGAATCCTGTCTCCAAACCCACCAGTTTAGCAACACATAGTGGCCACTGGCAGCTGTTAGTGACAAGACCCAGGCCCTGAGCCCTAAGCTTTTCAGGGCTCTAAAACCTTTTTCGGTTCTCAGAGTGGGGGCAATAGCCCAGGTGGCTGTTACCCTTTTGACACTCACCCTCCCAGCAGTTCAGGGATGCTAACCTGCAACTGGTTTCCTGACCCAGGGTATGTACCCTTAGTCTGAGCAGTTGCCTGACATACAAGGACTTCTGGGGCAGTACACCTATCCCTCCAAGGGAAACACTTAATGTAGGTGTTGTGCACGAGTCTGTTGGACAACTGTCTGCTGCCCTCTGTTCCTCTGACAGTGCATTGAGCCTCCCCAAGCCAGAACTGGCCTCACCAGGGTCAGTCCTACTGTGCTCGGACCTCAGAGCCAGCAATTCCTGACCCACTTGTCCTTCCACTGGGGACTGTCTCCTCCTCTCCTCCACTTGAACCTCTGTAACGTTCCTTCTGAAGTGGTGCTGCCTGACAACCAGAACTTGTTGGATGCTCGTGACAGCCAACCCCCAGCTCTCTTGACACAATGGGGTCTCCCTCAGGGGGTGGCGTCCCTGTACTGACTATGTCTCCTCCTGGTCTTCCATCTGGGAATGCTCCAGGCCATGGGACTGAGTTTTGGGCAACCTTGGCCTGTGCCTGTCACCACCACTCCTCCAATCCTGAGAAGGGACATGAGACCCTCTGCCCATCTAACTACACTGGGACCTATCTGGGCTACAGCAAACCTCTCCACTTTCCTTGGTCGTGGAATACCTGAGCCACCCCTTTCAGCATCACTCCCAATAGCCTCTTCAGACCGTGACAGAACATATGCTCTCAGCACTGAAATGATACAGGCCCACACACGTGTTAACCTTAATACCCTTCACCCAACCATCCAGTGCCTTTATTAAAGTACCCCACATCACCCTCCTGAGACTAGTGAGACAGTATCTGACTGTCCTTAAAACTCAACACACAATCTTTTGGGGTGTCTCAATACTTCCTCACCATGTCCTTTATCATTGTGGAACCCCTCTCCCTGTTACTCTCTTCTATAGCCAATAGGGCATCCCTCCCATCACTAGGAATATGACTCCCCATGCCAGTTCCCCATCCACCTCCAGGACCCTGTGCCCCTCTGGAGCTATTGCATAAATCGTAACCCCCTGGTGTATGTAATCCCCCTCCTTAAAGTCATGCACCAAGTCTCTGGGTATGTGAACCTTTTCTGCAGTAATGCACATCACATTTTTGCTGCCACCATCTGAGTTAGATCCTTAAAGCGTAATTCTCTAATTCTCTACTCATGAGCTAAAATCATTTCTTTCTCTTCCATCTCGAGTTTTTCAAACTCTAACTGGAGCACTGTGACAACCGGAAAAGCAAAGCGATGTATTGGTTCCTTACTCCCAGGGGAGGTGATGCACCGATTCCTTACTGCAGAGCAGGGGAGGTGATGCATTGGTGTCTTACTCTCAGGGAAGGAGATGCATCTGTTCCTTCCTGTGAGGGGAGGTAATGTATCAATATCTGGGCACTCCTGGCCTAGGTTTCTCACTGCTGGGCAATATCGATGCAGAACATGGTGCCCAGGTTCAATGTGTTCAAAATCTGGATGAGCTGGCTCGATGTGGCAGCTGGAAAGTAGGCAATACTTTGATTTTCCAGCCACGAGGCAGGTGATGCATCAATTTTCCCAGCTGCAAAGCAGTGCCTGCATCGGAGTCAAAGCATGTGCCTGGGATTTCAGTGACACAGTGGTAAGGACTCTGGCTGCAGCAATATGTCAGGCACTGCATCAATTCTTCAGCTGCATCTCAGTGATGCATTGGTTTTCAACCGCACAACGGTGCTGCATCAGGAAACACATGCACTGGAGGTCAATGCATTCATTTTCTTCAGTCCTTTCCAGAAAGAACACCTTTAAGGGGCCAGAACTGGAATTGGCATCACTTGGCATAACAGAACTTCCAGCAGAGGAGGTCAGGGGCAGAAGATGTAGTCTTTTGGTGGCCCTGAGACTTCTTAACAGGAGGCAAGCACACACAAGCCCTTGGAGAACCTTGGCAAGCAGGGCACAGAAAGCAAAAGTCCAGTTCGTTCACTGCCCAAGTCAGAAGCAGCAAACAGTAGGCCAAGACAACAGAGCAACAGGCACAGTTGCAGTTCCCCTTCTACAGCTTCTCCAGCTCTTCTTCTTGACAGAATCTCCTCTTAGTCCGGATGTGTTCTAAAGTTATGGTGTCACAGCTCCAGTACTTACACCAGTTTCTGCCTTTGAAGTAGGAAAACTTTGAAGGAAAGTCTTTGCAGAGCACAAGATCCTGCCTTTCCCTGGCGTGGCTCCAGACACAATACAAGGGAGTGGAGACGGCTTTGTGTGAGGACAGGCACAGCCCTATTTAGATGGCAGTGACAACTCCTCCCTCCACTCCAGCTCAGGAAGACCAATCAGCCTGGTGATGGGCCTTCAGGTTATGTAGGGCACACCTTAACTCTCTTTGTGTGACTGTTTAGAGTGAATGCAGAAACAGCCCCACTGTCACCCTCTCTCAGATGTGGATTCCACTGGTAGGCAAAGGCACAAAATGGTAAAGCAAGAAAATGCCCATTTTCTAAAAGTGGCATTGTCAAACAAGGAATTTAAAAAACAACTTCACTAAAAGATGCATTTTTAAATTGTGTGTTCTGGGATCCCAAACTCAAAATCTTCATCTCTTCCCAATTGGAAGTCACACTTACAAAAGAGTTTTTAGCTCCAATGATAACCATTGGAATAGATAGTACTTGCAATAGTGAAAAAAGAAATTGGGTATATTTCACTATCAGGACATGTAAAGCACACCAGTACATGTCCTATCCCATGGGGCTATCTTTGGCCTGTCTTAGGGGTGCCTTACATGTAGTAAAAGAGAAGATTTGTGGTGGCAAGTGCACTTGCCAGGTCGACATGACAGTGTACAATTGCCCACACAGACACTGCAGTGCAGTGCAGATCCGAGACATGGTTAAAGGGCTACTCATGCGGGTGGCACAATCAGTGTTGCAGGCCCACTAGTAGCATTTGATTTACAAGCCCTGGGCACATACAGTGCACTTTACTAGGGTTTTACCAGTAAATCAATTATGCCAATCATGGATAACCATTCATACTCACAGTTTACACTGAGAGCATATTAACCTTAGCAGTGGCAAAGTGCTCATAGTCATAAAGCCAACAAAAACAAGTCAGAAAGAATAGGAGGAAAACAGCAAAAGGTTTGGGGATAACCCTGCAAAAAGGACCAGATCCAACAATCTGCTTCTAAAGTCATTGTAGTATGAGCCAAGGGTAAACCAAAGCCAAACACGGTATAGAAAATAATTAGACTGTCCTGACTAAATTAGGGGGACTGTTTAAAAAAACTCACACACATAAGCATGTTTGCTGCTGAGTGCAATTTTATATATGTTTTACACAATTGATTTCCCTCTGTGAGGTAGAAATATCAGTATTATTTAAATAGGGCTCTTGGATAACAATCTTTTTAGTTGGATGTGCTAAGCGTGCATTGTTTTCCTTCCTAATATTCCAATGTAATTCCATAGTACAGGTTGACCACACAATATTTTGAACAAGTTACCTTTACACACATATTTTGCAAATTATTTGCATTTCCTTACTTCATTATTTAGTCAGCTCACTTTTAAAATGTAGCCATCCATTATTACATTATTGCAGTAGCCCTTTATATATGGCACTTCAGACAACAGGCAAAGCAATGCAGACACAGCATTCCTAGAAACTAGGGACCTCATTTGTGTTTTTTGTTGTTGTAGGGCAGCAAAGCAGGCCTTGCTGCTGCTCTGCCCTATATTACTAGGGCAAATTCACGGCTACCCTAAGTGTAGTGAATTCATGATAATAGGGCACACTACCTATTTAAAGGTGCACCATGGCACCAACAGGGTAAGTGTGTCCTGTTTGAGATGCAGACCCTAGATCCATAAGTGGAAGAATCATTGAATAAAAGTCTTCATAGTATGTTCATCTTTAGTAACCATTGTGGCCAAATAAGAAAAATCAAACAAAATCTATCTTCTCAGGTCTTTATCACCACTGCAAAAGTTAATGGATGACACCATATCATGACATGACAGAGAATGTCCTCCTGAAGCACACCTTGTGTATTTCACATTACTGTACGAATATCCTCTTTCAGATTTTGCGTGCAGCACCCATTAATGGTAATCTTTTGAAGTGTTTTTTTATCTGTGAATTATGTGTTAATGAGAGAATGGATGGTGTGTTAAATTAATTTGGGAACTCTAGAGAGTTCCACATCTCGTTAGATCCAGTAATCCTTTGTAGGATTGTTTTTTAGCATATTTTAACACTATTGATTTAGACAGTTAGTTTATACTCCCTTTGATCTTGCCTCACACTGATGCATGTATAGTTCGTACTTAATGCTTCACATAAAGGTTTATCACTCATGTTATTAGGCAGGGGAAAGGGACATTGCTGACTTTGTGGGGGGTTCTGAATGATGTTGCCAATGTGATAGCTGTAGGCCATTCATAAAATCCTCCTGAACAACTGCAACATAGGGTGAGTTGTGAGGCACCCACATGATTAAGCTACCATCACAGGTTTTCTCTGTATTCGGAGAAATCAAAAGGCACAAGATTTGCTATTGCTCAATAACTTGCCTATATTTGATAAATTTTCCAGGAGTATCAGAGCTATGTTTTCCTCAAACAATTCAACCTCAAAGTGCATTAATCAGTTGTTAAACCTGTCATCCTTAGGGTGATGTCCCCCAAACCATTCTGCCTGCTAACCTCCTCTTTTTGCTGTATATTTTTGTTGGCCTTAGGACTCTAAGCACTTTGGCACTGCTGACCAGTGCTAAAGTGCATGTATTTCCCCTCTAAACATGGTGACAATGGTGTATACCCAATTGGCAGATTTAGTTTAAACGTTAGTCCCTTGTAAAGTGGTACACCAAATACACATGGCCTGTAGCCTAAATGCTACTATTGGGCCTACAGTACTGATTATGCCACCTACAAACGTAGCCTTTTAAACCTATCATTGAAAGGCCTGTGAGTGCAGTTTACTGCCACTTCGTCTTGGCATTTAATACCACATGACAAGCCTTAAAGGGACCTTTTATTACAAATATAGTCACTCCTAAGGTAGATCCTACGTAGCTCTAAGGGCAGGGTGCTGCGTAAGTAAAATGAAGGACATGCATTTCTAAGTTTCACATGCCCTGGTAGTGACAAACACCCAAGTTTGTTTCCACTATTTTTAGGCATACTTCCCTCATAGGCAGGCATTGGGAATTCCTTAATACACCTGTAAGCTATAATGATTAGAGAGAAGTACCTGCATCATGTTTCATATCTCTAAAATGGTAATGATAAGTCATCTTTACTGGTAACGTTTATTTATTTATTTCTTTATTTGTTTGTTTGTATAGCGCTAGAATCAACTCCCCAAGGAGTATCTCTGCCCTTAAGCGGACTCTGAGGGGAGGTTGAGGATCCTGACGTACTTAATAGGTACAGAACAAGAAGGTCTTTAACATTTTTCTGAATTTTACATGTTCTGGGCACTGTCTAAGAAATGTAGCAAACAAAAAAGGAGTATCACCATAAAGATTAAAAAAAATCTTAATGGGATGTATGTTGGAGAAAATGAAAAAATCTTCCTTTTTAAAAAAACCCTCACTCACCAACCTAGTGGTGACATGCTTCATCATCGGGGTCCACCCTGATGACCAACTGTCACCAGGGTGTGCTTCAACACCTGAATTACAGTGGAGCTGGTTTGTGTTTGAGTGCAAAAAAAGGATGTTAAAAATTGTCCTAGTTTAAACTCAAGAAATATATTTTATTAGTGCGCAACTGGACAATATTAAAAACAATGTGGAGATACTTTGAGGGTAGTTACGACCAAGAGTATCTCTGCAAGTGGTCTGGTCCTGAATTTTGCATGTTCTGGGCACTATCTAAGAGAAACAGGAAGTTCGTTCCAGTAGAATTTAACATTACTATTTTAGAAAAGCCACTTTTAGAAAGAGGGGATTTCACTATTCTTGCTGCTCTGTGTGAGTTGTACCCTGTCTCCAATACACGTCTGGGGTAGGTGACAGCTACACTTTGTGCTTTCCCCTTTAGACAGCCGCAAACACAGGAATAATGGGCTTACCAGTGAACCTATCTACATTCGTCTGCATTTTGATTGCTCTTCCTGGGCAGGAAAGGGGGGGACTGACACCTACTGTCAGGGTTTAGATCGGTGTGCGCCTACCTGAACTGCAATTCCCATGATTCTTTGGCCCCGAACTACAAGTCCCATGAACCTTTGCGGCACAGCAGGATATAGCGGGGCGGGACTGGAAGAACGGGGCTGGTGATTTTGGCAGTGCTTGCGGGAGCGTCTGGTTCCCGATGTCCCTGGATCCTGTCAGAGCCTTGGGAGGAGAACACGGATTCCGTTCTTACCTGGGAAGGAATCGTTTGGGTAATGTGTGTTCGCGCTGGCAATGCGCGTTGCTTTGGTCTTCTGTAACGGCTCGGGGCTAGTCCGCATGAGTCCACCAGCGCCTCACGGCTGCGAGGACTGAAAAGGAGACTACTTGAACACTCGTGAAGAGTGCCTTATTTGTTTGGACACTTGGGGGTGTTACTTTAGATATTCAAGTGGCGGACTGCAGGGGGGAGTCCTCCTTTATTGCCGTCATGAAAACATGACGTTGTATGTATATTCATAACCTTGTGGATTACAAATACCAAAGCGGATGGCAGTAGTGCAGGAACTACACCATGCCGTGTTTGGTTTAACTTTGATACTTGTTGTGCGGTCTTTGGCACTTTAGTACTTCTTATTGCAGAGGAGGAATCTGCTTGCAGTGTTTATTTACGCTTCTGTGACAGTTCATATTTGGATTTAAGTACCGGTTCTCCATTGCCTTCGGGAGTAGTTTCTCTGAGGTTTCGCTTTATACATTCGGGGTATGTATTTAGTGAGAGCATTTGCTTTAGGAAGTGTAGCGTTTCATTACCTATGTTAATAGCACTCATTGTGTTGTTCAGGGCAGGAAGGAAAACAGAAGATACAGCTTTATGAAGGTTAAGACACAATGCTTACTACAGGTGAATCATACTGCCCTCCATTTAGTGAGAATGTAATGAGAGTAGGGTTAAGAATATTATTAACCAGTTGTGTGTGTTTTTCTTTCAACTTCTTTTTCCCCGTGTTGCGTGTTTATCTAGGTTCCTGATCGATACTGTGACCTTATGCCCCTATTCGGCTATAAATCTATTTATTCTCTATATTGGCATAACCGTTCAAGTGCGATTTTCAGAAAAGTCATCTCTGGCCTCACACGAACAGAGCCACATTCCAGCATAGCTCTCTGACACTTCCTTTGCGACCAATTAGTGCAATGACAGAGCAGAAGTCACTATCTGATATTCTTAGATTAACACTCCGAGTTCTTCAACAAGATAAAAACTCAGCAAACCTGGAAATCCCCGCTTGCTGTGTTTTGATTAGTAATGGAACTCTAATGAGCAACTGATAACTATCACTTCCTAGTGACATCTTTAATTGACGTCTTATGTCCAGCAAACTTGCGTCAAACCCGGCACCTGTCAGGTATAAATATTACCAACATTGCCTTAAGCAATGAGCTACTGTTGTTGTTGCTAGCTGTCTGCAAGACCCCGTGTTGGTGAAGCTAGCACCCTGTCGCTGCAGCCTGCTGTCCCCTTGGTGGTGAAGCTACTGATACCATTATCGCTGCTAAAGCGCGAACGATGGTGCAGAACGCTTAGGAGCTGAACAGCCGTTCCTCTGCGAAGACATCCAGCAGATTCCAGCTGCCCGCGGACGCTCTCCCCCCTCCTTCCTCGACGCGCTGAAGAAGAGCTGCTGCCTTTCTCCTGCAGAGAAATCCAGCTCCGGCGTTTCCGGTCTACCCTTGCGGGTGACTGGGATATCGAGAGTGACCCCTGAAGGAGATACCAAACCTCCATCATTTTATTCAGAGGTATGGTGTTGACTAAACCCTTAGACGAGAATTCTTGAAGCAAACCTTGGCAAAACCAACTTAACTTAAAGCTACTTACTTACTCCCCTTCCACGTGTTAGGCTTAGGTCAGGCACACTGGGGTAGGCATAGTTAGAAGCCCCAGTTGAGTATGTTAGCCTAATGTATATATGACTGTATATATGTTTTATTACTTTTAAACCATTGTATGGCTAAGAAACCATATCAATGCTTTTACAGTATTATTTCGCAATGCTTATCTTACTGTACGTACTTTTTATCATAACAAGTCTTGCAATTGTGGCAATGCATTTCTCTTGTACGAGAAGAAAGAATGTTCAATAAATGTTAACCCTTTATTGACAAACACCAGTCTCTCTATTCTCTACATCTTGTGAAAGTAAACTGCACTAGACTGACTGAGTGAAATACCTGTCTATTGTTTCACACGACCCTAGAGATTGACTCTTGATCTGAGGAGCAAAGTTGTCATGTTGCACGGTTGTTGGAAAGCTGAATCCCTTCTTGTCTGTGCCAGGGAAGCTGATCACTTCCCATGCAGAGAAGAAAGTTTCCAGTGACCTCTGAGCTAGTTGGTAACACACCCAATTAAGTTTAGCATAGTCAGTGGAGGCCTGGAATATAAGCAGTTCCACGTCGATACTACTGTTTATGTTATTCCAATGCGCAGGGCCTAGTGGGAAACTAGGAACTACACTACATGGTGCCCAACCGTTTGGTAAGGCGATAAACTAACGCAAGACGTTAGAGTAACTCAGTCGTGCATATTTCACACAGACCCCTTTCTCCCGTAAATACTCCAATAGACGTCTGGAGTGGGTGAAAGGTTAAAATCCGCCCGACCTTAGTAGGAAGAGATTCCTATGTAAAGCTCTGGTTTATTCAACGTTGAAGGATACAGTGTTCCAAAATATTGTGCACCTAATCTTTGTCTCCTTGGAGACCTACTCTGCAAACCTTGCATTTTAACAATGCCAGGAGTAAACGGAACCACTGGGGCCGCAGCAGATGCGACTCAGCAAGGTCCCGAACACACAGACCCGGATGCTATTATCATCCCGGTCCACTTAAGAAGATCTATAACTTTAAAACTTATAGAGAACGGACTGACACCTCAAGGTGGTACAGTAATTTTCGTGATAGAGGCTCACGAGTATCGGCAGACAGAGGTATTCTATTCATGGATAAACTTTCCAGCGGTAAACGCTATAACAAAAGAGTTTCACTATTACAAAATAGAGAAACCTCCGGAAGAGTACGCTCCTTTCGAGGAGATTGAAATTCCACTTAAATTTCAAGAGCACCTGCTCTGGTTTAATGGCGCCCTAAAACACAATGATCACATAACTAGGCTCTGTCCACTAGGTAGACCAGGAGCCACGTGGCCGGTTCTAGCCAGCTACACACCACATCCTGACATTGTAAAAATGTCAAAGGAAGAGCTGTTAGTACAGCTCAAAACACTAATTAAAATACATAGGCACTTAGTCCAATATGTAATGCGGACTGCAACAGTCCAACCAGCTGTTAATATACCACAGCTGACCCCTCATCAGGGGAACACAAATAAAATTACACCACAGAACATACAGTCATGTCTTGGTAAAACACCCGTAAAACGGGAACAAATTCCTTTCTGGTTAGCACAGAAAATCACTCAAATAGAGACAGTATTTCCTGATACTACCCCTATAGAGAAACACAGAATCTTGACCATCTGCCTTCCAATGGGAATCGCACCACACGTGGAGGACTGCGACACTTGGGGTACAGTCTTTGCTTCCATCTACACAAAAACACACGGTGTTCCGTCTATGGCGGTAATACCAGAAGTGCTAAAACAGATTCAAAATGAATACGGTCCAGAGCCCGCTTTAAATCTAGGTATGAAATTACTGAAAGACTTCAAGCAGGTCTCGGCTATATTATTAGCCAACATTAAAGGAGAAGCAGCATCTGTGGCGATCCGCCAGAAGTTGAAGGAAACAGATATAAAAGATCCTGTTGAGCTTGCAAAAATCATAGAAAAGTGCTATGAAGAATTAGGTAGAGACAGCTTGGGTGGGAAACCGGTAAAGCCCCAACTGCTCGAAAATCCTGAAAAATTATTTATTAAAAATAATTCAAACACTCCTAAAAAGAGCTGGGATGGAAATAAACAATCCACTCCCAAGGAAAAAGTTTTCCAGTCCAGAGGAAGGTCTCCTCGACGGAGGGAAAGAACTCCGACTCGAGAACGCCAGTCTCCCCAGAGGGAGCCCCCTGAGAAAAAATATAACCTTAGAAATAGGGATAATCTGAAAAAACCTGATAGATATCAAAGTATTGATACACGTCCCTCTCGATCTCTTCCACAGAATTCGGAAAGAAGAGGACGGTCAGACCCAGGAGAGCACACCAAGTCCAAAGACAAGGAACCTGCTCAAAATAAGAAATCACAATTTCAGAAAAAGAAGGTAGCCAGTATTAGAGTAATCAACCATGCCGAGAATACTGAGGACACAGTTGAAAAACGGGGAGTGGGCATTGACAATGTTGGACAGTGCAGCAGAAATCAGTATAGCGCGCAAGATCTTGATGAGTCATCTGGAGACAGTGGACACGAATGAATACATTCAAGTTGAAACTGCCGACACCAGACTTAGCGAGCCCCATAGAATATACGAAATAACATTGCGTATAGAGGGTGATAAGACTAGGAAAATAAAGGGTCTATTTTGGGATAAGCTCTCAAAAGGCTATGATATTCTGTTAGCTGGAAAAGATTGGCCCCCAGAGTTTGTCAGGGAGTGCCCTCGTGGTGAAGAAGTGATTATGCCAGCCTTCTCGAATAACATTCCGATTCACAAAAAATATACATATGCAAGGAAATGGGCAGTAGCCCAGGCACCTGCATTATATAAAAATCATGTAGGATGGGATGAGGATTCACCTCCTCACAAAATCCAACTAAAAAGTGAACCAACTGCCCAACGGCAGTATCCCATAAAGCAAGAAGCTAAAAAACAGGTCAGGGAGATCTTAGATCAACTTGAATACCAGGGGGTGATTGAAACATGCACCTCTCAAATGAACAATCCTTTGTTTCCTGTCTCCAAGCCAGACAATTCATATCGTCTAGTTTTGGACTCCTTAATACATGTTGCAAAACTTTTGCAGTACAAAACTCGCATAGTGCAGCCCTAATGAATAATATAGTTAGGAAAAAATATAAAACGACATTAGACATATCTAATGGCTTCTTTTGTCAAAACATTGCACCAGAAAGCAGATATTTGACCGCTTTCTCTGCATTTGGGTCGCAGAAAAAATTCTGTCGACTCCCACAGGGGTTCAAGAACAGCCCAGGACTATTCTCAGCTAGGGTAACAGAGTTACTACAAATCTATGATGATGAGGCATTATCTTACGTAGATGATATTTATCTCACAGACGACGACTTGGATACTCACTTGAAAAGAGTGAACACCATAATACTTGGGTTCGCAGCAGAGGGTTACAAATTCAACTTTAAAAAGTCTCGAATTGCCCATCTGACAGTACTATTTTTAGGGTACGAATTATCAAGTGAAGGGAAAAGCCTAGCAGACAACTTCTTAGAGAAGTGCGCTGTACTCCAAGCTCCAAAAACGCTGAAGAATTTACAATCCATTCTAGGTTTTCTGAATTTCGGAAGAACTTACATCCTAAATTACGCAGAGAGGGTTAAACCTCTCTACGAACTAATTAAACCTGATTTTAAACAAATCAATTGGACTCAAAAACACACAGAAATTTTGAGATCACTGCAAACAGACATGTTAGCAAAAACAAAATTAGATACACGTGACAACACACGCGATCTTGTAATCCGAGTCATCCCAGGAAGATGGGGATTCACGTACCTGACCTCTAATGAGGGAGAAAAGGTACCAATAGCTTACAAATCACATTTGTACACAAAGGCTGAAATAAAATTCAGTTCAACTGAGAAAATTCTAACTGCGGTTCAGACTGCTGTAGAGAAAGAAAGGCCCCTAGCACAAGGTAAACGAATAATAATCGTAACATCTATACCGGCTTTAGAAGCGGTAACTAAAGCAAGCATTCCTAATGCTAAAGCTTTGCATCCGAGATGGATTCAGTGGGTTAATTCTCTTGCTGCAACAGACGTAGTTTACGAATTTGATCCTAACTTAAAAACACAGGAATTTTTACAATATGAATATGAATGTCCTCTGCCAATTGAAATCCTGCCTCTCGAAGAATACAGAAGTATTATATATACTGACGGATCAGCACAACCCGCAGTTGGGGGTAAGCAAGCTTACAGTGCTGCGTGCGCGATTGTAAAAGGTCGCTGGCACAAAGGAAAATTCAGACCACTGGTCACTAAAACACAATCTCTAGGAGATTGCTCGGCTCAACGAGCTGAATTAGTAGCATTTAAGATGGCGCTAGAAAATACCGATCGCGAATTCCCCACACTAATAGTGTGCGATTCTTTTTATTGCGTACAATCTTATAATGAATACTTGCAGAATTGGGTGGAAAATGGTTTCAAAGATGCGAAAGGTGGCACAATAAAGCATAAAATGCTTTGGGAACAGGTAGTTCTTTTACAGAAAGAACTACAAAAGACTCACGTGATACATACACTGAGTCAACAACGTGATGGCGTTCACGTTGCAGGGAATTCATTGGCTGATGAAGCCGCGAAGGCAGCTGTGCAAATGGCTTCCGTAGCTGCGATAACTCGGTCACAAACAAAAATAGACAGCGATATTCTACAAGCTGTCAGTGCGTCAGTAAAAAATTATAAGAAAACACTTCCAAAAGGTTTTCCAGAAAAGTACTTATACTTGACGGATACGAATAATGTTCCTTTTGCTCGAATCCCTGGAGTGGGGGATAGAGTAATTCCAAACAGGGAACACAGGTTAGGACTAATCAAAGCGGCACACGAAGGGCTTGCTTCTGCACACGCTGGCGTTTCCGCAACAATATCACTATTAAAACAGAGATATTGGTGGCCTCGCTTGAGAATACAAACTAAAAAGTATGTATTAGAATGCGACATATGCCAAAGGATAAAAGTATCAACAGTAAAACGACCAGCGCAGACACCCCTTCTCATCTCGGATAAACCATTTGCATGCGTTTACCTGGACCACTGTGGTCCCCTAGAAAGGGACGGCAACTATAGATATATCATGGTAGCAGTGAATTCCTGTACGAGGTTCATATGGATGTGGCCCCAGCGCTCGGCTGACGCTAGAACGGTTATAAAAGATTTGCGAGTCTTTATCGGCACATACGCAATTACCACGTTCCATTCTGACCAGGGTCCTGCTTTCAGCTCTCGAGCTTATAAGGAGGCCATGGCTAGCATGGGAATTGGGTTGCGGTATTCTTGTCCGTCGCACCCCGAAGGGAACAGTGTGGTAGAAAGAAAAAACCGTGACATAAAGCAATCTATAACAGCGAAGGTATTAGGTTCAGGCGCTGGGTGGGTCAAACATTTAATAAGTGTCCAGACTAGTCTTAACAACATGCCAAGAAATTCTCTAAAAGGTTTCAGCCCATACGAACTATTGTTCGGAATTAGAATGCGTATTCAGGACCTCGATAGTCAGATGTCAGTGGTACAAGAAAAAGCAACAAACTTTGACATCAAAGATCGTTTGGCTGTTTTACAGGAACTGAATGAAACAAGAAAATCCTTAAGCAACATAAAGTTAAAGCAACAGCCAAGTACCACTGACGAGGCACCACCAGCAACAGCCCCAGCAAGGCCTTGTCAGACTGGTCAGCTTTTAGAACAGAATTTAAGAGGGTTTTTGACCGAAGGGCTACGTCGTTTAGCGCTGACAGAGAACTCCTGGAATTGAGGCAGGGTAAGGGAGAACTTGTTACTTACTTGACTGCGTTTAACAGGCTGGTGGCCGAAGCGGAATGGCCAGAGGAGAAAAGGATGTCCCTTTTTTACCAGGGGTTGAAAGAGGATTTAAAGGATGTGATGGCACAGGTAGATCCTCAGCCTAATACGTATGTTGATATGGTGAATCTGGCGTTAAGATTGGATAGTCGTATGCCAGAGAGAGAGAGTAACAGAAGAAGATGGGAAAGAGGAACGTATAGTTTTGAAAGAATCCCACGTAAGATAACGGGGGGATCAGAGACCAATCCTGAACCTATGGAGATCGGAGCACTCAGGGCCCCTTTCTCAAGAGAAGAGAGGGAAGTAAGGAGAGTACAGGGCTTATGCATGTACTGTGGGAAGAAAGGGCATTACGTTAGGGAATGCCCCTCCAAACCCAAGACTTCGGGTAGTGTCAACAGGTTTAAGAAAGTGGCTGTATCTACGACTGTGCCCGAAACAGAACAGACGGAAGACATCAAACCCCGGGCCAAAGGGGGACATGAATGGAAACTCACCTCACTGTCCTCCATAGGACAAGATGAAACTGAATTGCATCTTGTGATTGTCATGACAATTGAATGCGAACAAGAGCAACATCAGGTTATGGTGATGTTGGATTCTGGAGCAACAGGCAATTTTATAGACGATGGCTTAGTAACACGTCTAGCCTTGCCTCGTGTTCCTAGGGAGAACCCCAAAGACGTTTTAGCGGTTGATGGGCAACCGTTAACATCGGGTCAAATAACTGAAAGAACCAGTGAGGTGGGTTTGTCTCTGGTGTTGCAGGTATATGTGCATTCTGAGAACTTGACACTGAACATTATCGCTGCTTCCCAGTATGAGGTCATTTTAGGCATGCCTTGGTTGCGTAAACACAATCCTGTGGTAGACTGGAAGACGAAAACATTCCATTTTGTACCCAAGGTTTGCCAGGATCACTTAGTGCCATGTGTTCCGGCTCATGTTGCGGTGTTAACTACCCCTTTTTTGGCAGCTACCGCTGCAGAAACGGATGTTCAACTACCCATTGAATATAGGTCTTATAGGGATGTGTTCAGTGAGACTAAAGCGGAAACCTTACCTCCCCACAGGGAGTATGAGTGCCGCATAGATTTGGCGGAAGGGTCCACGATACCAACATGCAAAGTATACGCCTTGTCTGTGTCTGAAACCAACCATTTGAAAGAATACATAGACCACTACTTACGTTTGGGGTTCATCAGGCCTTCCCGCTCTCCAGCTGCATCCCCACTGTTTTTTATCGCAAAATCCACTCACTGATGGCAGAGTCCAGCAGCACCAGAAGAAGATGAAGGAAGTCATTTATGCCCCTGAGACTTCTAAAACAGGAGACAAGCCCCAACAAGTCCTTGGAGTCATTCTAGTATCAAGTTGGTGGGCCCAGTCCTTATCATCAACAGTGCAAGATGAGCATGCAGTAGGGCAGCTCTGCAAAGAAGAGAAGCAGTTCCTTGGAACAATACCTCACAGTAAAGTGGCAATCTTTACAGCACAGCAGCCTTCACTCCAGCACAGTTCTTCCCCAAGTCCAGTTGTATACTGATTTGGGAGGGTCAGAGCCCTAGTACCTATGCCCAAAAGAAACTTTGATACAGGGGTGTCTTTAAGGTAACTCTCTGAAGTGCACAAGGATGCAATTCAGCCCAACCCTGGCTCCAGACTACCAGTGGGGGGGGGGGGTAAAGCAGCCCATTGTGTGAGAGCAGGACATAGCCCTTTCCTGCCCAAAAAGGTTATCAGTATGTACATTAATGCAGGTGAATCTCTTCTCACACACAATCCTTTATGTGTTGTGGATATCTAGAGGGAAGCACAAAAAAATGTCCACTTTATAAAAGTGACATTTCTAAAATAGTAATGTGAAGTTCAACTTCACTAAAAGGAGGATTTATGATTACAATTCTAAAAGTGCCAGACATGACAAAGTTACTCCTTTCTGATAAGGAATTACAACTTAAAAGTACATAAGGGAATTCCCAATGCTAGCCCATGAGAGGAGTAGGCTTCAAAGTAGTCACAAATGAAAAAGGCTTTTGTCACTACCAGGACATGTCAAACAAAAAAGTACTTGTCCTACCTTTTACTAACACAACACCCTGCACAAAGGGCTACCTAGGAACTACCATAGGGGTGACCTATGTGTAATAAAAGGGGAATTTCAGGCACCGCAAGTAGTTTTAAATGCCAAGTCAAAGTTGCAGTAAACTGCACACTCAGGCCCTGTAGTGGTAGCCCTGGGCCATGGTTAAGGGGCTGCTTATGTGGGTGGCACAAGCATTGTTGCAGTCCCACTAGTAGCATTTCATTTACAGGCCCTGGGCACATGTAGTGAACTTTAATAGGAACCAGAAATCCCAGTACTGACATCCAATCACACATTCACTTAGATTCGTGGTCACACAGCTGAATTACTGTGATCATCATTTATTTGATCAATTGTGAAAAAAAACATTTTAATCGGTTTAGCACAATCACAAATAATTTGAGATGTTTTACATGTACATAACATACATTATCAAACACATTAAAACCAAGGAAGGAAAGGCTCCTAGGAAGAAAGATGAACCCTGGCTGTTTTGTGAGTGTACAATTACCTAGAGTCACGTTTTGTCCTGCTTTGGAATTTCGGCATTTTGAATAAGGCAATTCATAAGAGTGCTCAAATGTCGTGAATCCTGAGGAGAACCCTCAAAAAGAGAAAGGGTTTAAAATGCGTTGACTACTGGAGCTCAGTACTACTGGGGTGCATAGGAGTAATAAATACTCCCTGAGTTTCATTTAGGCACTATTTGGTCATAGCCCACTTAGTTAGGTGCTACAAATGGTGATATAAGAGAATAAAATAAATCAAGTTGCATTTTCTACAATTCATGTTTTGTTGTATATGCATTGTATTTATGATGCACATCCAAAACATTGTTTTTGATTTTTTTGGTTATGTTTCTTCTGTATATGTAAAACCGTCTGACATTGTTTGTAATTATATTTTTCAAAATTGCCAAAATAAATGGTGATCACAGTAATTCACAGTAATTCAGTTGTGTGAAAACTAATTGAAGTGAATGTGTGAATGGGTGTCAGTACTGGCAATTCTGGTGTTGTTTGAGTTTTTTGGGGCCTAGCCTTACTGACTTTGGACCCAACCCTGTATAATTTATACAAATTTCTGAAAAGGGCATTTTCAAGGTTGTGACTTAAAATACGTCGTTACCATTAAAGAGGATTTTAAATTAAAATTCCTAAGACACCAAAGCAGTTAACATTATTTACCTCCCCAAACAAAAGTTATCACTTAATAAATGAAATAAGGAAACCTGATGTTATTCTATGGGAGTGGTAGGCCTCACAGAAGTGAAAAATGGACTTGTGAGTTTTTCACTACTAAACCTTAAAGTACATGTGCCACTTTTTAAATGCAATGCACACTATCCTATGGACTGCTTAGGGCCTATCATAGGGTGACATATATATTAAAAACAGAGTTTTAGGCTTGACGGAAAGTCAAAAATGCAGTTTAAAACTGCACAAAAGCCACAATGGCGACCTGAACAATATTGTAAGGGGCCTCTTAATTAGGTGGCACAATAAGTGCTGCAGGCCCACTAGTAGCATTTAATTTACCAGCCAGGAGTATATGGTATACCACTTTACCAGGGACATAAGTAAATTAGTGTTGGACCTGACCTCCTTAGGGGAAATTACCCTGAAACTTTTTTTTTGCTTCTTCCTCCTAGTCTTTGACGAGTCTCTCTGCATAACCTTAGGAAACTGAGCTCCTTTCCACTGTACAGCAGACGGAAGATGCATGCAGTCGCCTCACCAGCATTGGGCAGGCAGCACATATAGAATGGGTTTAGGTGTTGTACCTCAGTGTGCGCTGTAAACAGGTACACCACATACCTGTGGTGGGTACGGCACTGGCTAGGAGTGGGAGTGTACCACCCACTGAATAGCCCTCAACCCTATATTGGCCCTTCCAGGACAGGTCAGTGGGGTGACATTGCTCCCCTGCCTATGATTGCATCGCTTTTGCCTCAGGGAACCCTGAGTGGGTCGTCCCATACAATGAGGGCTCCCCCATAGGGAAGCCCTGACATGCACCACGGAGGTGGTAGGCTGCAGACCAGGCAGACACATATGGATGTGCCCTCCCCAGGTAGGGAGGACCCCCAAAATAGGGCTTCCCCTGCCTTAGAGTTCGGCTCTACCCATGGATACTCCAGGGGTGTTGCCGATTCTCTGGAGGGTCTCAGGGCCCTGCAAACATCTTTCCTGTCAAAGTCGTGTGGAAGTGCATGTGCCAGCCTACTCAGATTAGGAAGAGATGCTGACATGCTATTCTGAAACATGTGCTGGTCTGCCAGTGCAGACTGAGGTGTGTGCACAGGCCCTGATGCTTTTTCAGATAAGTGTCCCACCTGCAGTGGAATACTGGAGGATGCGCTATGGCACCTGTGGCATTTTGGATAGTTGCCCACACTGCCAACATGGACTGAAGAGCGTATACCTGCATCCCCAATGTTAGGTCTGCCAGTGCAATCCTGTGTGTGCACGCATGCATCCATGGTGCTAGAGGAAAGACTCCTGGCCTGGTGTCACTGGCTGGGAGTGTACAATGGCACCCGGAAGTGGGTCCATCCAAGTCCAGTGATTCCAAGCAGGGTGGTGTGTGCACTCCTGCAACAAAGGTGCTATGTCCTCAGTAAGGCATGAGGCAAGTGTGTCCTTGCTGCGTGAAAACACACGCACCCTCCCTTTCCATGCTGGGAAGTGGTTATAATTCCATTTTCTGAAACACAGGCTGATCTGTCTTTCCAGAATGGTTGACACCCACTGTTATCTATCATGAGAAAACTCATGGGCAGCATGCCATTAAAGGCTGCTTTAGATACACACTTGCACCTATTGTGTCAATGCAGGCTTGTGTGTGCGCACAGACACTTGCATTACTTAAACCTGTGTCCAATCTGTGGTGCTGATTTGGGCAGGTGCACTTCAATCACTGGTGCTGGAAGCTATGTGTTCCTCCTGCCATTGATGATCGGTGTGCGAAGTAGCACATGTGCGCCCAGTTAGTGATGCATACCTATTTGTGTTTTCACTACCTATGAGTTCTGCTATTTCCATAGGTTAACATGGAAAAGTGATTGACAATAATTTGGACTGTCATAGTGGATGGCAGTGGAGCAGCCTCATGATGTTTGATATCAATGGACTCACAGTGCCAAACCCTTTCCATTGGTAAAGGGGGTTTTGGCATGACTCGCTTAGGAATGCCTCCCATAGAATAGGGACATTCCTATGCTCCAAGAGTCTCGAGTACTATGCTATCTGGCACCAGTAGACACCAGGGGTCAGGAGAGCAGAATCTGAGAATCTGTGCATTCCCAAATTCACAGCCAATAAACTCCGGGCATCCCACAGGAGCAGAAGGCCTCTACCATTTGAGGGCTGAATGGAATAGATTGAAGATAGAGGTTGTGACATTCAGCCTCCACGGCTGGTTCATGGCTCTATTAAAGATTAATTTCTGCACTCCATGACCCCATGGCAGACAGGCCTAAAATTTAGTGGAGACATCTGTAGTTCAAAGGGAAACACCCTAAACCACCCTAAACTTCAAAGACAATATAACTATGGGTGCCATCCTTCAACAATTAGTGAGATAGGCTTGTAGGGACGTGAGACCGAAGAACCCGTACTGCAAGGTGCACATTTTCAGAGGACTCTGTTGTGCTCATGGAGGATAATTGTCTGAATAGAGTCTGGCCTGGGACGAGGATCTGCTGAATTGTGGAGCCCCGAAGTGTGCTCTCCATGGACCTGCCCACAGGCCTTCTGTTCTCAAGGACATCAAAGATCTTCCACGAAGGACCTACAGCATCTACCTGTGACATCTGGAGAGCGATGCCCTCTCAAGAGCCCACATCGGCTACTGAATCTCAACTGGTAGCGTGGTGCGAGTGTGCAACTACTATTTGTGTCTGGAAACCAGATTGTCCAGTTCAGAGCCCCAGAAAATGTGCACGGTTCTACGATGTGTGGTTCCTGTACTGTGGGAACCCTGACACTCATAAGCGTCTAGTTGGTGGGGAGCAAATTAACCATTTGCCCGACCCTGCATGGCCTTTTTTGTTGATTGTGTTGCATCTCTCTTGTACGACATGCCGACTGCATGCTCATTTTGTGTGGTATCCCATTCACAGGGTGTGACCCTCAGAGGTGGGGGTGAACCCAGAGTAGTGCCTCATTCTACCTTATGTGGGTCTGCTGAACGTGCGCTTATGTGTGTGAGTAGACTGGTCTGGTGCAGCTGTATCATCGTGCACTGAACACAGTCCCCCCTTTCCAGGGAGAGACGGAATTGAATCACTTTGCTGTGTCTGACTGGAATTGCCTGGTGCAATACATCTCAACATGTGCCGGTCATTGTGCCTCCTTTCCAGGGAGGCGTGAATTTTCAAATTACTGTGTTGGAAATCCGAAGTACTTAGCGTTACTCATCCCAACTCGCACCAAGTGCTGTGTCTGGATTGCATGGGCACAACTTGGATCATCATGTCCCGTTTGGGGCTTCTCATCCTATCGAGAGGCTCCCCTGTGTTACTCCCAAATTACTGGTTGCTCCCTTGTTGACCTTCATCGCAGCGGACTAACTGACCTCTCCACACCTAGACCCTCCCGAAGATGTCTTGGCACCAGGTAGTAGCAAGAGAGATTGTCTGGGTTGAAGAAACACTTCAGAGACAGTAAGGAGGCAGGTTAAGAGACTGCATGACTCCTTTGTGTTGTGAGACCTGTGGGCGAACTTCCCGAGTGGCTT
Source organism: Lissotriton vulgaris (assembly GCF_964263255.1). Classification (NCBI taxonomy): domain Eukaryota; kingdom Metazoa; phylum Chordata; class Amphibia; order Caudata; family Salamandridae; genus Lissotriton; species Lissotriton vulgaris. The sequence goes on along the minus strand of NC_141694.1, from coordinate 628,439,146 downwards.
CTAACCTCTCCCTTGTTTACGTCTACCTCCTAATTAAAACTGTTACATATTTTGACCTACTTCCAGATGACCCAGACAGTGTGACTTTAGCCGCATGCAGCCCAGTGTCCATGGTGTGGGGTTGGTTATCTTCCATTCAGGGTATAGGACAATCAGGGTGAACTAAAGGGGTAAGGGAGGTTGGTCCATGGAGTCTGTAGAGGGTGAACCATTGACCTGCTAGGTACCAGTGAGACGGTATTAGCATGCGCAGTACATATGTGCGTGTTGGAGCATGCCATACGAACTGGGTAATACCTGTTTTCCTGCATAGTGGTGTTGAGTGAGTGAGTGTGAGTGGGAGTGATCATGCGTGCACCGCCTGTGATTCACAGCACTGGACAGCAGTGCTGCATTATATGTTGATTGTTGCCTAAAGCATACTACCTTCTGTTATTGGGTTTTCCCGCATGACCCTGGCTCGCGGTGCTGCTAAAATTTTTTATTTTTTTTGTGTATGTGTATACTATTAATATCGTGCACCGCATAAGGGTGCTCTCACTCAACGGGAGGAGGGTTAGATTAGGAATTGTTCAGAGTGTGCAGAATAGTGATATCATAACAATACGTGTGGGCCTAGTACTACTATTAATATTTCCAAATGTGTTTTGTGCCCAAAATGTATATGATGGTCATGGTGTCGCAGGGATTCTGCTCCTACACAGAACTGTGCACAGAGACCCAGGACCTCAGTGAATTGTGGTGTACCAAAAACTCACCTTAGTGCCTAGAAACCCTAACCAGCTAGCATCAGTGTCACATTAGCTCTTCGTCCTATAGCAAAGGAACCGATGATTAGACAACTCAGAACATGCGACTAAGGTATACTCAGGAATGGTGGGAAGCAAGAACACTCTTTCGTTATACTGTCGTACCAGTCCACAACAGGAGTAAAAAAGAGGCAGGGGAAAGGTTAAAATATTTATTTTAACGACATGCTCTAAGAAGCAGTATCTTTGCTAACGTATGCAGACATATGATTAGAAATAATATGATCAGGATTGTTACAATTCCATAAAACACAAAAGGAGAAATCATATTACAATGATGGTGAAAAAAGGTCTTATAGCTCCTAGTATGTCACCCTCCCTACCTAGGAACTATGGGCCAGATGTAGGTAATTCTATTTTACCGATTCATAAATACCGAATTTTACCGATTCGGTATTTATGAATCGGTAAAATAGAAGGGGGGAGATGTAGGTGAAATCGGTAATTGAATCACCGATTCTGTAACAATCGGTATTTACCGAATCGGTAAATACCGATTCGGTAATGCCCAGTGATTCCTATGGGCATTGAAGCCCATAGGAATCAATGGGCATTACCGAATCGGTATTTACCTATTAGGTAAATACCGATTCTAGCAAGGGTGCAGGGGGTGTCACTTTGACACCTCTAGCACCCCAAATACAGGCATGTGTGCCATGTGGCACACAGACATGCCCTAAGGGCATGTCTGTCTGTCACAAGGCATAGGTGTGCATGCACACAAGTGCATTCACACCTGGATTCGGTATTTTACCACCCAATTGGATTGGGTGGTAAAATACCGAATCTGTAAGGCATTTGGGACTCAGAAGAGTCCCACCTACATCAGGAAGTTACCGAATCGGTAAAAATACCGATTCGGTATTTTACTGATTCGGTAAATTTACCGAATCGGTAAAATAGGGCCCCTACATGCCAATTCCTAAATACCGGTCGGTAACGGACGAAATCGGCCGTTACCGACCGGTATTTGGGCTCCTACATCTGGCCCTATGTTTTATAAAATATAGAAGGTCTTCTTGGGGGACCCATACCTCCAAGATCAGCAGGTGTGAATCATATCAAGAACTGCAACAGCTCTCTGTGTCTCTGAAAAAACGGGATTCTTCCAAGTTCCTGAAATCATGCTTACAGTGCAATATTAAAAGCACCAGAAACACGTTGGCTGCAGCTGCATGTATGTGATAGCTAAAACATGAGCCGGTCAGCCCGAACAACAGCTACCTTATTATGATAACCTTGGAGGCTTTATCACTCAGTGTGCAGACTAGAGTCAAGCTGTAAGTCTAGGGATGCTGAAAACAAGCCATTCTCATGTGAAGAATTTCATGCAGCCTAACCTACAACAACAGTTATATGCCGTGTTGTGTGCAAAAGCAGCAGAAAGGTAAGATGGCGTTTAAACTTCAAATAAGCTTATGCTAACATAGCAATGTGTGCAACAAGGATCAGCCCTCACTACAATGGTTTAATTAATGAATATGTGTGTAAAATAGGAATATTTTTTCATAGATCCTGCATGAAGTATAGTTTGTGATGCTCAGCTTGTTTATCGCGAGTGGTTGCTGTGCCTTTGCTTTAAACATTGGCTCTGTAGTAAGCCTGACTGCTCAGAGCCAAGCTACTCTAGGGTGAGCATGGGCTATTCAGCAAGTGTAATCACAAAAGTCACTAAATTAACCACTGCTTAACCCTCTGGTAGTTTGATGCAAAAGCAGTCAGGCTTAACTTAGATTCAATGTATAAGGCATATATGCAGCACACACACAGTAATATAGTAATAAAAAAGACAACACACAACACAAGAACAAATCACAAACCAATTTAGAAAAATACAGTAACCTTTCCTAAATTAAATGATACCAAAATGGTAAAAATGTAATCAGCTATGAGATGTAAAATTGTTAGGTAAAAAAATACTGTGCGGGGAGGTGATGCGTTGGTTTCTTACTGCAGCCCTAGTGCCCTTATAGACACCGCAGCCCGGTGTGATGCGTGGTGTTTGGGAATGTGTCGGCTCTTGATGCATAGGCAACTGTGCTGCTTTGGTGTCTCAAGCCGCGGTCCCATGGTGTGTTGGTTTTTGCAGTTGCCCAGCAGGGCCTGCGTTGGAATCAGTGGGGTGATCAGACTTCAGAGATTGGTGCATGGGATTCGGCGTGTGGGGATTTCTCCAGCCACGGGCTGGTGCAGCATCGTTGTCTTCAGCAGCGGTGCATCAGAAATTGTGAAGATGTGTTGCGCTTCTCTTAGTTGCATATCTTTTCCAGCTTCCAACTGCAGGAACAACCTCCAGAAGCCCAACACAGAAAAAGGCACCTCTTGGTAGGTCAGAACTCCAAGCAAGGAAGTTCAGGCGGGCTGGTGGTTAAGTTTTTGTGTCCCTAAGACTTCAGAACAGGAGTCAAACTCTACTTCAAGCCCACAGTAAAGTCCGTATCCTCTTCTTGGCAGATACAGCTACTGAAGGCCAACCCCTGACAGCATAAAGTAAAGTGACAGTACTTCTACTTCAGTTTTCCTAGCTTTTCTCCTCCGCAGAGGTTCCTCTTGAGTCCAGAAGTAATCTAAAGTTCTGGGGTATGGGCCCCAATAATTAAGTTCCATTTATCTTTATTCTCTTGTGGCAGAGAGGCTCTGTGCTCAGTCAAAACCAGTACTGTCCTCCCTGGTCCAGCTTCACGGGAGGAGGTGGAGACAGCATTGTGTAAGGCAGACCAGACCCATTCAGGTAAAAGGAAATCTCCTCCCCCTACTCTAAATGAAGCCCAGGTGAATTCAGTCCAACCCTGGCTCATCCAGGAAAGGCAGGACATACCTCAGATACCCCAGTGGCTGTCTACAGTGAATGCACACCCCCAGCCCCTGTCACTCACAATCCACAAACCAGCAGAGGTACACAGGTTGGCTAAGAAAGACAAATATCCACTCTCTAAAATTGTATTTTCAAATACACAATATAAAAATCATGTTTACTAAAAGATGCATTTTTATATTCTGAGTTCAGACATTCTAAACTCCCTCTTTCTACCTGGTCCCAATGGGAAATTATACTTATAAGATGTTATAAATAAACTCCCATTCTACCTTCTGAGACAGATAACCTTTCAATAGTGAAAAACAAATTACACTCTAGTTCACTATCAGGACATGGTACACACACCAGGACATTTCCTTCCTTCAACATAAACTGTACCCTGCCCAGAGGGGTACCTTGGGCCTACCCAAAAGTCCTACAGGTGAGTAAAATGTAATAATGTAGCAGGGATTCTGCCCCTACACAGAACTGTGCATAGGGACTTGGAACCTCAGTGAATTAGGGTGTGCCAAAACTCACCTTAGTAGCCAAAATCCCCTACCAGACTAGCAATCAGTGTCTCATTGGTTCTTCCTTAACCCCAATGATTAGACAACCCAGAACATGGAACTTAGAATACCTCAGGCAATGTGGAACACATGAACACTCTTTCCTTATACTCTCATACCAGTCCAAAACAGGGAGTAAATAGAGACACGTGCAAGTTTGAAATATTTATTTCTAATGCCGTGTTCTCATACGCAGTATTTTAGCTAATACAAGCAGACATATTATAATCAACAAGATTATCAGCATAGTTACTATTCCATAAAATACAAAGGGAGAAAGCATGTTACAATGCTAAATGGAAACAGGTTAGAAGGTCTCTTGGGATTACAAGGGCGGCCCTATACCTCTGGTCCTAGCAGACATGGATCATATCAGTTTCTGCAGCAGCTCTCTGCATGCAAATGTTCTTTAAGTGTGTGTGATCATGCCTGCGCAGTGCATTATTAAACGCGCCAAAATCAGAGGTGGCTACAGCTGCATATATGTTATGTCTAGAACGTGCGCTAATCAGTCCGAACAACAACCACTGTGTTGAAATAACCTTGAAGGCCTCGGCACTCACTGTTCAGACAAAGCTTACCAAGGAAGGCTGCTAATATAGAAAAACATATTATTCTTGTGTGAAGCAGAACGCTATGCTAACTCTAAAAATGTATAATAATGTGTGCCGTGTGCAAAGGCAGCAGAAAGGAAAAATGTCATTTAAACTTCTAATAAGCTCATGCCAACTTAACATAGTGTAAATGCAAGCCTCATCCCCATGACAAGAAAAGGGAAGGTTATGGTCAGGCAAGGGGGTGCACTTGCCAAGTTGACTTAGCAGTAAAAACTGCACACAGACACTGCAGTGGCAGGTCTGAGAACCTTTTGCAAGGCGCTGCTTTTGAGGGAGGCCCAATCAGTGCTGCAAGCCCACTAGAAGCATTTGGCTTACAGGCCTTGGGCACACACAGTGCACTGTACTAGGGACTTAGTAGTAAGTCAAATAAGCCAATCATGGAAACATCAATCCATAATAACAATGTTGAAAGAGAGCACATGCTCTTTAGCACTAATCAGCTGTGGTAATATTCCCAAATGCAGGGGGATGTCTAGAGGGTCCAAGAGCCCCCTTGTCTCACCTCCAGGTTGCTGCCTTCAGGTGGCTCACTGATAGTGCCTATTGTTGTTGTGGTTCACTGTGAGTGTGCTTCCTAATGGCATGTTTGCATCTGTACCCGCATCTATAATATGTTGTGGGAGCATTGGCAATAGATTCCCTAATTTTCATGGGCCATGCAAATGAGGGAACACCTTCTCATGGTAGTGCTGGCGCTGCGTGTGTGTCAGCCCTATCAGTAATACCATTGTCAGTCACAGTCACACAAAGCAGGCGCACACCTCCCTGGCACCCCTTGGGCACAATGTATAATATCATACCTGATGTCTGAGGTGCTGGCTTTTAGATTTCAGGTCAGAGTGTGCCCTTAGGATAATGGTGAGCGAGCCACCCTAGAGCAAAACAATTGCAGTTTTCCAGGTTTCTCCTGGGAAACATTTCTGTATTCCAATTGTGCATGTTTAGCTATACAGTATACACCTATATATCTGCTTATGTGATAATTTTCCTGAACGTGTGAAGATTAATCAAAATACCATAAGTCACATCATGTCGTTAAGGTATGAGCAATCCTCAATGTTGGTCATCGCATCACATTCTGGGAACAAATTCCTGAAAAAATTGTACATGTTGACTCTTGTGGCTAAAACTGGTACCTGGCTCAGCGGAGAAGTTAAAAACTGTTAATTTATGTTAATAAAACTGCTGTGGGAAGTGTGCCTAGAGATTTTATAAGAAACAGAGGCCCAGGTATAGCTATATGTCACACAAACGCAGAGTATCAACCAAAGTTGTTACGTTGAGCGACAGGGAGAGGGGAGGAGGAAAGTGCCATATCTACAGAGATATGGCACTCTCCTCCCCTCTCCCTGGCGCCTGCGCACAATCAGGCTGCCTAGCGCCACGGACACACCTTTGCACTATATTTTAATGATTGTTTCATAAATTAAAACTTTTCCATAAATTAAAACTTTGCCTACTTCGTATGAGTGCTGTACAGTGCAGCACACATACAAAGTCTGAAAACAGGAGATTCGCACTTTTCCTTTTTACACCTGTTTCAAGTGGTGTTAATTTTTGGCAATTGACCTACTAATGTTAATAGATATGGTTTTGCATCAATAACCATGGGTGGTAGCACAGAAATGCCCACGTACCACCCATCGCACTCCTCCTTGACGCAGAGTAACGCAAAGCAGCACTGGGTTCCATTACAGTTTCCAGCAAAACCAACGCAAATACTAATTTGCGTTCGTTTGTAAGTCCCCAAGAAGATTTTGCGTTGAAAAAGTTACGCAGACCCGATGAAAAACAGTTGTAAATCTGAGCTAAAGTTTTATTTCACAATACTAATCTATCCGTTGCCTAAAATTTGAATTAATTCCATAAAACCTTTGGGTGGTTTGGGCTCCAATGTGGAATTAAACAGGACTCGACTTTCATCTGTACATCACACTTCTGTACTTTCTTCTACTAAACCTTTCTAAGAATATCTCAGTTGAAATCTAGCTTCGCTTCAGAGATACATAATATATGTGCTGAATATAAACGTGAAGGCTTGTCTCATGATTTGACTTTGCATTTATTAATTCAGCGATTAGTTCAATTTTAAAATGCTGATTGCTTTTTATCCCCATCAATCGCATGAAAGGGTCACTCAGATGGAGCAAGGTAATTTACAATTCTGGAATTCCAATTACTACACTTACTGGAGAGAATTAATAAAACATTTATAGAAGCAAAGGCTAGCGGGCTGGTCTGCAAGAGGGTTAGAGCTCATAGCACATATGGGGTCTTTACATGTCACTCTGAACCCTGCAAGCATCCATTTAATGACACACACGGCCGTGATGAATGCATAACGCTATCTTAAATATCTCGGTGTCATTTATTAAGGCAGGTTTAAAAAAAAGTATAACTAGATGTCACACGAAAAATAATTAGGGTCATTTCATTTTAGAAGGGGAGCTAAGTTTCTGAAAGAGACAGCCATTTGGGGTCATGAGGGCTCTTTTATCGACGATCGAGGATATCTTATTGCTAAAAAACATCAATGGCTAAAGAAAAGGCCCATGGCTTTTTAAATCATGGCAGAGAGAACAATTGCCCACAAAAAGAAAAAAGAAATTTCTGAAAAAATGACTGGGGAGGTTGAACATAATCAAAGACCTTCTATTCCTTACATTAAGCCCTCTAACCTTTTCACTCTGATATGGCCATTGCTCCCCTTACATTCGCTGAAAAATATGTCCAGTACATTTGCAAATGTAAACAAAGAAATCCCAAAGATTAATTACCGAAAGGGATTAAACATTTTAATTGTACACCGAAGCCAGTCATGGATAAAATGCTGAGATAAAGGTAGAGTAGAAATATACTTTTCGAGCAAATACAACTCGATGTGGAATCAATTTGGGAGCATTAAGTAGCAAAGCCTTTTTTCTTCTAAAGCATGTACTTTATATATTTATACGTCTTTGAAACGACCATTGTGGTTGGAAGTTTTAAGTGTGCCTGATAGTAGTAAAAGATCAAGGTAGAGAGGAATGCCCCCTGACTCCTGCTCTCACGCACAATATACAGTGACCTACTGTCCCCTGGCATGAATATTACATGCGTGAACGAAATTTCTTAATAAAAAATTGCATTATCTGTAACGTCCTTGAGTATGTTAATATTGATTTCTACTTATGGTATTGCAATAAATTAGAAGCATTCCTCTTCCTTACCCTCCTACTGCTCCCACTGCCCTTTATCAGTGGAATTCACTGTGCAGTAATCCAAATACAAAAATATATTGGAGCTTGGTCCAAGTTCCAAAGATATATTGATATATAGTGATCTTCTAGGCTTCAACAGGTCTGATTACAGCGTTAGTTGCCAGACATCCTATCACTTCACAGCACAGCACTTCCCACAATATACACAATATGCGCCACGCACAACGCACACATAACAGAAAGGGCACTGGGCTATCTAGCCCTCTTTAGCAACTAGCGTCCTTGAGTGAGAACCTATCAGGCATAGGCCTGCTAACTGTCCATCACATTTTAAGAGCAGTCCACATGTCAACAATGTCAGTCTGATAACCAGTATCAGCAGGATTAAGGCCTGAACACAATCCTGAGCACCCTTTTTCCGAAATCTTTATTTTTTTGGTTTTGTTCAAACCGAAGGCTCAGATTTTGCCAGCAGTTCATTTCCCCATGTTTTGCGTTGTTGCTTTGGGGTTCTGAAATTCATGCCTCAGAAAGTGGCGTAATCACTAAATCTGGGGGGCATATTATCAAGGTCCGGTGTTAAAATTATCGCCGTTTTATCGGCGGGAAACTGCCGATAAAACAGCGATAATTTTAACACCGGTCCTTGTCCTTGATTATATGCCCCCGGGTTCGTTGATCTGGAGCTGCTGTTTTTTGTTGCAATATATAAATGGGCCTGGAAGAGACCCTTTCTTAAAGGAGAGACAGAGATGAAGACGTGTAATAAAATCCCTGTCTCATACTTTAACGCAGATATGAGGAAAATCCTAGGGGCATATTATCAAGAAACAGAGTTAAGATTATCGCTGCTTTAGCTTGGGCTTGATAATATGCCCTTGTGAGTTCTCATAGAAGCCCATGTTCTGGTATGAGCATGGGCTTCTATTAGAATTCTCTACGGCATATTATCAAGCCCATTATCGCCGCTTTAGCAGCAGTTTCCTGCCCCTAAAGCGGCGATAATCTTAACTCCGTTCTTGATAAAATGCCTCCTAGTGTTAAGTTCATATAAAGTCACAACTTGCTTGAGCAATGTTAACCCCCACAACAAGCAATGGCAAAGCAAGTCTTTGATTTTTTGAAAGCCAATTTTATGTATTTTTTTTCTTCTTTTTGTCCTCATATTCGCCCTAGGTAACCATATAGTAACAGAAAGATAGAGGAGATGACAGGAACACTGACCCAGATATACTGGGGGGGGGGGTATTAGCGATTCCTACCGGAGTACCCCGCAGTGCATAGCATCATCAACCTCTTATTCGTCACGTGGTACCATCTAGGCTAACATGCTGCTATATAATACCCACTTCATAACCGAAATCACCCTTATAGGGTATGTGTAGCCAAGGGGGACCAGTTGAGGAGACCCTTCCAGGCAGCGTAATCATAGGACATGGGGGAAAAAAAAGAAAGAAAAAAAACCCCATGCTATTATATTCCATGATTACCAATTCAATAGAAGCCAAAATCTTCTCTTATTTGGGTTCCCAGCTCTGATCATATCTAATTTTGACGTCTGTAGCATAGAAGCACGCCAATCTGTTAGAAGTGGAGGTGCCTTATCTTTCCATCGTTTACATATTTCTCTTCTAGCCAACAAACAGCCATAGAAGACCAATTTTTTACCCATGCCACAAAGCTCTGGGAAAATGCAAGGACTGACTTGAGACCCTACAGCCAAGGAGAGGGACACGCAGATCTCATTCCAGAATGATGTTAGGGATGGACACTCGAAAAACATATGTACATCTGATGCGGCTACCAAATGGCATCTGGGACAAGCAACCAGAGCGTTATTAGGAAATTTTGATAAACGTAATGGAGAATAATACGCCCTATGTAGTGTGAACAGATGGTTGCGACAAAGCCATGAATGTTTCACAATGTCCCCCAGAATTTTAAACGATTCTAGCCACAGGCTCTCCGTATCAATATTAGTGATATATGTGTCCCAGAGCGAGTGGGGGAGCAAAAATTCACCATCAGCCTCGTCTATCATGAGGTTATACCAAAATGTGATCTCTTTCTTAAAAGGTAATTTATCTATCAGATGGGATACCAGATTACTCTCAGCACCTATTTTAAATCTGCCCCTACCCTGACTTTGAGCGTGAGCCCAGCTCTGAATTTGAAGGTATTTAAATCTTGAGAAACGCGTTCCTATTATTGAACTCAAAGCCTCCCATGAAAATAACGTGCCTTCAACAAACAGGTCCCCCCATGATGTAAGACCTGCCTCTCCAACAGGTAGAGCTAGACTATCCAAGAGCCAAGAGGGAGAGCCCGGAGAATCCCAAAGTGGAGCCCTACTGTGATAGTAATCAAGTCTGAGTGCACATCTAAAATTACCCCATGTTCTAGCTAGATCCCTCAATACCTTTAGCTTGACTTTCTTAAAATATTTGGGGTCACCAAACTTTAATAAAAAATTTGCAGGCCTAACTTTTTCCCCTTTAAGAAGTGCTGAAAATAGTTTCCCACACCCAGTGCAATTAGGGGTCTTTAAAAGCATCCTGACGTGAGAGAGTTGAAAGGCCCATCCATAATACTGCAAATCTGGTGCCGCAAGGCCCCCTTTTTCTCGGCGACGTCTTATCTTCTTCCAGGCCAATCTGGGTGTATGACGGTTCCATATAAATGTGTTTATTTCGGCTTGGAGTTTTGCAATCATTGATGGATCAAAAAAAAGAGGGATAGTGCTAAACAGAAACATAATCTTAGGTAAAATAGTCATTTTAACCAGGTTAGACCTGCCTAACAGGGAGATAGGGAGAGCTGACCATGTTCTCATCAACCTATGACACTCCTTAGCCACGAGAGCAAAATTTAAGGGGACGACCTTATTAATATCTGCATAGATGTTTAAACCCAAATACCTCAGGATAGAGCTAGGCTGTGCCCCTGCCACCGGCACAGGATGATTCCAAACCATGATATTGGTTTTAGAAGCGTTGACTTCATAGCCGGATACTGCCCCAAACTCTTCTGCAATGGCTATCGCTGTTGGAAACGCCGAGCTCAACTCGGATGAGAAAATGAGAACATCATCCGCATATAATGCGACTTTCCGCTCCCACCCTTCAAAAGTAAAAGGTTTTATATTAGGGTTATCACGAATTAATTGGGCAAAAGGTTCTATATATAAATCAAATAAAAGAGGGGAAAGGGGACACCCTTGGCGGGTTCCGCGCGTAATACTAAATGACTCTGTTAGTTCCCCATTAACCAATAATGAGGCGGAAGGGTCTTTGTATAAAAGTTTTACAGCCCGCCTAAAATTATCACCTAAGTTAAACTTTCACAGATCCTCTGATAGGTACACCCAATTTACCCTATCAAAGGCCTTTGTGGCATCGAGCGTGAGATCTGCCAGAGGAAGAGATGCAGACGTGGCCATGTCTATTGCGCCGATGAGGTCATAGGTCAGCTCATATAGCTGCCGGTCCTTTACAAATCCCTTCTGGTCCATGTGCAGGATGTTATTTGCCAGCGCTCCCAGTCTATTTGCTAGCACAGATGCAAAAATGTTATAATCTGTATTGAGAATTGAAATCGGCCTATATGACCCACAGTTAGTTGCTGGTTTGCCCGGCTTTAGGATCAAAGGTATGGAGGCCTTATCCCAAGAAGTGGGGGGCAAAACACCTTCCAGCAGGATATTATTAAACAGGTCCGTTAGATAGGGAAGGATTGTTGAACAGATTACTTTATAGATTTCAGATGGTAACCCGTTGGGTCCTGAAGCCCTTCCTTTTTTGCTTTTAAGAACAGCCGACCGTACTTCCTCCAATGAGAAAAGGGCACTCCAGGGCGTTTCTTTGTTCTGGTGATAACGCAGGAAGGGAAATCCCTGACAACCATTCCATTGCTTGATTTGGTTGTACATTCTTGTCCTCACGATATATTTAGCTAAAAAAGCTCCTAAAAGCCCCACTAAATCCCTCATCAGTAGAGTGTATTACACCATCCTTACTAATGGAACTAATATTATTTCAGACCCTGTCTGTCTTCGCCTTCCAGGCCAGGAGCTTACCCGCACCTTCCCCATATTCAAAGTGGGCCAATTTGCTGGCCTCCCATCTCTCCATGACCCGCACATTCAAGACTGAGGAAAGATCTCCTTTTAAAACCGTTAGCTTATCCTGCAAGTCCTCTAATGTGGCCCCAGATGCTACTGGGTACCTATCGATTTCTGCTTGAACTCCCTCAATCTCCAATTCAAGCGAGGCTACGGATTCCCTGTATATCTTGTTTTTATATGCAGTTTTGTTAGTTAGATACCCCCTTAATGTAGATTTAAACGCATCCCATCTGATGCCAGGTGGGGCAGAACCCTGATTAATCTCCCAAAAAAACTTAACTTCCTGGTTTAGTGCATCTGTAATGTCAAATGAGGCAAGGATTGATCTATCGAAGGACCAAGTTCTTAGAGAGGCCCTGGACATGACCTCGAGCTCAAGAAGGATGGCTGTATGGTCAGAAAGATGGAAAGGTAAATGACACACTGATTTAACCTGTTTAACCAAGATATGACTAATCAAAATGAAATCAATACGAGACTGATGGTGAAATTTATAGTTCCTGAAAGTGACCCCCCTTTGAGACCCATGAAGTGTCCGCCATATATCATTGTAATTTAGTGCTTTCATGTTGTCTAACAAAAAAATCCTAGTTTTAGATAAAGTTTTGGCCCTATTGGAAGGTGATTTATCCAGCACAGGGTCAAGGACTACATTGTAATCCCCTGCCAAGATAACCGGCTCTGGGAATAGGTATAGTTGTGAGAAGAGTGTGGATAGAACTGATGGATCATCCTGATTCGGGCCATAGTATCCTTCTATAGTAAATGGCGAACCTGAGATAATAACTGAGGCTATGGCCCATCGGCCGTATGGGTCCACCTGCTTAGAAACCAACCTCTCCCTAATAGATTTTTAAAAATGGATGGCCACTCCCCTAATTTGTGATGATTGTGATGTGATAACACCAAAGTCTATCCACCTATTCTTACCCAACAGATTTACAGCCTGATTCATGTAGCTAAATTGCACTCGCAAAGGGCCAGATTCTCAGAATCTGGCCCTTTGCGAGCGCAATTTTTGCATTTGGTATTCATGATACCAAATGCAAAAATCGCTATTTAAGAATTCGCATATTTGCGTGGAATGGCATTTAAGGAATCTCTAATAGAGATTCCTTAAATGCTATTCATGACACACAACAAAATAGCGATTTTGGACTTTTGGGGCCGCTATTTACCGACAGGTCAGACCTGTCGGTAAATAGCAAAAACTCCGAAAAATGCTTTTAAAAGCATTTTTCAAAGTTGCATGTAGCACACACACATGTCCTTTGGACATGTGTGTGCGCAACACCTGTCCAAAAGTGCATTTTAGGGGTGCTACAGGGCGTCCTTTGGACACCCCTGTCACCCTTAAAATCGCTATCTTAGTTGCGAGTAGCAAATTGCTACTCGCAAATCCCCATTCATTCCAATGGGCCTCTTGGCCCATAGGAATGAATGGGGAGTATTTGCGAGTAGCAAATTGCTACTCGCAAATAAAGAACATGTAGGAATCGCTATTTAAGTAGCAATTCCTACATGAATGCCGTTTTGCGTGTCCTCAATAGCGAATCGCTATGATTCGCTATTAGGGACACGCAAAACGGCCCGTACATGAATCAGGCTGTTAGTATTTCAGCTTCTGCCAAATGTGTCTCCTGGAGCACTATTATTTGCGCTGCCGAGTCTCGTAAATATTGCATTATATTGTTTCTTCTTGGACAAGTTCGAAGACCATTAGTGTTCCAGGAGAGAATGCGGAGTTTATTCATTGTGATAGAGTTCCCACCCGAGCAACAAAATCACAAGGACCAATGACCAATCTTGCTATACTCCCGTACATAAGTTATGTAACAGCTTACACCTGTCTTTCACCTCTCGAAAATGTTTTTGAGGACGTTTTAGAGGACAATTTTTACGTTTTCAACCCCCCCTAGTCCCCCTCCCACTCCAAACCCCCCTCCCTCGGAAAACCCCCAATCTATCTATCTGGAAAACCAGAGAGATAGCACCCTGCTATGGACTCCCGCTAAAACCAACCACAAACCCGGGGGACAATAACCAAAGAAGGAATCAACAAAACCAAAATTTAGAGCTCTAAAACATAATACTCTATGCTAAGTGAAATTACCCCCCCCAAAATGTGACCCTTAAGTTAGAGCGACCACCAAGCCTATCACTGTGCGAACCAGAATGTGATAACCAGTACTAAGGCCTAACTTTTTTTTTCCCTTTCCTTTTCTCTTCCCTCTTCCCCATTCCCTCACATTTTTTTTTTTAAATTGTGTATGTTATCTTTTTTTTTTTTTAGCAATTTTACCCACCACCATTTTATTTTGATAATCTCCCACTTTTTTTTTTCTATTTCTATTTCATTAAATCATGTACCTGTAGAGGATCTCTAACCTCTAATCTATCATAGAATAGATGTTAGTACGCCTGTCAAAACCAGAAAACGAAGGAAGAAAAGCCGCAAGAGACCCAGCAAGGTAAATATGAAAAAGCCCAAGCTACTTAGCTGGCCCCGACCCCCTACTCATGGTCTGCAAAAGCTCATCTGCAGCCTGCACTGATCTTATATTATACATGGTATTCTTGTACATAACTCTTAATGCTGCCGGAAAAACTAACTGAGCATCAGCCCCATGGCTTCTAAAGGCCTCCAATCTCTTGCATAGCTCCCAATGTTTGTCGAGTGTGGTTCTGGATAAATCCGATCTGATCTGAAAGTTGAACCCTTTAGCGTTTACGACCTTCTGTTTCAGCACAATATTCAAAATGGATTCTTTGACAGAGTAGGTAAGAAAGTTAACCAGAACCTTTCTAGATTTTACCCTCTGGGGGTTCCTTCGGAACAGCTCTCTATGAATGCGCTGGATGTCTAAGGCTATTTCCTGTTCGGTCAGGTCTAGTCGCAGTGCTTCCTTTAGCAGAGAAACCACAAATTGCTTGATATCTGATCCCTCTTTCTCCTCTGGAATATTCAGAATGTGCAAATTGTTCCTCCGGGCGTTATTTTCTAACGTCTCCATCCTATCGGACAAACTCTGATTCTTTTGTCTAAGGCCCACTATTTCCGTCTTTGTAGCGTCCATGTTGATGGTCACTTCTGTAACCGTATCCTCAAGGACTTCTGTCCTAGTGGTAAGGGCGCCAAGCTTATTATCAAGAGATTCACAAAAGCAGCGGATATCAGCTTGGTTTGATGCAGAGGTCTCAAAGCCCTTTTTAATGTCTGCGGCCAAAGTTGAAAACATTGCCTGAAAGGAAGCCTGAAGTGTGGTGACCAAGTCCGTATTCGAAACATGGGTTGCGTCGTAGGCAGTGCCTGTACCTCCCCCAGCCATTAGACCTGCCGTTGAACCTGCTCCTTGAATGACTGACTGCAAACTCAACCCAGACGCGACAATAGGAGGGGCAAAAGGGAGTGGGGGAGCCAGTGGAGGAGCCAGAACCAAGGAAAAAGGTGCAGGCAACGCCAACTCACTCGGGACATGACAATCCACTAAGTCGGCTCGGCCCGTCTCTCCTGACCTTGGGGAGGTCTCTTGATCCAAAATGCTGTCATTATCATTATTGTCATTATTGTCATTATTAGCATTGTTACTGACATTATTAATATTGACAGTGGCATAGTTACTATTGTCATTGGGCCCCCCCACACCTTCTAGTGTAAGATTAAATATGGGATCGTCTCCATGTTCTCCATAGATGACTTTTCAGCTTCATTAGTGGCCATCCGTACTTCCGGCGTAAGATCACCTACTGCCTGACCCTGTGGACCGGGGGGAGTGTTGTCACCCAACAGTACCAATTGAGGCACCACCTTAAAGTAAGATCGCAGTGAGGGAGTTATTTTTGATGCAGAGGCAGAATTCTTCCCTTTAAACTTTTTTGCTAGCTTAGGGGTGTACGCCCGCTTCGCTTTAACTTGCCCTGTTAAATATGTTGACAATTTTTTACAATCAGCACTAATGCTGGTATTAGTGCCTGCAGGCGACTTTAAGGTCAATTCCCCCTCTTCGCTATTGGCACTAGTGGGATCTATATCCTTCACCTCGCTTATACTTATACCAGCGTTAACATTGGAAGATTTGACTTTAAATAAGGAGGTTTGGGATGCAGACCCTTTTAAAAGTTCAATGTCTTCGGTGCTTTTATCAGTAATTACACCCATACTGGTCCCTTTTTCTCTCGTACTCCCTTTCCCCCTTCCTCTACCCCTCCTAGGGGCCCCCCCAGTGGTTACTGGTTTGCCAACATGTTTTGCCACGCCTTCCAAACTTCCCACTTCAACCCCGTTACCGCAGATATTGCTCTTGTTACTCTCGTTCTGGTACTGGTGGTACTGGTGTTGATGCAGGGCTTGAAGCTGCTCTTCCTCCAGAGCCTCTCCCTCCTCACACTGCTCCTCCCGTGCAGTGGCAGCAGCAGGCGTAGGAGCAGCCAAACAACACCGCTCGAGCAGAGCTCCCCGAATGCGGCGACCCCTCCTGAACTCCAGGGCGGCCAGCGACCAGATCCACCCCCCTGCCGGGAAAAGCAGGGGCTCCTGCGCCAAGAGGTTAACTGTCTTGGAGCACGCAGGCTCCTGTAAGCACTCGACCACTGCCGCTGCTGCAGGCTTTACAGGCTCCTCCCCCAAACACATGAAGAGCGGGTGTATGGCGAGGAGACGCTGCCGTTCGAGAAAAGAAAAAACACTGCTAACCCGCTAATCCGCTTAATCCGCTATTATTACAAAAATACTGAAGCAGAACAGCGGGGCATCATGCCGGGGCTCAAATGTGCAGATTTTCGCCAAAGAGGTACGTCCCTAATATCAGCACACGCGGGAGCCCATAAGCAGAGCACCGCCGCGGCTCAACCAGCTGCCGCCATGTTTCCCTCTATTGTACCCAATTTTATGTATTTTAGGCTAAATTATTTGCAAATTGAGTAGTAGGTGTATTATTTGTAGCATTTAGGCTCGGGCGACTGATGACAACCAAACTTGTGCATGTTTGCTTATAGTGTAATGGTAACGGAACAGCCTTTTAACACATATCATCCTAGACTAAGAGCATGCTTTCCAGTCAAAGATAATCAGCGGGTAACTCTGTTAAGTACTGAGGAAAAAGATACCAATCAGACATTTGTCACATGGTATGATAAAAGATCATGCAACTGTGCTATTAAATTTCTCCATGTGCATACTTTCTGTTAAATCCCTGCTTTTAATTGCCAAAACACAGAACAGCGCCCCAAGTAATGCTTTTGGATCAGGAATGCACTTTGTTACACATACTTACACGTAAGTGCCCATTCATCCAATCATTAACTCATTCCTGTATTCACCCTGTAGCCTATCTACAAAAACATACATGTCAAGTCAAGTCAAGTATTTCTTTATTCGGTTTTTGGCAAGTGAAAAAACCATAAAAGCATTTACATTAAAAAAATTAAATTTCTTGATCTCCTTTAAAAACGAAATACTGGCGTGTGATACAATTACTTAAAACCATTCTGTGTTTTTAAAAACAGAGAAATTACCTATTAGTTTCTTAAGACAAATTCAATATATATACATAGAACATTCTGAGGCAATGTCTTTATCTCTTTACACAGTTGATTAAGTTGTCAAGACACAACTCTATGCAGCGATTTACTATTTCCTTTTTTACAAGTTTAGTCGATGTCGAAAAAAATGCATTTCAAGAACTTAACAATGCACTTCGATGTCCACTCCTCGCCCAAATACTGTAGAAATAGCAAGGCTGGACGGCATCTTCTAATTCCAACAAGTTTTAGTAACGGAATCAGCTAGATCTTTCTGTGCTCTCTATAATACTTACAAAAAAAGAAAGTGTGAATGGTTGCCTGGGTGGAAGTCTCGTCGCACGGGCACATATATAGCACTAAGTCCCAGTTATTTCTTTTTGGAAAAGGAACCAAACGATGTAAGGTATATAACCTGAATCTAATTAAGAAGAATCTTTCTAAGGTGGTGAGATCGTGGGTTAAATAGGGCTGAATGGAAAAGTTGTTTGAACAGCGATGCAGTGTTGGACAGATGATTAAGAGGCTTCTTTGGTTAACCAAATTTCTTCTAGATAGGCAAGTGAGAGCACCTGTAACGCCTTCCTTGATAATGACCGGATTGTGGTTGGAGACAGATAATACTTTTCCAATCCTAGGTCAGTTAAGAAACATTTTATTTATGCTAACCAGCCAATGTTGTGTGAGTGGTCCAAGGCCATACAGTCTAAGATAATTTTCTGAGTAAGTGTGTTTTTGTCCACTGACCATATGCCGTGCCAGAGTAGGAGTGGCTGTATTTTTACTAAGTCCATTAAATAAGAAATTCCCAATTCTGTGTGACACGAAAAGGTAGATGTGCTTTTTGGTACCGCTAAAAGGAATCGGAGGAAGACGTTTTCTGCCACTTGTAAGTTGTTGGTGTTTGCGTACCCCCACACTCCTGTGCCATATAACGCAACTGACTGGCATTTAGTTCTATATATCTTTAAAAGCTCTACCGGCGGTCTCCTACCCAATTTTTTAGGAAAGTTTACGAGGGCCATAGTAGTTCTTACTAGATGAAATTTTCTTGACTCTATAGCTGGGATCTAGTTTAATTTATGGTCGATGATAATGCCCAAATATGGGTATTGTGCTGTTACTTCCAATTTCTCCTTGTTTAAGTATATGTTCTTTGCCCTTTGTTTCCCTAGTCCTGCAGTCATAACAAAGGTTTTTTTTAATGTTAATACGTAGGTCCAGCTCACCCATGAGTGTACCTGGAGTACCTATTAAGTGCCTTCTGGAGTTCTAGGGGGGTGCGTGCCAATATCACGACGTCGTCCGCATAGAGCAGAGCCGGAATCGAGCGGTTTTTAACTTGAGGAAGGTCCTGGCTCCCATTCAACATGGCTCGCCCCAATCCGTTGGTATAAAGCGTAAAAAAAAGGGACCAGGACACATCCTTGTCTCACTCCCCTCTCTACTCCAAACAACGCGGATAGCTCGCCGTTTGCACCAAACCCCAGCCTGGCTTAAGCGTTAGCATACAGTTCGCGCAGAAAATTTACCAACGGTAAATCTACCCCCATGTCCAACAGTAATGACCATAGTTTGGTGTGGCAAACGCAGTCAAAGGCTGCTGACAGATCCACGTATACCATGTAAATACTGCCCGCCTTTGCACATACGTATTTCCCTAAGATCAATGTCAGGTTCAGCGCCTGTTCAACTATCCCTAGGCACTCCCGGAAACCGAATTGAATATCCGAGAGGATACTGCCATCCTCCGCCCACTGCCGAAGACGATCAAGAATAATTCTGCACGCAACTTTAACCAAGGAATCCAGCAGAGAGATTGGACGGTAGCATGATACCTCCTGACGGTTCCCCTTTTTAAAAATGGGGACCATGATTGATTTGGACCATGAATCCAATAGCCCCACCTCACAGGCAGCCCTAAGTACCCTTGTAACAATTGGAGCCCGTAGAACTACGTTCGATTTAAATAGATCTATCTGGACACCGTCGGGGCCTGGGGCTTTGCCGTTTTTGCTAGCTTTAATAGCCCCTATAACCTCATTGATGTCAATTTCTATTTCCATTGGATAAGGGGTAGTGGGTGGGACGACGGTTAAGTCTGCTGGGCCCCCCCTAAAGATCTTTGAGAAGTGGTCCACCCAACTCAATTAGCCAATTGCCACATCAATGGTCGGTGAATCCTTTTGCTCAGATAGAAATGGAGATTTTACCACAGACCAAAATGCTGAGCTATTTTTATGGATACAACTTTTATGTAGGTGAACCCATAAGGCCTGTTTGAGTTCAGTTTTCCTGTCCTTTAGTGCTTTATTATACTCCCACCTTAGGTTTGCTATTTCTTGGGGGACCCTATTTGGGTTTTGCAGTGCTATTTTTAGTTTGGAATGCGCTGCTGTGCATCTATGGTTGAACCATCCTACTTTGTTCTGTTGAGTGTTTTTTAACTTTGCGAACAGTGCCACGTTTATTGCTTTTATGACCACCTTAAAGTTTCTTAATACTTCTTCACTATGTACTGTCCGATCTAAGCATTTGAGGATTGAACAATAAGCCGTTTTTATGACTCTCCTCGAAATTTCTTGGGGGTCAACTTTCTCCCATTTTAAGGAGAATCTGTTAAGTTTGTCCAAGTGTAAAGTATTTTGCCTTAATGCACTAACTATACTTTGCTTGCTGTGCTCTTGAAGTAGGTGAAATGTTATGGTGAGGGCACAGTGATCGCTTTGTGTGTTTATGAGGGTTATCAGAATGAAGTCTATGGTGGTATGCCTGCCCCTGCCAATAAATGTTGCATCTAGCATCTGGGTAGATGCATTCATTATATTTACAATTGTAAGATCCAGGTCAAAAAGAGATTCATTTGAACAATTTCCAATACATGTGTGGGAGAAATGTACTAAAGGATCCTCGTTCTCATCTGTTATCCCACACAGGTTCGGTTGCTATGTTGGCAGGGGTGTTGATTAAAATCACCCCCCATAGAATGGTTGCCCCGCTGATGGATCCCCCAGTCAGGGGAGATAATTGAGAGTATAACTGTCGCACAACAGACAGTAGTTCTCCAACTGGTAAGTTGTTATAGAAGTTTACCAGTAGAACAATGTTGTCTTTGCTAATGCGAAGGCTCAAAATCTGTTAATTTGCTTCCAGGGCTACCGAAGGTATGCCCAGACCCCCTATTGTGTTTGAGATGAATACGGTCAAGCCACCTTTTGCTCGACCTGAAGCTACATGTATTGCGGGAGAGAAAACGGTTTTATGGCCAACCAGATGGATTTCAGTTGTTGACCAATTCTCCTGGAGACATATTATATTATATTTCTGTATGAAGTTTACCCCAGTACCATTTTCTATCTTGGGGCGTAGACCGTCAATATTCCAGAAGAGAAACTCGATGGAAGAGCCTGCTTGACCTGGGTGAGTTTCCACTAACCCTGAAGGCTGTTCCACGAGTAACTCATCCGTTTTTCCCAAAGCCTCACCTTTTACGTGCATAATAATGCCAGGAGCAATACCTCCTGCCATGACAGGTTTACTACCTGCCTCGTAGTAGGCTAACAATGGGTATATGGTGGAATCCAAGATTTCAGACTGATTACCACCCTTTAGGTTGGCCATTTGGATTGCTGGAATTTCTATTTGTTTTAGTACATGATTTACCCCGGGGTCCTGATTAAAAACTCACTCAACACCTTCCAGCCCAGAGAGCGTGGAGAAGTGATTAAATGTGGGAACATTAAAACCAAATACGGTTAAACCAGAGCTTTCTGAGAAACACCCATGAGGGGCGCGGGATCTTGGGGGATGAGCCAGTAGGGATTGAAGGTAGAGGTAGCTTAGGTTGTGTGTGGAGATTTCTTCCCTTCCACTCTCAGAGTACCAATCACCAATGTGTTTGATTACTCTGCGGTCCCTAAAGTTTATTATAATGACATCCCCTCTTATGTCCTTTGGTCTGTTACCTACCCACCCAAGTCTTCTATAGGCATGAGCGGATTTTGCGGATTGGCAATCCACGAATTTGCGGATTTGCGAATTTGCGGATTGTGAAAATCCGCAAAATCCGCGAATCCGCGCAGATTTTTTTTTTATGTTCGCACAGGTTTTTGCAAGTTCGCGAGGGTTTTGTACAATTTCGCAAATTGCGAAATTGTACAAAACGCGTGCGAACTTGCAGAAACCCGTGCGAACACAATGTGCCTCTTGTGTGAATAAAAGGTCAGAGAAAGTTCAGTTCAGCAGATGAAGAGAAAGAAGCTCCTGGTCACAGGAACAGCACGGGTATTGCGCTCGTGAAAGTCAAGGATGGAAAGCCTATCCAGCATCACAGCTGATTTTCCACGGTAGATTTGGGAAGAAGGCACACCTGTCCAGCCTCGACGACGCTCACGATTGTTTTTGGGCTAATGAATGAGTCACTGAATTTGAGCATCAACTAGTTCGAGCGACCATGTGTGTGTTACTATGCAATCGCCCCGAAGGGCGCAGGGGTCCCTTGAGTGAGCTGCAGACCTGTGCCCAGCCATGCAACTATTTTATAATGGCGCCAGCAAGCTGCCAGCGCCGTTGTAAAATAGTTACAAAGTTAGCTTGCACAGGAAGCACTTAGACAAAATAAAGCAGCACCTGGTTCATTTTATGTAGTGGTTCCTGTGCAAGCTAACTTTGTAACTATTTTACAACGGCGCTGGCAGCTTGCTGGCGCCTTTGTAAAATAGTTGCATGAGTGGGGGTTCAACTTTTGAACCCGTTACGTTCGCGGATTTTTTTTGCGGATTTTGCGGGAATACCGCAAAATTTGCGGATTGCGGATTTCCCAAAAATCCGCAAAATCCGCGAGCGTAACGGATTTCCCGCTCACACCTAGTCTTCTAACATAAAGATTTTCACCGTTTATATTGGGAGGTAGTGGCCTGTGGTTTCTCAGCCAATATTTCACTTTATTTTTAAGCTCCTGGTGGCCTTCGATTTTATCTACTGTTAATTCCGGAACACCGGTTAGTACCACAACATAATCTATTTTTTGCTGGTTTGCCATTAGAGGCTTGGCAGGAAGAGGCTTCCTAGAAGCACTTATCTGAGGATTATCTGTTGTTTTGGCCTGCCCATCCGATCTTACTTCCCTATGGCTAGAATGACCCTTGTCTGTTGTCTGAGGGGCTGTGATGTTCTTAACTGTTGCTATTGGGAGACTCTTACTGGATGATTTATCAGCTGATGTTGTCCCTATTGATGTCTTGCATTTGTGTCGATTATGTCTAGCATTGGCAAATTCCTTAATTGAGTCTGTGTTGGTTATGATCGCTTTTTCTATATACCCCAGTTGTTCTGCCATTCTTTTAATCCACTCTATCAGTGGTAATATTAGTGACTTAACTAATTTCGCCATGCACCCCATTAATTCACCAGTGGGGCACGTGGGTAAAGGGTAATGGTCCTGTGTGTTCTTTCTCGCAGGTTCTTTGAGGGGCTCCTAAACAATTTAGGCATTTTTACATTGTTATCACTATGGTTTGTCCCCCCACGCTTTCTTTTTTTATTTGTTTGCCCATGACCTATTGTTTTGATGTGCGTTTCCTTGAACAAGAAATCCCTAGAGGATGTTGTGAATGTTTGCTCCTCTGATGTGATCTCTGCTGGTGGGTCAGTAAATGAGTCATTTATATTTGAGGGCGTGAGAGATGTTTGATCTTGTAGTTGTAATGGCATACTAATGTCGGCGTTTTGGGATTTTTCGGATATCTGGGCTGGTGGTGTGATCGCTGACTGAATTTTACCCAAAGATGAACGTTTGTTGTACAAATGTTCTGAGGATAGGCGCCATTCTGTGATTTCAATCTCGCGTTCAAGCACGGAGGCAGCCCTAGTAATGAAACGATCAAGAGTCCCCCTAACAGACCCTCCCACCAAGGATTTCCTGGGTTTACTGTGGCGTCCACTCATGTTCCTATGTTCTTAGATCTAGGAGCTGGGCAACTAAAAAGAGTAGATATCAAAACCAGACAAGACTATAGTAAGTAGGTGTAGGCGCTATGTTATAATACAATACAAAGCAGACAATGACAAAACCAATAGTTAAAAAGTCAGAAATAAGTCTATGCTCTTACTCTGGGTATCTCGGAGTCAATGTAAGGGGGGTAGCCCAGCCCAGCCTTGCCCAGCCCCGGACGTCCACAGACGGCCCGCCCTAAAACCCCGGGCTTAGCCAGGCGACCGCCCGCGCGCGTCCCGCAACGCATTAGAATCAACACAGTTTTAAGCGCCTCCCAGGCCCGTCAGTGGGCGGGGCTCCGATGTGCAGGATCCTGGGGGCTGTAGTCCCCCCGCTCGGCGGCCGCGGTGTTCCTGAGCGGCAGCGGGGGGACTGGTAGCCAAAGGTGTTGTTGGGAAAAAACTGAGCGCTGGAAGGTGAGGGCACACACAGTACGTTCCGCGCCAAATGACAAGAAGTTCTCCCGCTCCACCGAAGGATCAACCCAGTTTTAAGTGCCTTCCGGGCGCGTCAGTGGGCAGGGCTTCAATGTGGAGGATCCTGGTTGCTGTAGACCCCCCGCTCGGTGGCCGCGGTGTTCCTGAGCGGCACCGGGAGGGACTGGTAGCCAAAGGTGTTGTTGGGACAAAACTGAGCGCTGGAAGGTGAGGGCACACACAGTACGTTCCGCGCCAAATGACAAGAAGTTCTCCCACTCCACCAAAGGATCAACACAGTTTTAAGCGCCTTCCGGGCGCGTCAGTGGGCGGGGCTCCGATGTGGAGGATCCTGGGGGCTGTAGTCCCCCCGCTCGGCGGCCACGGTGTTCCTGAGCGGCAGTGGGGGGGATTGGTAGCCAAAAAGTGTTGTTGGGACAAAACTGAGCGCTGGAAGGTGAGGGCACACACAGTACGTTTCGCGCCAAATGACAAGAAGTTCTCCCTCTCCACCGAAGGATCAACACAGTTTTAAGCGCCTTCCGGGTGCGTCAGTGGGTGGGGCTCTGATGTGGAGGATTCTGGGAGCTGTAGTCCCCCCGCTCAGCGGCCGCGGTGTTCCTGAGCGGCAGCGGGGGGGACTGGTAGCCAAAGGTGTTGTTGGGACAAAACTGAGCGCTGGAAGGTGAGGGCACACACAGTACGTTCTGCGCCAAATGACAAGAAGTTATCCCGCTCCACCGAAGGATCAACACAGTTTTAAGCGCCTTCCAGGCGCGTCAGTGGGTGGGGCTCCAATGTGGAGGATCCTGGGGGCTGTAGTCCCCCCGCTCAGTGGCCGCGGTGTTCCTGAGTGGCAGCAGGGGGACTGGTAGCCAATGGTGTTGTTGGGACAAAACTGAGCGCTGGAAGGTGAGGGCACACACAGTACGCTCCGTGTCAAATGACAAGGAGTTTAAATAATTGACATACATGTCAATTGATTAAAAAAAAAAACTTTGGGGGGCATGTCCACTGAAGCCAAGATAGCAGTTGCATAACCTCACAGCTCTACAGATTAGGCCCTTTATCCTGCACTAATCGCACCTAATGAGCATCATTGCACTGGTCTGCGGCTTCGGACAGCTCGAGGGGGCATATCAGCAATGGCTGGCGATAATTATCGATCTGCGCACTTAGCGCTAGGATAAATATTGCCGGCTAATGCTGAATTTCATCGCTGAGATAGTGTGCTATCAGCAACGCTTATCTCCACAGCGATAAAATGCTGCCAAATGTTCGATTATCGCTGGAAATCCAGAGATAATCGCACAACGTTTGGCGATAGCTTGATGATAGGGCAGGGCAGACTTAGCCATGATATCCACCTTCCATTGGATATTATGGCTTAGTCAGACTGAAAACAGGCCTAAGGAATGTAGGGATAACGGCGGTTAGGGCGACTTTTCTTATCGCCATGCAAGTTGGCGGAAGGATTGTTGATAGGAGAAATGTCAGTTTCTCACGTTATTTTTGTGCTGTACGTCCACTTTGCATCTCATTAGAGATGCAAAGCTGGGCTTTGAGGGGAAGGGAGCTAAGGTAAGGATTTACGCGATAGCATAACCTTGCTGATAAAGCGATAAAATTATTGCGCTTTTCGTCCAAAGACACTAAAGCAACAACAATTTTATCGTGACACCTTGTTGATATGCCCTAAGGCTCCTACCTGAAGTTCGACTGGAGCGGAGCTCATCGCCGTGGGGGCCCCAAAACCTGCGGGGTTCTCAGGCATTAATTAGCCTTCGTGCCCAGGTTGTCTCGGATGCTGGTGGCGCTGAGGCCCCCGAGCTCCTGGCAGTCTCACCTGCAGTGCTGCTGCCCTTGTGGTACACTCACTGGCAGATCAGCAAGACATATTTTGGGGGCCCAGTTGTGAAACAAATGTATCGTTTTTTTACCTGTTCCATGCTAATTCAAACCCTCATGATGCCAAACAGTTCAAAATAACATGTTAAACATTATCAAGGACAAACAAAAACAGTTGAAATATGTCTTCCATGGGACCCTAAAAATCCTTAAGATGACATTGGGTAAAGCGAAAGAGTCAGAGGAAGAGAGAGAGCGAGAGTAAGAGACGTTTAGATAGAAAAATAGAATAGACAGGGGTCAAAAAGAGAGAAAGTCAATTTTCCAGTGGGGGCCCTTGAAACGTCGGGCCTTGGACAATTGCCCAGTTTGCTAATACCTTAAAATGTCTGCTCACTGACATGGATGAGGCACTGGCAGACAACCTCAGGGCTCTCCCGCCTGCAGAGTGCTCTGGATGCAGCCGGGGCGGCCACAGCTTTGGGGTGTGGTCATCTCTTATGCTGCAATAGTGCTCTGGATCCACCTGTACTTGCTGATGTCCCCTCCATCGAGTGAGGGACTTGAGGCCTCTGTTTTGTGGACCCCCTTTCTAACCTGAGGAGAGGTGATACTTGCCTATTGGCTAAGGAGGTGCCAGACATCACAATGGACATCCTCCAGAGGGTGCCATTCCCTCGATTAAGATCTGGCGCGTATCTTGGTTTCCACCTGCCTTACTGCTGCATGTACAGTGGATGTTTCTGCAGTCCTGCTCCTTTGGTGCCATTAATACCCCCTCTACTTCACCCTTCTTGCCCCCATGTCGCCTCTGGGAACCTGCGTGGATTAATTGGTCCCTACTGATGTCCCTGTCATTCATGTTGCCTGGCAAAGGATCGTGGCCTAGGTATTATCTATAGGTCGTCTCCCCCTTGTGTGTCCTTTTGATAAGGGACAGAGTTGGATGCATTGGATGGGGGAGAGAATTAGACTCCATGCCTGGTATCTAGGTGCTTGGATGTGTGAATCTTCAGAGTAGTGTGGACTGTAGCTTTCCATCTCCCAATTCTTTTCTGTACCAGTTTGCGGTAGTAGTAGTTTCATTTAATCATCTGGGTGGGTTACATGGACTGATAACTTATTGAAGACTGCACAAGGATAACCACCCCTCCCTGAACTCAATGTCCTTCACCAGCTAATCTCCCTACTCCTACTTTGGTGCCATTACTGTTCTGATGTACCCTAATTTAGCACAAGACAGAGAGCCAGAGCTTGTGCAGCTGTGGAAAAATATCACCGCAGTGGGCTGCTTGTGGTGCAGGTGTTCTCCTTCACCCCCTCTGCCTCCTCTAGAGATATGCCTTGGCCCACAGATGGGAAGAATTCCAGAATTTAAGCAAGAACTCCATAACCTTACACACTCTTGTCATATAATCGACAATGGGCATATCCCGCACCTGTGTGATCACTCATCTGACTCCTCTTCAGGAGTGTCCATTGGCTAAAGAGCATAATTTGATATTTCCCTCGCCTGAAGGCCCCAAAGAGGCTGCTGACAAAGTGGCTTTCATGCTGGCTGCCATAGCGGGAACACACTCTTCACTGGAATGCAAGGTCCATGCTGTGTCTATTGAACTCATCTTGCTCCATGATGTGCATTGCAAATTGTCTAATTGCGCCTCCCATACTGAAAGTATACAATCAGACCTGAAGCCTCCACTTACTGACATCCAATCATATTGCACAGATCTCTTGGACAGGGTACAGATTTTGGAGTAAAGGGCTGAGGACATCGAGGACCTTGCAGGCTGGAGCAACCTTAGGATATTGGACCTGCTGGAGGGAATGGAAGGCAGGCTTCTATAACTTACTCCGAGACCTGGATCAAACGTTTCATGCCTCCACAGAAACTCACTACCTTATTCTCCAGTGAGAAGGCTGACAGAGTCCTGAGATGCGGCATCCAACTGGATAGCACCCACTCATGGTTGCCAAGTTCCTTCTTTACAAGGACTGCAATCAGATGCTGAAGAGGCCCAAAACATTCTCTGCTGGAAGTGGACAATCAATGTTGCACTCTCTGACATGGATCTTAAATTCAGAACTGTACTAGAACCAAAACTGGAGTGGCCTTGCCACAAAGCCTATAAAATTATATACCCTCCCAATCTGAGGGAAAATGCAGCCGAAAACTTACAACTAAAACCCCTAAATTCGCTCTCAGAAACTCCAATGTCTGACACATACTTCTGCTAAAAAAAAGGTTACATTAGGTGAGCTTATCCTCTACACAAATAGTCGGCTTAATGGAGGTAATCCCTGTACTCATTGCTCTTGATCACCACATCTGGGAAAAGCCCTCATGGTCTAAGACTTTCTGTAGCTCCCCCTCCCGCTTACAGAGCTGATGTGATCTCCCTATATAACAATGGGATTATCCTCATCCAGTTTTCTGATCAAAACCTAGAACTGTTTGATGACATTTTTTCAAACATCAAAAATTCATTGATCAGCAATTAATCCGCCCCCTCCCAATCTCATCCTAGCTCATTATCCCCAAGTAGTATTCTCACATATCTTCACCACTTCCATGCTCTACTTCTCTCACTCCCTCTGCTTCTCCCCTTCACGGATATCAACATACATCCCTCTTCCTCTCCTCCTCTTGTGAGGCATAAATTGCCCCTCCTGAAGCACCAAATGGGTTCTCACCCATACTTCACCCCCATGGCTACGAATACAGACGTACATAGATATGCAAATAACATAATTTCCTTGACACTTCCGCTGACGTCCAAACAGACCTGTGTTGATTCTACTAACCTCCCTACTACACTCTTTATGGACCAAGTAAGGATAACATCAGAACTGAATCTCAAACACCCAAAGAGCAACATGACCTATATGAGCCCAGCACTCTTACACTGCCCCTCCCCCTCAAGCCTTACCCCCATATCCAACCAGCCCACCTCTCCACAGGTTCTCTATGACCAGTGGTGTTCCATCACCACAGTCCCAGGCTCCCCCCGCCTCCTGATCCAATCCACAGCATCCAATTCCCACACTTAACTAGAATCAAGACTTAGGAAAATCACACTGGACCGATAACAACTTAAGGCTGACTTACATGGCCTAATAAACACCACCTTAGAGCTTTCAAACAATAGTTGCCGAACAGGTCCACAGGACAAGAATAGTCACAAAAATGCCCATACTACCAACTCCCAGACTAGTTTGCTTTCACACCCCCCTACCAGCGTGATCTCTACAATCTCGACTACCCCACTAGGCCTGTTAGTTTCAAAGATCCATTTGCTGACAGCTACATTCACTCCCTCCTCCATTCCTATGACTCAACATCATCTGACTCACAGACACTCTGGGAAAAATCCAAATTAATCCTACAAATGACTCGGAGAACATAGGATCAACTCAATAGCTGTAAACAAATCCAACGTTACAAGGGTTTCCATCACACAGACTACCTCAGTGGATACCATATCTCATTTGAAATGCATGCTACTCAATTGCAGATCAACAGTAAGGCACTCAGCAGACATCACTGACCTCATCCTTACACATGAACTCAACCTCATAATTCTTACTGAAACATGGCTACATGATTCTTTCACGCCCATCATGGACTCACTAGTCATCATACAATTAGATAGATTCCACATAACAGGGGGTGGTATTGCCTACACACACCAGACCAATATTTCAGTAAAACAGTCACAAACAGTTGATAAGTCTTCATGTGAATACCTATGCTTCAACATTGCAATTAACAACAGCCCACTATGTAAACACAATCTACCATCCACCAAGAGAAAACCTCTCATTCTTGTAACAAACTATGGAAATCATCACATCCTACACGGGACATCACTTCACCCAGATTTTCCTTGGAGATTTCAACCTCCACTGGAATGACCAATTGACTCTGCAGTGAACAACCTTAAAACCTTCCTAGATGATCTCAACCTGTTCCAAATCTGCAAAAGGCCTACACACAACAAGAGTGTGACTTTAGATCAAATTATTGCCAAGGTCAATTCCATTTCGCTTAAATATTTAGCCCCGTTTGATTGTAAAGACCACAACAGAACCACCTTCCTCATTACAGAACGAATTATATTTTTTTGATAACCAATTTTATTGAGTTTTGATTGCAACAAAGAAAACAGCCCCATTCAGGACTACATCTGAAAAGGCAGAACCAAGGCAAAAGCACATCACATTGATATAAAAGGATAGACACACATAAGGCCAATCTCGGCATTTCCACTTCCAATCTAAATATCATATTAATCCGAATTAGTCTTATATCACGGCAAACCATTTGCCCAACGTTCGGCGAAATTTCTTAGGACATCCCTGGCCACATAGAGAGGCCGTTCCTGGGCATCACACCAGTCCACCCCTCTACTCTAGTGCGCCAATGTAGGTGCAGTAGTGTTCAACCAGTGAGCCGCAATATCCCTCTTGGCGACTACTACTTCTGTATTAAGGAAGAGTTTCTCAGCCTTGGTGCCATCCAGCCCCTCAGTGGTACCCAGGAGAACATGTGTAGGATCAAGAGGAACCTCCCAGCCCAAGACCTCCTTGAGTTCTCCTGTTACGGACTCCCAATACCCCTGTATCACAAGGCAAAGCCATACCATATGATAGAAGTCTGCCTGGGAATGGGGACAGCGGGGGCAGGGGGCTTCAGGCAGAAGCCCCTCACTATGTAGATGCAGTGGTGTAAGATAGGCAGCATGTAGAAAATATATTTGGACCAGCCGAAGCCTCACTGAGACCCCAATCATTTAGGGGAAATGAGAATGTCTCTCCAGTCAGCATCTTCCAGAGCCCGAGCCAACCCTCCCACTTGTCCGGGAGTTGAGAGAGGGAATTTGGAGTATAGTTGGTGAGTGAACAATACATTTGGGAGAACGCTCCCTTTCCTAGATCGCTGGTCTCGACCCGAGCTTTGGGTGGACTGTACTCAGGCAAGGAAGTGCCATCTGAAATATAGGAGCAGAGGGCACAGCACAGCTGCAAATATTGAAAAAATTGAGAGGAGTGGAGGGAGTGGCTGGCCTGCAAATCCTGAAAGGAGCATAGATGGGTACAACTCCAGACATCACTCAGCAAGGAGATCCCGATGAGGTCCCAGGGCTGGAACCCCAAAAGGGAAGCAACCTCCCGGAGCATGGTGCCGTACCACAGGGGGGTATACTGGATCAGCTTGCCCAGCGGGTATGATGTAGTGATGCCCGCCAGTCCAGGAGCACTCCACGAGTGACCTCAGGGAGATCCTGTGGAACAAAGTCCCCATACAGCATACTCTGAATAGTAGAGAAGCCTAGGGTGTGTAGTTCCAAATTGTATGCCGGGTGTGACCAGCCGCCATTAAACCAATTGTATACCGTAAGAAGCAGAGTCGCTACATAATAAAGATAGAGGCTCGTCACGCCAAGACCACCATCAAAAGGTGGGATTTGAAATTGGGACAGAGCCAGACTGGGCCGCCCCCCCATAAAAACTTATTGGCCAAACCGTCTATCTCACGGAACCAGGACTTAGCAAAGGAAGGATGTGTATTTTGAAGCATGTAAAGAAAGTGAGGTAAAATCATTATTTTAAAAAGGGCTATCCTGCCTAGAGGTTTTGGGGGCAGCATACGCCATTTAAGGAGACCAGAGCGGACCAGATTAACCAGTGGGGTGACGTTGATTGACCATGCAAGGTTGGGGAGAAGGGCTACCCAGATCCCCAGGTACTTGAAGTACTGCTGTCGAAGGGGAATCGTCGACTGCCAATCAAAGCATTTACGTGACAAGTGAAGGGGAACCAAAACAGACTTTGCCGGGTTTAGCAGAAGGCCAGAGGTGTGCTCAAAGTGGTCCAATGCTCAGAGGCATTTGGCCCTGATTGAGCCAGGTCTGCCAGAAACAACAGTATATCATCTCTGTAGAGCGCAATCTTCTCCTCTTCAAAGCCGGGCCATCACCATCTAGTGATGGAGTGGTCATATCGAATAAGGCAGGGAAGGGGCTCCATTGCCAAAGCAAAGAGGATCGAAGAGAGGGGACACCCCTGCAGCATCCCCCTTCTAATAGGGAAGAGACGAGATAGAGCTCCATTAACAAGGACCTGCTCCTGGGGCCGATGATATAGCGTCTTCACCCGGTTGCAGAAGGGGATTCCGAAGCCCACATGCTCCAACACTGCCTCCAAATAACTCCAGTCAACCGAATCAAAAGCCTTCTCAAAATCTACAAGAAGGAGAGACGAATAGGGGGACAGCAAGTGCTGGTTTGCAAGAACAAGAGGAAGGTGTCTAAGACAGTGTCTAGTCCCTCGGAGAGGCATGAAGCCACATTGGGCTGGATTAACCCTGGGAGTAGTTTGTGTAGTAGTGCTACACATTGCAACGCGAAGTGCACTTCACACTACGCAAGCTACGCGTAGGTATGCGAACTGCGTAGTGCAATAGGAAAAATTCTGTTCGCACTGATTGCTCACTGCCAGATACTTGTCCGCACCATGCAATCATTGCAAACTGCATCTTGCACAGTGCAAGCTATCGTTTTCTGCCACTCGAGTAGATTTGTACTCCCCGTATTGAGAATCTCGCTGAGAGGTATATTTGTCACGCTCGTGATCGGCAACTTGATGTTGCTGATTGCGAACGAGGAAAAAAGTCTCGCCGGGATGTTGATTGTGCTCGCTCGCAGCCGCCAACTTGATGTTGAGGACAGTGAGCAAGCAAAATATGACCCCCTAGGCACAGTGCTGTATGCCATTCGCATAGCACATTGGAGCAAGCGCGCTCACCGAACGTAGCAAAGTCCTACGCCCAGGGTTAGTCTGGATGAGCCAGATTAGCTAGGTGCGGTCTTGTGTGGTTGGCCAGGACAGGGGCGAAGACCTTAAGCTCAATATTAATAAGTGAGCTTGGACAATAGTCGGAGCAGCAGTTCAAGGGGGGCTGAGACTTAGGGATCACTACAATGGTAGCTAGTCCGTCTCCGGGTGAAAACCTCTTCATGGTATATCGCCATTAGAGGTGAGACCAAGGTGTCTTGGGGGAGCCCGCCCCGTCCTAATGTCTTACCGGCTGACATGCGTGATATGGCATCTGACACCTCCTCTGGGGTGATCAGAAGGTCCAGTGCCTCTGCCTAAGATTCACTAGGGTGTGGAAG
Organism: Lissotriton vulgaris; assembly: GCF_964263255.1. Lineage (NCBI taxonomy): Eukaryota > Metazoa > Chordata > Amphibia > Caudata > Salamandridae > Lissotriton > Lissotriton vulgaris. The sequence continues at coordinate 628,406,071 of NC_141694.1, read as the reverse complement.
GGAGAACTGTTCCTGCCAGAGGAGCTCGGGAGCAAAAGACCAGGTGTCCGTGCCAAATAGAGGGTAGCATAGCAAGTGGCAAAGCATTGGGCCACCGCTATCGGAGTGCGATGAATCTCGCCGCTCGTATCAGCTACCTCCGGTATTATATGGTTGGCCATAGGGTAAGTGGCAAGGCGGTGGAGGAGCTTCCCATTCTTATCTCCCCAACCATACACGCGGGCCACGGAAGATCGCCAAAGCAACTTGACAGCTTCCAGGGAGATCTGTCTGATTTGATCTCTTAGGAACGTAAGTCTCCTGTCTTAAGAATCAGTTCTGTCTTTAGGGGGCAGTGTTTCGAGCTGGGCGGCCTGCGCTTCCAAAAGCGTGGGCTTGAAGTCACGCGCATCACGGGTGAGCTTGAGTTGACCCTTGGCGAAGTCCTGAATGGTGGCCTTCCAGGCCTACCAGAGGGTACGAGAGGAGAACACTGAACCTCGTTGTGAAGAAACCAGGTGTTGAGTCACCAAATTGGGCATGAGGACAAGGGGAGGGAGCCTATGTGCTAACTTCACTGAGGAATGGTCCAACAAGCCTCCGGGGAGGATAGAAATTGCTTGAATCACCCGGCAACCCTGGTCTGGCAAGAAAATGTAATCTATGCGCTTGTGTGTATGGTGAGAGGCTGAGGTATGGGTGTATTGTCGCACTGTTGGGTACCAAAGTCTCCAGGCATCTTTGAGACCGAGGCTGGCAGCATATGTTGAGAGGAGGCCGGATTGGGCAGTCCTGGAGGTGGAGTGGGGCGATGGGGTGTCAAGTCCGGGGTCCATAACTGTGTTGAAATCACCCCCAATGATGGTCATTCCTAGGGGCAGGGCAGAAACCTCTGAGGTGAGTCACTGGAGTGTGAAGGCCAACAGGGTGGGTGTTAGCAGATGAAGAGGGGGATCTCCAAGGGTCCTCTCCAGAAGAATAAGACAGCACTGAGGGTCGTGCGTCACTTTACGTGCCAGTAGAGGAAGAGTGTGACGCACCATAATAGTCACTCATCTTGACCCCCTACTAAATCCAGAGTGCCAGACTGTGCCATAGCCATGCTGTGCCAGAAAGGGACAATGATTGCCCAGTAAATGGGTCTCTTGAAATGGGAGTATGTCAGCGGCTTGACGTTGGGCATATCGCAGGACATCTGCGAGCTTGACCTTGTCTAGCAGGCCATTAACATTCCAGGACATTATATGGAGCGACGAAGCCCCGCTAGAATCACCAGACGGGGGAAGTCATGTAAGGAGCCGGGTAGCCGGCAAGCATAGCAGAGGTAGTGGAATTGGGACTACGCCTAGAGCAGGTGGATATGGTATCGTAGCGGTGAGTGACGTGTTCAGCTAGATATATGAGTACAAGAATGGTGCAAAAAATAAAAAAAATAAAACCGCAACCCCAAACTCACCCAACCCCGCCCCCACCCTTCACTTCAGGAATGGAAGCATCTGCCGCCCGAACAATAAACAGTGAAGCGAAAGAACGCAACTAAAATGCTTGGAAACAGGGAAAATCATGGAGGACCCCTCCTCGTAGCAGGATGTTCATACCTATAGCCATCAGTGACAAGTTAGTCGCTAGGCAGAGTGCTAGCATTGGATGAAACCAGACAACATCTGAAGAGGTGAAAGAAAAGTTAACAGTTCAGCAAAAAGCTCAAACCGGCCCTGGGAGGAGCGTCAGACTGCAGTAGAGATCAGTGTCCAGGAGGTCCCGCAAAGAAGGGCGAGGTGAAGCAGTCCCGGGGTCGGAGCGACCAGAGGAGCCGGAGTGCCACCTAGTAGGGGAGGTCTCTCCAGGTGGCTCAGGCATGAGTCTCTGTGAAGAGCCCATCGGGAAGTCCAAGCGTGCACGTCTTTGGCCCCTGCGCTTACCAGAGTGCAAGCATTTTGGTCGGAGGACCTGCATGTCCCGCAGGGCATCCCCATTGCCACTGGATGGGGTTGGGTTCTGGGAGTTCAGTCTCAACGGACGTTCCTCTGTTATCCATGTCCATGCCTCCTCAGGAGTGTCAAAGAAAAGAGATTTGTCTTGGAAAACCTCTCTCGGAGCAGCCGGGAAGAGGAGCTTATACTGGATGTTAAGCGAGTGTAGTATTTGCTTGACCTTGCCGAAGGAACGGCACGGGGCTTGGACATCTCGTTGTTGTCAGATTCTCATATTTAAGAGACTGCCTTTTGAAAGATTCTGTCAAGATAGCATCCCAATCCTTGAAGTTGAGGATCTGCAGGAGGATCGGTCTAGGAGGGGCACCCGGCTGTGGGCGAAGAGCAAGCAAACAATGGGCCCTCTCGAGCGTGAACCAAGGGGAGAGAGAGCCCTTGGGCACCAAGGAGCATAACCAATGCTCCACGAAGTCCACCACTCGACCCTGCTCCACGCCTTCGGAAAAACCAATCAGGCGAAGGGTATTGTGATGGGACCGATTTTCAGCATCCTCGGCCCGCCGATGTAGCTCCTGTGGGTCGGATTGGAATTGAGTCACCTGGAGCTTGAGTTGATGGACATCGTCCTCTATGGTAGATATGCGAGACTCCGATTCTTTAATCTGAGCAGTAGCATTGCAGAGGTCTTGCCGGATCAGGGTCATGTCTACTTGGACTTCCGCAATCTTACCCTAGACCGAGAATTGCGATGTATGGATCGCCTGGAGAATAGTAGAGAGGTCCACGGATGCAGGCGTTTCTATGTCTGTGGGACCACCAGTGGCCCCGGAGTACATGGTGGTAAACTGATCCATCTTGGTTTGGGTGGCGGGAATTTTGGGTACCCTTTTTCTGCCCATGGCTACTGCCGAGCAGGGAGAGAATGCATCATGGGCTCCGGGCAGGCAGGCAGGCCGGGGAAGGTATGGTGGCTAGGGAGGGGAGAAGGAGGCAAGGCACGTCCAGGCCACACAACTTCGAGACCACTGCCGAAGTCTTCAGCAGTATACCCATGCAGGCTAGTGGGAAGAGCTCCAGGCGCACCGATCCACAGGGGTCAAGGTTGGTGTCAGGCCAGGCCCTCCGGGCACACAGGAGCGGAGGGACAGAAGTCAACAACCTGGTGGTAAGACGAGTGATCAAGTCAGAGTCTGGGGGGGGGGACTGAGTTGAAGCAAGGGCCAATGAGACACCGCCTCTTGATGTAGTGGCCGAGATCTACCTGGTAAGGCTGCAGCCTATCACCACCGCCCAACACCAGGCAATCTAGGAGGAACACCCCACACAGATAGGGCCACCTAGAATGACATAAGTGGTTCCACATATCAGGAATTGCCCTATATTTCTCTCTGATACTGGGGTGAGGTATTTTTTTCACATATGGCTGTTGCGGCATTCCTTATAATGGCGGCAAGGAAAAAAAATCTTTTAGGTTGAGACATGTGTTGGATTGTGTTTTGGATATGTCTCCCTTCATAAGGATGTCTTTCAGATGATTTTTGCCCTCCTATACGTAATTAGGGGACGTTTAGATATTAGTTTTTATTGGGGGCTCTTGCAAACAGACTTTGGGCAGCAATTCTTCTCTCTGTTTACTCATCCTTTTTTACTTGAAGTGTGATATAATGTGACTTGGAGAAAGAAAAAACGTAAATTGTATGTGAGAATTAAGAAATTGTGTTTGGCTGAAATATAAGGGTGAGTGAAGAACAACCTCAAGAGCCCCCAATAAAAAACAACATCTAAACGCTCCCTAATAATGTATAGAAAGGGGAAAATACATCACCCTAGTTTTGAAGAGAAACATAGAGCAATTCCTGACATGTGGAACCACCTATGTCATTTACATTCTAGAATGTCCCTGCCATTTGAGGTATTTAGGGAGCACTACTCTAGCTGCCAAAAAGAGAGTAATGGGGCATATGAGGGCAATAAACAATAAAGACCCACATTACCCAGTAGCCAGGCATTTTGCCGAGTACCACTTGTCCCATAGCTCACTGTTAACATTCTATGCAAAAGAACAAATGGAATACAACAGAGGGGGTGGCAATAGAGAATTACAACTTAGACAACGTGAGTTCTGGAATAATATTAACTTACAGAGTAAACATCCTGGGAGCCTAAACCAGGACGAGGAACTGAGCGTACATCTACAAAAACATTAAGTATCAGTAATCATGTCTGGAAATTTGGAAATATGTACGATTTTGGGACCAGTATGATGTACCCTGACGTATAAATTTGGGAGATTGATTGATGGAATCGGATAGAAAATTGCTATGTGAGAAAATGTATATTATTAGTGTTTTAATCTTTACTATTAGATACTGATAGTTCTTTCTTTTTCTGTATTTTCTTTTAACTATAGGAGGAAAGGAAGGAGCCGACTCCAGAAGGGAATCGAGATTCTCCCCCACTCTTTTCTTCAAGGACGTCACATAAACATATAGCGACTTGGCAATATTACAAATAAGAGAACCTTTGTGTTCCTAATAATACGTTTGTGTTCTATTCTGTATATTTATTGTGTGCAAATGTATTAAGGGGATATAGGTAGCACTATAATGTTTGCATATTTACACTTGTAGTCACGGTTTTGTGGTTGGCCTTAAAGTTTATTTTTTGTGGGAGTTAAGTTTTACGTAAGGGATCAACAAGACATAATCTGGCAGAATATTAGATTAATCTGCACACAAGCATGAATAGGCACTATGTCGAGAATAGAGATAAATGATAACCCTGGAATATATCCACAGTAAGAATACATGCTGTAGACATAGAAGGAAATGGCAGTGCAGCAATTGAAAACATGTTTATATCTGAATTCGACACTAGACACTATGTCAAGAGGAACTGTTTATTGGAGTAATGATCTTTGCACAGACCACATGCAGTAGAAATATTGTTGACCAATCATATACATTGTATGACAAATACTAGTCCAAAATGACCGCTATGTTTACTATGTCAAAAATAGAGATAAATAATAACCGTGGAACATATCCGTAGTAAGAATACAATCTGTAAACATAGAGCGAAGTGGCAGTGCAGCTATCATAAACATGTGTATATCTGAATTGGACTCAAGACACTATGTCGAGCGGAACTGTTCACTGAAAAAATTATCTATGCACAGACCAAATGCAGCATGAATAGTATTGAATAATTATACACATTGTATGACGAATACTTGTTCAAAATGGCCGCTATGTTTACGCGTGTTGTAGGACTATCCGAATGAAGTCCTCCTTCTCTGCCATGTATTTGACAGAATATATGTAATTCAACGCCACACCTCAGTGTGTGAGCAAGCCTGCTGTGACAAGCGAAACACATTACTGAGATTAAATAAGACATGGTGGTGAGAATATACACTCTTGTGTGATCGTCTACTCTGAAAAGTATATACATATATATATTCACTAAAAAAAACATAAGTTTGAGTCCTTTTTTTAGTTAGGAATTAGCATAAAAAAACTTAGAAATTCACTAAAAAAACATAGGTTTCAGGCATGTTATAGTTAGTGGGACATTTTACTCGTACAAAACCATTGAAATTCCCACGTTATAGTTAGTTGTTCTAACTATAACTCGCGCGCACACAATAAACTGCTAATGATGTCACATATTACATAATTCATGACATGGTCAGTGACATCACTGATGACATCTCAAATGACATCACTGATGACATCACCGATGAAATCATCCACGTGACAATCAGATGCACCTCATTTTACACTAGTATAACCTTTTATCACTCACTGTAAAATACAGAGTACTATATTTGTATATATGTCACATCATCAGCAGTGGATTGCGGGCGCGTGAGTTATAGTTTAATACAACTAACTATAACATGGGAATTTCAAAGGTTTTTAAAATGCTAATTCCTAACTATAACCTGCCTGAAACCTGTGGTTTTTCAGTGAATTTCAAAAATTTTGTAAATGACAATTTTTAAATTTATTTATTGTTATTTTAATTTTTTTATACTGATTTTCTACATTTATGTAAACTATTTATTTTTAGATATTTTATTTTCTAAATTACATTATAATTGCATTATACATTACATTATACATTATATTAAAAACTTTCTCAAAATGAATTACTTTAGTTTAAATACTTTGCAAATAGGCAATAGACTTTTAAGTACAGTAGTTACAATTTCAAACACAATGCAACATTGAGGTCAATTTGAATTTCTAGTTAAATGTAATTAATTACTTTTTGGATTACTTTTCTAACCACAGGACTGGATCCTAAATTCAGTCCTGAGATATCACCTGTAAACAGTTGAGAAAAAGCGTTTAGGTTACAGTAGTGATTTATAAGGAATATTATTGTATTTTAAAAGTTGACACTTAGAAACTTTTTCACATAGATTCACCAATGCTATCCTTTGGGAGGAAATTCACTTAGCAGTTAAGTAGTGTTAACATAACTTTTTCTTACTCAGTGGTGGCTCCTGGATCCAGCACCGCTGCATCTCCTTTAAACAGTTGATAGTCATACAGGCATACAGGCAATTTTTAAGGAGTATTTCTAGTTTGTGAAAATAGACACTTAGAAACGTTTCTGGTGAAAACCAGACAATGGATTCCTATTGAAGGAAATACAAGTTACTCGTAAGTATGCTTAGAATTACTTTTCAGGGTCAGTGCTGGGCTAAAAGATGACGCACTGGGTTCTCTCCTGATAACAGGTGAGTTCGGATGATTTTAGAGCAATATTTGTACAATGGTGAAGGAAGGGGGCTTGGCCTGAGGTGACATGTGTGCAAACACGCCCTGTGGCGCGTTTTAAGTTGCGGGATTAAGTGCCCTTGAATCCTGAGGTCCCCTGGGGGCCAACTAGCCCACCAGGTACCTCCAGTATGCGCCAAGAGACAGTGTTGCAGAGAGGTGTTCAGAGGCCACGCCCCTTTTTACAAAACGCTGCAACGCAGCTCCGTGGCGCTTACTGGAGGTAGCTCGTGGGCTAGTTGGCCCCCAGGGACCCTCAGTATTGACAAGGAATTAATTCCTCAACTTAAACCGCATCACAGGGCGTGTTTGCACACATGTGAACTCAGACCCCGCCCCCTTCCTTCACCACTGTACAAACGTGCACTGTGACGCATTTTAAGTTGGGGATTAACTCCTCTTGAATACTGAGGGTCTCTGGGGTGCAACTAGCCCACCAGCTACCCCTAGTAAGCGCCACAGAGCTGCAATGCAGAGGTGTAAAAAGGGCGTGGCCTCAGAACTCCACTCTGGAAGGCAGCTCCCTGGCGCATACTGGAGGTACCTGGTGGGCTAGTTGGCCTCCAGGGCCCCCCATATTCAAGTGGAATTGTTTCCCCCTCTGCAAACGCGCCAGGGGGCAAGTTTTCAGAGTGGTGCAGTAAGGGGGCGTGGCTTCTGGCCAGATCCTGTTAAACAAAAAAAATTGTGAAGGGGGCTTTGTAACCACCCTTCCTTTTTTGGGTAGGGGGCCCTGGGTACCACATCCCCCTGGGCCTCACCCCCATGTTAAATTAAAAAATATATATTTACGGTAAGGGGGCCATGTGGCCCACTCCAGTGGCCAATTCCGGGCCCCGGGGACCCCATCCCTCGGGCATGGCCACATTTTTTTAAATGGAAGGGGCTGCATAGCCCCCCTCCTCAGGCCACTTAAGGCCCCAGGGACCCCATCTCCCGAGGCTGGCCCTCACCGTTGTGGACTGTGAGGGGTCCCCAATGCCCCCAACGTACCGGCGGCTCTCCGTCTCCTGCGGGAGCCGGCATTGCTTTTCCACATGGGGAGCAGCTAACATGCTGCTCCCCATATGGAAAAGAAATCTGCTTTGCTTTATTCAAACGAGAGCAGGTTTCCCTGCTCTTGCTTCAATGAAGCAAAGCAGTTTGCAATGGAAGGGTGGGATCCGCGAGGCTCCCGCCCTGCCATTGTAAACAGCAGTTCCCCGGGGGTGGGCACCCCGGAACACTGCAGGAGCGGGCCCTGGGGGGTGGTGGTCCCCAGGGCCACCTTGGGCTCCAGGAGGGGGCCATGTGGCCCCCCTCCCACATATTTGAGAAGGCCCGGGGTGGCTGTTCCTGGGGCTGGGGGGGCCTGAGAGCCCTCCACCCATTTGTTTAAAGCCCCGGAGGTGGTGGTCCCTGGGGCTGCGGGGGGCCATGAGCCCCCCGCATTCAATTAATTCTTGCCCCTAGGGGTGGCGGTCCCTGAGGCTGGGGGGCCTGAGAGCCCCCCTCCCATTTCAAAATAACCCCGGGGTGGCTGTTCCCGGGGCTGCGGCTGGACCTGTGAGCCCCCCGCATACATTAAAATTGAGCCCCAGGAGGTGGTGGTCCCCGGGGCTGTGGTGCCTCATAGCCCCCCAGTTCATATTTTAAAGCCCCGGGGTGGCGGTTCCCACGGCTGGGGGGCCTGAGAACCCCCTACCCATTTTGAATAAGCCCCGGGGGTGGCGGTCCCCGGGGCTGCAGGGGGCCCATGAGCCCCCTCGCACATATTAAATTAGAGCCCCCCCCCCCACACTTTTTTTTCAATAATGCCCCCGGGATTTGGCCCCCAGGGGCAAATTTACATATTTTCCGCGGTAGACTGCGTTTCTTTTTTTTTAATTAATTTCGCTAGGATTCGCGGATCCAATGCGGATCCGGCAATTTAAAAAAAAATATATATATTTTTTGGTGCCCTGGGGGTCCTTTTGGGACCCCCTGAGCAGGCCTAGGGGTTCAGGGTGTGTCTACTCTGCCCCCTTTATGCATTTTGCGGTGTTTGTGTTTGTTTTCTTTTGCCTCCGTTCTACCGAGGCACAAGATGGCTGTCAACACTTCCTGATTTTGACAGTTGTCAGCCAATGAGCAATCAGCTCGTGCACAGCAGTGTGCTTGTAGGCTGCGCGTAGTGTACACGGATAGTACTCTGGAGCCACCACGCCCATAAATATATAAATGACTTTAACTGTCGTTTTCTCAAGAACTACTGGACGGATTTACACCTAAAAAGTGAGGAAATATGAATTTTTATGATCAATTGTGTCCCCTATCTTAGACCCCAACGACTCCGTGTACGCGCTACAAGTACATGTATGTTCCCTCCACTTCCAGCTATGAAGACGCAAATACATTTGCGTCCAACGTTAACATGTCCTCTTTCAGATCCACCATGAATGGGTCGGATATTCCGTTCCTAAGTATGCCTTGCCAACGTCTTTATGTGGTGTACTTTACACGTTTTTCAGCTCTGCCGAAGTAGGCCCTGAATTCTGCCATCGAGCCTTTCCCTGCCTTCTGCCTCTGAATGTTTCAGCCGGGGCCTGCATCTGTATCCGTGACCTTTGTCTTACTCCCCGCACTGCTAACGGTGCTTGGCTCGGCCTGTTGCCTGCCAAGACTGTATTCAGCCTTCAAGTTATCTGCTCCGCTCCTCGAAAAATACATTCCTGTCTAGTAGTTCAAGTAAACATCCTTCCAGCTGCAGAGCAAAGGGCCCGGCCTCACTGTCTCCGTGCAAGTAATTCATAGCTCCTGTTACCATGGTAGGCCCATGCCCCCTCGCATCTCATGCAGACGTGTAGACGCTTATACACGCACTCACAGTTAGTATAGAATAGCCTCTGCCCGAGAGACCTTTCCTTCCAGATAATACAGTTCCTTAAACACCGAGATATTAGATACGATTTGGGATTAGGTTGATCTGACATCCCAGACTTCTGTCTCCTCATGTAGGGCTAAATGTCAAGTCCCCTTCACCCTCCAGTGACACGTCAGTCACACGTCATGCTGCCTGCGCGCGCATCTCTGCCATGTATTTCTGCTGACACTGCAGGATTCTCTTATGGATCCACCCACTTGTGACATCTTCTTAATGACGTTTCTAGTACACGCCTTCATGCACGCCTATTGTAACGCCTTTTCATTACGTATATGTACTCTTATCTCTCCTCTCAGCTGTTACGCCTACTGCATCTGTCTTTACTGTAATGCATTGACTATATATACGATTAACTGTCAATAAAGTATTGTCTGTCAGTCCCTTCCCGAACCTACGTGGTGACGGAATGGTATGCTACCTTGGTTCGAACCAATACCAATTCCTTTTTAAGGAATAAAACCCCTTTATAAACCTCAAATATCACGGATTTTGCCTCTTCTTTTTGACTGAGTTATTCTTATTGAACTTTACCGCATAAATTAAGTATAGGTAATTTAAATTTACCACATAATTGGCGCCCGAATAGGGACCCCTCCCCCACCCGACGCGCCGGAGGTGCGTTGCAGGCCTAGCCCCCTGCCACAGCCGGACGGACAACTACGCGTACCTGCAGGATTTCCTGTATCTCCCTCAGGCCAACGGAGGTGACTGAGGCTGCGATTAACACCCAGACGAGGCGGTGAGGAGTGCGGAGGATCCCGACCAGAGCCTAGCTGAGAGAGCAAGATCCGAGGTATACAGAGGCCCACCAGGTTCCGAAGTTCCGAAGTATCTGCGTCACGAGTCCGGTCCAGTCCAGTCCAGTTTCCGAGGCCTTCCGTTCCGTGCTTCCCGGTGAGTACCATTGCTGGGGATGCATCTAGACGTGTACATTAATTTGTGCCGGTCAAGACGGGCTTGGGTACACAGACCTGGTCTGCACTGTTTAGCAGTGTATCTGTACTGTTTAGCAGTATATCCTGTCTGCACTGTTTAGCGGTGTATCTGTACTGTTTAGCAGTACATCCAGTATCATGTAGTTAGCTAGTTTTATTCTAATCATTGTTGTTCGTTTTTAAATGTTTTAATGTGTTTTAAAAATGTCGTGGTATGAGTGATTGTTCGATTTTCATTATTGTGATTATTGTGTTAATTGTGTTCATATCTAAGTAAGGATCAAGTAGCCTGAGTTTTAAGATGCCGTTATTCTCCAAATTAAGACAGATAAAAACTAGAAAAGGGATACTCGAGGAAGCCGTTCCCATTCCACCTAGGGACACTCCAGGGTACTTTATGTACCACAAACATGGCCTAGATGCCGTTTTATATCTCCATTCATGGGTGGACTACACCAAGGATCTAGCAGAGAATCAGAGATGGCCCGCTGCTGGGACATGGGATGCAGATTGCATCATGAGAGTAGAAGAAGCATTATGGAAAAAGAAAGCCAGACAGTCACAGAAAGATGCCATGGAATTATGGCGTAAAGAATCGCATAGGCGTACAGAAAAAGCACACAGAAAAGAAGAGAAAAGTAGAGAGGATTCAGACAAGGCCCGAGAAAACGTATTAGTTGAGGAAGGTATCCGAGTAAAAATAGAACAAGTAGATAGACAACGAAACACCCTTATGAATGGTATGTATCCTCTTCTGGCCGAGGGTTTACCTAAGGCCACCCCGGAAGTACCAAAAGATCTGCCACCTCCAATGCTCCAGACTAAAATGCATCATAAAACCGCAAAGGATATTTTCCTTTCTTCCTATCTAGACGATACAGCCCCCGAATATGTTAATACCGCACCGCCCCGCACACGCCCTACTGGCGGCGCTCGACCCCGAGATAGTCAACCCCCACCTCCGCGACAAGCTACTCCTCCTCCCGTTCCAACCCTTCCGGCTGTCCTTCCACCTCTTCCTGCACCTATTCCTCCTACTTTACACCCAACGAATCCCTTCGGATCCGGTGCCTCAGGAGGCGCGTCAGGAGGGGCGATAGGTTTCCAAACCCCACCACCAACACATCGATGGACTTATAGGGATCTAGCACAACAACGTACACCTCAAGCAGCCGATTTTGACATATATAAAGAACGTCTTGCAGATTGTAGATATGATCCAGTACCCGGTAAAAAGAATGACGATAGAATGATGCTCGCATCAGTACGATTGCGACGAGTTACAAACTTTTTATTGACACTACCTGGAATGGTTGATCATCTAGATAGAATATATCATTTTCTTCAAACAGGGGTAGGCCCTGAAAGTATTGGCGAGGCCATGGCTTACCAAAAAGTTGATACTCAAGGCAAGATATTACGGTTTTTTATAAACTGCCTAATAAGAGAAGTGGATAGGCCGGGTGCAAACCCGGAAGAAATAAAAGCACTTCACAGATGGGGTCAGAATATAGCAGACGGGAATCATGATAAACAGGCTTGTATAGAAAATATGTACCGAAGGATCAGAAATGCAGTAATAAAGATACATGAAAGAAGACAGCCAGCACCAGAAATAGATTCAGACAAACTTGAATCCTCGGGGGAGGAGGACGCACCAGAAGAGACAGCAGGACAAGCACAATTACCAGTTAGAGAAATGATAGCTTATGTAGGTAAAGGAAGATCCTATAATAATTCAATGCGTCCAGTACGTCCAGAAAGTAAAAGAATTTTTCAGGAAGCCATGTCTAATCCGAGAACGCCTGAACACTTATTCCAAGCCACTGACAACAGACTTCGAGAACGAATGGGGTACCATGTACTCGATTCTATGGACGAACAAGAATTAGCTAGATCAGCAGTACAATGGGCTGACAATCCTGAGAAATATAGTGATGATGCGTTAGCACACACATTTTTGAATATGACACCAAGCGAACAGCGTTTAGCTGGTATGTACATGATACAACACCTACTCATATTGTATAGAAGCCAACACTCCGATCCAGGTCCCCTGCCTGATATAATAGCAGAACTACTCATGAATAAATGGAGAGGTCTAGGTACCGATCTAATTAAAGTAATTCTAGAACATCGGCACAGATATAGTGCCTTCCTGTGTCCACAGCCTGATTCAACACACTCCATGGAAAGAAAAATGTATTACATAGACAGACAGAATCCGTTACGAGAAGTGCACCCAGTTAAGAATGATGATAATACGCTCAGATGCGTGTTTGTGTACACGCCCATAACTAAAATAGAATTATTGGAAATGAAAAAATTAGTGCCCAGCCATGACAAAGATCCAGCAGGTTTTCATCGTGAAATAAAAGACATGTTACTCATGGGTGATTACACTTATCCTGACCTTATGAAAATATTGAAAGTACTACTGCCTGCTGGTATTTACGGGAAACTCAAAGAAAAAGAATGGGAAGTGGGAAATGCAAAGATTGATTGGGCTGCATTAGAAAACGAAGAAAATACCCGAATTCCAGGCCTAGGGCTTGGAGACAAAGTTAAAGTGTTACCAGGGTTGTTAGTACAAGTATTGCCACGTTTATTAACTACGAAAAAGGAAGACTGGGGTGCAATCTCAGCCTGTAAACAGAAACCCAATGAGGACACTAGCGATTTTTATTCCCGATTTAAAAAATGTTTTGGTATTAACAGCGGCCTGAAAGCAAGTAGCGAATCATATCCACATCTTTTTGTAACAAAATTAGTCGAGAATTCACTGCCCCAGGTCAAGAACAGAGTACTAAAAGTCGAGAGTACTTGGCAAGCTAATACCCCTTCACAAATGTTGCAAATGTTACAGTACCACCAGAATAGAATTAGAGAAGAACAAGAACACGAACAAAGACGTATGAAAGACACGAAAATGAAAATGTTAGTTGCTCAGTCAGTTCCAGCTGACGGTCACAAAAAGGGTGCGACCCAGCCCAGTAATTCGACGGCCCCTGTTAAAGGGGTATGTAACTATTGTAAACAGCCAGGTCATTATATAAACGATTGTGCAGTTCTGAAACACAATATCTCCACGGGTAAGACCAAGGAGAGACCACGTCCACCTAGACAAGATCAAGCCCAACAACAAGTACCCCAGAATTCCATGTCATTAAAAATCCCCTTCCAAAAAGATTCTAACTTTGGACAAGAGAAAAAAACATGGTGCCAGCCACCCTGACCATTGGCTTTGCATCTAAAGCATTTATTCTCATAATCAGGGAATATTCTCTGCAAGGCCTCCGGGGTATAATATGCCAACCAGCGAGAGAGAAAGGACATTCGTTTATAATTAGCTGCCCGGAGTGCTTTATGTCCTAGCTGACATATTACTTCCCAGTCTTTTTCTGAAAAAACGCACTGTGTCGTGAGGCTTATTTTGTCTAGATGTTTAAGAATTACCTGAGGAGGTCCTGGAGGGAGTAGCCTTTTATACCAGTATCCTATGCCCGTATGTTTTTCCCCATATAAAGCTGATAACAAGGCATTGGGTAAAGTGTCAGACCCCCCTAATTCTTTTCTTATCAGATAAACCAGTTGTAAATAGTCAAAAAACATAAGCCGCCTAGGATATGCTCTATCTACAACTGTTTGCCAGCTAATTACCTTATGTTGGAAAAATAAGTGTCTTATTTCACGAAACCCGGCTGAGTCCCATTGTAGCAGATGATTATGAGATATCTTAAGTCCCATTTTACCACATTCTATTAATTTCAACTGGGAAAACACTGCTACCTGAAGCAGAAGTGGCCCTTTTTGGTATTTGTAAAGATAGGGATAGGTTAAATAGCACAGAAGAGACTTTTATTTTTATTTCTACTATGGTAGCACGGTCTATGATTTTACAAAATTGGAAATCTGAGGTAATCCCATGTCAATTAAAATGGGTCAATAAAATGAAAAGAACATGTTCATTTGAGAGAGCTTATGCAGGTAGGGTGGGTGCGATCAAAAGATTTGAAAGGAATTGGAAATATTTTGAGAGGTTGGAATATATAAAAGGAAATTGATATTGTACCATTGTCTTTTTATTAGCTGCTATCACATTTTTTGCACTTTATTCGGATATTTTGCACTGTATTGCACTCGCACTTTAATAATTCAAATAATAACTTTGCTACTTTATCTGATGGGTTTTGATATACAAGTATATGAAGAATCATTCAGTAACAACGATGTATATTCTAGCACTGTCACTTTAGAATTATATCTTTATTACATACGATGTTTCTGTATTTTAAATTAGTAGGGTTAAAGGAATTAGAGTGGAAACTCGAATGTTTTTTCTTCCTTAGCCCTCTTCGTACATTGTTAATTTTCCATGTTCTTGCACAAGCACTTTAATATAATTAGTATTTTTGCATCTACAAATTAGCAGCTTATTTCGGTTTACTCTGTATGATTCTGCTTTAGTACTTTGAAGAAGGGTACAATGTAATAGGAAATTTGACGCATTGGATTAACTGTTTTCCTTATTCCATTTTACACTAGCATTTTAAGATTGACTTAAATTATTTGTTAGCTATAATGTATATGCTTGGTCTGTCTCTTGTATACTGTATGAAAATCTTATTTAGAGTCGAAAAATCAAATGTACCAATATATACCTACTGTCTTGTTCAATAAAAAAAAAAAAAAAAAAAAAACAAGTACCCCAGAATATACAGCATATACCGCCTATGCCAGCTTCACAACAGACCGTAGCAGTACCACAGCCACAGCCTATTGCAGCAACACAAAACACAACACAACAGATGTACCAGTATGCACAAAATGACTACCCCGACTACCAGCGATACACATGAAACAACCTAGAGAAGGAGGTTGGCTTGCCTCTTAATGAGGTTCCTGTAGATCAAGAGGGTCCTTATGTACACAGTCAAGTATTAGGGAAAGACAGAAAGTTTTTAATTGATACAGGGGCAAGCAGAACAACGATTAGTCACGATGAGGTTCCAGGGGCACCCCTCTCAGGCTCACAGAATGTTTCCCTTGGATTTTCAGGAAAACCTATTATTAACGAAGTATCACAACCTCTTCCTCTTGCAGTTGGTCCTCTGACACGGACTACAGATTTATTGCTTACAAAATCATGCCCAGAAAACTTGCTAGGTATAAAGACACTGAAAGCTCTAGGAGCTATAATATGCTGTTCTCCGGAAGGAGTACGATTATTCTTGCGAGATTTTAAAGGTCACTATGTATTGAGAGACATGGTTTACCGATTACAGAATGTCCCTGCACATTTGTGGGCACAAGGCCCCACTGATGTAGGTTGTATGCACATTACACCATATCGAGTCACACTCAAAGCAGGAGTGGTATTACCACGAATTCGGCAATACAAGTTACCCCCAGATGCTGTAGTGGCTTTACTGAAAATCATTGACGAGCTCATTGCACAAGGAGTGGTCGTAGAGACCGACTCCAATGTATGTAATTCTCCTATCATTCCAGTTCTTAAACGTACTGATCCAAATGCACCACCAGTTTATCGATTAGTTATTGATCTGCGCGAATTGAATAAATGCATTGTACCACAGTATCTAGTGGTTCCAGATATCTCTTCATTACTGACAGCTATTGATTCAGAAGCAGCGTTCTTTACTGTAATTGACCTCAAGAACGCCTTCTTTAGCGTCCCAATCGATCCGGAAAGCCAATACTTGTTCGGATTCTGTTTAAATGGACGAAGTTTCAAATTTGCACGCGCACCTCAAGGATTCACAGAAAGCCCCAGCATCTATAGCCAAGCACTGAAAAGACAACTTGACAGTATCCACATGCCTGTTAACACCGCCCTACTTCAGTATGTCGATGATCTGCTGATCACCGCCCGAAGCGAACCCGAATGTGAAAAAGCATCACTGACGGTTTTAAATTTTCTGGCCGACAAGGGGCACAAGGTATCCCCTTCGAAGCTGCAATTCTGTGTTCAGCAAGTTGTGTACCTTGGTCACTTGCTGTCCAAAGGGGGGAGACAGCTCACACCTGATCGCATCCAGTTAATTGTAAACATGTCACCACCGAAGACACAAAAGGAGGTGCGGACCTTTATAGGCCTCACTTCGTACTGCAGACAATGGATCCCCCAATATGCATTTCTAGCAAAACCACTCATTCAGTTGACAACCCAGGAGGCAGCGACATCGACTGTCCTCCCTTGGACTCAAGAACATACACAAGCTTTTGAAGACTTAAAAAAAGCCTTATGTCAAGCACCTGTTTTAGCAACACCATGTTACAGTAAGCCTTTTACACTTTTTGTCACAGAACGCGAAGGTACTGCCTTGTCAGTACTCACTCAGGAACAAGCAGGTTCACACAAACCGTGTGCTTACTTTTCTAGCACATTAGATCCAGTAGCCCAGGCTCTGCCTGCGTGCTTGAAATCAGTTGCAGCGACAGCTTTAGCAATCAGGCAAAGCGATTCCATAGTGTTAGGACATCAATTGACAGTACAAGTTCCACATTCCGTGGAAGTTCTTTTAAACCGTACACAGACCCAACACTTGACTATAGCAAGACTGACAGGTTATGAATTGACATTGTTTCAGCCACACATAGAAATCAGACGCTGTAGTACATTAAATCCTGCCACACTTTTGCCATTAAGTGGCATAGACCCATTGGCACATGATTGTATTGAAGTCATTACTATTACGACGAAACCCAGACAAGACTTGACAGACGTCCCATTACCAGATCCAGACCTGACACTTTATGTGGATGGTTCATGTATGAGAACAAGTACAGGTGAATTAGTGGCCGCCTACGCAGTCACGACAGACACCGAAGTTATTGAAACCAATTGTATCGACACCCTGTCAGCTCAAGCAGCAGAGCTCATCGCTCTGACACAAGCCTGCATTCAAGCCAAAAATAAGAAAGTTAACATATACACAGATTCACGTTATGCATTCGGAGTCGTTCACGACTTTGGAGTCCTCTGGCGAGAGAGAGGTTACTTAACTTCTCACGGTGCCAACATTCAACACGGTCCCCTCATTCAAGCTCTGTTAGATGCAATACATCTGCCGACTGAAATATCTATCATGAAGTGTAAAGCACATACAAAAGTCACCGATATCATCTCCCAGGGTAACGACCTGGCAGATCGAACAGCTAAGCAAACTGCTCAGAATCAAACTCATGTAACTGACGTGACAAAGACAATAGTTCTGACATCGACACATTGCATGACAGTCAGGGATCCCACACATGATGTAATTGACATACAGACACATGCTACACCAGATGAAATCAAGAAATGGACTGAACTAGGAGGGATCCAAACAGATCAGGGATGGATGACGAAGGGAAAATCTACATGGTTTCTCCCCGACTCTATGGTTCAAGTCATCATTAACACGATACATAGTCCAGCACACCTAGGAGAAAAAGCCATGCTAGACAGTATTCAACATATATGGTTCAATAAAAACTTGCGAGCAGCAGCCAAACAGAAAGTGCGTACTTGCATGATTTGTTGTCAGTTCAATCCAGGTAAAAGCATTCCCGTAGAGCAAGGTGGATTTCAGCCTCCTGATCACCCTTTTGAAGTCCTCCAGATGGATTATATCCAGATGGAACGTTGTCGAGGATTCAAATATGTCCTCGTAGTCGTATGTGCACTTTCCCGATGGACAGAAGCATATCCCGTCCCAGATTACACTGCTCCGACCACTGCCAAGCAGCTGGTTCGCGAATTCTTCCCACGGTATAGTTTGCCCCGTATCGTGTACTCAGATAACGGTCAGCCATTCTCATCCGAGCTTGTGAAACACATTACACTCCTGTTAGGCTATCAATGGAAATTCCATTGTGTCCGGCATCCCGAGGCAGCAGGTCTCGTGGAGCGCCATAATCAGACTCTGAAAATCCGACTTTCAAAAATCTGCAGAGAGAAAGGCGTTGACTGGATAGTAGCTTTGCCAGTTGCGCTCTACTACATGAGAATGATTGCGCATTCTCGAACAGGGCTATCCCCGTATGAGGTGGTCTTCGGTAGGCCACCAAATATGTGGGGGACGCCCATACCCCGTAAAATAACAGATGTTGACTGTATTATGCTGACAGATTACCTTGCTTCCTTGATGTCTGCACTACAATCTTGTCGTTCACAGGTAGCTGCAGCCTTTCCCGACAACACCGATGTGAAGCCCCATGAAGTGGTCCCTGGGGATTTTGTTTTTGTACGTAATTTCGACCGGAGAAGTCCGCTGGAACCCCGCTGGCAAACCCCGAAATTGGTTCTTCTGACGACGAGGACTGCCGTGAAGATTGAGGGCAGGAAAGGGTGGCTGCACTCGAGCCACATTAAAAAGTTTCATGGACTTCCTTCTGACTTGAACTCTCAGCCCTGCCCTCCTCCACAGACTGACTCAAAACTCCCCCTGGTTGAGAAAACCGCATCTCAAGAATATAGATTGAAACTACGGTCTAGCAAGTCAGACAGTTTAATTGTTTAAGTCCTCCCCTAGGTGAATCGGTTAAATTAGTTTCTGACATGTATCCCCTAGACCGAGATAGAGAGAGAGATAGACAGAGACAGCTCAAGAAACGTTCATATTGTAAATCACTTCGTAGTCACTGTATAGTGACATTATTGATTATGTTTTTTCTAAGTCTTCTGATTATTGCTGCAAGTATATTCCTGCATATCTATTACCCTATTTTCAAGCGTGCACATTCTGCTTTCAACGTAACTGCCGAACATTCTTTTAGCGACTTACCTCCGCATGAATTGTCTTACAGACTTGCGCTGCACAACAACACATTCATTAGTATGTTACATCACTCCCATCTGACCAACAACGCTACAAATTGTTGGATATGTGGCCGACTCCCTCCCTACCAGAAATACAAGGGAGTTCTGCCCCTCTTTCCATACCCGTTCACACACAATGGCTCATGTGGTGCATGGTTTAGACTGATTAATTCTTTAGATTCTGATACTATAGTTTATGAAGGAAATTGGGTTTGGGGAAACCTGAACTTAGTTTTGCTTAAAGCCTGCTACCCTAACAAGGAGGGACTTCCCACGAGGACAGGAACTGATCTAGAAAATGAAGTATATGGATTAGGTAACTTTACCATTAACCTCATGATTTTGAATGTTGAATCCGAAGCTGCACCAGTTTTGCCTGCTATGTCAGTATTACCAGTCACAGGTGAATTATGTGTTAGGAAAAATGGTTCAGTACACTTAGGTCATAGTAAATGTACTACTGTGGTCGAATTCAGTGATCAAGGCAAGTCTACATTCAGAGCTACTCGTCATTCCTACTTCATTTGTGGTCATACCGCATATATACGCTTACCTCTAGATTGGGATGGTACCTGTTACATTGCATTCCTTCTGCCACCTGTTTTCCTAGCCCCTCCTGATTATCATAGAAATACTAATCTAGTAAACAATAGACTCCGAAGAGATCTCCCGATTGTCGATTACACTGAAACGGCATGGGAGCAATACACAGACTTCAATAAAGGTTTCTTTCCCTACTTAGGTGCTGTCTTTAATAGTAAACTGATACGCAAATTAACTAGAACCCTCGAAGCAGTAGTGAATGAGACTACTTCTGCCCTAGGCAACTTAACAGAGGAACAGTCTGCGATGCGGGTTGTTGTTCTTCAAAATCGTCTCGTCCTTGACGTCATCCTGGCCGATAGGGGCGGAGCCTGTAAGGTCATCGGGTCGAGCTGCTGTGTTTTCATTCCAGAAAACGCGCCATCAGTATACAAAGCTATAACCCGTCTTCATAAGATTGCAAGTTTGATACACCAGAATCCAGGCACCTGGACTTGGTCCGGTTGGTTCTGGACCACGTTGACCGCCTGGGGGTGGAAGGTCCTATCCTTCCTAGGCATTGCCCTTCTCGTAGTATTCAGTTGCTGCCTATGTCTGCAATGTGGGCCAGCGATTTGCGGCCTGTGTGCCACATCATGTATTCCACATTCAAGTTCCCATTCGAAACGCCATAAGAAGAAAGAAGAGCAAATGATGTTACGTGAACAGATTGATCGATTCATGAGGATCGATATATCATGAAGGGTCCGTAGGGGACAAGGAGGGAATGAGGAAATATGAATTTTTATGATCAATTGTGTCCCCTATCTTAGACCCCAATGACTCCGTGTACGCGCTACAAGTACATGTATGTTCCCTCCACTTCCAGCTATGAAGACGCAAATACATTTGCGTCCAACGTTAACATGTCCTCTTTCAGATCCACCATGAATGGGTCGGATATTCCGTTCCTAAGTATGCCTTGCCAACGTCTTTATGTGGTGTACTTTACACGTTTTTCAGCTCTGCCGAAGTAGGCCCTGAATTCTGCCATCGAGCCTTTCCCTGCCTTCTGCCTCTGAATGTTTCAGCCGGGGCCTGCATCTGTATCCGTGACCTTTGTCTTACTCCCCGCACTGCTAACGGTGCTTGGCTCGGCCTGTTGCCTGCCAAGACTGTATTCAGCCTTCAAGTTATCTGCTCCGCTCCTCGAAAAATACATTCCTGTCTAGTAGTTCAAGTAAACATCCTTCCAGCTGCAGAGCAAAGGGCCCAGCCTCACTGTCTCCGTGCAAGTAATTCATAGCTCCGGTTACCATGGTAGGCCCATGCCCCCTCGCATCTCATGTAGTTGTGTAGACGCTTATACACGCACTCACAGTTAGTATAGAATAGCCTCTGCCCGAGAGACCTTTCCTTCCAGATAATACAGTTCCTTAAACACCGAGATATTAGATACGATTTGGGATTAGGTTGATCTGACATCCCAGACTTCTGTCTCCTCATGTAGGGCTAAATGTCAAGTCCCCTTCACCCTCCAGTGACACGTCAATCACACGTCATGCTGCCTGCGCGCGCATCTCTGCCATGTATTTCTGCTGACACTGCAGGATTCTCTTATGGATCCACCCACTTGTGACATCTTAATGACGTTTCTAGTACACGCCTTCATGCACGCCTATTGTAACGCCTTTTCATTACGTATATGTACTCTTATCTCTCCTCTCAGCTGTTACGCCTACTGCATCTGTCTTTACTGTAATGCATTGACTATATATACGATTAACTGTCAATAAAGTATTGTCTGTCAGTCCCTTCCCGAACCTACGTGGTGACGGAATGGTATGCTACCTTGGTTCGAACCAATACCAATTCCTTTTTAAGGAATAAAACCCATTTATAAACCTCAAATATCACGGATTTTGCCTCTTCTTTTTGACTGAGTTATTCTTATTGAACTTTACCGCATAAATTAAGTATAGGTAATTTAAATTTACCACAAAAGCACAAGGCACAAGTCTGAACTGAGGACTACCTCTTTGCCAAATTTCGTGTAATTCCGTTCAGCCGTTCAGGCTGTAGCCGTGTCTAAAGGTCCTATAGGAAATTGCATGGGGAAAACACGTTTTGGGACCCCCGGAAGGAGCGGAACTGAGCTGACCAAAAGTTTGAAATATTTTGCGCAGATTCATCAATTGGCGCCAAAGTTATTGTCCATAGAATGTTGTGGATTTCCTATGGATAATAGGTCCTAACTATAACTATCTTCTAGCGACCGCCAGTAGATTTTATATATATATATTTGATGTGATCAAGGCTACCGTGACGTAGCCGAAACGCGTCATGCTGGCGACAACGAGAGAATAAACAACCTTTAATTTGCATTTATAGCGCTGTGGAGTGGTCTGTACCTGTGACTTTCTCTGTTCATGGAAATGCTTTTCCTCTATCGGGACGTAGCAGGAACTTGAATCGGATATAATATATATATATATATATTACCTACTGGCGGTCACCAGTAGGTAGTTATAGTTAGGATTTTTTTCAATGCAAAATACCAACATTCTATTGTGAATAACTTTAGCGCCGGTTGTCGAATCTGCCTGAAAATTTCCTTAAATTTGCCTCGTTTGGGGGGGATTCGTGAAGCGGGGGCCGAGATAAAAGGGGGGTCCCAAAACATGTTTTCCCCATGTTAATTTCCATAGGGCGGTCAAACTCACTTTTAGCCCGAACGGCTGAATGGATTTCCACCAAACTTGGCAAAATGGTAGGGACTGGTAGCCCGATGTGCCTTTGCTATGTCTCAAGATATGTGCTCCAGTGGTTTTTGAGTAATTTAGGTTAAAAAAAATATATGTATCTATGGCAGCTCCCCGGTACGCGCACCGGGGAGCGCTCTGGGCGCGCCACACGAGGTGCGCACGGAAAGCTGATTAGCTCTCGGGTGTCTGTAAACATTCAAAACAGTCCGGACCGGCCACCATCTTGTTTCTCGGTAGAATGGAGATACAAGAGGTGGAAAAAAAAGGGGGAAATGACCATAAGGGGGCAGGGTAGACCCCCCCTGACCCCCTAGGTTTGATGTGCGGGCTATAAAAGCGCCCCGCGGTGCAAAATATATATATATTTTTTGATTTGCGCGGGGGAGCGCCCTGTACGCGCACCGGGGAGCGGACTGGGGAGCGGCCCATGGGGAAAGAAGAATGACATAGTTTTTAAAAAATGTAGCCTTTTTTTATGAATTGGAGGTAGTTCTAAAAAGAACTTTTTTTTTTCTTCTTTTGTTGTTTTATATTTTTTTAGTGTTTTTGGAACATTTTGTACTTTTTTTGGCTTTTATGAGCTATTTTATATTTTTATTGTTATTTTTATGGGGAGAAACGAAAAACAGGGAATTGAAAATGGCTCAACTGGAGCAAAAAAAAAAAAGAAAAATTAGGGTTTTTTGGGGCATTTGTGGTTGTCCCCAGCAAGGATGATGAGCTTTAGGCTCAGTTCACCATAGGAGATGGTCTTACCACAATGAATACATGTTAAACGGAAATCCCCAAACCGTGGCTGAATGCAAGGGATCGTCTCCCTTGCCTCTGGTCCCGATGGAGAGGGTTGCTTTCTTTTGGAGGTGGTGCTTGAAGATTGGGGAGGGTTACTGGCCAGTTCCCTCATCTCTGCAGCAGAATAGTTCATCGGATGCCTGCGCTGCATGTGGCGAATCATGGTGTTGTTTCCAAAAGAGTATTTTTTATTAGGGTTCCCCCTTGAAAGTTCTGTGCCACAGATTAGGCAAGTCACCTCGGCCGCATTGACTTTTTTCTTGCCCTCTGGGGTCGAAAAAAACTTCCATACAATGTGTGGTATTGGCTGGTATAGGGTATTGTGTTCTTGCAGCCACCTTCTCCTCCCCTCCTCCTCCTCCTCCTCTTCCTCCTCCTCCTCTTGGTGACCACCAATGTAATCTTGTGGTGGTCCTCTAGGTGGTTGTGGTGGTGGTGGTGGTGCAGATGCTCCAGCTGCTGCTGCTACTGAAGCCATTTCAAAGTACAAAATATACCTCAAAGATTGCAAAACAGGTCTTCCTCAGTCAAAGGACAAAGTCAGAATAAGGAAAAAAGGTGGGGTCTTTCATCATTTGGAAAACAAAAAAAGGCCTGAACCAATGAGAAGTGTTATTTTCAGGTCACAAGTCCAGGGATTTCATCATTATGAAACCAAAACTGTTCTGCACCAATTAAAAGTGTTATTTTCAGGTCGTAAGCGCATCGGATGTTTACGTTGCGCAATCGTATTCGCTCGAGTGCTTTCGGGTGCGCTTACGCCGTGCGCATTACGTGGACGCGGCTACACAATACGTCATGATGATGTTTTCGTTCGCGGCAATAGCGCTAACGGGACGCTCTCCGGAGCGCGCCCTGGGGCGCTTCAAAAGACTACGCTTTCCGGGGCGCTCACCGGGGCGCGCCCTGGGAGCGCTCCAGGGTAAAAATAAAAAATAAAAATAAAATATATATACATTTAAATTTTTTTTAAAATACAAATAAAATATAGGATTCATTCATTTTCAAAAATATTACATTTCGAAGCTATAGACATTTGCTATTAATAAAATTTTGAAATTAAATAAAAAGGTTAGGGCCTTATATATAGTTAGGAATTAGCCTTTAAAAAGCCTATGAAATTCACTGAAAAAACCATAGGTTTCACACCAGTTATAGTTAGGAATTAGCATTTTAAAAACCTATTAAATTCACTGAAAAAAACCATAGGTTTCACACCAGTTATAGTTAGCTGGAAATTTTACTGACATAAAACCATTGAAATTCCCACGTTATAGTTAGTTGGACTCACTATAACTTGCGCGCCGGCAATGCACTGCTGATGACGTCACATATTACATCACTCATGACATGGTCAGTGACATCCCTCATGACATCACTGATGACACCATCCAGTGAATGTGTGTCTTTCTGAAATATCAATATGTTTTATATATGTATTTGCAAAGGTCGATGGACGAACAAATGTTTAAATAAGTGTGTAAATGGATGTGAAACCTATGTTTTTTTCAGTGAATTTAATAGGTTGTTAAAATGATCATTCCTAACTAA
This sequence comes from Lissotriton vulgaris, assembly GCF_964263255.1. Classification (NCBI taxonomy): domain Eukaryota; kingdom Metazoa; phylum Chordata; class Amphibia; order Caudata; family Salamandridae; genus Lissotriton; species Lissotriton vulgaris. Next base: position 628,381,077 of record NC_141694.1, on the reverse strand, counting down.
AACCGGTGTGAAACCTATGTTTTTTTCAGTGAATATATATATATATATATATATATATATATATATATATTCTCACACGCACAGGTAGCCCCCAAGAAGTTGAGACCGCAGACATTTCATGGGCTTGCTGATTTATTGGCGAAATGCAAGCAGGCAGCAAGAAACAAAACAGGCATCAGTTTTCATAGCGCCAGACGCGTTTCGAGAGTCTTCACTCCCTTCCTCAATGGCAAGTATTCCAACTGCGAAAGCAAAGTTCATTCCGCACCTGTTGTATTTAAATTACCAGCCCTGATGGGCGTGGCTCTCACACAGCCTTCTGGTAATTGTGGTCCGAAATATTCATATCCCCAGTGGGCATGCTTTCATCCAGGGAAAATAAAACAGTTTGTTCCCCTCGTGGGTTGATGAAAGTCTTGTGAGCTGCCTGCCCTGCTTTCCAAACGCCAATAGAAGCTTCAAAGCGGCGCCATCCTGCACACGGCGTCCAACTTAGCATGTCTCCCGGCACAGCCGACCTGATGTCAGCCAGCAGGGACCCGCTGCAGCGGTGGGTCCAACTTCGCGGCTGGGCAACAGCCGCTATTTATTCTCACACGCACAGGTAGCCCCCAAGAAGTTGAGACCGCAGACATTTCATGGGCTTGCTGATTTATTGGCGAAATGCAAGCAGGCAGCAAGAAACAAAACAGGCATCAGTTTTCATAGCGCCAGACGCGTTTCGAGAGTCTTCACTCCCTTCCTCAATGGCAAGTATTCCAACTGCGAAAGCAAAGTTCATTCCGCACCTGTTGTATTTAAATTACCAGCCCTGATGGGCGTGGCTCTCACACAGCCTTCTGGTAATTGTGGTCCGAAATATTCATATCCCCAGTGGGCATGCTTTCATCCAGGGAAAATAAAACAGTTTGTTCCCCTTTAATCCTAACTATATATACCTACTGGCGACCGCCAGTAGGTAATATATATATATATGTATATATATATATATATATATATATATATATATATATATATATATATATTACCTACTGGCGTGTATATATATATATATATATATATATTACCTACTGGCGTCTCGCCAGTAGGTATATATAGTTAGGATTTTTTCCCTATGGGATTTCTGAAAATTCTATGTCTAATAACTTTGGCGTTTGTGGACGGAATCGGCTGAAATTTTCAGGAAAATGGCACATTTTGTTTCTGAGCAGCCCCTGAAAATTTGGGGGGGTTTCGTCAAGGGGGGCTGAGAAAAAAGGGGGGTCCCACAACGCGTTTTTCCCATGTTAATTTCCATAGGGCGGTTGGCCTCACTTTTAGCTCGAACGGCTGAATGGATTTGCACGAAACTTGGCAAAATTGTAGGGACTGTTAGCCCGATGTGCCTTTGCTAGGTCTCAATATATGTGCTTCAGTGGATTTTGAGAAATTAACGTTTAAATCAAGATATATATCTGTAACAGCGCTCCGGGCAGCGATCCGGTCCGCTTACTTTTCGCTTATCGGAACTTTGCGCGCAGAAAGCTGATTGGCTCTCCGGTGTCTGTCAACATTCTAAACAGTCCGGAGCGGCCGCCATCTTGTCTCTCGGTAGGATCGAGAGAGAAGAAGAGGTGAAAAACGAAAGGGGAATTTAATGAAAGGGGGCAAGGTATCCCCCTCTTGACCCCCTAGGAATGTTGTTGGGGTTATTAAAGGGTCCCGTGGGGAAAATAAAAAAAAAATGATTTTTCACGGTAGAAGCGCTTCACGGGCCGCAAACTGGGCCACAAACTGGTAGCGAAACGGGAATTCGCCATTTTGTGCTTCGTTAATTAAATTACTAGGTATAAGGGGGTGCGGGAGACGTATCCTAATCCCCTATGTTTCCTGAGGGTGGCTGAGGAGGCTGATATATGTTGATACATCTCTTCCAGCGGCTGCGCCATCTTGCCTTTTTTCCAATGCCACAATTTTGTCGTGCACGGCAGCCATTTTAGATGCCAGGCTGGTCCCATGCTATCACCTAACCCTGCGGATGTAGTTTATGGCCCCAGCTGTAGAGAATTCAGACATGCCAACCCTCCCGATTCAGGCGTGTGACTACTGATTTCAGTGCTAGTCTCCCGCCTCCCGATTTCTGCAAGCAAAAACCCGGGGGCATATTACGAACAACTAGCGATAATTTTTGTCTCTAACTTGTTTAGAGACAAAAATTATCGCCGTACATCGGCGATTTTTATCGCAGATAAACCTTGCTATTATCGCAGAAAAGTCAGCGATATTCATGTATTATCGAGCAAATGCTCTTAGCCATGTTATCCACCTCCCATTGGATAACATGGCTAAGAACTGCTCAGGGCAGGTGTTAGATTTTGGAGATATTCGCGCTTAGCGCGAATATCTCCAAAAGTTGGTAATAGAAGGTAGCGATGTTAGGGACTGTTTCCAGTCGCTAACATCTTGGCACGCCACTTTGCATGTCATTAGTGATAAGTATCACTGACATGCAAAGCGGGGCCCAAGATGGTCGCTATCTCCTTTTAGCTGTCACTAACTGGTGTTAGCGACAGCTTGGTAATAGGGAGATAATTTTATCTCCGCTTTCAAGGCTTTTAAAGCCAAAAAAGCGGAGATAAACCCCCTTGATAATATGCCCCACGATTCCTTGGGGGTTTCAGCTGACAGGGCTTGGTATTGTGTTACATGGTAATTTTTCCAGGAAACGTCAGAGGGTCGATGCAGGGGTTCTAGAAGAGGTGATAAACCATTTAAGCCTCATGAACAAGCGCATGGTCTTTTAAAGATTTGTGAAGTACTCGGAGCGGCGGTGTGTGTGTTTCCTCTTTCAGGAGCGGGCGGGGGGGCACTGCCAGCAACTTGCCAGGTCAGGTAGTGTTCAACACGTGCATCACCCTTTCTCTGCTTGCTATTGCGCTCCATGCTTCGGAAAGGTAAGAAAAAGAACGTGCATTTGAGTTTGAAATGTCCGATCCTGCAGCAGCACACTTCCAAAGCCCACACATGACAATAACCCGATTCAAGGCCCCATTCACCCGTTTTAAAAAAAATAGATAACACTCCAACAAAGTAAGGTTATAAAACTTTATTAACTATTAACTTTAACGAACGGAACAAAAACTAAAAACATTTAAACATTTCTCAACACAAAAAGCAACAATGGTTAGAAGCTGTCTTTTGTGCGAATAGTCCCAAGGCAGCACAACGTGCAGAGTTCTGGACGGCACCCAGGTGATGTCGCCTGGGTGCCGCACTGGTTTAGGGATCCTACAATGCTGCTCCGAAAATTGGCGTGGGGCGTCCCGGGTGGGGCGGGGGGAGGCCTCGTCAGTAGCGGTCTGTTGTGCGAATAGTCCCAAGGCAGCACAACGTGCAGAGTTCTGGACGGCACCCAGGTGATGTCGCCTGGGTGCCGCACTGGTTTAGGGATCCTACAATGCAGCACAGAAAAACAGCGTGGGGCGTCCCGGGTGGTGCGGGGGGAGGCCTCGTCAGTAGCGGTCTGTGTCCAGTGTCACATGGCTGACACAACATGTACGACAGGCACCCAGGTGATGTCCAGTAAACTGCCGCACTGGTTTTGGTATCCTACAATGCTGCTCCGAAAATTGGCGTGCGGCGGCCCGGGGGGGGGGCGTGGGGGAGGCGGCGTGAACGGGCCTCCCCAGGTGGCGGCCATCTAGCTGAGTTGCGCCCGCTCTTGCGGTTACAGCGTCTCGCTCACCATGTTGTTGAGTTGCTCCCACTCTTGCAGTGCAGCGATAGGCGGCTGCCACATGGCTCTTAAAATGGCGGACGGCTCCTCGGTTTTGGGCCTGGTCCACTGAAATGGCCCTGGGACACTTTGGAACTCGGACGCTTGCCTGCTAGGGCTTGGGCTCCATTCTCGAAAAGCGTCCCCTCAGCCGTGAAGATTGTACAAAAGTCTTGGGGGCCCCCGACTCCCGCAGGCTTCCGGTGGGGAGCGGCTGCCATGATTGCTCGCGGAATGACCACGACGGAGCCACGAGATGGTGGTGCTCTCATGCTGACGCCAGCTTCAGTCTGAATGATCCAGAAACAAGGTGGGGCTTTCATCGTTTGGGAAAAAAAAATGTTCTAAACCAATGAAAAGTGTTATTTTTAGGTCATATGACCAAGCCTTCCATCTTTAGGAAACCAAAAGTAAAATGAACCAATGAAAAGTTTTATAAACAAGTCACATGACCTGTTATGCGGCATAGGGCTACAAAAAGCGTAGAAAATCCGTTGGCACGTGAGGCGGCGTCAGTAGCGGACCGATGTGCGAATAGGCCGAAGGCAGCACAACGGGCCGAGATCCGGATGGTACCGAGGTGGTGTCCAGCAAATTGCCGCACTGGTGTGGCCATCCTACAATGCTGCGCCGAAAGACGGCGTGTCCAGCTGAGTTGCGGTCACTGTTGCGGTACAGTGACTCGAACGCGCCGAGATCCGGATGGCACCGAGGTGGTGTCCAGCAAATTGCCGCACTGGTGTGGCCATCCTACAATGCTGCGCCGAAAGACGGCGTGTCCAGCTGAGTTGCGGTCACTGTTGCGGTACAGTGACTCGAACGCGCCGAGATCCGGATGGCACCGAGGTGGTGTCCAGCAAATTGCCGCACTGGTGTGGCCATCCTACAATGCTGCGCCGAAAGACGGCGTGTCCAGCTGAATTGCGGTCACTGTTGCGGTACAGTGACTCGAACGCGCCGAGATCCGGATGGCACCGAGGTGGTGTCCAGCAAATTGCCGCACTGGTGTGGCCATCCTACAATGCTGCGCCGAAAGACGGCGTGTCCAGCTGAGTTGCGGTCACTGTTGCGGTAGAGTGAGTCGAACGCGCCGAGATCTGGATGGCCCCGATGTTGTGTCCAGCAAGTTGCCGCACTGGTGTGGCCATCCTACAATGCTGCGCCGAAAGTCGGCGTGGGGTGCCCCGTTGGCTTATGAGGTGATGTCAGTAGTGGACCAATGTGTGAATAGGTCGGAACCAGCACAAGGCGCCAAGATCCGAATGGCAAGTCCTGGATGTTGAGTGCCTCAGTTGAGAGTTCTGAGCAGTGCTTGTAAGACTGTCTGAAGCTTATTTGCACCTGCTGCAGCTTCACTAGGTCCGGCGGAACTTTTTGCCTTTTCCTTTCTGCTTCTTTTCCTACAATCCGTTTCATCTGAAGACACGATCAGGTCCCTGAATGTGTGCAGGGGGACGCTATTGATTGAATGAAAATGGCGGCTTGACACAAAGCTGACTCAAGCGTTACTGTTGGTGCTATACAGACAAAAATTGGTTTTCAGTTTGTACATTCTTCAGGTTTTTTTTTTCCATCCAAGTCTGATTGAGAGTTTGTAGAAAAATGGCTTCAGATTTTCCACATACTACTCTTCAACATTCTTCCTAAATGTAACAATGTGAAACTCACTAGGAGAACGGCTGTTTCTGTTTCCTTTCAAAATGCTGCCAACAATATTTTCTGAATGGAAGACACCATCTTGTAGCATAAAGGGCCGAAAGGGGTTCTGGTCTGGCCGATGGTTGGTGGAGACATTTTGACTATATCTTGGACCTATATCACAACAAATAATATCTGGGGGTCAAAAAAAGGAGTCAGTAAGTGTGGCAGGAAGGACCACTGTACCAAATGCATGCAGGGCAGTACCGGTGAGAAATAATATTTAGTGAATGGTCAAGTCGAGAGTCAAGAGTACATGGAGAAAAATGTATTGTTCCCATCAGAAGCCACACTGTACCGCCCTTATTCTCATCATATGGGATCTCCTTACCCAGGAGACAAGACGGCCGGTAAATGATTACCGTGACCGAAATGTGATGTGAGGGCAGAACAGAAGGGTATGGTAGTGGCTAATGAAAAAAGCAGTGTAAAGTGATTGGGGTGGAAAAGTGAAGGGTAATTATAAAATTAGGTGAATGGCTGGAAAAAAGAAATTTTATTAATATCCCCCAAACCCTAAGATTAAAAGGCAGGTGTGGGTGCAGGTTTTAAATAATAACCGCACTTAATGGTGGTCGACATGTTTCAGCATTATATAAGATTTTCTTAATAAATTCCTCAGGACCAAAAAACGGTACACTACTGCTTTGTAAACGAATGAATAGTTAAAATATCACCTGGACATCCAGGCGTGCTCAACCGTATACTGTCAGTGCATAATGGCAAGGGATCCAACATGTAGAACAAACAGACAAACAAACAGAGAAACAAATATAGCACTAAATGTTATTTACATTGTTTCTGTTTATATTCATAATGGCATTGCAATATGTTCAATCATACTAGGACAACATTTCTAGTATACACTCACCCTATGTGTAGGTTGAGGAGCTTCACCCCACCTGGCTGCAGCTCAGGAAAAAGGAGCACCGCTCTGTGAATAATCAGAGCGATTAGTGATGTGACGCTACGCAAAATTGAGAAAAGAGTGTATTTCGAGATAAGAGGTAATCAAAACCTCTTGTAAAATCAAATGGTGACCAAGCCAGGCATAACCGCCGTGATCTATCACAATCCGTAAGGATGACTACCCAGTAAAGACAAGTTGTGCAAGAGACATCGCTCCGTGTCGATTCAATTTAAAACCGCACAAAAACGCTTCATATTTTTAATGGCGGAGTGGCCTCTAGCGGCGTATCCGCGCAGGGAGAGAACCAACGCCACGCGCCTAGCGTTCACTCACCTATCCGTCGGTGTCTCCAGGCAGTCTTCAGTACTGCTCGGGGGGGCGCCGAACACGGAATGAGGTAATGTTTTGTATGGTTCTAACTCTACAAACAACACGTGACCCGAACCGTCACGTGATGTTGGGGATTCTGGGAGATGTAGTTCGTTTCCCAGTTCAACCTCTATGAAAGAAGGTATGCATTAAGTCTCGTACTGTGTGTATAACATCACGGTATCGAGACCATCTTGGCATTGATAATGGTACAGTTACTAGGTGGCTTACAGACAAAACTTTAGACGATGCGTAATGGCAATCTATAGAGCACCACTCAAAAGGACATCTTACAGAGACAACAATCAGAGGGACATCCAGGGTATGGGCTCGTTGAGGCCCTCTTTGTCACTGTTGATGCGGTATACCCATTTCTGTTCGATCTTGAACAGAAAACGGCTGACATCCGCACACGAATCAGGAATGTGCGGTTGCTCAAGAACTGTCCAATAGAACTCTTCAGGACCATGACCCTTCTCCAGAAAATGTGCGGTCAGTCTGGTAGCTTGTTTACGACATCGCACTGTGCTTTTATGTTCCTGAATGCGTGTCCGTACCTTTCTGGTTGTCATGCCGACATACTGTAGTTGGCACGGACATTTGATCAAGTAAATCAAGTTACTGCTGTTACAATTCGTAAACTTGTTTTGTGTCCATGGGCGGTTAGTGCCAATGTCGACCTCAGTAGATTTATTGGTCTGGGGACAAACGGTACAATTCCCGCATGGGTGGTGTCCAACTACAGGTGGTAAGTCCCATAAGGTACCCACTTGCCTCCCTTCCTTGCTGCGTGGGCGTGTGTGGACCAGTTGATCTTTCAAGTTCTTGCCTCTTTTGTATGCGAACATGGGCTGGGGAATGTCGTCACCTCCAGTTTTGAGGATGGACCAGTGTCTTTTTATAATTTTCTGCAACTGGTTTGATCGGCTGTTGAAGGTGTTAACGAAGGCAATCCGATCCGTTTTCTCCTTTGGAGGGTGGATTTCAAGTAGAGCATCCCTATGATTGTTTGAAGCCCTCTTTTTTGACCTGCGGATGATTTTTTTGGTGTATTGTTTCTCCTTTAGTTGTTCCTCCAAACTTTTGGAGTGTGCCTCAAAGGATTCCTTTTTAGAGCAGTTCCTCTGTACCCTGAGGAACTGACCAAAGGGTAGGTTGTCCCTCAGTGCTCGTGGATGGCAGCTATCGTATCGCAACAATGCGTTCTTGGCCATGGGTTTGCGATATAGCTCCGATTCAATGCCGGTAGGAGTCGCGTGCAATTTCAGGTCAAGGAAAGCCAGAGATGTTCTGCTGTGCTCGATGGTAAACTTGAGATATGCATTCTTGCTATTCAACCAAACGTGAAAAGACATGAGGTCTTCTTCCGTGCCACGCCATACCACTAGAATGTCATCAATATAGCGTTTCCACATACATATTGATGGTAAGTATGGATTGGTGGTTGTGAGGACATTTTGTTGTTCAAAGTGGTGCACGTACAAGTTCGCCAGACTCGGCGCGAAAACACTGCCCATGCTGGTCCCGGACGTTTGCAGGTAGAATGTGTCCTCAAAGCGGAAGTAGTTCTCCTTCATTGCAATTTCTGCTAAGTGCATGATGAAGGGTATTGGTGTCATGGATAGATGGTTGCTTTGCTCCAGAAGTGTACCCACTACTTCTAGGGTCTCTGTTTGGGGAATTGATGTGTATAGTGACTCTACATCGAACGATACCAGGATGTCAGTTTCGATGTTATATTGTATCGTTGGGAGGAGTCTTAAGACATCTTTAGTGTCTTGGAGAAAGGTAGGCATTGCTTTGACCATTGGGTTAAGAAAGTGGTCCACAAAGGTTGAGAGGGGTTCTAATACCGACCCAATGCCTGATATGATAGGCCTACCGGGTGGTGGCCTTAGTGGCTTGTGCACTTTGGGAAGGCAGTAAAAGTATGGAATTGTAGGGTGTTTGGTAACCAGATACTGCCCTTCCTGTGATGTTATCCATCCTTCACTAGTGGCTTCCTCTACTAAGGCGCTTATTCTGGTTTGTAGCGCTTCAGTTGGATCCAATCTCAACGGTAGGTAGGACTTGCGGTCACTAAGTTGCCGGAGGCACTCATTTCTATACACCTCAGTGTCTAGAATCACGGTTGCTCCGCCTTTGTCGGCCGGCTTGATGGTGATCTTGTCGTTGGAGGTTAGTGAGCGCAAAGCTTGCTGTTCATCTTTGGGGAGATTCATGAAGGGTTTGACATCTCTTCTGTACAGGTCTGCAACGTCATTTTCTACAGCTGCTTCAAAGGTCAGAACTTTGGGGGGTAAGGTGGCACTTGGTGGATTGAACGAGGAAGGTCTCTTCAAGCCAGTGTTTTTGTCTATGGCAATGAATTCCAAAGCGGTCGATTTTGCGAAAAAATAGTGCAACCTTATTTTTCTAAATAACTTGGATAATTCAATTTGTGCCAGAAAAGGATCACCTTTCTGGGTAGCCACGAATCCTAGGCCTTTATTTAAGAGGTGTTCTTCATTGGTAGACAGTGTGTGTGAGCTGAGGTTAATCACGATGCTGTCTGGTTGCTTGTTCCCGCAGCGTCCTGGGGGACCTTCTTCCCGCTGAGCAGATCCATCCTCGATTGTTGCGGGGTATTCGTGTCCGAGTTCCAATGGACTTGTTGTGGCGCTGTTCCTTGTCTCCTCCTGCCTCGGCCTCGTCTCTGGCCAAAACCTAAAAAAGGAAACGATGGGACATCCAGTGACTCAGACACATCACAAACCGGATCGTCCAACCAAACCCCTAGGGGTCGCGGCAACAGGAGAAATTGGAGAAATCAACCGCAGAACTTTGGCAATTTCCAACCATGGTGGCCTATCAACCCTTGGATGATGGGACCAAACTGCGGGCGCAACTCAACTACATGGTGAGCGAGACGCTGTAGTCGCAAGAGCGGGCGGTAAACAGCTGAATGGCGGAAGAGGCACAGTGTAGCAAAAGCGGGCGGAATGGCAACTAAAACGATAAAGGGGCGCCCCACTACAGCTTGTCTTCAGGTCAAACGGATTGTGGGACAAGGTCCAGAATTGAAGAGTCATCAAAAGGCAAAAAGTTCCGCCGGACCCCGGGAGCCGGCCGCCTATGTCGGGGGCGATCTCAGGCTACACCAGTGCTATAAGACTTGGGGAGGGTGTCGGAGCCATGCGTCTTCTCCGAGTCCATGGCCATCACACCGCCCCTCAGGGGCCTCCGTCAAGCTGTTTAGGAAGGTAACATATCACATTGTTTTCTAATGCAGTCAGGTCTACAAACGACACTCACTTACTTTGAGAATAGTGAAGCTGCAGTAGGTGGAAATAAGCTTTAGACAGTGTTACAAGCACTGCTCAGAACTCTTAACTATGGCACCCAACATCCAGAACTTATGCTATTTGAGAATGGCAGTGACATCGAAGCATCTCAGGGACCAAAACCATTAACGTACTTTCACGTATGAAAATCTTACTTGGGGAGGGGGCAGGAGCGAAGCGCCCCCTCCCAGTCAGCGCCACCACACCGTATGTTGAAAATCTGAAGCCATCGTTCTACAAAGTCAACCAAAATGTACAAACTGAAAACCAGTTTTGGTCTGCATAGCATCAGTAGCAACGCTTGAGTCAGCTTTGTGTCAAGCCGCCATTTTGATTCAACAAAGCACAGGCATTGAAAAAGGCTGAAATTCAGAACTCTAAACTATGGCACCCAACATCCAGGAGCTTGCCATCCGGATCTTGGAGCCTTGTGCTGCTTTCGATCTATTCACACATCGGTCCACTACTGACATCATCTTTTAAACCAACGTTATGTAAATAGTTTTTTAATAAAATGTTTTACCCTGTTTCTTTGCTGGTGTGTTGTCTATATTTTTAATATTTGCATAGGGTTTGTCGTTATTTTGTGCGGGATGGGTGATGGAGCCGAGCTGTCTTGCAGCCCTCATGGTGTGGAGCTCAGTTCATCTCACTATTTTCGTATTTCTCATGAAGGGTTGTTCCTAATATTTCTATTTTAGCGAGGTCAAAAAGAGATCCAATTAGTGGCCTACTGATTTTGCTCGATTACTTTTATTTTTTTACACGATTTTTCACTATCTGCAAAGACTAAACAGAGTATTGCGACTTTGTGCTTGTTTGTAAATAGAGAATGATTCAAAGAGAACCAATTCTAAAACAGTAAATGCTTGGACAACAATCAATCAAATGGAGAGACAAGGAGGCACGACGGATTACAACGGGGGTAAAGGCCTGCGTTAACTACCCTTCAGTATCTGCAAAGAGAGAGTACTACTAAGACAAAAGAGGGGAGGGGGGGGGGTGCAGCGTTCAAAGCACATCAGCGTGCATAAATACGAAAATGTTTTTATCTATCACATACTTGACATTTTAAAGCTTTTCATATTTGCTATTAAAAAACCAATGAAATTCACAGAAAAAACCATAGGTTATAGTGGATATATAGTTAGGAATTTGCATTTACAAAACCTTGAAAATTCAATGAAAAAACCATTGGTTTTAGGCCATATATAGTTAGGAATTAGCATTTACAAAACCTTATTTTACTCGCATAAAACCATTGAAATTCCATATATAGTTAGAAGCGCTAACTATATATCGCGCACCCGCAATCCACTGCTGATGATGTCACATATTACATCATTCATGACATGGTCAGTGACATCACTGATGACATCACTGATGACATCTCAAATGACATCACTGATGACATCACTGATGACAACTCAAATGACATCACTGATGACATCTCAAATGACATCACTGATGACATCACTGATGACAACTCAAATGACATCACTGATGACATCTCATTTGTCATCACTGATCACATCACTCATGTGATAATACAATGAACCTCTTCAGACTCTAATATAACCTTACATACACTCAGTATAAACAGACACTCACAGACTGTCACTCATCCATGGAGTTACTCACACACCTAGTCAGTCATGCAAATAATCAATCACACCTCCATTTCCTCAACTATACAGTTATACACATCAAGGTTTTGTAAATGCAAATTCCTAACTATATATCCACTATAACCTATGGTTTTTTCTGTGAATATATATATATATATATATATTACCTACTGGCGTGTCGCCAGTAGGTATATATAGTTAGGATTATTTGTCTATGGAACTTTTGAAAATTCTATGTCTAATAACTTTGGCGTTTGTGGACGGAATCGGCTGAAATTTTCAGGAAAATGGCACATTTTGTTTCTGAGCAGCCCCCGAAAATTTGGGGGGGTTTCGTCAAGGGGGGGCCGAGAAAAAAGGGGGTCCCAAAACGCGTTTTTCCCATGTTAATTTCCATAGGGCCTTTGGCCTCACTTTTAGCTCCAACGGCTGAATGGATTTGCACGAAACTTGGCAAAATTGTAGGGACTGTTAGCCCGATGTGCCTTTGCTAGGTCTCAATATATGTGCTCCAGTGGATTTTGAGAAATTAACATTGAAAACAAGATATATATCTGTAACAGCGCTCCGGGCTGCGCTCCGGTCCGCTTACTTTTCGCGAAACGGAACTTTGCGATGCGAAGCTGATTGGCTCCCCGGTGTCTGTCAACATTCTAAACAGTCCGGAGCGGCCGCCATCTTATCTCTCGGTAGGATCGAGAGAGAAGAAGAGGTGAAAAACGAAGGGGGAATTTAATGAAAGGGGGCAAGGTATACCCCTCTTGACCCCCTTGGAATGTTGTTGGGGTTATTAAAGGGTCCCGTGGGGAAAATAAAAAAAAATTATTTTTCACGGTAGAAGCGCTTCCCGGGCCGCAAACTGGGCCGCAAACTGGTAGCGAAACGGGAATTCGCCATTTTGTGCTTCGTTTTAATTAAATTACTAGGTATAAGGGGCTGCGGGAGACGTATCCTAATCCCTTATGTTTTCTGAGGGTGGCTGAGGAGGCTCATATATGTTGATACATGTCTTCCAGCGGCTGTGCGTGAGCTTTTTTTTTTTTTTGCTGCGTGACGTCTGTTAACGTTCGATTCGATGGAAATCAGGAAGTGTTGACCACCAATTTGTCAGTGCGATAAAATATTTTGTTATAAATGAATACTTATTGATAAACATTGTCTGCGCCATCTTGCCTTTTTTCCAATGCCACAATTTTGTCGTGCACGGCAGCCATTTTAGATGCCAGGCCGGTCCCAGGCTATCACCTAGCCCTGCGGATGTAGTTTATGGCCCCAGCTGTAGAGAATCCAGACATGCCAACCCTCCCGATTCAGGCGTGAGACTACTGATTTCAGTGCTAGTCTCCCGCCTCCCGATTCCTGCAAGCAAAAACCCGGGGGCATATTACCAACAACTAGCGATAATTTTTGTCTCTAACTTGTTTAGAGACAAAAATTATCGCCGCACATCGGCGATTTTTATCGCAGATAAACCTTGCTATTAGCAAGGTTTATCGCAAATGCGATAAAAAACAGCTGCAATGCATGAATATCGCTGAAAAGTCAGCGATATTCATGCATTATCCAGCAAATGCTCTTAGCCATGTTATCCACCTCCCATTGGATAACATGGCTAAAAACTGCTCAGGGCAGGTGTTAGCTTTTGGAGATATTCGCGCTTAGCGCGGATATCTCCAAAATTTGGTAATAGGAGATAGCGATGTTAGGGACTGTTTCCAGTCGCTAACATCTTGGCACGCCCACTTTGCATGTCATTAGTGATAGATATCACTGACATGCAAAGCGGGGCCCAAGATGGTCGCTATCTCCTTTTAGCTGTCACTAACTGGAGTTACCGACAGCTTGGTAATAGGGAGATAATTTTATCTCCGCTTTCTTGGCTTTTAAAGCCAAAAAAGCGGAAATAAACCCCCTTGATAATATGCTCCACGATTCCTCGGGGGTTTCAGCTGACAGGGCTTGGTATTGTGTTTTTTTTTTTTTATTTTAAAAAAAAAAAACCAAAAAAAAAATAAAATAAAAAAAAAAACACAATACCAAGCCCTGTCAGCTGAAACCCCCGAGGAATCGTGGAGCATATTATCAAGGGGGTTTATCTCCGCTTTCTTGGCTTTTAAAGCCAAAAAAGCGGAAATAAACCCCCTTGATAATATGCTCCACGATTCCTCGGGGGTTTCAGCTGACAGGGCTTGGTATTGTGTTACGTGCTAATTCTTCCAGGAAACGTCAGAGGGTCGATGCAGGGGTTCTAGAAGGGGTGATAAACCATTTAAGCCTCATGAACAAGCGCATGGTCTTTTAAAGATCTGTGAAGTACTCGGGGCGGCGGTGTGTGTGTGCCCTCTTTCAGGAGCGGGCGGGGGGGGGCACTGCCAGCAACTTGCCAGGCCAGGCAGTGTTCAACACTTGCATCACCCTTTCTCTGCCTGCTATTGCGCTCCATGCTTCGGAAAGGTAAGAAAAAGAACGTGCATTTGAGTTTGAAATGTCCGATCCTGTAGCAGTACACTTGCAAAGCACACACATGACAATAACCCGATTCAAGGCCCCATTCACCCGATTTTTTAATAATATATAGTACTCCAAAAAAGTAGGATTATAAAACGTTATTAACTTTTAAATATAACGAACGCAACAAAAACTGTAAATATATTTAAACATTTTTTGATAAAAAAAAACAAAAATGGTCCGAAGCTGTCTTTTGTGCGAATAGTCCCAAGGCAGCACAACGTGCTGAGTTGTGGACGGCACCCAGGTGAAGAACCATCCCTTTTTTAAACCCCATGGTGACCAACTAAGTGCAGGTTTTACATAAAGTAGTGTTTACCTAGAGTGGTGCTGTGTAGGACAGTCTGAATGGAAATTAACCAGAACTATAACGATAACAACAACAACAACAATAATATAACTTTTATGCCCAAATTACGCAAACATTTAGCTAATCTGCTAAAGGGGGGAGTCGCCATTTCTTTTGATAATTTATTCACCCATCCGTAGCCTCTCTATTCTCCATTACAATGTGTTTCTTTCTGAAATTAACCAGAACTATAACCATAACAACAACAACAACAATAATATAACTTTAATGTCCAAATTACACAAAGATTTAGCTAATCTGCTAAAGGGGGGAGTCGCTATTTCTTTTGATAATTTATTTATCCATCCGTAGCCTCTCTAATCTCCATTACAATGTGTTTTTTGCTGTCGCTAGCTGATGAAAAAACTAAAGTGATAACTTCCTCATCCTTATTTTGTCTTTCTTCGTTCCTTAAGATGTTATCTGTGTCAACCTTTTCCGAGAATGCTGATGCGTTGGGGATTTCCTTGTGTTTCTTAATAGCATTGGTGTCTGCACACTTCTTTGTCAATTCTGTGAACATGAAAACTGCTTCATAAACAGACGATATCTTTGTTTAGTCATTAGTGTTAAGTGTGTCTGAAACTACAGTGCCCTTCTGTTTTTCTTTCTTCAGGTTCTACAGAGTTTTGTGTGTTGTTCTTTTGAGCGACAATTATTCCAGAGGTTTCAGGTTCACTTGTTTTGTCCTGCAGTGAGTTAACAGCTTTAGAGACTTCATGTTTATTTGCTATGTCCTGCTGTGCGTCAACTGCTTCAGAGACGTCAGCCTCATTTGTTATGTTTCAGTAGATCTTGGACCTGCCCGGCCGCGCCCAAAATGGCTCCGGTGTAAATGAGACTCGTAACTGCTTGTTGTGTACTGGTTGCCCAACCTTGATATCACGAGATACGTATGCAGTTTTGAAGCACATGGCGGAGGCTCGTCTGCTGTAGTGGGGCACCCCTTTATCGTTTCAGTTGCCATTCCGCCCGCTTTTGCTACACTGTGCCTATTCCGCCATTCAGCTGTTTACCGCCCGCTCTTACGGCTACAGCGTCTCGCTCACCATGTAGTTGAGTTGCTCCCACTCTTGCGGTGCAGCGATAGGCGGCTGCCACAGGACTCTTAAAATGGCGGCCGGCTCTTCGGATTTGGGCCTGGTCCAGTAAAATGGCCCTGGGACACCTTGGAACTCGGACGCTTGTCTGCCAGGGCTTGGGTCCTATTCTCGAAAGCGTCCCATCAGCCTTGAAGATTCTACAAAAGTCTTGGGGATCTCGACTCCCGCAGGCTTCCGGTGGGGAGCGGCTGCCATGATTGCTTGCGGAATGGCCACGACGGAGCTACGAGATGGTGGTGCTCTCATGGTGACGCCAGCTTCAGTATGAAACATCCAGAAACAAGGTGGGGCTTTCATCGTTTGGGAAAATTTTTTTTTTAATCCAATGAAAAGTGTTATTTTTAGGTCACATGACCTAGTCTTATATCATTAGGAAAACAAAAGTAAAATGAACCAATGAAAACTTTTATTAACAAGTCACATGACCTGTTATGCTTACGTTACGCGCTGCGCGGCGCGCTCTGGATCGTTTCCGGGAAGCTGCGCCTTGCGCACCGGAGCACTTCCGGGTGCGCTAACGTGGCACGTCATATGACGCATTACGCGACAACGCAGGTCCAGAATATAGTCAAAATATCTCCACCAACCAGCGGTCGGAGTACAACCGTTTTCAGCAGTCCAAAAAGTTCTGTTAAATCGCAAGAGCGGGAGCAACTCAACTACATGGTGAGCGAGACGCTGTAGTCGCAAGAGCGGGCGGTAAACAGCTGAATGGCGGAAGAGGCACAGAGTAGCAAAAGCGGGAGAAATGGCAACTAAAACGGTAAAGGGGCGCCCCACTACAGCGTGTCTTCAGGTTAAACGGATTGTGGGACAAGGTCCAGAATGGAAGAGTCATCAAAAGGCAAAAAAATCCGCTGGACCCCGGGAGCCGGCCGCCTATGTTGGGGGCGATCTCAGGCCACACCAGGGCAAAACGACTTGGGGACGGGGCAGGAGCCAAGCGCCCCCTCCCAGTCCGCGCCATTTCACCGCCCCTCGGGGGCCTCCGTGAAGCGGATTAGGGAGGCACCGTATCACATTGTTTTCTAATGCAGTCAGGTCCACAAACGGACCCCACTTACTTTGAATAGTGAAGCTGCAGCAGGTGCAAATAAGGTTTAGACAGTGTTACAAGCGCTGCTTAGAACTCTGAAGTATGGCACTCAACATCCAGGACTTATGCCATTTGTATAAGGCAGTGACATCGAAGCAACTCAGGGACCAAAAGCATGAACGAACACTCACGTATGAAAATCTTACTTGGGGAGGGGGCAGGAGCGAAGCGCCCCCTCCCAGTCCGTGCCACCACACCGTATGTAGAAAATCTGAAGCCATCGTTCTACAAACTCTCAACCAGCCTTGGATGGAAAAATCTTAAAGAATGTACAAACTGAAAACCAGTTTTTGTCTGCATAGCATCAGCAGCAACGCTTGCTATCAGTGCATGAGTTTCATGCTCGATCGATTGAGCTAGCCGGATCAGGCAACAAAAAGTATAAAATAGTTATGTAAATAGTTATTTAATAAAATGTTTTACCCTTTTACTTTGCTGGTGTGTTGTATCTATTTATAATATTTGCATAGGGTTTGTTGTTATTTTGGGCGGGGTGGGTGGCGGAGTCGATCTGTCTTGCAGCCATCATGGTGTGGAGCTTAGTTCATCTCACTATTTTCGTATTTCTCATGAAGGGTTGTTCCTAATGTTTGTATTTTAGCGAGGTCAAAAAGAGATCCAATTAGTGGTCTACTGATTTTGCTCGATTACTTTTATTTTTTTACACGATTTTTCACTATCTGCAAAGACTAAACAGAGTATTGCGACTTTGTGCTTGTTTGTAAATAGAGAATGATCCAAAGAGAACCAATTCTAAAACAGTAAATGCTTGGATAACAATCAATGAAATGGAGAGACAAGCAGGTACGACGGATTACAACGGGGGTAAAGGTCTGCGTTAACTACCCTTCACTATCTGCAAAGAGAGAGTATTACTAAGAGAAAAGAGGGGGGGCAGCGTTCAAAGCACATCAGCGTGCATAAACATGAAAACGTTTTTACCTATCACGTACTTGACATTTGACAGCTTTTGATATTTGCTATTAAAAAACCATTGAAATTCACAAAAAAAACCATAGGTTATAGTCCATATATAGTTAGGAATTTGCATTTACAAAACCTTGAAAATTCACTGAAAAAACCATAGGTTATAGACCATATATAGTTAGGAATTTGCATTTACAAAACCTTATTTTACTCGCATAAAACCATTGAAATTCCATATATAGTTAGATGCGCTAACTATATATCGCGCACCCGCAATCCACTGCTGATGATGTCACATATTACATCATTCATGACATGGTTAGTGACATCACTGATGACATCACTGATGACATCTCAAATGACATCACTGATGACATCACTGATAACATCTCATTTGACATTACTGATCACATCACTGATGATATCATTCATGTGATAATACCATGAACTTCTTCAGACTCTAATATAACCTTAGATACAATCAGTGTAAACAGACAGTCACAGACTGTCACTCATCCATGGAGTTACTCACACACCTAGTCAGTCATGCAAACAATCAATCAGACTTCCATTTCCTCAACTATACAGTTATACACACCTTATTTATTCAAACATATACTAACACATATTTACTCTGTTATACAATCCCTGATACAAGTTCACAATGATCCATACAGACACTCACACATTCACTGGCTCTTATGCACACTTATTTATATATGTCAACTTTCACATGTACTGTGTTTTACATATGTACTTACTTTGACATGTAGCACTGAGATATTCATTCACTCACTAATACACTAATGCACACAGTCATCCGCCCATACAGCTGTTTCCACATGCAGTTTTGAAGCCATACATATAGTGAATCAACTACTCACACATCTATGTACAGAGTCACACACCTCCTAGCTACCCATACACACTCACTCAGTGTCCCATACAAATACTTGGACAACCAATCAATAACCCATACAGTTATTCATATAGCTACTGATCAACACATGCAGCAGTTTGTAGAACAACAGATATAATGATGCACAAATTAAGATAGTTTAGTCACTAACCCATGCACTCATTAAGACACATTTAATCATTCTCTCATACAGTCAGTTATGCACCTACTAAATCCTTTTTCCAGACACTTATACATCCACTCATTCTTCAATATGTAAGTCACATTTTAACTTTACAGAAACATACAGTCACTGGATGTTGTCATCAGTGATGTCATTTGAGATGTCATCAGTGATGTCATCAGTGATGTCACTAACCATGTCATGAATGATGTAATATGTGACATCATCAGCAGTGGATTGCGGGTGCGCGATATATAGTTAGCGCATCTAACTATATATGGAATTTCAATGGTTTTATGCGAGTAAAATAAGGTTTTGTAAATGCAAATTCCTAACTATATATGGTCTATAACCTATGGTTTTTTCAGTGAATATATATATAGTTAGGATTTTTTTACTATGGGATTTTTGAAAATTCTATGTTGAATAACTTTGGCGTTTGTGGACGGAATTGGCTGAAATTTTCAGGAAAATTGCACATTTTGTTTCTGAGCAGCCCCTAAGAATTTGGGGGGGTTTTGTCAAGGGGGGGCCGAGAAAAAAGGGGGCTCCCAAAACGCGTTTTTAACATTGAGTTTTCCATAGGGCGGTTGGACTCACTTTTAGCTCGAACGGCTGAATAGATTTACACGAAACTTGGCAAAATTGTAGATATGGTTTGTCCGACGTGCCTTTGCTATGTCTCAATATATGTGCTTCAGTGGATTTTGAGAAATTAACGTTTTAATAAACAGATATATCTGTGACAGCGCTCCGGTTAGCGCTCCGTTTCGTGTACCTGACGCGTAACGGAACTTCGCGAAGCGAAGCTGATTGGCTCTCGGGTGTCTGTAAACATTCTAAACAGTCCGGAGCGGCCGCCATCATGTGTCTCAGTAGGATCGAGACACAAGAGGTGGCCAAAACAAAGTGGGAAATGAGCATAAGGGGGCAGAGTACATCCTCCCTGACCCCCTAGGTTTGATGAGGGGGCTTTGAAAGGGCCTTGCGGGGTTAAAAAAGAATAATTTTTATATCGTTTATTTGCGGGGGGAGCGCTCGGTAGGTGCACCGGGAAGCGGTCCGGGAAGCGTAATGTTGGGAAAATAGGATGAAAGAATGTTCAAATATTGTATGTTTATTGATTGTTATTTATTTTTTTTTTAAATTTATTTTATTTAAGTACCAACATGTAGGTACCGATGCAGAGTCTAAAAATAAAAATACATTGTTTCCTTTGTAGATATCTTGCAGGTTGTTTCAGAAGTTATTGTGGTATATGGAATTCATAGCGTGGTCTGTCAGGAAAGCAGAAACACCATCGAGGCAGGAGATGATAAAGAGATGTCAAATACACATTGGAGATGATATAGTGGAAGAAAGGAAGTAACTATGAGCAAACTTAAAGTTGTACAGTATATTTAAAGTCTGATTTTACATTAAAATCAATTTGCTACTAGTTTAAAAAATACATATTAAAATGAATATTGTCTCAAACCATTTTTGAATTATTATATATAAATTTATTATTCTGATTTATTTTCAAAATTAAAAAGAACTTCTAATAATTCTTGGTCAGATTTTGACTCATTTTCAATTAACAAATCCACAACTTCAACACATTGCGGAAGTTCTATGTCCATTGATTGATCAAAGAATTCTGAATCATTTTCTTTGTCTTGGTTGCATTCTGCAATTTCCATGTTATTTTTCTGCTCTCCTTCCATTTTGTATGCTGTAAAATGAATTTAAAAAAATATATCAGTACAGATAGGGCACTGTTGGGTTTAAGTACAGACAGGTAGTTTGGTTTTTTAAACAGTGATTTTTTCGTTGGGCAGTGTATGGTAACAAACTGGAAGTAGAAATATGAAAAAAATTATGAAATAAACTCTAAGTCAATTCTTAATTATACAAGACAAGTCTAACTCCATCCATAACTAAAACAGAGAAGTCTATTTTATTCTATAAGTATTACAGAGGGATAGTATATAACTATCAGAAAATGTTTTCCTAATTAGCTTACAGTACAGAACATACTTCAGTTTTTAAAATAAAATCTTACCTTTCAAATAGAACTTCAAGTTATCAGTTGAAATGTACTTGATATGTACTTCAAGAAGTAGTAGTCAAAATGGCTGTGTTTCTCTCTCTTTCTTTTTATATATTCAGGTACATAACCAATCAAATGTCATGAAATAATAGAAGATATTGAAAGTAGCATTTTGATTGGTCGTCAATTCTAACACTTCATAAGTGTTTGGGTTAGGTAATTTACCACAGGATATTTAATCAGGCTTATAGCATAATTTTCACAATGAAATTCCATCAAATTTGGAGAAATGGTAGGGACTGCTATGTAGTAGGGGCTATTCTATATTTGATGAAAGTGTCTGTAGTGGTTTTTCTGTAAATTACTTTCCCACCTTTTTTATCGAGCGCTTACCGGTGCGCTCCCCGGGACGCGAACCGACAGCGATACGGGAGTCCTCCATTTTGTGTATTGGTAGAATTAAGACATAAGATGGAGGACAAACAATGTACGGAATGGGTAGAAGGGGGCACGGTAGACACTTTGTGACCCTCTAGGTTTTCGGAGGGAGGATTAGGATCCTGATACATGCAAACATTAAGAATTTTTTTTTTTTTTAATTTCGCGAGGGGAGCGCTCGGTACGCGCACCAGTAAGCTAACCGGGGAGCGTACTTTAGTGAAGAAAAAAAAGAATACATTTTACATCTTTTGATATTTGCTATTAAAAAAACATTGAAATTCACTGAAAAAACCATAGGTTATAGACCATATATAGTTAGGAATTAGCATTTACAAAACCTTGAAAATTCACGGAAAAAACCATAGGTTATAGACCATATATAGTTAGGGATTAGCATTTTCAAAACCTTATTTTACTCGCATAAAACCATTGAAATTCCATATATAGTTAGATGCACTAACTATATATCGCGCACCCGCAATCCACTGCTGATGATGTCACATATTACATCATTCATGACATGGTTAGTGACATCACTGATGACATCACTGATGACATCTCAAATGACATCACTGATGACAACATCCAGTGACTGTATGTTTCTGTAAAGTTAAAATGTGACTTACATATTGAAGAATGAGTGGATGTATAACTGTCTGGAAAAAGGATTTAGTAGGTGCCTAACTGACTGTATGAGAGAATGATTAAATGTGTCTTAATGAGTGCATGGGTTAGTGACTAAACTATCTTAATTTGTGCATCATTATATCCGTTGTTCTACAAACTGCTGCATGTGTTGATCAGTAGCTATATGAATAACTGTATGGGTTATTGATTGGTTGTCCAAGTATTTGTATGGGACACTGAGTGAGTGTGTATGGGTAGCTGGGAGGTGTGTGACTCTGTACATAGATGTGTGAGTAGTTGATTCACTATATGTATGGCTTCAAAACTGCATGTGGAAACAGCTGTATGGGCAGATGACTGTGTGCATTAGTGTATTAGTGAGTGAATGAATATCTCAGTGCTACATGTCAAAGTAAGTACATATGTAAAACACAGTACATGTGAGAGTTGACATATATAAATAAGTGTGCATAAGAGCCAGTGAATGTGTGAGTGTCTGTATGGATCATTGTGAACTTGTATCAGGGATTGTATAACAGAGTAAATATGTGTTAGTATATGTTTGAATAAATAAGGTGTGTATAACTGTATAGCTGAGGAAATGGAAGTCTGATTGATTGTTTGCATGACTGACTAGGTGTGTGAGTAACTCCATGGATGAGTGACAGTCTGTGACTGTCTGTTTACACTGATTGTATCTAAGGTTATATTAGAGTCTGAAGAGGTTCATGGTATTATCACATGAATGATATCATCAGTGATGTGATCAGTAATGTCAAATGGGATGTTATCAGTGATTTTATCAGTGATGTCATTTGAGATGTCATCAGTGATATCATCAGTGATGTCACTAACCATGTCATGAATGATGTAATATGTGACATCATCAGCAGTGGATTGCGGGTGCGCGATATATAGTTAGCGCATCTAACTATATATGGAATTTCAATGGTTTTATGCGAGTAAAATAAGGTTTTGTAAATGCAAATTCCCAACTATATATGGTCTATAACCTATGGTTTTTTCAGTGAATTTTCAAGGTTTTGTAAATGCAAATTCCTAACTATATATGGACTATAACCTATGGTTTTTTCTGTGAATTTCAATGGTTTTTTAATAGCAAATATCAAAAGCTGTCAAATGTCAAGTACGTGATAGGTAAAAACGTTTTCGTGTTTATGCACGCTGATGTGCTTTGAACGCTGCCCCCCCCTCCCCTCTTTTCTCTTAGTAGTACTCTCTCTTTGCAGATAGTGAAGGGTAGTTAACGCAGACCTTTACCCCCGTAGTAATCCGTTGTACCTGCTTGTCTCTCCATTTCATTGATTGTTATCCAAGCATTTACTGTTTTGGAATTGGTTCTCTTTGGATCATTCTCTATTTACAAACAAGCACAAAGTCGCAATACTCTGTTTAGTCTTTGCAGATAGTGAAAAATCGTGTAAAAAAATAAAAGTAATCGAGCAAAATCAGTAGACCACTAATTGGATCTCTTTTTGACCTCGCTAAAATACAAACATTAGGAACAACCCTTCATGAGAAATACGAAAATAGTGAGATGAACTAAGCTCCACACCATGATGGCTGCAAGACAGATCGACTCCGCCACCCACCCCGCCCAAAATAACAACAAACCCTATGCAAATATTATAAATAGATACAACACACCAGCAAAGTAAAAGGGTAAAACATTTTATTAAATAACTATTTACATAACTATTTTATACTTTTTGTTGCCCGATCCGGCTAGCTCAATCGATCGAGCATGAAACTCATGCACTGATAGCAAGCGTTGCTGCTGATGCTATGCAGACATAAACTGGTAAGAGCGGGCGGTAAACAGCTGAATGGCGGAAAAGGCACAGTGTAGCAAAAGCGGGCGGAATGGCAACTGAAACGATAAAGGGGTGCCCCACTACAGCAGACGAGCCTCCGCCATGTGCTTCAAAACTGCATACGTATCTCGTGATATCAAGGTTGGGCAACCAGTACACAACAAGGAGTTACGAGTCCCATTTATACCGGCGCCATTTTGGGCGATGCCGGGCAGGTCCAAGATCTACTGAAACATAACAAATGAGGCTGACGTCTCTGAAGCAGTTGACGCACAGCAGGACATAGCAAATAAACATGAAGTCTCTAAAGCTGTTAACTCACTGCAGGACACAACAAGTGAACCTGAAACCTCTGGAATAATTGTCGCTCAAAAGAACAACACACAAAACTCTGTAGAGCCTGAAGAAAGAAAAACAGAAGGGCACTGTAGTTTCAGACACACTTAACACTAATGACTAAACAAAGATATCGTCTGTTTATGAAGCAGTTTTCATGTTCACAGAATTGACAAAGAAGTGTGCAGACACCAATGCTATTAAGAAACACAAGGAAATCCCTAACGCATCAGCATTCTCGGAAAAGGTTGACACAGATAACATCTTAAGGAACGAAGAAAGACAAAATAAGGATGAGGAAGTTATCACTTTAGTTTTTTCATCAGCTAGCGACAGCAAAAAACACATTGTAATGGAGATTAGAGAGGCTACGGATGGATAACTAAATTATCAAAAGAAATAGCGACTCCCCCCTTTAGCAGATTAGCTAAATCTTTGCGTAATTTGGACATTAAAGTTATATTATTGTTGTTGTTGTTGTTATGGTTACAGTTCTGGTTAATTTCAGCAAGAAACACATTGTAATGGAGAATAGAGAGGCTACGGATGGGTGAATAAATTATCAAAAGAAATGGCGACTCCCCCCTTTAGCAGATTAGCTAAATGTTTGCGTAATTTGGGCATAAAAGTTATATTATTGTTGTTGTTGTTGTTATCGTTATAGTTCTGGTTAATTTCCATTCAGACTGTCCTACACAGCACCACTCTAGGTAAACACTACTTTATGTAAAACCTGCACTTAGTTGGTCACCATCGGGTTTAAAAAAGGGATGGTTCTTCACCTGGGTGCCGTCCACAACTCAGCACGTTGTGCTGCCTTGGGACTATTCGCACAAAAGACAGCTTCGGACCATTGTTGTTTTTTTTTGTCAAAAAATGTTTAAATATATTTACAGTTTTTGTTGCGTTCGTTATATTTAAAAGTTAATAAAGTTTTATAATCCTACTTTTTAGGAGTACTATATCTTATTAAAAAATCGGGTGAATGGGGCCTTGAATCGGGTTATTGTCATGTGTGTGCTCTGCAAGTGTACTGCTACAGGATCGGACATTTCAAACTCAAATGCACGTTCTTTTTCTTACCTTTCCGAAGCATGGAGCGCAATAGCAGGCAGAGAAAGGGTGATGCAAGTGTTGAACACTGCCTGGCCTGGCAAGTTGCTGGCAGTGCCCCCCCCCCCGCCCGCTCCTGAAAGAGGGCACACACACACCGCCGCCCCGAGTATTTCACAGATCTTTAAAA
The DNA here is from genome assembly GCF_964263255.1 of Lissotriton vulgaris. Taxonomy (NCBI): domain Eukaryota; kingdom Metazoa; phylum Chordata; class Amphibia; order Caudata; family Salamandridae; genus Lissotriton; species Lissotriton vulgaris. The sequence continues at coordinate 628,355,816 of NC_141694.1, read as the reverse complement.
GACCATGCGCTTGTTCATGAGGCTTAAATGGTTTATCACCCCTTCTAGAACCCCTGCATCGACCCTCTGACGTTTCCAGGAAGAATTAGCATGTAACACAATACCAAGCCCTGTCAGCTGAAACCCCCGAGGAATCGTGGAGCATATTATCAAGGGGGTTTATTTCCGCTTTTTTGGCTTTAAAAGCCAAGAAAGCGGAGATAAAATTATCTCCCTATTACCAAGCTGTCGCTAACTCCAGTTAGTGACAGCTAAAAGGAGATAGCGACCATCTTGGGCCCCGCTTTGCATGTCAGTGATATCTATCACTAATGACATGCAAAGTGGGCGTGCCAAGATGTTAGCGACTGGAAACAGTCCATAACATCGCTATCTCCTATTACCAACTTTTGGAGATATTCGCGCTAAGCGCGAATATCTCCAAAAGCTAACACCTGCCCTGAGCAGTTTTTAGCCATGTTATCCAATGGGAGGTGGATAACATGGCTAAGAGCATTTGCTGGATAATGCATGAATATCGCTGACTTTTCAGCGATATTCATGCATTGCGGCCGTTTTTTATCGCATTTGCGATAAACCTTGCTAATAGCAAGGTTTATCTGCGATAAAAATCGCCGATGTGCGGCGATAATTTTTGTCTCTAAACAAGTTAGAGACAAAAATTATCGCTAGTTGTTGGTAATATGCCCCCGGGTTTTTGCTTGCAGGAATCGGGAGGCGGGAGACTAGCACTGAAATCAGTAGTCTCACGCCTGAATCGGGAGGGTTGGCATGTCTGGATTCTCTACAGCTGGGGCCATAAACTACATCCGCAGGGCTAGGTGATAGCCTGGGACCGGCCTGGCATCTAAAATGGCTGCCGTGCACGACAAAATTGTGGCATTGGAAAAAAGGCAAGATGGCGCAGACAATGTTTAACAATAAGGATTCATTTATAACAAAATATTTTATCGCACTGACAAATTGGTGGTCAACACTTCCTGATTTCCATCGAATCGAACGTTAACAGACGTCACGCAGCAAAAAAAAAAAAGCTCACGCACAGCCGCTGGAAGACATGTATCAACATATATGAGCCTCCTCAGCCACCCTCAGAAAACATAAGGGATTAGGATACGTCTCCCGCAGCCCCTTATACCTAGTAATTTAATTAAAACGAAGCACAAAATGGTCTCCCGCACCCCCACAAAATGGCGAATTCCCGTTTCGCTACCAGTTTGCGGCCCAGTTCGCGGCCCGGGAAGCTCTTCTACCGTGAAAAATATTTTTTTTTATTTTCCCCACGGGACCCTTTAATAACCCCAACAAGATTCCTAGGGGGTCAAGAGGGGTATACCTTGCCCCCTTTCATTAAATTCCCCCTTCGTTTTCCACCTCTTCTTCTCTCTCGATCCTACCGAGAGATAAGATGGCGGCCGCTCCGGACTGTTTAGAATGTTGACAGACACCGGGGAGCCAATCAGCTTCGCATCGCAAAGTTCCCGTTTCGCGAAAAGTAAGCGGACCGGAGCGCAGCCCGGAGCGCTGTTACAGATATATATCTTGTTTTCAACGTTAATTTCTCAAAATCCACTGGAGCACATATATTGAGACCTAGCAAAGGCACATCGGGCTAACAGTCCCTACAATTTTGCCAAGTTTCGTGCAAATCCATTCAGCCGTTCGAGCTAAAAGTGAGGCCAAAGGCCATATGGAAATGAACATGGGAAAAACGCGTTTTGGGACCCCCTTTTTTTCTCGGCCCCCCCTTGACAAAACCCCCCCAAATTATCGGGGGCTGCTCAGAAACAAAATGTGCCATTTTCCTGAAAATTTCAGCCGATTCCGTCCACAAACGCCAAAGTTATTAGACATAGAATTTTCAAAAGTTCCATAGACAAATAATCCTAACTATATATACCTACTGGCGACACGCCAGTAGGTAATATATATATATATATATATATATATATATATATATATATATATATATATATATATATATATATATATATATATATATTCACAGAAAAAACCATAGGTTATAGTCGATATATAGTTAGGAATTTGCATTTACAAAACCTTGAAAATTCAATGAAAAAACCATTGGTTTTAGGCCATATATAGTTAGGGATTTGCATTTACAAAACCTTATTTTACTCGCACAAAACCATTGAAATTCCATATATAGTTAGATGCGCTAACTATATATCGCGCACCCGCAATCCACTGCTGATGATGTCACATATTACATCATTCATGACATGGTCAGTGACATCACTGATGACATCACTGATGACATCATCCAGTGACTGTATGTTTCTGTAAAGTTAAAATATGTCTTACATATTGAAGAATGAGTGGATGTATAAGTATCTGGATGAAGGATTTAATAGGTGCATGACTGACTTTATGAGAGAGTGATTAAATGTGTCTCACTGAGTGCATGGGTTAGTAACTAAACTCACTTAATTTGTGTATTATTATATCTGTTGTTCTATCAACTGCTGCATGTGTTGATCAGTAGCTATATGAGTAACTATATGGGTTATTGATTGGTTGTCCAAGTATTTGTATGGGAGAGTAAGTGTGTGTGTGGGGGTGGCTGGGGGGTGTGTGACTCTGTGCATACATGTGTGAACAGTTGATTCACTAGATCTATGGGTTCAAAACTGCATGTGGAAACAGCTGTATGGGTGGTTGACTGTGTACGAGTGTATTGGTGAGTGAATGGATATCTCAGTGCTACATGTCAAAGTAAGTACATATGTAAAACACAGTACATGTGAGAGTTGACATATATAAATTACTGTGTATAAGAGCCAGTGAATGTGTGAGTGGCTGAATGGATCATTGAAAACTTGTATCAGTGATTGTATAAGAGAGCAAATATGTGTTAGAATATGTTTCAATAAGTAAGGTGTGTATAACTGTATAGTTGAGAAATTGGAGGTGTGATTGATTCTTTGCATTACTGTCTAGGTGTATGAGTAACTCCATGGATGAGTGACAGTCTGTGAGTGTATGTTTTCACTGAGAGTATCTAAGGATATATCAGAGTCTGTAGAGGTTCATCGTATTAACACATGAATGATGTCATCTGTGATGTTGTCAGTGATGTCATTTGAGATGTCATCAGTGATGTCATCAGTGATGTCATTTGAGATGTCATCAGTGATGTCATTTGAGTTGTCATCAGTGATGTCATCAGTGATGTCACTGACCATGTCATGAATGATGTAATATGTGACATCATCAGCAGTGGATTGCGGGTGCGTGATATATAGTTAGCGCATCTAACTATATATGGAATTTCAATGGTTTTATGCGAGTAAAATAAGGTTTTGTAAATGCAAATCCCTAACTATATATGGCCTAAAACCAATGGTTTTTTCATTGAATTTTCAAGGTTTTGTAAATGCAAATTCCTAACTATATATCGACTATAACCTATGGTTTTTTCTGTGAATTTCAATGGTTTTTTAATAGCAAATATGAAAAGCTGTCAAATGTCAAGTACGTGATAGGTAAAAACATTTTCGTGTTTATGCACGCTGATGTGCTTTGAACGCTGCCCCCCTCCCCTCTTTTCTCTTAGTAGTACTCTCTCTTTGCAGATAGTAAAGAGTAGTTAACGCATGCCTTTACCCCCGTTGTAATCCGTCCTGCCTGCTTGTCTCTCCATTTGATTGAATATTATCCAAGCATTTACTGTTTTACAATTTATTCTCTTAGGTTCATTCTCTATTTACAAACAAGCACAAAGTCACAATACTCTGTTTAGTCTTTGCAGATCGTGAAAAATCGTGTAAAAAAATAAAAGTAATCGAGCAAAATCAGTAGACCACTAATTGGATCTCTTTTTGACCTCGCTAAAATAGAAATATTATAAACAACCCTTCATGAGAAATACGAAAATAGTGAGATGAACTGAGCTCCACACCATGAGGGCTGCAAGACAGCTCGGCTCTGTCACCCATCCCGCCCAAAATAACGACAAACCCTATGCAAATATTAAAAATATAGACAACACACCAGCAAAGAAAGAGGGTAAAACATTTTATTAAATAACTATTTACATAACGTTGGTTTATAAGATGATGTCAGTAGTGGACCGATGTGTGAATAGGTCGGAAGCAGCACAAGGCGCCAAGATCCGGATGGAAAGTCCTGGATGTTGGGTGCCATAGTTCAGAGTTCTGAGTTTGAGCCTTTTTCAATGCCTGTGCTTTGTTGTTTCCCCTCCATCAAAAACAAAAAAAAAAATATAAAACTGTGCAAAAATACAAAAAAATCAAAAAATGTTTACAAAAGCAGTGCTTGTAAGACTGTCTGAAGCTTATTTCCACCTACTGCAGCTTCACTATTCTCAAAGTAAGTGAGGGTCGTTAGTGGACCTGACTGCATTTGAAAACAATGTTATATGGTACCTCCCTAAACCGCTTGACGGAGGCCCCCGAGGGGCGGTGTGATGGCACGGACTCGGAGAAGACGCTTGGCTCCGACCCCCTCCCCAAGTCTTATAGCACTGGTGTAGCCTGAGATCGCCTCCGACATAGGCGGCCGGCTCCCGGGGTCCGGCGGAATTTTTTGCCTTTTGATGACTCTTCAATTCTGGACCTTGTCCCACAATCCGTTTGACCTGAAGACACGCTGTAGTGGGGCGCCCCTTTACCGTTTTAGTTGCCATTCCGCCCGCTTTTGCTACACTGTGCCTCTTCCGCCATTCAGCTGTTTACCGCCCGCTCTTGCGACTACAGCGTCTCGCTCACCATGTAGTTAAGTTGTTCCCGCTCTTGCGGTGCAGCGATAGGCGGCTGCCACAGGACTCTCAAAATGGCGGCCGGCTCTTCGGTTTTGGGCCTGGTCCACTAAAATGGCCCTGGGACACCTTGGAACTCGGACGCTTCCCTGATAGGGCTTGGGTCCCATTCTCGAAAGCGTCCCCTCAGCCTTGAAGATTCTACAAAAGTCTTGGGGGCCCCCGACTCCCGCAGGCTTCTGGTGGGGAGCGGCTGCCATGTCTGCTCGTGGAATGGCCACGACGGAGCTACGAGATGGTAGTGCTCTCATGCTGACGCCAGCTTTAGTCTGAAACATCCAGAAACACTGTAGACTACCAATTCGATCAGTTCCGGTAGCGCCCCAACATGACCCGGAAGAGAAGAACTTGCCCTCCCCTCTTTGACTGATGGTTCTTGTTGCCTGTCCTCTCTGTTGTCATTTAACAGAACTTTTTGGACTGCTGAAAGGGGTTGTGTTCCGAACGCTGGTTGGTGGAGACATTTTGACTATATTCTTGACCTACGTTGTCGCGTAATACGTTATATGACACGCCGCGTTAGCGCACCCGGAAGTGATCCGGGGCGCGGCGCGCAGCGCGTAACGTAAGCATAACAGGTCATGTGACTTGTTAATAAAACTTTTCATTGGTTCATTTTACTTTTGTTATTTTAATGATGAAAAGCTTGGTCATATGACCTAAAAATTACGCTTTTTATTGTTTTCGAACATTATTTTTTTTAAAACATATATGTTATAATATTCCAGGCTAATGTACTTTCCCGGAAAATTTACAACTGTCCTGCAAGTAAAATATATTCCTTTTTCGAGAAAAAGGGCGTTTCTTCGTTCCATGACGGAGCCGTTGAGTAAAAGAGACTCGGCCTGCTGTCTTAGTCGCCGATACGCCTGATTATCAGATTCTTATCGATCACTTTATGTTGCAGGAGTGGAAAACACAACTGCCCTTGACCATTTATCTTTACTACGTTCCTACATATTATACCTTTTATCCGTCATGTAATTGGACTGCTTTATTTCACTTGCCTTTTACTGATTCGAAAACAGTTACTAAAAGTAAAAACTTTACCAATGTAAATACTACTACCGTGTTTTGTTTTAAAAACCTTTATTGTGAAAATGTCAGTATACAAATACGGGCCTATAACCACCTGGGCCGGCCATGGAGCAAACTGAAATCGTATATGATGAGGAGACATTTACACTGTAGAGGAACGTAACGAGCGGGCCTAGGTTGCAAGAACTAAGGTGTCTAACAGTTGCGGAATCGGTGGACGTACATTTTGTAATTAAAATAAGACAGGGCCACTTACAATAAAATTTTCTAGATATACATTTGCGGGCAAGGAGTTACGAGTCCCATTTATACCGGCGCCATTTTGGGCGAGGCCGGGCAGGTCCAAGATATAGTCAAAATGTCTCCACCAACAATCGGCCAGACCAGAACCCCTTTCGGCCCTTTATGCTACAAGATGGTGTCTTCCATTCAGAAAATATTGTTGGCAGCATTTTGAAAGGAAAGATAAACAGCCGTTCTCCTAGTGAGTCTCACATTGTTACATTTAGGAAGAATGTTGAAGAGTAATATGTGGAAAATCTGAAGCCATTTTTCTACAAACTCTCAATCAGCCTAAGTCATGGGCGATCTTTGTCCACACCAGGGCAATAGTGAAGCTGCAGCAGGTGCAAAAGAGCTTCAGACAGTCTTACAAGCACTGCTTATCTAAACATTTTTTTGTATTTTTGCACAGTTTTATATATTTTTTTTGTTTTTGATGGAGGGGAAACAACAAAAAACAGGCATTGAAAAAAGCTCAACAGTGCAGGGCGCCTTGTGCTGGTTCCGACCTATTCACACATCGGTCCACTACTGACATCACCTCATAAGCCAACGGGGCACCCCACACTGACTTTCGGCGCAGCATTGTAGGATGGCCACACCAGTGCGGCAACTTGCTGGACACCACCTCGGTGCCATCCGGATCTCGGAGCGTTCGAGTCACTGTACCGCAAGAGTGACCTCAACTCAGCTGGACACGCCGTCTTTCGGCGCAGCATTGTAGGATGGCCACACCAGTGCAGCAATTTGCTGGACACCACCTTGGGCAACAGTGAAGCTGCAGCAGGTGCAAATAAGCTTCAGATAGTCTTACAAGCACTGCTCAGAACTCTCAACTATGGCACTCAACATCCAGGACTTGCCAATCGGATCTTGGCGCCTTGTGCTGGTTCCGACCTATTCACACATCGGTCCACTACTGACATCACCTCATAAGCCAACGGGGCACCCCACGCCGACTTTCGGCACAGCATTGTAGGATGGCCACACCAGTGCGGCAACTTGCTGGACACAACCTCGGTGCCATCCGGATCTCGGCTCGTTCGACTCACTGTACCGCAAGAGTGACCGGAACTCAGCTGGACACGCCGTCTTTCGGCGCAGCATTGTAGGATGGCCACACCAGTGCGGCAATTTGCTGGACACCACCTCGGTGCCATCCGGATCTCGGCGCGTTCGAGTCACTGTACCGCAAGAGTGACCGCAACTCAGCTGGACACGCCGTCTTTCGGCGCAGCATTGTAGGATGGCCACACCAGTGCGGCAATTTGCTGGACACCACCTCGGTGCCATCCGGATCTCGACGCGTTGTGCTGCCTTCGGCCTATTCGCACATCGGTCCGCTACTAACGCCGCCTCACGTGCCAACGGATTTTCTACGCTTTTTGTAGCCCTATGCCGCATAACAGGTCATGTGACTTGTTTATAAAACTTTTCATTGGATCATTTTACTTTTGGTTTCCTAAAGATGGAAGGCTTGATCATATGACCTAAAAATAACACTTTTCATTGGTTTAGAACATTTTTTTTTCCCAAACGATAAAAGCCCCACCTTGTTTCTGGATCATTCAGACTGAAGCTGGCGTCAGCATGAGAGCACCACCATCTCGTGGCTCCGTCGTGGTCATTCCGCAAGCAATCATGGCAGCCGCTCCCCACCGGAAGCCTGCGGGAGTCGGGGGCCCCCAAGACTTTTGTAGAATCTTCACGGCTGAGGGGACGCTTTTCGAGAATGGAGCCCAAGCCCTAGCAGGCAAGCGTCCGAGTTCCAAGGTGTCCCAGGGCCATTTCAGTGCACCAGGCCCAAAACCGAAGAGCCGTCCGCCATTTTAAGAGTCATATGGCAGGCGCCTATCGCTACACTGCAAGAGTGGGAGCAACTCAACAACATGGTGAGCGAGACGCTGTAGCCGCAAGAGCGGGCGCAACTCAGCTGGATGGCCGCCACCTGGGGAGGCCCGTTCACGCCGCCTCCCCAACGCCCCCCCCCCCCCCCGGGCCGCCGCACGCAAATTTTCGGAGCAGCATTGTAGGATACCAAAACCAGTGCGGCAGTTTACTGGACATCACCTGGGTGCCATCAATATCTCAGCGCGTTCTGCTGCCTTGGGACTATTCGCACAACAGACCGCTACTGACGAGGCCTCCCCCCGCCCCACCCGGGACGCCCCACGCCAATTTTCGGAGCAGCATTGTAGGATCCCAAAACCAGTGCGGCACCCAGGCGACATCACCTGGGTGCCGTCCAGAACTCTGCACGTTGTGCTGCCTTGGGACTATTCGCACAAAAGACAGCTTCTGACCATTGTTGCTTTTTGGGGTGAAAAATGTTTAAATGTTTTTACAGTTTTTGTTCCGTTCATTATAGTTAAATGTTAATAAAGTTTTAAAATCTAACTTTGTTGGAGTGCTATTTATGTTTAAAAAATCGGGTGAATGGGGCCTTGAATCGGGTTATTGTCATGTGTGGGCTTTGCAAGTGTACTGCTACAAGATCGGACATTTCAAACTCAAATGCACGTTCTTTTTCTTACCTTTCCGAAGCATGGAGCGCAATAGCAGGCAGAGAAAGGGTGATGCACGTGTTGAACACTGCCTGGCCTGGCAAGTTGCTGGCAGTGCCCCCCCCGCCCGCTCCTGAAAGAGGGCACACACACACCGCCGCCCCGAGTACTTCACAAATCTTTAAAAGACCATGCGCTTGTTCATGAGGCTTAAATGGTTTATCACCCCTTCTAGAACCCCTTCATCGACCCTCTGACGTTTCCTGGAAGAATTAGCACGTAACACAATACCAAGCCCTGTCAGCTGAAACCCCCGAGAAATCATGGGGCATATTATCAAGGGGGTTTATTTCCGCTTTTTGGGCTTTAAAAGCCAAAAAAAAAAGAGATAAAATTATCTCCCTATTACCAAGCTGTCGCTAACACCAGTTAGTGACAGCTAAAAGGTGATAGCGACCATCTTGGGCCCCGCTTTGCATATCAGTGATATTTATCACTAATGACATGCAAAGTGGGCGTGCCAAGATTTTAGCGACTGGAAACAGTCCCTAACCATCGCTATCTCCTATTACCAACTTTTGGAGATATTCGCGCTAAGCGCGAATATCTCCAAAACCTAACACCTGCCCTGAGCAGTTTTAGCCATGTTATCCAATGGGAAGTGGATAACATGGCTAAGAGCATTTACTGGATAATGCATGAATATCGCTGACTTTTCAACGATATTCATGCATTGCGGCCGTTTTTTATCGCATTTGCGATAAACCTTGCTAATAGCAAGGTTTATGTGCGATAAAATTCGCCGATGTGCGGCGATAATTTTTGTCTCTAAACAAGTTAGAGACAAAAATTATCGCTAGTTGTTGGTAATATGCCCCCGGGTTTTTGCTTGCAGGAATCGGGAGGCGGGAGACTAGCACTGAAATCAGTAGTCTCACGCCTGAATCGGGAGGGTTGGCATGTCTGGATACTCTACAGCTGGGGCCATAAACTACATCCGCAGGGCTAGGTGATAGCCTAGGTCCGGCCTGGACAATCGGACACAGAGGAAGAGGAGTGTCAGAGGGTGCGGTAGTGAATAGGGTGAAAGGGAGGTGTCGGGCGGGCACAGGGTGTGATTCTCAGAGAAGAGCAGCGCAGATGGGGGGAAGTATATGGCCCATGCATGAGAGAAACAGCGGGGGTGACCAGTGCGTGGGGGAGATGCTTGCGAGGGTGGGGAGCCATGCTGAGGATCGGCGGCGTGCAGAGAGTGGCCCTGGTCAAGGCATCTAAAATGGCTGCCGTGCACGACAAAATTGTGGCATTGGACAAAAACACAAGATGGCGCAGACAATGTTTATCAATAAGGATTCATTTATAACAAAATATTTACTCGCAGTGACAAAATGGTGGTCAACACTTCCTGATTTCCATCGAATCGAACGTTAACAAACGTCACGCAGCAAAAAAAAAAAAAAAGCTCACGCACAGAGCAGTTTTTAGCCATGTTATCCAATGGAAGGTGGATAACATGGCTAAGAGCATTTGCTGGATAATGCATGAATATCGCTGACTTTTCAGCGATATTCATGCATTGTGGCCGATGTGCGGCGATAATTTTTGTCTCTAAACAATTAAAACGAAGCACAAAATGGCGAATTCCCGTTTCGCTACCAGTTTGCGGCCCAGTTCGCGGCCCGTGAAGCGCTTCTACCGTGAAAAATCATTTTTTTTTTATTTTCCCCACGGGACCCTTTAATAACCCCAACAACAATCCTAGGGTGTCAAGAGGGGTATACCTTGCCCCCTTTCAATAAATTCCCCCTTCGTTTTTCACCTCTTCTTCTCTCTCGATCCTACCGAGAGATAAGATGGCGGCCGCTCCGGACTGTTTAGAATGTTGACAGACACCGGAGAGCCAATCAGCTTTCTGTTATCCAATGGAAGGTGGATAACATGGCTAAGAGCATTTGCTGGATAATGCATGAATATCGCTGACTTTTCAGCGATATTCATGCATTGTGGCCGATGTGTGGCGATAATTTTTGTCTCTAAACAATTAAAACGAAGCACAAAATGGCGAATTCCCGTTTCGCTACCAGTTTGCGGCCCAGTTCGCGGCCCGTGAAGCGCTTCTACCGTGAAAAATCATTTTTTTTTATTTTCCCCACGGGACCCTTTAATAACCCCAACAACATTCCTAGGGGGTCAAGAGGGGTATACCTTGCCCCCTTTCAATAAATTCCCCCTTCGTTTTTCACCTCTTCTTCTCTCTCGATCCTACCGAGAGATAAGATGGCGGCCGCTCCGGACTGTTTAGAATGTTGACAGACACGGGAGAGCCAATCAGCTTTCTGCGCGCAAAGTTCCGTTTCGCGAAAAGTAAGCGGACCGGATCGCTGCCCAGAGCGCTGTTACAGATATATATCTTGTTTTGAACGTTAATTTCTCAAAAACTACTGGAGCACATATATTGAGACCTAGCAAAGGCACATCGGGCTAACAGTCCCTCCAATTTTGCCAAGTTTCGTGCAAATCCATTCAGCCGTTCGAGCTAAAAGTGAGTCCAACCGCCCTATGGAAAAATGAATGGGAAAAACGCGTTTTGGGACCCCCTTTTTTCTCGGCCCCCCCTTGACGAAACCGTACCAAATTTTCGGTAATATATATATATATATATATATATATATATATATATATATTGCTGCACGTTTCTGTATCCCAGTGTAGGTTTCTGAAAAAAGATTGGCTGGCACGCCGGTATCCGGTTTACAAATTTATTGACACCAAACCCCCCTCACCCCTTACAGACGCGTTTTGGCTTTGCAGGCTTCGTCAGTGTAACGTTAGTGCATGGTAAAAAAAAAAAGATAAATATATATATACATATATATATATTCACAGAAAAAACCATAGGTTATAGACCATATATAGTTAGGAATTTGCATTTACAAAACCTTGAAAATTCACTGAAAAAACCATAGGTTATAGACCATATATAGTTAGGGATTAGCATTTAAAAAACCTTATTTTATTTGCACAAAACCATTGAAATTCCATATATAGTTAGTTGCACTAACTATATATCGCGGACCCGCAATCCATTGGTTTTTTAAAAGCTAATATCTATAGCTGTAAAATATATTCTTTATTAAGTGACGTATCACGTAGCCCGTGAGACGCCTCATGATGCATCGCATAACTGTGACGTATCGTCTCTGCAGCGCAAACCAAACCCAAAACGTAAGCGCGCCAGAACACGCTTAAAGATATATATATATTTTTTTAACCTTAATTAGACAAAATCCACACGTGCACATATCACAAACGTTCAAAAAACACAATATGTCGGACTCCCGTTACGCTGCCGGTTAGCTGCCCGGTTAACGTACCAGGAAGCACCTTTACCGTGAAAAATCGCAATTTCTTTTTTCTTATGCCCCGCAGGGAACTTTAATAGCCCCCTCATCAATCCTAGGGGTTCAGGAGGGGTCTGCCTTACCCCTTTCATTCATTTACACCTTTTTTTTTTCCACCTCTTGTCTCTCGATCCTACCGAGAGACAAGATGGCGGCCGCTCCGGACTGTTTACAATGTTGACAGCCAATCAGCTACTCCTCAGACTCCCGTTACACTGCTGGTTAGCTTCCCGGTTAGCTGCCCGGTTAGCTGCCCGGTTCGCGTACCAAGACGCGTCTCTACGGCGAAAAAATCGGATTTTTTTTTTTTTGGCCCCGCGTGGCTTTATAATATCCCCCTCATCAATCCTATGGGGTCAGAAGGGGTCTACCTTGCCCTCTTTCCTTCATTTCCCCCTTTGTTTTGGTCTCCTCTTGTCTCTCGATCCTACCGAGAGACAAGATGGCGGCCGCTCCGGACTGTTTACAATGTTGACAGCCTATCAGCTACTCCTCAGACTCCCGTTACACTGCTGGTTAGCTTCCCGGTTAGCTGCCCGGTTAGCTGCCCGGTTCGCGTACCAAGACGCGTCTCTACGGCGAAAAAATTGGATTTTTTTTTTTTTGGGGCCCCGCGTGGCTCTATAATATCCCCCTCATCAATCCTAGGGGGTCAGAAGGGGTCTACCTTGCCCCCTTTCCTTCATTTCCCCCTTTGTTTTGGCCTCCTCTTGTCTCTCGATCCTACCGAGAGACAAGATGGCGGCCGCTCCGGACTGTTTAGAATGTTGACAGACACCGGAGAGCCAATCAGCTTCGCTTCGCAAAGTTCCGATACGCGAAAAGTACGCGAACCGGAGCGCAGCCCGGAGCGCTGTTACAGATATATATCTTGTTTTAAACGTTAATTTCTCAAAATCCACTGAAGCACATATATTGAGACCTAGCAAAGGCACATCGGGCTAACAGTCCCTACAATTTTGCCAAGTTTCGTGGAAATCCATTCAGCCGTTCGGGCTAAAAGTGAGGCCAACCGCCCTATGGAAATTAACATGGGAAAAACGCGTTTTGGGACCCCCCTTTTTTCTCGGCCCCCCCTTGACGAACCCCCCCCAAATTTCCAGGAGCTGCTCAGAAACAAAATGTGCCATTTTCCTGAAAATTTCAGCCAATTCCGTCCAAAAACGCCAAAGTTATTAGGCATATAATTTTCAAAAGTTCCATAGAGAAAAAATCCTAACTATATATACCTACTGGCTATCGCCAGTAGGTAATATATATATATATATATATATATATATATATATATATATATATATATATATATATATATATATATATATATATATATACATACATACACATGCGTACATACATACATACATATATATGTAGTCACTCACTTGTCATTTTGTAATAATTTCAACATAGTTCTGCTTTCCTCCCAGTTGATGAGTGGAAGCTCCTGCTTGGGCTCTGCTAATTACCTGAGTTCCACGATGTTCAGCTCAATCTTCACACCAAATTATTTGCCTTCTACATTGCACCTTAATAATTGCACTTGAGCCTTTGCAGTGTTATTTACTAGCTCCGAGTGAACCTTTGTTTCTGTTCTGTGTCTTCAATTGTGGACTTTATCAACTGTGTCGGACATTGGCACCAGGTCAGTCTCATAACAGTGTCCTTGGCTCTAGCAAGATAAAGGTACTGTGCCTTTAATACTTTGAGTTTTTATTGAAATGCAGCTTTTGCTTGATTCTTCAGAATGTTACCATTAATGTGCGTTCTGTAAAAAAAAGTCTGCACTCAATTGAAACTGATTTAATAGTAGACAGTAACAGTATATTTTATTGTATTTAGTACAAAAGATCTGTTGCTCATGAGAAATTACAAAAAATCAAAGAAAGCCTCCCTTTCTGTGTGCTGTGTGAATATAATTTGGCTAGGTTTCTTCATTGCCTTCTCGCAAATCCCTATCATACCGCTCCCCTATTAAACCTCAGTTTCAAGCATGGGGTCCAGCACTGTTGATGTGAAAGGGTACTGGCGATTATGCATCGTTCCTGCAGCAACATTCATATTTATAGGCAATTTTCAACTTGATTCTGACGCACTTAGGCCAATGTTTGTGGAATAGAGTTAGAATATTAAATCCACCACATCATAATATGCACAGTTTCCCTAATATGTGTGGTTTTAAGGTTAGAGTAGTAAAACAGACCCCCAAATATATACTTTATCGCCAATGTTTTTAGTACTGGCATTAGATTGGTACATCAGACCCCTCTTAATATTTGTTTTTCCCCCACTGTGTGTGAGATTGGAGGTATTGGGGTCACAATAGTAAAATATAGACCTATCTCCATAAATTCACTTTTTCCAATGTCTGTGTGATTTGGATTTAAATGCTAATTTTCACCCTTCTCAATTTGTGTAGCATTAACGTTATAGTAGTAATTCAGCCCCCGCCCCACAATATATATACAGTTTCTGAATTGCTTATTTTGGATTACAGTTACTGCAGTCATTTTTACTCCTCTTGATATATGAACTTCCCCTGTTTGTGACATTGGTCTTAGAACAGTAAATCTGACACTATCCAATATACGCACATCCTCCAATGTGCATTTGTTAGTAGTTTTACTACTAAATCAGAAACCCTTCCTCCCCCCAAGAACCATGTTTTTTAAAATTATATTGTTTAAAAAATATAGTAAATATAAACCATATTTTACTCCAATAAAATTGTAGATATCTGTTTTATGTATAATATTGTTCAATAAACATTTTGTAAAATATTTGTAAATACATATACATTTTATTGCTTTCTTCCATGGTTTTAAACATTTGAATTACATTCTTAAGTGCATAGAGTAGAAATATTTTCAATTTTCTATTGAGTCCAATATGATTGTAGCATTTTTCCTAGCATTTTGGTATTTTTGTTAACTCTTGTGTAGTCTTTTTTCAACAGTATTGGTCAGCGTAAGTTGAGGATGGCCAATGCAGATTCCTGGGTCTATTTTTTTTCAGTTTGTTTTGCTAAGAATTAATGTAGGTTTTTATCTTCTTAGGCCCTAAATATGAGTCTGGCAGCCTGAGGACCACCAGAATGACGAGGGAATGGCAGACCAGCCACGGTCACCATTACGCTGTTCCCTGGAGGTGGTGTGGTGGTCAGGAGGCCGCAATATGCTTGGCGGGACCACCGCACCCAGCTTTGCCTCCTAAGCCTGTGCATGCACACAGGGGGACAAACCATGTGCCCCCCCTG
Source organism: Lissotriton vulgaris (assembly GCF_964263255.1). Classification (NCBI taxonomy): domain Eukaryota; kingdom Metazoa; phylum Chordata; class Amphibia; order Caudata; family Salamandridae; genus Lissotriton; species Lissotriton vulgaris. Next base: position 628,340,537 of record NC_141694.1, on the reverse strand, counting down.
TGTGCATGCACAACAGTTCCTGCATGTCATGGACTTTCAAGTGCTTGTAGTGCAGGAACCTTGTGTGACGTTCCCACTTCAGTACCTTTGGCACCACCGCCTTTGGATGAGACATTGCCCTGGCACTGCCACACATCCAGTATTGGTGGTCTTGGGACACGGCGGTGGCGTACCGCCCACACTCACACTGCTGAAACTCGTATTGGGCCATTAGTGTCTTTATTGTTATTTAGTATAGGCCTAATATGCAAAATGTAATTTTAGTATTTTATTGTTACTTTTAAAATGTAGGGTGAGTTTATTTTATTTTATTTTTTGTTTAGCTGATTTATTTTTAATTGATTTTTTAATGGATTAAATTTTTTGGGGGTGAATTGAAGTTATGAAGTTTTGTGGCTTCACCTATTGGATTTTCCACAGTGAAGGGGGAATAATTCCTGTCTATTATCTATTGCTACAGAACTGTAATCACTGAAATAAAAAAGTTATTTTGAGAAGAATATTGGGTGGGGGACTTAAATGATTTTGATTTTAATGTTGTTAATATATACTGTTTTTGATTTATGAATTATTGAATTTGAATGTTTGCATAGTACATTTTTTTAGGATTTTTTATTTACCCGATTTTAAAAAAAAATATTTTGTTAGTTTTTAAAATGTTGTCAGTGTTGTAACTGTCTGCATTTGTGGGAGTTTTGATAATTGTAAATAAATTATCTAGTGTGATTTTATTGCACTGCAAGCAAACACATATAGGGTTTATTACGGTGTCGGTCGGAAAGCATTCTGACTTACTCAGTGTTGGAATGGTTTCTGACTGACTCAGGATCATGTAGTCCGACCGACCGATTACGATGGTTCCGAACGATGTTTGGTCAAACTCTCATTGAATTCAATGAGATGTTGTATGCTGACCGACAACACAGGCTCCCTTTGAAGAAAGAGGTGGTTGCGTAAAAACATGCAACTTGTGGTGGGCACCCCATGGTGCCTGCCACACTGTGCATGGTTGAAAAGAGGGGTCCCATGTGTACCCACATAGGCCCTAACTGGAGGAATCCGGGTGAAGGGGTGCCTGCTATGGAACACCAAAGGCAGATTCTGAAAGCCGATCCATGTCGAACAAACTGAGTTAGACAGGCTTTCCAAATCCGAAATTGTAATCTGTTAGTCGGAAACGTGGTCCATAAGCCATACGAGTCGGCTCTGACTGACTCGGTTACTCCAAATGCAGGTTGGTACCGAGTCGGAAGGACCAAACGGATACCTACCATCTTAATCAGTTGGTCTGAAATGTTTCCGAGTATGTTGGCAGCATGGGTCCCAAAACGGATTCGGACTAAACAAATGCCGTTCAGAGCGTAATGAGGCCCATAGTGATTTAAACTTTGTAAAAAGAAACCCAAGATGAAAATAAAGGTTTATACTGGGCAATTTGGTTTAAATTCATTTTTTAAATTGACTGATCAGCATTAACTTTTCTTTATTTGATATTTTAAATCTATTTGATATATTATTACTTTGTTGGTGTGAGTTCAAATAATTTACATTCTAGGGATTCTAAAAAACCTAGCCCTTCGAGGTTTTGAAAAATTTGTATTTTGCAAATAAAATCATGATATATTTGTTTTAATTTCATTTTTTGATTTTAAAGTCAGGGTTAGAGACCATTTCTATCATATATTGTGGTAGATAAGTACTTTTTTAGTATATCTAAGAATTGATACAGGGTTACATTTATTTTGCTTATGCTTTAAATGCAGGCCTTGTTTTTCTCCAAGATTTCCTTTTTCTTTTTATTATTATACTAGGGTTTGAGAAAGATGACATCAGTGCTGGAAATGGAAAAATTGTCTCCCCGTAAATAGAGCAGCAAGGTGTTGCAGCAGAAAGGGGTGGAGTCATGAAAATCCTCTTCTGAATAGAAATTGATACCAACTGCTAATACGACAGTAAATAATTTCTGGCTTACTTCAATGGTCTTAAACAGGCTTCTTTTAAAAATGAATTGCAGATTTAAGGCACCTGTTACATTTTCATAGGGTAACATTAACGTGAGATAACTCAGGTGGTTAATGCACTTGCTGGAGATATCTGTGTTTTGTCCAGTCATAGTTTTTACTCATCATAACGTAGCACCATAGTTTCTCGTGAACACTTGTGACTTGATAATGAGCTGAGGTCCTTTGTTTCTATTCATTGCATCAGTATCCAGGTGTTAGGCTCTAGATAGTTAACAGCGAGGATAAGACTCCATCAAAAGCTGGGCTGATGGTACCTGAAGTGAGGCCATTATGTTAGGCACAGCTGGAAGGCAAAATAGGAAAGCTCCTTCACCCCCTGCAGGTTGTTTCTCAGAATGAAAAGTAGACAATGTGCAAGCACTAATGCACAAGTCCAGGTGCTTTCAGCATATTTCAGTAGGGCCAGCTCTAGCTCATATTAGAAACATGATCTGGGTTCCAGATGGACCCCTCTCATTTCTAGCACTGGGTGACATTTGTCCAACCACTTGTTGTTGGGTTTCGGGTGCGCACTCTCAATTAGATTTGCCACTAGGAGTTGTTGAGCTTTTGGATACCTTCTATAAGGCTTGCACATGTGGCATATCACCTCTAGTGGAAGAATTCAGTACACTTTTAAAGGGTGCACTTATTAAGGGTGCATTCCTTTGAATAAGCATATTCCATATATGTTAGGATTGGGAAACATCCTTAACAACGAAGGTTGTACAACGACTTACCTAAACAACGAAGCCGGAACCACGACTTACAAAAACCACGAATTTCATTAAGCACGACTTCCCTAAACCACGAGTCTCTCCACTACACTCTGCACCTGTAAAAATCACTCCAAAGAATTAAGGGATAAACGGGGGGGTGGGGGTCTCCCCCCACAAAAAAATGATAAATAAATAAAAAAAGAGATAACGGTATGCGTGGTAAAAGAATAATAAGATAATAAATTTAGATCCGTTTTTTTAAAAAGAAAGGTTCACGCAAGAAGTATTATAATTACAATAGTGCCATCTAATGGGCAAAAATGAGATATATCATTTCGTGGTTAAGGAAGTTGTGCTAAAAAAAAGGTAGTGGTTAAGATAAATCGTGGTTAGGCAATCGTGGTTAAGGAAGTCGCGGTTCCGGACGTAGTTGTTTAAACATACAACTGTTAGGATTTTATGCCTTTTCAGTAAGTAATGTAGCTTGCTGGGTGAGTTATTGTGTGAATGATATCATTTATATACAATTGAATGTAGTGTTATATTTAAAAGAACATGGATGAATTTACATTTATTTTATTCTAAATATTTGTTACAAATGCTATGCTACAGCTGTATGATTGTTTCCTCTTTAGACATGTTGTGTAAAATATTGCTTTCAAGTTAAGGTGATTTTCTTTTTCTTTATGTTTTTCATCAACGATCCGTATCTGGAAATAGTATGGTAATATACATTTTCTTTCTATGGTGTATATATTTTTATCATTTTATGCACATTTTAAACTTGTTTCCAAAAGAGTGTGCTTCCTTCAGGAAGGGTTGAATGTAGGTCAGGGTGCCAGAGTGAAGTTCTCTTCACTCCTCAGGCAACTTTGCATTAGCTGGATTGTTTGGCAACTGTTCTATTTCTGAGCAACAATAATAGTTTGATCTTCTCTATTTGTTAACTGTTCTATTCTACCTTTGAATATTATTGCCTTATTTTTCAAACGTGGCCCACATCATTTAAAGAACATAGACCCGAGGAGTTGGCGGGCCCCAGGTTTGCATAGGAGGCCGGAGCCACACCACTTTTTTTTTTTAAATAAAGCCCAGGGAAGGTGGTGGTTCCCGGAACTGCAGGGGGACACGCGTGGCACCCATATCTCATTAACATTGCCCCAGGATGGAGTTGGTACTCAGGGCTGCAGGGGTCCCCATGGGCCCACTGCATCATAATTTGGCTTTGCCCCAAGGACCTGGACAGGGGTTTAAAAAAAACAAAGCGTGGAGACAGTGCTTGGCTTTTAAAAGAAATTTGGTCAGATTGGTGCACCCTGCATGAATCCCACTGAACATTTTGAAAAAAATGCTTTTTTTTCAAGCCAACCTGGAATGAATAAAAGCAATCCCTGACACATGTTTCGCGCCCAGATTGGCTTGTCTGATGTTGAGAGTGCTCTATATAGGAGCTGCTTTCCACCTAAAATAAACTACCCAGAGTTCTCTGCTTCTTTCATGCATAAATTATGTGTAACTCTATGCCTGAAAGGGTTTTGTTTTGAGATATATATGTATATATATAAAATATATATATATATATATATATATTTATATATATATTTATATATCGCACAAACATCCCTCCAGAAAGAAGAACGCGGAAAGCCAAGGGGAATACAGGTCAGGTAGGCACGTTTTATTTCTGCTACAGCAATGGCGGCGAATGCATTTCGGCGACTCTCGCCTTCCTCAGCGCCCAGTCATTGCAGCATGTCCTTTCACTAATGCTCCTTCCTGCTTTAAGTCGTTCCAGCACATAGCGCTCCTCCCCCTCATGCAGTCGGCCCATCCTGTCGGTGTCCGTTTGAATTTGGGACTTCAACTCCCAGGAGGCACTGTGTCGGTTCAGCTGGGTGGATGGCGTGGGGAAGTAAGGCAAACTGTAGGTTTTGCTGGTCACAGGCAGGCAGTATATATATATATTCACTGAAAAACCGTAGGTTATAGACCATATATAGTTAGGAATTAGCATTTACAAAACCTTAATTTACTCACACAAAACCATAGAAATTCGCATATATAGTTAGTTGCAATAACTATATATCGCGCACCCGCAATCCACTGCTGATGATGTCACATATTACATCATTCATGACATGGTCAGTGACATCACTGATGACATCCCAAATGACATCACTGATGACATCACTGATGACAACATCCAGTGACTGTATGTTTCTGAAAAGTTTAAATATGTTTTACATATTGAAGAATGAGTAGATGTAGAAGTGTCTGGATGAAGGATTTAGTAGGTGCATGACTGACTGTATGAGTGAGTGATTAAATGTGTCTCACTGAGTGCATGGGTTAGTGACTAAACTGTCTTAATTTGTGCATCATTATATCAGTTGTTCTGTAAACTGCTGCATGTGTTGATCAGTAGCTTTATGATTAAGTATATGGGTTATTGATTGGTTGCCCAAGTATTTGTATGGGAGAGTGAGTGTGTGTGTGGGTGGCTGTGAGGTGTGTGACTATGTGCATAGATGTGTGAGCAGTTGATTCATTAGATGTATGGGTTCAAAAGTGCATGTGGAAACAGCTGTATGGGTGGTTGACTGTGTGCTTGAGTGTATTGGTGAATGAATGGATATCTCAGTGCTACATGTCAAAGTAAGTACATATGTAAAACACAGTGCATGTGAGAGTTGACATATATAAATTACTGTGTATAAGAGCCAGTGAATGTGTGAGTGGCTGCATGGATCATTGAAAACTTGTATCAGTGATTGTATAAGAGAGTAAATATGTGTTAGAATATGTTTGAATAAGTAAGGTGTGTATAACTGTATAGTTGAGGAAATGGAGGTGTGATTGATTCTTTGCATGACTGACTAGGTGTATGAGTAACTCCATGGATGAGTGACAATCTGTGAGTGTCTGTTTACTCTGAGTGTATCTACGGTTATATTAGAGTCTGAAGAGGTTAATCGTATTATCACATGATTGATGTCATCAGTGATGTCATCAGTGATGTCATTTGAGATGTCATCAGTGATGTTATCAGTGATGTCACTGACCATGTCATGAATGATGTAATATGTGACATCATCAGCAGTGGATTGCGGGTGCGCGATATATAGTTATTGCAACTTACTATATATGCAAATTTCTATGGTTTTGTGCGAGTAAATTAAGGTTTTGTAAATGCTAATTCCTAGCTATATATGGTCTATAACCTATGGTTTTTTCAGTGAATTTCAATGGTTTTTTAATAGCAAATATGAAAAGCTTTAAAATGTCAAGTACGTGGTAGATAAAAACATTTTCGTGTCTATGCACGCTGATGTGCTTTGAACGCTGCCCCCCCCCTTTTTTCTTTTAGGAGTATTCTCTCTTTGCAGATAGTGAAGGGTAGGTAACGCAAGCCTTTGCCCCCGTTGTAATCCGTCGTGCCTGCTTCTCTCTCCATTTGATTGATTGTTATCCAAGCATTTACTGTTTTAGAATTGGATCTCTTTGCTTCATTCTCTAATAACAAACAAGCACAGAGTCGCAATACTCTGTTTAGTGTTTGCAGATAGTGAAAAATCGTTTTAAAAAACAAAAGGAATCGAGCAAAATCAGTAGGCCACTAATGGGATCTCTTTTTGACCTCGCTAAAATAGAAACATTAGGAACAACCCCTCATGAGAAATACAAAACTAGTGAGATGAACTGAGCTCGACGCCATGATGACTGCAAGACAGCTCGGCTCCGCCACCCACCCCGCCCAAATTCTATAAGTTCCGGTGGAGCCCCAACGTGAACAGGTAGAGAAGAACTTGCCCTCCCCTCTTTGACTGAAGGTTCCTGTAGCCTGTCCCTTCTATTGTCATTTAACAGAACTTTTGGACTACTGAAAGGGGTTGTGTTCCGACCGCTGGTTGGTGGAGACATTTTGACTATATTCTGGACCTGCGTTGTGGCGTAATGCATCATATGACGCGCCGCGTTAGCGCACCCGGAAGTACTCCGGTGCGCAAGGCGCAGCTTCCCGGAAGCGATCCAAAGCGCGGCGCGCAGCGCATAACATAAGCATAACAGGTCATGTGACTTGTTAATAAAACTTTTCATTGGTTCATTTTACTTTTGTTGTTCTAATGATAAAAGGCTTGGTCATAATAACGCTTTTCATTGCTTTCGAACATTTTTTTTTCTTAAACATATATGTTATAATGTTCCAGGCTAATGTATTTTCCCGGGAAATTTACAACTGTCCTGCAAGTAAAATATTCCTATTTCGAGAAAAAGGGCGTTTCTTCGTCCCATGAGGGAGCCGTTGAGCAAAAGAGGCTTGGCCTGCTGTCTTAGTCGCCGATAGGCCTGAATATCAGATTCTTATCGATCACTTTATGTTGCAGGAGTAGAAAACACAACAGCCCTTGACCATTTATCTTTACTGCGTTCCTGCGTATTATACCTTTTAACCGTCATGTAATTGGACTGCTTTATTTCACTTGCCTTTTACTGATTCGAAAACAGTGGCTATTATTCAAAACTTTTCCAATGTAAGTACTACTACCATGTTTTGTTTTAAAAACCTTTATTGTGAAAATGTCAGTATACAAATACGGGCCTATAACCACGTGGGCCGGCCATGGAGCAAACTGGAATCATATATGATGAGGGGACATTTACACTGTAGAACAACGTAATGGGCAACCCATTAGGTTGCAAGAACTAAGGTGTCTAACATTTGCGGAATCGGTGGACGTACATTTTATAATTAAAGTACGACAGGGCCAGTTACAATAAAATTATCTAGATATACATTTGCGGGCAAGTACCATGGGTGACGTTAAATCGAACTTTCAATAGTACAGTAATCAATAACACATCAGAACTTAATATCAATAGGGATGTCAAAATGTTCAATCAGTACTCGTCCCCGCCCGCCATGTGCTTCAAAACTGCATACGTATCTCGTGATATCAAGGTTGGGCAACCAGTACACAACAAGGAGTTACGAGTCCCATTTATACCGGCGCCATTTTGGGCAAGGCCGGACAGGTCCAGGATATAGTCAAAATGTCTCCACCAACCAGCGACTATGATGATGTTCATAAGCTCTATTGATTAGAATAACACTCCTCTCTCCACATGAAATTAATTTGCCGCAAGTTAAACATGTCAATTTCATTTGTCCAAAGTTCTTCTGAAGATTTAGAACCGTTTCCCTTGCCTCTGATTCTGTCACTGCCACCTCAATGGTGGATGTACTGGCAGGTCGGGGATTATCCACCAAATCAAACTGCAGATGAGATGCCTTCACCTGGAGAGGCGGAAGAGGTCCGTTTACGCCGCCTCTCCCCCCCCCCCCCGGGCACCCCTCGCCGTCTTTCGGCGCAGCATTGTAGGATGGCCACACCAGTGCGGCAACTTGCTGGACACCACCTCGGTGCCATCCGGATCTCGGCGCGTTCGAGTTACTGTACCGCAAGAGCGGGAGAAACTCAGCTGGACACGCCGTCTTTCGGCGCAGCATTGTAGGATGGCCACACCAGTGCGGCAACTTGCTGGACACCACCTCGGTGCCATCCGGATCTCGGCGCGTTCAAGTCACTGTACCGCAAGAGCGGGAGAAACTCAGCTGGAAACGCCGTCTTTCGGCGCAACATTGTAGGATGGCCACACCAGTGCGGCAACTTGCTGGACACCACCTCGGTGCCATCCGGATCTCGGCGTGTTGTGCTGCCTTCGGCGTACTGTAGCAGCAAGAGTGACCACAACTCAGCTGGACACGCCGTCTTTCAGCGCAGCATTGTAGGATGGCCACACCAGTGCGGCAACTTGCTGGACACCACCTCGGTGCCATCCGGATCTCGGCGCGTTCGAGTCACTGTACCGCAAGAGCGGTAGAAACTCTGCTGGACACGCCGTCTTTCGGCGCAGCATTGTAGGATGACCACACCAGTGCGGCAACTTGCTGGTCACCACCTCGGTGCCATCCGGATCTCGGCGCGTTGTGCTGCCTTCGGCCTACTGTAGCAGCAAGTGCGGGCGCAACTCGGCTGGACGGCGTGTGAAACGCTAAGGGGCGCCACACTGCAGATGAGGTGCCTCCACCTGGGGAGGCAGAAGAGGGCCGTTCGCGCCGCCTCCCCCCGGGCACCCCACGCCGTCTTTCGGCGCAGCATTGTAGGATGGCCACACCAGTGCAACTTGCTGGACACCAACTCGGTGCCATCCGGATCTCAGCGCATTGTGCTGCCTTCGGCCTATTCGCACATCGGTCCGCTACTGACGCCGCCTCATGGGCCAACGGATTATTGTACGCTTTTTATAGCCCAAAGCCGCATAACAGGTCATGTGACTTGTTTATAAAACTTTTCATTGATTCATTTTACTTTTGGTTTCCTAATGATAGAAGGCTTGATCATATGACCTAAAAATACCACTTTTCATTGGATTAAAAGATTTTTTTTTCCCAAACGATGAAAGACCCACCTTTTTTTTCTCACTCGGCATTCAAAAAAGGTTCCGTTAGATGACAACAGAGGGGACAGGCAACAAGAACCATCACTCAAAAAAGGGGAGGGCAAGTTCTTCCCTACCGGGTCACGTTGGGGCTCCACCGGAACTCATCGAATTGATAGTCTACAGTGTTTCTGGATGTTTCAGACTGAAGCTGGCATCAGCATGAGAGCACCACCATCTCGTAGCTCCGTCGTGGCCATTCCGCAAGCAATCATGGCAGCCGCTCCCCACCGGAAGCCTGCGGGAGTCGGGGGCCCCCAAGACTTTTGTAGAATCCTCAAGGCTGAGGGGACGCTTTCGAGAATGGAGCCCAAGCCCTAGCAGACAAGTGTCCGAGTTTCAAGGTGTCCCAGGGCCATTTTAGTGGACCAGGCCCAAATCCGAAGAGCCGGCCGCCATTTTAAGAGTCCTGTGGCAGCCGCCTATCGCTGCACTGCAAGAGTAGGCGCAACTCAACTACATGGTGAGCGAGACGCTGTAGCCGCAAGAGCGGGCGATAAACAGCTGAATGGCGGATGAGGCACAGTGTACCAAAAGCGGGCGGAATGGCAACTGAAATGCTAAAGGGGCGCCCCACTACAGCAGACAAGCCTCCACCTGGGGAGGCCCGTTCACGCCGCCTCCCTTCCCCCCTCCCCCGGGGCGCCCCACGCCGTTTTTCAGGGCAGCATTGTAGGATACCAAAACCAGTACGACAACTTACTGGACATCACCTGGGTGCCATCCACATCTCAGCGCGTTCTGCTGCCTTGGGACTATTCGCACAACAGACCGCTACTGATGAGGCCTCCCTCCCCCCCCCCCCCCCCCCCCCCGGGGCACCCCACGCCGTTTTTCGGAGCAGCATTGTAGGATACCAAAACCAGTGCGGCACCCAGGTGACATCACCTGGGTGCCGTCCAGAACTCAGCACGTTGTGCTGCCTTGGGACTATTCGCACAAAAGACAGCTACTGACCAATGTTGCTTCTGTTTTAAAAAATGTTTTTAAATGTGTTTACTGTTTTTGTTGCGTTCTATATATTTATAAGTTATTAAAGTTTTATAATTATACTACTTTGTTGGAGTGCTATATATTTTTAATGTGACACATAATTGTAAAAACTTTGATGTGCAAAGAGGCATCCCTGGAATCTTCCGCTTCAGGCTCGGTCCCACACACCCTCAAAGTGAGAATCCCCTCCCCAATCACAATACAGGATGGTTATCAGATAGTAGGAACTCGTGTGGTGTGACGGATCTCATCGGGTGGGGGCCTTGATCTACTGTAACTCCTTTGAAGAGGGGTGATTCTTTACAGTTGAGGCCATAAACTACATCCGCAGGGCTACGTGATAGCCTGGGACCGGCCTGGACAATCAGACACAAAGGAAGAGGAATGTCAGAGGGTGCGGTAGTGAATAAGGTGAAAGGGAGGTGTCGGACGGGCACGGGGTGTGATTCTCAGGGAAAAGCAGCGCAGATGGGGGGAGGTTTATGGCCCATGCATGAGAGAGAGAGCGGGGGTGACCAGTGCGTGGGGGAGATGCTTGCGAGGGTGGGGAGCCATGCTGAGGATCGGCGGCATGCAGAGAGTGGGTCTGGTCAAGGCATCTAAAATGGCTGCCGTGCACGACAAAAGTGTGGCATTGGAAAAAAAGCAAGATGGCGCAGACAATGTTTATCAATACGAATTAATTTATAACAATTATTTTTAACAATATATTTACTCGCAGTGTCAAAATGGCGGTCAACACTTCCTGATTTCCTTCGAATCGAACGTTAACAGACGTCACGATCGGCGGCGTGCAGAGAGTGGGTCTGGTCAAGGCATCTAAAATGGCTGCTGTGTACGACAAAAGTGTGGCATTAGAAAAAAGGCAAGATGGCGCAGACAATGTTTATCAATACGGATTAATTTATAACAATTATTTTTAACAATATATTTACTCGCAGTGTCAAAATGGCGGTCAACACTTCCTGATTTCCTTCTAATCGAACGTTAACAGACGTCACGCAGCAAAAAAAAAAAAAAACGCTCACGCGCAGCCGCTGGAAGACAAGTATCAACATATATGAGCCTCCTCAGCCACCCTCAGAAACCATAGGGGGTCAGGATACGTCTCCCGTACCCCCTTATACCCATTTCTCACATTGTTTTTCCTCCATCTTGTAATTTAATTAAATCGAAACACAAAATGGCGAATTCCCGTTTCGCGTCCCGGTTCGCGAACCGGAAAGCGCTTCTACCGCAAAAAAAATCAAGATTTTTTTACTTGCCCCACGGGACCCTTTAATAACCCCAACATCATTCCTAGGGGGTCAAGAAGGGTCTACCTTGCCCCCTTTCATTAAATTCCCACTTCGTTTTTCTCCTCCTCTTGTCTCTCGATCCTACCGAGAGACAAGATGGCGGCCGCTCCGGACTGTTTAGAATGTTGACAGACACCGGAGAGCCAATCAGCTTCGCTTCGCAAAGCTCCGTTACGCGAAAAGTTCACGAACTGGTGCGCTACCCGGGACGCTGTCACAGATATATCTGTTTTTTTAAACGTTAATTTCTCAAAATCCACTGGAGCACATATATTGAGACCCAGCAAAGGCACATCGGGCTAACAGTCCCTACAATTTTCCAAGTTTCGTGCAAATCCATTCAGCCATTCGAGCTAAAAGTGAGGCCAAACGCCCTATGGAAAACTCAATGTTAAAAACGCGTTTTGGGACCCCCCTTTTTTCTCGGCCCCCCCTTGACGAAACCCCCCCAAACTTTCAGGGGCTGCTCAGAAACAAAATGTGCCATTTTCCTGAAAATTTCAGCCGATTCCGTCCACAAACCCTAAAGTTATTAGACATAGAATTTTCAAAAGTTACATAGAGAAAAAATCCTAACTATATATACCTACTGGCGACCGCCAGTAGGTAATATATATATATATATTCACTGAAAAAAACATAGGTTTCACACCAGTTATAGTTACCTGGAAATTTTACTGACATAAAACCATTGAAATTCCACGTTATAGTTAGTTGGACTCACTATAACTTGCGCGTGTAATGCACTGCTGATGACGTCACATATTACATCACTCATGACATGTGGGATGGGGGGGGTCAGGGGGGGGGTTGGACTCTTCGAACCGGGGGGGGGGGTTGGGGGGGAGTTCAGGGTTTACTTAGTTGAGGACGTAAAAGTAGGCACACACACAACTCCGAGACAATAATCCTGTGGAAGTACAACCAGGCATGTGGGTGAAGAGACTTTGTTGCCGCCCGGCCCCCGGGATGTGGGCCTGCAGGCTGTGTAAACGAGACGATGGTATACCAGACTGTAGCACTTTGATTGATACTGAATATGTGTAACTATTGGCCTGCGTAAGGTGTGTCTACAATAAAAATTACTTTAAAAAAGAAAAAAAAAATCACCCATGACATGGTCAGTGACATCACTCATGACATCACTGATGACACCATCCAGTGAATGTGTGTCTTTCTGAAAAATAAATATGTTTTATATATGAATATGTAAAGGTCGATGGAAGAATAAATGTTTAAATAAGTGTCTTAATGGATGTTTTTAAAAAAAAATGTATTAGTTAACTGGCTTATTAAGTGTATCTTAGTGAATACATATATTAGCGAGTAATGTTTAAATATTTAAATATATGTATCAGTGTTTCACTTTGTGTATAAGTGGCTGCATGGGTTGGTGAGTAGCTACAGGTGTGTGTATATGAGTTATTAGATGTTTTTTTTTTAGTATCAGTATGAGTGTCTGTATGGTTTGGTGGGGGTATTACTTAGCACATAGATGCATCAATGACTGACTCACTAGTGTTTTGAAGACAGCATATGTGCAGGACTGTATGGGTGGATGAGTGTATATATGTGTGTGTTAGTGAGTGAATGACTGTCTCACTAGTGTCTTTATTAGTAACGACATATGTTTTAATCTAGTATATGTGAGTATTGATGTATATAAGTGAGTATATGTGAGAGTGAAAGATTGAAAGAGTTTTTGTTTAAATAAGTATGTGTTTCTATAAGTGATTGTTTAAGAGAGTAAGTATGTGTAAGTTTCCTTAGAAGTAAGGTGGTAGTGTGTGTATAGCTGTATATGCAAATAAATGGATGTTCAATAGTTTATTTGCATGTGTGAGTATGTGTGTGAGTAACTTTTGGAAGCCTGTCGGTGTGTTAACTGATGTAAAGGTGTCTCACCATGTATGATAAGTGAGTATATGTATGAATGACTATATAGAACTGTTGGTGAATGAGTGGATGTGTATATAAATGGTGGAATTACTGAATTGGTTGTTGTAACTGGTATAGGTATCTCCACTTTTTTGTAAATGTTAGTTTCTATTTTTGAATATGTGTTTCAAGGGTTACATTACACTGAAAGGAGGTCTGTCACTCTGTCACAAGGATGGTGTCATCAGTGATGTCATGAGTGGTGTCACTGACCATGTCATGAGTGATGTAATATGTGACTTCATCAGCAGTGCATTACACGCGCAAGTTATATTGAGTCCAACTAACTATAATGTGGAATTTCAATGGTTTTATGTCAGTAAAATTTCCAGGTAACTATAACTGGTGTGAAACCTATAGTTTTTTCAGTGAATTTAATAGTTTTTTTAATGCTAATTCCTAACTATAACTGGTGTGACACCTATGGTTTTTTCAGTGAATTTCATAGGTTTTTTAAATGCTAATTCCTAACTATAAGTCTCACTTTATAAGTAAGACTGTTAACGCTCTAGTTGTTCTTTAGAACACTCTGGTACATTCTATCATTGGGCTATGGTTGGGCTACATATGGCTGATATTTGGGCTGCATTTGTATTTTTTTGTCTCTGGTGGCCATCTTTGGGCTACATTAGGCTACATTGGGCTACATTGGGCTACATTTGGGCTACATTTGGGCTCTAACATATATATAGCCCAATGTAGCACAATATATATTATTTTCAAAGTAAATTTTTGTAAAAACCACTTGAGTATAGCAAAGGCACATCGGGCTACCAGTCCCTACAATTTTTCACATTTTTTTTTTTTTTGCCTTGGAGCGCTCCCGGTGTGCGCCCCGGTGAGCGCCCTGGAGAGCGTACTCGTTTGAAGCGCCCCGGTGCGCGAACCGGGAAGCGTCCCGTTAGCGCCAATGTCGCGAACGAAAACATGATCGTGACGTATCGCGTAGCCGCGTGATACGCACGGCGTAAACGCACCCGGAAGCATTCGACGCGCTTACGCGACGCGCCCCGGGGCGCGTAGCGTGAGCGCGTCGGGTCATGTGACCTAAAAATAACACTTTTGTTTGGTTCACAACAGTTTTGTTTTCCAAATGATGAAAGACCCCACCTTTTTTCCTCATTTTCACTTTGTTGTTTGAGTGAAGAAGACCTGCATTGTGTAAGAAATGGCTTCACTGGTAGCAGCTGCAGGTGGATCTACACCACCACCACCTCCACCACCACCACAAGGACCACCACAAGACCACATTGGTGGTCATGATGAAGAGGAGGACAAAGAGGAGCAGGAGGAGAGGCAATATCTGGCTGAGGACACTCCCCCATACAAACCCAAAGAACATTTTATTTGAGAGTTTTTCAAAATGCCAAGGGGTGCCAAAAAAGTAAATGCAGCAAAGGTGACTTGCCTCATCTGTGACCAAGAACTGTCAAGAGGGAACCCAAACAGGAAATATTCGTTTGGGAACCACACAATGATAAGGCATATGCAGAGGAAGCACCCAAACAATTATTCAAGAGCAGAAGTCGGGCAACTGACCAAGAACACTCCCCATCCTTCAACTTCAGGCACCTCCAACCAACCCACTCCATCGGGTGCAGAGGCTAGGGAGATGGTCCCTAATGTTCAAACCAAGTTTTCTAAATTTAAATTTGTTTGCATATATTGCAACAAAACTATATCTTATGGTCAGCAGAGCATCACTTTACCTAATCGAGCTGCAGACAACCATCACTGCAGCAAGCAACCTTAATTTTTTTCTATTTTTTTTGCTCCAGTTGAGCTGTTTGCAATTCCCTGTCTTTTGTTTCACCCCAGAAAAACTACAAAAAAATATAAAATTGTTTTGAAAATCCCCCCCAAAAAAATGTTCCAAAAAAATATATAAAACAACAAAAAGAAAAAAAAAGCAGTTCTTTTCAGAACTACCTCCCCCCATTTATATAAAATGACTTAAATTTTTAAACTCTGCCATTCTCTTTTCTCCCCGGTGCGCTCCGCGGTGCGCTCCCCGCGCAAACCAAAAAAAAAATTGTTTTTTTTGCCCAGCGGGACCCTTTTATAGCCTCCACATCAAACCTAGGGGGTCAGGGGGGGTCTACCCTGCCCCCTTATGGTCAATTCCCCCTTTGTTTTGACCACCTCTTGTGTCTCGATCCTACCGAGACACAAGATGGCGGCCGCTCCGGACTGTTTCGAATGTTTACAGACACCCAAGAACCAATCAGCTTTCTGAGCGCAAGTCGCGTGTCGCGCCCGGAGCGCTCCCCGGAGCGCGTACCGGGGCGCGCTTATAGATATATATATATTTTTTAACCTAAATTACTCAAAATCCACTGTAGAACATTCCTTGAGACATAGCAAAGGCTACCAGTCCCTGCAATTTTGCCAAATTTGGTGTAAATCCATTCAGCCGTTCGGGCTAAAAGTGAGGTCGACCGCCCTATGGAAATTAACATGGGGAAAACGTGTTTTGGGACCCCTCTTTTATCTCGGCCCCCGCTTGACGCATCCCCCCCAAACTTTCAGAGAAGGACCGGAGCTCGACGAGGCCATTTTGAGGAAATTTTTAGGCAGATTTGTCAACCGGCGCCAAAGTTATTCCAAATAGAATTTTGAGATTTAACATTGAAAAAAATCCTAACTATAACTACCTACTGGCGACCGCCAGTAGGTAATATATATATATATATATATATATATATATATATATATATATATATATATAACGCTCAAACTCCTCTCCGTCCGAAAGGAAAACAGCACTCTGGGGGTAGCAGTGAGAAAACTTTTCTTTAATCACAAAATAAACTGACGCGATTCGGCATTAGCCTTCGTCAGTGTTACTGACCATCCACACACAGTGCTTCTAATGAAGTTGTGTTGCAAATGATAGACATAAACAAGGGACCAGCCCAGCCATAGCAAACAGTGGCGCCATTTTGTAACGGGTTTCCCAAAATGAGAAGCCTAACAAATTAATGTCATTAATCAATAAAATGGCGAGAATGAGATGGGCATTTTTGAGAATAAATGTACAATTTCATAACATAAAGCCGTGGATCGGCATATATCCCATTAAAGAACGTGTATCATGCAAGAAATACCAATGAGTATGCTGGTGTGTTAGTTATTCTCAGGAAAAAAGTTTAGATATATACTACATGATTCCATAGTTTTCAATATCAGTTCTAATGGAAGATAACACGTTGATGGAACAGCATAGCCCTTGTTACAGGAAGAGTAGAAATTAAAGTTAAATAGAATATAATGCAGTGGGATATATCAGACAGATCTATGTAAGGAGAAAGTTCATATGATGGATACAGGAAAATCCTAAAAGTAGTCAAAAAGGCACTTTTATCAAGACATAAGTAGTCCCAATAATGGTTCAAAGCAGCAAATCACAATGAAATACAAGTTTCAGTCGTATATCACAGTTATAGATTACAACACTGGTATGGGTAGGCAGAAGTCTAAGTCTGATGTAGTGGGTGCAGTTCATTTACCTAAATGGACTGCCATTTCCTCCCCACTGTTAATACCCTTTGGATGCTTGGTGGATAGATCAATGATATATCTAGATTCTAGGCGTCTCAGCCGTCTTAATCGATCACCACCCCGTGGATTGTATGGAACATGATCCAGCCCAAAGAATTGTTGTTTACTCCTATCTTTCTTGTGGTACTCCGCGAAGTGCCGGGCTACTGGGTAAGAAGGATCTA
The DNA here is from genome assembly GCF_964263255.1 of Lissotriton vulgaris. Lineage (NCBI taxonomy): Eukaryota > Metazoa > Chordata > Amphibia > Caudata > Salamandridae > Lissotriton > Lissotriton vulgaris. The sequence goes on along the minus strand of NC_141694.1, from coordinate 628,323,360 downwards.
CCCTATCTATGGCCCGGAGATGTTCTAACTATATATATTGTGTGTGGGCGCCAGTGCTGTTTGTAAGCTGCCCAGGAAGAAGGGGCCTCTGTGCCCTGAAACCCGTCGGTGAAATCGGTATAAAACTCGGTGAACTCAAGGCAAGCTGTCTTTCAAGCCGGAAGGTGGGGGCGATGCTGAGTGCTTTCTCAATGCTCACGGGCACTCTTGTTGGTTAATTACCTTGCACGGCTGGTCCCTGCTGAGGAGAACGGCACCATCTCACAAATTAGAGAGGCTAGGAGAGGAACTGTTCAGCTCCATTCAGCGCATCGCTTCATGTGTTAATTATCAGCCTGTCGTGATGATCTGACTCCTACTAAAGGATATAATATGCTGTTAATAACAAACGCTTACTGAACTGACTAGAAGGAAATAATGTTGCTTACACAGCAGGAATACATGCCCCATCAGGCATTGCGGGGGCTTTTGATATCAAATTCAGCTGCAGGGTTATATTGGTAATAAAAACCTGCGAATCACCTGTTTGGGCGTCAGTGCCGTTTGTAAGCTGCCCAGGAAGAAAGGGCCACTGTGCCCTGAAACGCGTTGGCGAAATGAATAGAAAACTCGGTGAACTCAAGGCGAACTGTCTTTCAAGCTGGAAGGTGGGGGCAATGCGGAGTGCTTTCTCAATGCTCATGTGCACTCTTGTTGGTTAATTACCTTGCACGGCTAGTCCCTGCTGTGGAGAAAGGGACCATCTCACAAATTAGAGAGGCTGGGAGAGGAACTGTTCAGCTCCATTCAGCGCATCACTTCATATTTTAATTATCAGCTGGTCGTGATGATCTGACTCCTACTAAAGGATATAATATGCTGTTGACAACAAACGCTTACTGAACTTACTAGAAGGAAATAATGTTGCTCACACAGCAGGACTACATGACCCATCAAGCATTGCAGGGGCACGTGATATCAAATGCTGTTGCAGGGCCATGTTGGTAACTCGGTGAACTCAAGGCGAGCTGTCTTTCAAGCCGGAAGGTGGGGGCGAAGCTGAGTGCTTTCTCAATGCTCATGGGCACTCTTCTTGGTTAAATATATAAACACATTCATATATACATACATATGTCTACATGATTCATGATTTTTGTTATTTTATACTGATATTCCTTTTCATTATATCTTATTTTTCAATATTTTTGGCTATTTCAGTTTTTCAGATATTGTTGATATCTATATTGTTGCATATAGTGATATTTTGAACAACAGTGTTTTTGTTCTTTATATTTTGTTATTTTGCTCAGGGTGTTCACATAGCTTTATACTCGATGTTTAGAAAACAATATTTTTGTATCACAATATTTTTTGTTGCTGTTTTGACGTACAGCCATCTTTAAATGGCCTATGTGCTATTATTACATGGTGTTATCTCATAATGAGTTATGCGTTCAGTAATGTAGAATAGAAAATCAATTTTTTATTGTGACTGTCTCCACCATTTTATACATGTAATCCATCTTAATCTAATAAAACTCCTAAATAACAAATTCAGCACATGAAGTTGACATTTCATGTAGCTACAAAACATTTTGTATTATTTCCCTCATTCATGAAAAGAAATCTGCGAGTCAACAATGGAGAGATTACAGTTTGTCTTAACGCTTTGCAACTTAAGTGAAAAACCCTGCACGCTCTGGCTGCAAGCATCAGCAGCTAAAGTAATTTAAAATGCAACTTGAATTCATGATAGGTTACGTGTTGCCCTGTGTGACCCCAGAAGTCACTGCTGGAGGTAATGCAGCAACCTGTCAATTAGTATTTACCGGAGAAACACAGGTATTTTCATTTAACTCTTTAAATATCCCTGACACATTGAGCTAAGAAAGCCTCGCGCCAACACTCAAAAATGTGGACTTTGCAAGTCAAACTGCAAAAGAGAACAGTGTGTGTTAATCATGGAGAAACATTGCAATCAATGGTATAATTGTTTATTGACTCGGGGACACCAAGTAAATTGTATAATGTGTCGGTGGGAGTTATAGAACTTTGTCGTGCCAACTGGGAAATGTGGGGGGAGAGAGAAAACAAGTGCAATAAGTGTTGTCAAACAGGTACGGTAAAGAGTGAGGACTGAGAAAAGAGGGGCTGACAAGAGTCAATGAAAGGAAACTATCAGAGACGATGCAATGTCAGATTTCTTTGTGCTGTAAACAGTGAGCATGGCCTACTTTATCTAAGGCATACATACGCATATGGTGACCCCTTAAGCTGAGTCAGTAGTGTTTTGTGTAAATACTTATGAAATGTGTATAGTCGTGTTAAACAGAGATGAATTAAGAAGCTGCTTATTACGGATGCTATAGTCATCGCGTAAGAGTTACAAAGCCATTTCTAGTAGACCTTGTTTGCATAATGTTACAGGGCAGTAAATTCCATACAATGGGTGGGGTGTGGGAATTTAAAGGCTAAGGGGCAGATTTATGAGGCCCTTGTGCCACGTTTACGCCGCTGTTGCGTCACGCAAGGCGGAGTAAATGTGGCGCATTCCTACGAGGCATTTACAACGTGACGCATCTATGGAGATGCGTCACGGTGTAAGGCCCTGCGCCACATGAAAACTGCGTCAGGTTTCATGTAGGCGTTCCGGTGCAGGGGGGGGGGGGGCGTTCCGTCGCAGGAACGCGCCTGGAAAGTGACTCAGTGAAATCTACATGATTTCACTGAGTCACTTTCTACGTCAATTCCTTACGCCTGCTTGAAGCAGGCGTAAGGGTGATGCACCATGCAATGTAGGGGTGGCCCCTGTGCATTGCAGGAGTCATGTCGCACTTGCGACATGACTCCAGCAATGCGCCGCCCGTACGCCGAAAGATGCGTCACGCATCTTCCCTGCCTTGCACCATGGTGCGCCGCATTGTAAATGCGGCGCACCATGGGTGGCGGAGCTGTGGCGCACTGTGGCGCACATTAACTGGCGCATCCCTGGGGATGCGCCAGTTAACATAAATCTGCCCCATAGTTTGTATTGCACTTTTGTGAACAAACATAAAAATGTCAGTTTATGAACATTCACAAACTCTTTTGTGACACTATGAACATGAACAGAGACTAATTTGAGGAAGAGCTGAAGAAATTCACTTTCAAGTTTGGTAGGGGAATGGACACATCCCCTAATGCCTTGTAGAGGAAGAGAAAAACATATATTTTTCCAATGTTGAATAAGAGGGAAAAGAAAAGGTTAACTTGCACAGTGAATCTGCCTTTCTCTAAAGTGGAAATGCACTGTGAATACAATTTCATATTGGGAAAATGTCTAGACACGAAAAAATCACAAGGTTGTAGGTGTGGAGTGCTGTGACTAGTGAAGCTTTCAAGGCATACCAGGTTTAAGTTTTGTGAGTGGGCCAAAATGCATAAATCTACAGTGTGCAAAGAAGTAAGAGTACAGAAGTGATTTGTGCCTTTTGAGAATCAAACCCACAGGGGCATATTCTCAAGCACTCGTCGCCGATTTAGCGTCACTTTTCCACCATGAAAGCGGCGATAGATGTATCGCCCTATTCATCAGCCTGCGCTAAAAGCGACATCGTCAGTTTACCTACGATAGCTGCAGCTATAAACATCTCCAAGGCTGACAGTGACAACTAATGCTAATCATATGCAGAGTAGGCATTCCCCTGCAAAAACTCATGATAACACCACTTCGTGATATTCTCAACGACCAGCCAGATCGGCAATGCGGCTTAAAAACAGGTGATATGGCACGTTAGCAGCAGTGACTTAAGACCTGCTTTTTTCTGGTCTTAAGTAGGACGAAAACCTACAGTATAAAGGGAGCTCAGTCCAGGGCCACATCTGAAGACCAACAGATGCTATGGAGCCACTAATCAGGCAGCTTGGGAACCCAAGAGGGTTCAGAACACCAACCACTACCACCCCCAGCATCATCCCCACCCCCAGGACCCCCCCGAACTACCACAGAGACAGCGCACAACAAGACAGCAGACCTTCTGAAAATGCACCAACCTCAGAGACTTAATGCCACGAGGATGTTATTGGCCCACTACAGGCTCAAAAGGACAAACATCCTCAGCATCCTGACCCACATTGCCCACAGGCTAACGGTAAAAAAACAGTGGACAACCAACATCCCTCTGCAGACAAAGCTGCTGGCTGTGCTGCACTTGTTGGCCTCTGGTACCTTTCAACCAACAAGTGCCAGAGTCGGAGGAGTCTCACAGCCAGCCCTATCAAAATTCCTCTCACCTGTTTTAGATGCCTTCATCAGCTTGATACCCCAGCACCTTTACTTCTCCCACACTGCGCAGGAACAGCTGGAGATCAAGCAATGCTTCTACGCCATAGCTGGCTTCCTGCATGTGTTGGGGCAATTGACTGAACATACGTCCTACTTGTGCCCCCTGCCGACACTGCACAAAATTACCTCAACAGAAGACACATGCATTCCATCAATGTGTAAACAATAGTGGACCACCGAGAGCTGTTCACTAATGTGGTCGCCAGCTTCCCAGGCAGTGTGCATGATTCCTACATCTTGCGACAGTCCATCATCAACCAGCACTTTCAGGATGGCACCTTTGGAAATGCACTGCTCGTTGGTAAGTACCAATGGAACACACCACACACCTCAACTCTACAATCATACAACTCACAACTGTGGGAATGCACACATAACAAAATCACATACAACATGCCCACCTAGCAGACACGACAACAAAGTAAATGTGATAATAGTGGCCAGACATGTAGACAAACCATGCACAAAGGCATAGCCTCTCTGCCACACAATTGCAGAATGTGGAGAGAGGTGGGAACCAAGAATGTGCGAAGGAGGCAAGTGACCCATGAATAAGAATGTACACAATGCCAAGTGTGGCGGTGATCTGCTGGACAGTCTTGAGTATGCAGAGCACAGACATGTCCATGTGGACATATACTGTTGATGTTTGTAGTGTTGTGGACAGTGGTCGCAACCATGTTACCTCAGGCAGTGGGGAAGACTGTGGATATGTAGCTATGTTGCCCCCCCTGTAAGTGTAGTGGGCTGGGCCGGCATATGCCAGTCCAACATAGGATTGTGAATAAATAGTCCGGGGCTCTGGGCGTGGTTCACTTCCGGGATGGTCTCCAAAGTAACTACTTTGTGTGTCTCTATGTCCGTCATATCCTGACCATTGGCCTAAGCACATGTGGCTGGCCACCTTCAATGACCAAATTCACACCAGTGACAAGGTGGCTACGTCACTGGCCACCCAGTGTACATCTCGTCATCGCCTGCAGGGGCATGTCTGCCAGGGCGGTGCCCCTCACCCTGCCACGAGGCCGCCGCCATGACCGGTGGTGCCTGCATGATCCTGTGCACCTGCTGCACCCCAGCCCGCTGGTTTCCAGGCCTGTCCGGCACCCAGCGGTGATTGCCCACCCCTGCGCACCCAGGCCTCACTGCTTACCTGCCGCCACATGCGTGTCTCCAAGAGTGCCCACCAATTACCAGTGCAATCTTCAAGGCCGAAGCCTGCAAGCTTGGCAACCTCCTCAGCTGATTGCTGGGTTCCGTGCCACAGCCCCCAGCGCACTCTGGGGCAGCGCACTGCTGAGTTCTGTGTGTACTGACTGCTCACTCCGGTCTATACTGCGGTCTAGCAGGTCTCACACAAATCAAATCCAGTCCAGAACTCCAGGTCTACTACATAATCGCAGGCTGCACACCCGCTCAGCTCTTCAGATGGGCCTACCTCAGTGCACTGCAAGTCATCTCCACGTGGCGGTAGGCCCGTGCTGGACCCAATGCCTTAGGTGCCACTACCTCAGTGCACCACAAGTCACCGTCCAGCCTCCAGGCTTACTACATCATTGCAGCCTGTACACCCACTCAGCTCTTCAGGTGGGCCTACCTCAGTGCACTTCAAGTCCTCGTCAAGTGGTCTGTGCCAGACACAGTGAATCAGGTGCCACTAACTCTGCACCACAAGTCACCGTCCCATGGGGCTACCCCATACGTTCGCCTCCAGCAGCCAACAGAATGGCCTCATAAACGCCACTGGAGCCCTTCACAGTCACAGGGTCACCCCGGCCCAGGCAGGCCGCTGGAAAACCTGGGTGGAACGTCTAGACACGTTCTCCGAAGCGCAAAACATCCCAGTGCCACGGCAGTGGCCCACTCGTAGGCGGTGAGGAGTGTGAAGAAATGGCCCAGGCTCTGGTCGTGGTTCAGTTCTGGGCTCTGGGGTGGGTCAGTTCTGGGCTCTGGGAGTTGTTCAGTTCCGGGCTGACCACAAAAGTAACTATGTTGTGTGTCTCAGTTGCAGTGTCGGATCCACCTTGCCCTTAATCAACAATGTTGCAATGTAGCATGCACCCGGAGGTTGGGCTTGCCTAAATGGATAAATATAGGACTGCTCGGGGTCTTGGCTCATACATGGCAATTGTTGTGTGTGTATCTTCATAGACGCAGCATAAGCCAAAGGCCTAGCCTCATTCGCAGCATGAGTTCAGCAAGGCCTGAATTGTACATCTGTGTCCGCCCTATCCTTACCATAGGCCTACACACATGCGGCAGCCCAACTTCAATGGCTAACATTACAGTGTTGTTGTCAGGCTTGGTGACATGCGCAGACAGGCATGACAATGGTGTTCCTTAGGAGTATAAGTGACGCAACCGCATAGACATGACACATCTGTCTGGATTAGAATGTTTTAATCACATTCAGTGGAGTGTTGAAGCTGGACCAGTGCTGGCCATGCAAACCCCACTTTAGATTGTTGCCCCATGGAGGAACAGCTAGAGTCCTTTGGGGATTGAAAAGTTCATCGGAAGAGGAAGAGTTCAGATAGCAGTCTGTTTGCTGTGTCATTGGTACCCAAACCAAATATGGCACTCCATGTTGAGGGCCAAGGTGAGTGTCGCAGAGTGTATCGGGGGACAGTGGAAGGTGTTATTCCAGGGCATAATGCAGAGGGCAGAACCAAGCTGAAACAGGCCATATATTGAAGATGAATGCTACTGCTTCCTTCTTACCGCAAAGACAGAATCATCCACATCGTTGTCCTCTGATGTGTATTGTGTTTCACATGTGAGTGGTGGTGTTTTGTCTGAAGCACTGTGTGGAACTGAAACATCAGGGGCTGGAGGTGGAAAGCCTGCCGCAATATGTGGCAGTTACACATCAGGGGCCGAAAGTGGATTGTCTACCGCACTGTGAGGCACTGACACATTAGGGGGCGGAAATGTGGATGGAATAGTAGCAGCAGCATTCATCTGCGCCAGGCCTTGTGGCAACAATTCCATGATGAGGATCTGCAGGGCATCGGATATTCCAGCTACATCTCGCTGATGTGCAGCTGTGGCAGCCATTCGTTCCACCTGTATCCGCTCCATGTTCTCCATGATCCTCCGCATGTGTCCCAACTCACGGTTGACATCACTGGAGCCACTCTGACTAGACAGTTGTTCTTGCCTCAGAGTCATGACTCCAGTGATGTATGCCATGGCTTGCTGAAGAGCATGGAGCAGGCTGTGGGTGTCTGTTAGGGACTGTAAGTGGTCCCACGTATGGCATCTAGTTTGGCTGCCATGAGCTCAAACCCCACCCGCACCTGATCAGCCATTTGTTATGTTATGTTATAGTTTTGGTAAAGGGCAAACAGCTGCCCCAGCAAAGAGGCGTCCCGGCGCCAAAGAACCACAGACCCTAACCTGAGAAAGATAAGAGAGGGAATAGAGGTGGCCTAGAGAGAGGGGAACAGGTGAGTCTTAACGGCCTTTCGGAAGGTGGACAGGTTTTCCAAAGAGCGGATGTTTAACGGCAGAGCCTTCCAAAGCTTGGCTCCCAGGACCCTGAAGGAGCGACCGCCAATGCGGCAGAGCTTTGTGCGGGGTACGCTCAGTACGTACTGGCCTGAGGAGCGCAAGTCGCGCCGAGGTACATATGGAGTAAGGAGAGGTCGTAGCAGTTTTGGGCTTCCGAGTTTAAGGATTTTGAAGGTCATAATAAGGGTTTTGAACTGGATTTTGGAGTCGGTAGGTAACCAGTGCAGTTTACGAATAGTGGCTCTGACAGAGCATCTGCGGGGAAGGCCAACTAAGGCTTTTGCCGCAGAGTTCTGCATGCGTTACAGTCGTGCTATCTCTCCTTTGTTGGCGCCAAGGAGGAGAACATTCGCGTAGTCCAAGCGGGAGAGGATTGTGGCTTGGATAATGAGTTGACAGGCCTTAGCGTCAAAAAAGCCAAGTATGGGGCTGAGACTCCTCAGCAGGCCGACACAAGTAGCAGCCACTTTTTTGGTGTGGGTCTGATAGCTGAGTGAGGAGTACATCCAGACTCCTAGATTTTTGACCAGGGATTTGGGAGGTGGAATGGTGCCTAGTGATGAGGGCCACTAGTGCTCATTCCAGTGGCCGGTGTTCTTACCGAGGAGCAGCACCTCCGTCTTGCCCGCATTAAGCTGCAGGCAGTTGTCCGTCATCCATTGGGCTACTGCAGTAAGACCATCGCTGAATCTTGAGGCCGAGGTGGAAGGGCCTTCCGTGAAGGCCAGCTGCGTGCCGTCACCGTACGACACCATCGTTAGGTCCCACTCTTTAGCCACTACTGCAAGTGGCTGCACGTAAAGATTAAAAAGGGATGGGCTCAGTGCAGAGCCCTGCGGAACTCCCTGTCCAATGGAATGGGGCTTTGATAAGAACGGGGGTGCTGACACCCGGAAGGATCTTTCCTTCAAGAAGGAACAGAACCATTTCATGGCAAGACCGGAGACCCCTACTGTCTCCAGACGATTGAGTAGGATGTTATGGGATACTGTGTCAAAGGCTGCGCTGAGGTCAAGAAGAATCAGCGCAGCACTCTGACCGGCGTCAAGGATCGTCCAGAGATGTTCAGTCGTCGCCAGGAGGGCAGACTCCGTACTGTGTCCCGGTCTGAACCCGTTTTGGGATGGGTCCAGGATGTTGTTTTGGTCCATATGTTGGGACAGGACGTTGTTTGCATGGGCCTCTGCAAGTTTGGACAGCCATGGGAGCAGTGAGATGGGTCGGAAATGTTCCGGTTTGTAAGGGTCTAGGGTGGGTTTTTTGATGATGGGTGAAACCCATGCTTGTTTCCAGGCTGTCGGGACACTAGCTGATGAGAAGGAGAGATCCAGTATGGAGGCCAGAGAAGGCAGAAAGAAGTCGAGTGATTCCATAAATTGGGTGGCCTTATGGGGTCTGCAGGGGAGCCCGATTTAACTTTCCTACATAGTTTGGTGAGGTCATCATATGAGATTTCTGGAATGTGTGTCATGATGGTGCCATTGGTAGTGGGATTGGTGGGGTTGGTCGGATTGGGGGAGTGCTGAGGGAAAGATCTGTATATTCTTTGTACTTTCTCTACAAAAAACGTAGCAAGGTCCTCACATTGCTACACAGAGGAGATGCTGGAAGAAGGAGATCTGCTACTCTGCAGTTCTTGTACCAGTTTGATGACAATTTTAGCAGGATTCGAGCTCGAGTTGATTTCTTCTGCATAGAAGGAGGCACGTGCTGCGCAGATGGCTTTGTGGTAAAGTTTTTGTTTGGATAGGTACTTGATTTTGTCCCCATTATTGTATTCCCTTCTCCGGAGACGCTCGGCTTTTTTGCAGTCTTTATGCATGGATTTAAGGGTGTCGTTGTACCATGGGTTGGAGGGGGAGCTGCGCCCTTTAGTCCATTTAGCTGGGATGAGAGCATCTAGTCCTCTAGTAATCCAATCGTGGAAAGCGTCATAGGTCATATTAATGTCCTGGTTAGCCTCAAGATGGAATTCTCAGAGGGTGACGTGTAGGTCACTGGTGGAGAGTTTGTGCCATGGTCTCTTTAGACGGCGGGTTGGTTCAGTTTTGTATGATGCTTCATTTCCGTATGGCCCTCTAACACATGGCATTGGAATGCCATGTCTTGGTCATGGGGGTCCTGGGAGACAGCTGTGGTGGTGGGTGCTTCCTGCTGTGTGGTCTGTGCAGAGGGTGGGGTCTCCTCGATGCAGCTGGACTGCCCTGTTCCTGTGGGTGGGGTGCTGAGGGTGTCCACGAGCTGTTGGAGTGTGTCGATGTCGATGATGTGGAGGTCCTCTTCATCATCAGTGAAGAGATGTACGGTCTGCTCTGAAAGGTGTTGATTCTCCCTCTGCAATTTAAAGGGGCGATGCAGTTTAACAGTGTGTTCCATGTATGTTCACGCATTGGACAAGTATACAAACAGACCTCATGACAATGTACATAGTGACTGTTTGGGAGGAGATCCCTATTTGATGCAGGACAGTGGACATTTCTACACCCAGACAAAAAATGTTGACAATGCTGAAATGTTAAAAATGCTGTTATACCATCCCTGAATCACTGACAATATATTGACGACAAAACTATCGGACAGGAAATATCGATGTCCACAATATTGAAGTCCTATCTGCATCTTGGTAAGCACAAAAATATTGAAAAAAATCTACAGTTGTCAAAAATATAATTGTTAAAAATATCGTATTTTTTATGTGTAAAAAATAAAGTAAAATAAATGAATAATACATATAATAAAAAAAATAGGTAAAATATCATGTTTACTAAATCATGTAAGGTAAACATAAATTAAACATATATACGTATAAATATAATATATAACACACTTCTTCTGTTGCCACCCGAGGGGTTTACATTCGAGTGAAGAACTGTCCTTTCACTTACTGAACTAATGTAACTTGTGCTTTGAATTATGTATATTTTGCTGTTGGGCTCTTTTTAATCACTAATATATATCCTTCACTTTTAAGTATGGGCACTGAATGGGGACAATCTTCCTGTCATCAATTCTGTTTTTGGACTGACATGTACTGGTATCTATAACTCACAAGGGCATTATTTGTGCCATTAGTACATGCATTACTTAATGAAAGTAGTTTATTTTTCCACAAAATATTTTCTTATCAGTTGTGATATGCCCACTTGGGCGTTATGTTTGCAACGAGATCGGCATATGAAAGACTGAATATGTTAAGCCCATGTGATGTAATTTGTGGCTTATTTCATAGAGGATGTATATACCATGACTACGATGGCGCAGGGATCATGATGATCGTCCTGCAACGGTTTTCAGCCCTGGTTGTCGTGTATGCCGTAAGATCTGTGGCGCAATGCGGATATTTGCACATTGTATGAGGAAGTACTATGGCACAATGCGTATATTTGCACATTTTATGCGGAAGTATTATAATCAGCCAGTTTTTTGATGAATTTTTTCAGTAATTGGTGTCTTTAAGTATGAACATTTGTATGTATTGGATAACTTAGCACTATATGCACTTTAATGAGGAATTGTATAATGACAAAATGGCCGCCCGGGTTGTTCTATACTTTGTATATACTTTTGTTTTACCACTTGTACTCTTTCCATGTTGTATGTTGTATAGCACAGTTAAAATGGCAGCTATGACACTGATTTGCTTTGAGCGTTATAAAGGTGACAGCTGAAATGCATTGTGTGTGCAGCCATTAAAATATATTTTCTGCATCTTACTGGGCATCCGTGTCTTCTCGTGTGACAATAGAAGAAGTGCATTATATATTATACGGGGGTGCCGGCCGTCGGAGCTTAAAGAATTTGCTGCAATGTCGGAATCTGTATTTCTGGATCACCGTATGAGAGGATTGAAACGATGTGTGAGCTGCCGCCTTGCTGCTGGGAATTAAAGCTGTGAGACGCCTGGGATGCAAGCCTGAGCGAATTGCTCTTGCTGATTGCAGCAGGACTGGAACAACATCGGAGGACAGGGTCATGTTCCTGTGTGCACCGGTAGGTGTGATCCGTTTCGGGTTTCGCTGAACCGGGTTATCTCTCTTGCAAGTCTAAAGGGAGGGGAGCCAGAGATATAACAAGACGGATGTGTCTTGAGGCTGGCACAATAAGGTGCTTTGTGGGTGGATTGAGTAATAATGGCTGCAGCTCTCGAAGCTAAGTGGAAAGAAACAGCAAACAGATTGTTTTTTCCACAAGTGGTGTAGGAATGATCACATGTACTCCGAAGTAGTCTAGAAGAAAGAAGTTTATTAATGTACAACTCCACCCAATGCACTGAGCATCCTTTCCGTAAGAAGCACGAACGGCAACTTATAAGCATCGTTCAAACCTCTACTGATAGAACCCGCAATGCGTGACCACAATTCAAAATATGTCCATTTACCACTGCAAGTGGATGCTAGTGGTGGCATCACAAGTTCAATACTACATGATATTATGGAAGAAATTAAGGCACAAACATTGTTCACACATCTGGAAATATTGCACAAGAAGAACTTTCCAAATGGTGGGAAGCCGAGTCCTTGCAAAGATATCTGGATGTCTCTCATGTACCTAGAGGTCTTCATATTTTTACTATACCTACATACGAGGACCCTGACCCGGAAATGTTGGAGGAGTGGTCCAACAACTCTGCGGCATCCTCTATGACAATGATGCGCATTCTGGTGAAATATTATTTAAAATACAGAAGGAAACTGCTTGCAGAAATTGATACAGCTCATGCAAAATTGGAAAAACTAGTCACAAAGGATATATTGAAGGAATTCATGAAAAATCTTTAAAGCAGTATGGAGAAACTAGAGGAGGAAATAACGGTCAAAAACAGCGCAAATTCCTCAGGGACTTTAAAGATTATCAATCAGAATGGACTTTGACTTTCACAAGAAATACGATCATCTCTTTGATAAAGAAGGAGGCACAGTGGTCCAACCATCATCAGGACTAGTGAATGTGGAAGTCAGTGAGAGTGCAGTCTTTCGGATGTATCCATATCTGCATTGAATCAAATTAGCAGTCAGGCTCATCAGAAGAAGCTAGGGAATTCTTTACGTCCATTCCAAATGATGAACCAAAGGAGGAAAGAACACCTCCAAGAGCAGAATGCTCAGAGAGGCAGATGGCGAGGCTGCAGAGGAAAAACAAGAGCACCAAGCAGGCAAAACAAAGGAGCAAAAAAAGACGCAACAACCCCAATGGGAATGGTAACAAGAGGTAGAAAGGTGCAACAATGACTGTTGTTAATCTCTCCCAATAAACCCTTTCCTTGGAAGGGACGCAACTTCTAGCATTAGGTCTGTCCTTTTGTCCGTCCATGAATTTTAATTTTGCACAAACTAGAATTGATTTATTTTATTTTTCCCGTAAATTTAAATTGAAAAAGTGGTTTGTACACTGCACAGTAAATGGAAGGCAAGCATGATGATGCTTTGTTGAATAATCTTAATATTGATGATATTGAGGTTTTGCATGCTATGTCAACTTTGCATAATGAGGAAACCTGTAATGACAATGCGATTTTGAATCTACAAAATTCAGATTTTGAGTTAGGTGTTAATCCAGGTAGCCATAACAAACCTAAATCGGTATTCTTACCCAATATTCAGTTTGATGCCATAGAGGTATTTGAGCAGGGAGTCTTGGGAGATCTTAAGACAATTAGACACAAGGATACTCTTCTGTTTAAGAAAAATCTCAGACATGACCAGATATTAGCATTAGAAAGTTTAAGATCTGGTGGAAATGTTGTGGTCCTAGACAAAAATGCCTACCTAGCAGAGGGACAGAGATAACTTGCAGATGGTAACTGTTACTGCATTTTAGATAAAAGTGAAGTGGTTAAATCTAATGGGAGGTACGGGGAGATGCTGGTCGAGTGGAGAGAGAGGGGATAATTGGAGTGGGAGGAATACAATTATTTGAAATGTCCTCATCCCAAAATCTCCATTCTGTATGTACTCCCGAAACTCAATAAAGATCCGGTCAACCCCCCAGGAAGACAATTGTTTCTTCATCAGGGTCATTGTTGGAGAACACTTCAAGGTTTATAGATCACTATCTGAGACCGTTTGTGGCTTGATTACAAGCCTACCTAAGAGATACCACACATTTCTTGACTGCTATAGACAGGATTCATTGGGAGACCAATTATACACTGGTTACTCTAAATGTTTGTAGTCTATATACTTGTATTAAACATCAAGTAGGTATGTAAGCAGTAAGACACTTTTTAAAGACCCGTTCCATTTCTTAATTTTTCCATTCAGAGATGATCATAGATATGATAGAATTTTGTTTAACAAACATTTTTTTCCTGTTTGATGATGTCATCTACCAGCAGTCACAGGGCACATCTTTGGGCCCCTTTTTCACACCCAGCTATTCTAATTTAGTTATGGGCTGATGGGAGGAGCAGGTGGCTGCACAACTGGAGGAATTTTCCAGCTGTGTCCTGTTGCTGCAGTATATTGTTGACATTTTGTTTTATTTGGAATGGTGATGTTGACTCTGCTAGGGCTTTCATTAAGAAACTGAACACCAATATGTATAATTTGGCTTTTACTGAACATATAAGCAAGAACAAAAGTTAATTCCTGGCTGTGTTAGTAGAGATGAAAGACAACTCTATACAAACCAAACTGTTCCACAAGAAAACCGCTGTAAACAGCATTCTGATTCCTTCAAGTTCCCATCCGTGCCAGTTGGTGTATAGTATGTCATATAGCGAACTATTGTGTGCCAAGCATAACTGCAGTACTGAGGTTGGCTACCATAGGGAAAAAGAAATCATGTGCCAAGGCTTCAGTGGGAGAGGTTACAATGCTAAAACTATATCTGAAGCATGCAATAGAGTAGAGGATGTCACTAGAAATCAACTTTTACAACCCGTTAAGCAGAAGATTGAGAGTGACACTTTGATGTTGGTTACGACCTTCTCGGGTCAGGCAGAGGATGTACGCCAGATACTTAAGAAAAACTGGCGTATACATTTGACTGATGGGAACTTGCAGAAATATTTGAAAAGCTGCCCTCAAAATACTTTTAAGAAAAATCGCTCATTACGAGATGAATTGAGCCATACCTTCGTGACCATCAACATCAGACCTATGCTCATTGGTCGTATTGGTTTTCGGTGCTGCAAGAAATGCAAAGCAGGCAGTAATAGCATTGATTGTACCACTCTCTCCATATCTAGCACGAGCAGGGAATTTGTGATCATGAAAAGTCTAACTTGTAACACGACGTACTGTGTCTATGCTCTGATAGGTCCCTGCAATAAGGCATATATAGGTAGCATATTACACCGTGCAAAGAAAAGAGTGCTTGAACAGGTTAGGGCTATTCGCCACAATAATAGGCAGTACCCTGTAGAAAAGCATTTCTTTGAGCACCACTACCAAAATGAGAAATATCTTAGAATGGTAGTTCTGGATGCTGTACGGTATAATGTGAGCGGGGGCAATCGAAAACTTTCATTGCGCCAACTTGAGTTCAGATATATTATCGATTTGGAAACAATGACACCTGGGGGTTTAAACTTGAGTGAAGAACTGTCCGTTCACTTACAGAACTAATGTAACTTGTGCTTTGAAAGACGTGTTTTTTGATGTTGGTCTCTTTTTAATCACTATTATATATCCTTCACTTTTAGCTATGGGCACTGTCTCTGCTGAATGGGGACAATTTACTTGTGATCAATTTTGTTTTTGGACTGACATGTACTGATATTGATAGCGCACAAGAGTGGAATTTGTGCCATTAGTACATAAATTGCTTAATGAAAGTAGTTTATTTTTCCACAAAATATCGGCATACGCGAGACTGCGTATGATTAGCCCATGTGATGTAATTTGTGGCTGATTTCGTAGAGAATGTATATAACATGACTACGACGGCACAGGGATCATGATGAGCGTCCCGGCACCGGGTTTTGAGCTCAGGATGGGTATTACCATGTTTGATGTGATGATATCGCCACTATTTATTTGCAGCCTTGGTTGTTGTGTATGCCGTAAGATCTATGGCGCAATGCGCATATTTGCACATTGTATGAGGATGTACTATGGTACAATGCGTATATTTGCACATTTTATGCAGAAGTATTATAATCATCAGCCAGTTTTTTATGATGATTTTTTTCATTTCAGTCATTGTCGTCCTTAAGTATGAACTGTTGATATGTATTGGATAAATTAGCACTCTATGCACTTTAATGAGGAATTGTATCATGACAAGATGGCCGCCCTGGTGGTACTATACTTTGTATATACTTTTGTTTAACCACTTGTCCTCTTTCCATGTTGTATAGCAGAGTTAAAATGACAGCTTTGACACTGATTCACTTCGAGCATGATCAAGGCAAAAGCTGAAATGCATTGTGTGTTTAGCCATTAAAATATATTTTCTGTATCTTATTGGGCGCCCGTGTCTTTTCATGTGACAACAGAAGAAGTGCGGTATATATTATACGGGGGTACCGGTAACCCGTGCATCGACTGACAGCCTCTTGTCCTTACAGGGATCTGCTTTGGGGATAAAATATAGGACATATACTTACTTAATAGTATTTATAAATATTTATTTTAATAACTTATACATTGTTAAAAAACATTTTAAAAATTAGAAATACATAAATACAAAAAAAATATAATATAAATTCAAATGTAAAAAATGTATATAACAAATTAAAAAATTACAATATTTTTAATCTTTTTTTAAATAAATTATACACTACATTAACTAAAACAGTAGAGAAAATAGTGGATAGCAGAGGGGATAACATTATTCCCACTCCAGAGAGTGTAACAGTAGAGAAACTGTTTGATATCGTATGGGTAAAAATTACTATTCCTACTCCAGTGAGTGCAACAGTAGGGAAAGTGTTGGATAGCGTAGGAGTAACATTCCTATTCCCACTCCAGAGAGTGCAACAGTAGAGAAAGTGTTGAATAGCGAAGGGGTTAAAATTAACTATTCCCACTCAAGAGAGTCCTATAGTAGGGAAAATGTTGGACAGCGGAGGGGTCAAAATTACTATTCCCACTACAGTGAGGGTAACAGTAGGGAAAGTGTTGGATAGCATAGGGGTTAACATTACTATTCCCACTCCAGAGAGTGCAACAGTAGGGAAAGTGTTGGATAGTGTAGGTGTAAAAATTACTGTTCCCACTCCAAAGAGTGCAACAGTAGGGAAAGTGTTTGATAGCGTAGGAGTAAAAATTGCTATTCTCACTCAAAACAGTGCAAAGTAGGGAAAGTGTTGGATAGCGTAAGGGTAAAAATTACTGTTCCAACTCCAGAGAGTGCAACAGTAGGAAAAGTGTTGGATAGCATAGGGGTAAAAATTACTATTCCCACTCCAGAGAATGTAACTGTAGGGAAAGTGTTGGATAGCAGAGAGCTACAATTAATTAACATGCTTATCAATTAAATATTTTTTCAATTCAACAACCAAGAAATAGTTAATTAACAATAAATTAATGATGAATACCAAGAATAAAATTACATTATTTCCCACCCTATTCCCCTATTAACCCACAACCATCTCCTAAAATAAACTAACACAATTAATATAATTACAAATGAATACATTATTGAGTAGCAAATTAATTATCAATACAAATAAAAAAGTATTATTACTTTATTAAAATTAATTAGTTCCCAGCATAATAACCCACAACCCACTCCTAAAATAAATTAACACAACTAATATAATAATCAATTAATACAAATTAATTACCAACTATTAACTAATTAACAATAAATTAATTATCAATACCAATAAATAAAAATTAATTATTTATTAGAATACATTACTTCCCTCCCTATTCCCCTATAAACCCACAGCCCACTCCTAAAATAAATTATCACAATTAATATAATCATCAATTAATAGAAAATAAAAACCAATTAATAATTAATTAACAATAAAGTAATTATCAATACCAATAAATAAAAAATAATAATGACTTTATTACAATAAATAACTTCCCACCATATTCCCCTATAAACCCACAACCCGCTCCTAAAATAAATGAACACAATGAATATAATTATCAGTCAATTAATAAAAAATAACTACCAATTAATAATTAATTAACAATAAATAAATTATCAATACCCAAAATTAAAAATGAATAATTACCTTATTATAATTAAATTACTTCCCATCCTATTCCCCTATAAACCCACACCCCACAATAGAACAAAAACATACAATTTAATTACAAATTATTAATAATTTCTAAAAATGATTATTTAATTTACTTTAATTAAAATACTTCTCACCCTATTCCCCTATAAACCCACTACCTGCTACGGTACTAAAACGCAAAATGTACATAAAAAAAAATTACTAACTGTATGTAATACATATATTTACAAAAAAAATACAATACTCCAGACATGGGAAGACATGACTATGCCCAGACGTGGGTCCCTTGCTCACTTTGCTACTGGATTGAAGATAGCCTGGCTGATGAGGGCTGTGAGCCTGAAACCGCTCCGAGGATGCTTGTTTCCGGTCCAAGGAAGACAGGGCTTGGGAGTTTGGGCTGGCCTGTTCCCATGAGGCAGAGGGTCAGACTGATTTGCATATAGCTATGTCTGAACTGGGGTGGCTGAGTGAGCTAAAGAATAATGGATTAAACCAGATCAGTTGACTGGGGGTGAGTGCTTGCAATGTTTAACACTCCGTCCATCATCCCCTTTGGTTTTGCTTTGTTCACCCTAAGTTGTCAGGGTATGCCCAGACGTTGGTCCCTTGCTCACTTTGCCACTGGATTCAAGATAGCCTCGCTGATGAGGGCTGTGAGCCTAAAACTGGTCCCAGGATGCTTGTTTATGGTCCAGGGAAGATATGGCTTGGCAGTTCGGGCTGGACCGTTCCCATGAGGCACATGGTCAGACTTGGGTGGCTGAGCGAGCTAAAGAATGATGATAATGGATTAAACCTAGATCAGTTTACTGGGGGTGAGTGCTTGCAATGTTCAACACTCCGTTCATCATCCCCTTTGGTTTTGCTTTGTTTGCCCTCATTTGGCAGGGTATGCCCAGACGTGGGCCCCTTGCTCACTTTGTCACTGGATTCAAGATAGCCTGTCTGATGAGGGCTCCGAGCCCGAAACCCGTCCCAGGATGCTTGTTTATAGTCCAGGGATGACCTTACTTGTCAGTTCGGGGTGGACTGTTCCCATGAGGCACAGGGTCAGACTAATTTGGATATAGCCATGTCTGAACTGGGGTGACTGAGTGAGCTAAAGAATGATGATTTATTAAACCCAGATCAGTTGACTGGGGGTGAGTGCTTGCAATGTCCAACACTCCGTCCATCATCCCTTTGGTTTTGCTTTGTTCACCCTAAGTTGAAGGGGTATGCCCAGAAGTGGGCCCCTTGCTCCCTTTTCCACTGGATTGAAGATAGCCTGGCTGATGAGGGCTGTGAGCCCGAAACCGGTCCCAGGGTGCTTGTTCACGGTCCAGGGAAGACATGGCTTGGCAGTTCAGGCTGGACTGTTCCATGAGCCACAGGTTCAGACTGATTTGCATATAGCCATGTCTGAACTGGGGTGACTGAGTGAGCTAAAGAATGATGATGGATAAACCCAGATCAGTTGACTGGTGGTGAGTACTTGCAATGTTTAACACTCCGTCCATCATCCCCTTTGTTTTTACCTTAAATATTGTAGCCAAGGCTTCACCTTAGTGAATACATTTAGTTACAGCACCTGCTTTATCGCTACAATGTGCAGAAAGTATTATAATGGGATATGAAGTTGATGTGTATGTTCTACATGCTGTGGAGCTAATATTGAAAAAAACACGCACTATATTTGTTTGTTTGCAGCATATTTTACACTTTCCAAATGTACTGTTTTGAACCCTGCGACTCTCTTACCTGTTCCCACTGTTGACTTATTGAATGAAGACCATGATTGTATATTTTTAACTGAGGAACAAGCAAAAGGTAGAATTGATATGATTGATTCACCCTATGCAAAAGATGAAGAAGAATTGTGGGTGGATGGGTCCTGCCTGAGAACAGAGGACGGCTGTACATCAGCAGCTTACACAATTGTAACAAACAACACTGTAGTTGAGTACTGTAAAATACACGTGTTGTCCCCACAAACAGTGGAACTTTTGGCATTGACACAAGCTTGTGAATTATCTGTAGAAAGATGTGTTAACATATTTACAGATAGCCAATGTTCCTCAAAAATGACAAATTCCTTTGGCAGACTCTGGAACAAAAGAGGTAAGGACCTAAAATACAGCAAGGTGTACTTACCACCAAATTACTGAACCCCTTGGCAGTCCCAAAGAAACTGGCCTTAGTTAAATGCAGTGCCCACAAAATGGTGGCAGATATAGTAGGCCAGGGAAATGCATTTGCAGATGTAACAGCAAAACAGACTGCATAAAGTCCTTCAGCTCTACGATTAACAGCTCAAGAGCTGCCCAAACAAGGGAACTCACTAGATCTAACAACAGAAGGTGTGAGACTAATGCAACAAGGGGCAACGGTGGAAGAACAGGTGAGCTGTTCAATAAATGGGTCATTTGTTTAAGGGTGCTGGATGAACGAGTCAAAACGTAAGTACATGTTACCAGATAGAATGGTTTACTTCATGTGTATGGCCATGCATGGCCCAGCCCACATGTGCAGGGATGCCATAGTGAAATGTATGAGCAAATTATGGGTGAACAAGAACATAAGAAAATTAGCACTGGAAATATGTCAAACATGTATGGTAGGTGCACAGCACAATGTCGGTTTGACTGCTCCAGTACCCAAGGGCCATTTTGAGAAGCCAACAATACCATTTGAAGCCCTGCTAATAGATTATGTGGAAATGCCACCTGCCAACAAGTATAGGTATATCCTTGTGGTGGTGTGTATGTATTGAAAATGTATAGAGGCATATCCATTAAAAACAAATTATGTCATCTCCACAGCCAAGTGTTTAATAAAAGAGTTGATCCTAGGCGTTGGCGTCTAGAGAACTATAAGGTCAGACAATTGCAGCCACTTCTGCAATGAAATAATAAAGCTAACATGCAAAGCTCTGGGAATACAGCAGAAGCTCCAATGTGCCTATCATCCAGAGGCTGCTGTTCCGGTTGAAAGACACAATGGCATACTGAAGAATAAAATAGCAAAGGTGTGTGCGGACACAAAACTGACCTGGATGGATGCCTTGCCAATTGCCCTAACGAGCTTGAGGAGCACACCAGATGCCAAGACAAAAGTCAGCGGACATAAAATTGTCACTGGGCTGCCAATGGTTGTATGGGGGGTGCCAGATAAATATGCTCTGCCTATGATGACCAATGAATTGCTGAATGATTACTGCATGTCACTTACGCATACTCTTGTTTCAACCAGCAGGCGAAGGGAACCCTTCCAGAATGTGTGACATGTATTTCTCTGTGAGTAAAGCAAATGCTTAGCAATATCCTTTGATAAGCCTAACTGCTCACCAACACTACCACAAATAGTATGTTAATATTATCTGCTTTTGCCTCTGTTTATCAATCTAGGACTCACTGGACTCTGTACAGTATACTTCTTTATTGTGAACAATATGTAGAGGCAGCTTCTAACAATTACTCTCTGAGTGGATCTGTGAGTGGGTGCATGACTCTCTGAGTTGGTGCATATGTGTCTGAGTGGCTCTGTGAGGGGGTGTGTGAGTCTCTGAGTGGTTCTGTGAGTGGCTGAGTGAGTGTCTGTGTGGGTCAGTCAGTGGGTGCGTGAGCCTCTAGATAGGTCTGTGGGCCATCCATGAGTCTCTCAGATGGTCAGTGAATGGGAACATGAGTGTATGAGTGGGCCTGTGAGTGAGTGTCTTAGTAGGTCTGTGAGTGTCTGTGAGGGTCCGTTAGTGGGTACAAGAGTGTCTGAGTAGGTTTGAGAGTGTCTGAGTGGATCTGTGAGTGGGTGCATGAATATCTGAGTGGGTCTGTCTGTGGGTGCATGAGTGTGTCTGTGAGTGGGTGCATGAGTCTCTATGTTTATCTGTGAGAGGGTGCATGAGTGTCTAAGTGGGTATAAATTAAGTGCGTGTCTCTCAGTGAGTGGTTGTGTGAGTGTCTGATTGGGTCTGTGAGTGAGTGCAGGAGTGTATGAGTATGTCTGTGAGTAGGCGCATGAGTGTCTGACTGGGCCTGTCAGTGGGTGTATGAGTTTGTGAGCGGGTCTCTGAGTGGGTGTGTGAATGTCTGTGAATGGGTGTGGAAGTCTCTCAGTGGGTCAGTGAGTGAGTGCATGAATCTATGAATGGGTCTGTGAGTGGTGCATGAGCGTCTGAGTTGGTCTGTGAATGGGTACATAAGTCTCTCAGTAGGTTTGTAAGTGGGTATATAAGTCTCTCAGTGGGTCTGCGAGTGGTGCATGACTCTCTGAGTGGGTCTGTGAGTGGGCGCATGAGTCTCTGAGTGGGTATGCAAGTGGGTGTAGGAGTGTCTGAATGGGTCTGTGAGTGAGTGCAGATGTCACTGAGTGGGTGTGAGAGTGGATGCATGAGTCTCTAAAGAGGTGTGTGAGTGGGTATGTAAGTCTCTCAGTAGGTCTTTGAGTGGGTATGTGAGTGGGTGCTTGAGTGTCTGACGGGGTTTGTAAGTGGGTGCATGAGAGTCTGACTGGCTCTGTAAGTGGATATAAGAGAGTGATAGTGCATCTCTGAGTGGGTGCATTAGTGTCTGAGTGAGTCTGTGAATATATTTTTTCTAAAAAATTTTTGGTGATATTTGCAAATTCATGACAATTTTGCACTGCGGGTCCACGCTGAGGTCGTGACGAATTCACAAATATTGTTTGTGGAAAAGAAAAAACAGTTTTCTGCATATTATCCATATCATCAAAGACCCCCATATTCTAGCCATGGCGTCAGGGTACCTTAACCTTGACCAGTTCTATTTCTTCCTTCATTCATTTTCACACCACGGGACCATGTCACGTTATTTAAAATGGTAGCCGCAACTTTCTCCATAGGTTGCAGTCAGCCAATCACCACAATGCAGGTGGTGCGTATTCACAAACTGTCCTAAATTGTTCCCGAAGTATTTGTGCCTGTTTAATATCTCAAAAACTACTGAATGGAATTACACCAAATCACAAAAAGGTCGCTTTCTTGACCAAGATCTATTTTGGTGTAATTCCATTCAGCAGTTAGGTCTGTAGTCATGTCTAAATTCCCTATGGGAATTAACATGGGAAAAAAACTTTTTGGACCCATCCTTCCTCCGGATTCCTGAGAGCTGGTCAAAGGCCTGCCCCCTTCTCCCTCACTCTGCAAACATGACTGCTACATAAAAAAAACATCAAAATTCACTGGAAAAAACAAAATGTACAGGAACGTTATAGTTAGAAATCAGCATTTAAAAAACCTTATAAATACAGTGAAAAAACTAAGGTTACCAGGATGTTATAGTTAGGAAATGGAATTTAAAAACCTTCACAGAAAAAAACAAAGATTACAGGGACTTTATAGTTAGCCTCAAGTTTACTCATACAAAAAAGTGAAATTCAGCGGTTATAATTAGCTGATCTAGCTATAACTCGCTCCCCCGCAATGCACTGCTTATGACCTCACATATTATATCACTCATGACATGGTCAGTGACATCACTCATGACAACACTGATGACATCTCAGATGTCAGGGTCATTTTTGACCTGTTTGCTGGTTGGTGGGGTTGGTGGGGGGAGAAGTTTGGGTGTGAGATCATGGGGTGGGATTGGTGTGGGGGGCAGTGGGATTGAAAGGTGGATAGGCAACCCAAGTGGACAGGATGTTTTTTGTCCAGCATTTGTTTAGGAAGATTATGTAATTGCACAGTAGACTTGCTGTGGAGTGTTTCCCTGACTATAATCGATGAGTAATTTGTGAATTGCTACAGTGAACATTAGTAGTTTAAAATAACAAGCTGGGGATTGCCCTTGATATGCAATTCTTGAAGGCTTACATAATTTGTTTGCAGGAGACTCACATAGAGAGGACAAGATAGAATATTTTAGACTTTATGGGGTGTCACGTAGTGTGTTGTACTTTACAAGGGACATGTACATGGTGGGTGGCAATTTTGGCATGGAAGGGAGGCTGCAGCTATCCGTGTTCTAGTGCAGACAAATATAGCCATTGTGCAATTACTGAGTGCTGCTTTCCTAACAAGACTTTTACTCTCTCCTCTGTGCATAGGTCAGTAGTGGATGATCCTGCTCTGTTTGACTAGTTAAAAACCCAGGAGGCCTTATGGCCACTTCCACTTATTATCTGCTGAGACGTCAACATTAATCTATCTAGGGGCAGTTCAGATGCAGGTATCAAACACAACCAAGACTGCAAGCCTAATGTTTTTAGATCTTTGATAAACTCAGGACTGGCCACAGGTTAGCAGATGTCTGGGTAGAGAAAGGTACTCCTGATCCAGGATTTACATTTTATTAAGCACCACATGAGGTACATGCATGGTTAGACTATTTTTTATATCACATTGTCTGCTGCAGGAATGTCAGATTAAAAATAAGGTAATGCCGGATCACAATCTGTTTGTTTTGGATGTAGCAATGAATATTCCATCTCACTCATGTCAGAGTTGATAGATTTAGCTGGCTTTATTGTTGGATGATGATTATATCAGTCATATGCTTGAATGGATCCTAGTTTTTGTGGCTGACAGTTTAGGCAATGCCCCTGTTGAGATTATCTAGGACGCGTTTAAGGCCGGTGTCCATGATGAGACAACTCGGTTTAGCTGGGCTCATTAAAAGAAAGAAAAATCACACATCTCAAAATTGTACATTATACTATCATTAGCAGAGACCAACTTGATAGATGCAGTAATGAGGGGAGTAGAGATGGAGTATGTGCAACTAAATTTGGCAGTTGCTAAAGGAGCAATAGTAGATATTTGTACAAAAAAGGCTGCTGATAAATACATGCAATGGAGACATGGGGGTCTATTAGGATGGCGGGCGGCCCGCCATCGTAGCGGTGCTGGGACCGGCCACCTGTGTATTTAACATTGTGGCAGGAGGTGCTGTATTCAGCACCCGCCACAGTGTTAAAAGGGCATGCTGTGCATTTGCATGCACACCTAATAGGCACCACTTAGTGCCTGCTACCTTGTGCTTGCAAATGTCGGGGGTACTAACGGTACCCACCAAGTTCAGCCACCAACCCCCCAACCCCCTGGGCGCCTGCAACGGGCCCCCAAAGGCATTCTCTGCATGCCTTTTCATGTCGGAGTCTGGAAGGCACCGCCACCATATTGCATTTCTGTTCCGCCTGGTAGGCAATCGGGCGGATTTCCTACAGGCGGAAAACTGGCGATCCACCCACCATGCTAATAGACCCCATAATTTTTAAGAGTATAGTGAAAGGGTGAGGCATCCCCCAGCTACTCGAACTACGAACTAGGCAGCAAGCGGTTCAGGGCCAGATTCTGGAAATTTGGCATCCTCATACTGGATTCGTGTCCGATGTGGGAGGAATACAGTCCGCCTTTCAAAGGTTTTTATCAGCAGCTGTATACCGATGAAGTAAGAAGGGTGGCTGGGGATATGTCAGGGTATTTCGATTTAGCTTCTTATAAAAAAAATAAGGTGAGGAGGACTATGAGTATTTAAATCAATCTTTTTCTTTTGGACGTAATTTTAATGGCTATTTCAAGTCTATCATCAGGCTAAGCAGATGGAACAGATTTTATTTCTAGGGATTTGCATAAGACGTTCTCTGCCAGTCATAAAGCATATAAGCAGTAGGTTTTCCTGCAAGTTCAAAGGGGCTCGGACCCCCTGAGTCTTGGGCTTATGCAAACATAGTAGTTTTCCCTAAGAACGGTAAAGGGTTCAGGAATTAGATTGCATCTGCCTAACACATTAATGAAAAGTAGTGCCAAAATCTATTCTAAAATACTGCTGATGTGGCTGTCGGGCGTAAATAGCAATATTGTGTCCCATTCAGCATGGTTTCATCCCTGGAAGGGGTATGATGGATCATATTTAGTGGGTTATCACCCTTTTCGAAGTGGCCGCAATAATAGGAGACTCTATGGCTGTAATACTCTTACAACAATCTTACTCTTACAACAGTAAGGAAAGTGCAGGATGGCAGATAAAGATAAATTAATAATAACATTTTTTTTTAAATTACAAATGTAAACAATATAAAAAATAAACAATATTCTAAAGGTAACAGATTAAATATATTAAACATTAACATTAAATATATTAATTAAATATCAAAAAGGTAGACCTATTATCTAAAATAACTACATTTATAAACAATATTTATTTAAAATAAGCAAATATTAAACAGCAAAGATTTTTATTTAATTTCCAAGCCTATAACACCAACCCCAAAAAGTCAACATTTTCATTATGACTTATTTCCATAATTAACATCATTATTAATGATATGACAAATTATTATTAATATTTTATATCAAAAGGAGGGAGGTAAGATAGTTGATCGTTTGATCAACGGACACGATTTACCACACAGGGTGGTGGAAGGTCCAGTTACAGCTTGTGTCGGTATCTAGCACTAAGATTACAAAAGGGGGTTGCTGAACTGTTCCTATGGAGAGTTAGGGGAGAATAAAGGAAGAATTAACTGGCGTGACCAAAGGTGTTAGAGTAACACCCTGGGGCATCCATTTTGTTGGATGTAGTTGCCTCACACACCCAGAAGGGTGTCATGCTTCATCATTGGCGGTTGCTTCTCGTCGGGGAGGCAGTGCAATCCCCGGCGGGCTCACCTCAAAGAGGGGCTCTTTGGCGGAGATCTTTTTATCCAACAGCCTTATGGTGAGGTGGGGGTGTGTGGGCAGGGCTAGGTGTAATGATGTGAGGGATATTAAAATGTAGCAAGGGGTACCGGAATTCAGTTTATTCTGGGGGTCCCCTGGCTGCAGTTAAAAAGTGGGGTTAGCTCACTAGGTGTCAGCAGGTTAGGTCGGGTGACCCTAGATGAGACTAAGAGTGAAGGTGATCGACATATTTCTCGCTGTGGGTATAGTCACCCGCGATTCATCAGGACCTAAACAAAGTGAAGGGAAACATGCTAGTGTCATGTGTGTGCTTATTTTTACCTCTGTGGGTTCTCCTATGCCTATACATGGAGAAAAAGTACACAATGGTTAAATACAAATCTGCATTTAGAAAAACAAGTCACGTCAATGCCAGGGCGTATATACAAAGTGGCATGCTGTTGGTGCTGTTTGGCAATGAACACACCCACTGCATGCCTTGTAAATTGCGTGTGCAAAGTGCAAAGTGGAGAGCACACACTACTACTGAGTCGGTGAGGAGGTCTGTGCTCAGGTGCTGGCTAAAGACAATGGTTTAAAAACAATTGAGAAGGATAAAGATGCTGCAGCTTAGGAGGAATTAACTGCTCCTCTAGTGAAGAGTGAGCAGGTATAGTATAAACAGGCACCGAGTAGTATACTGTGGCGATATGTAAAACACAAACACACTGTGACCAAATGAGCTATTGGTTGGGGAAGCCCATTTGCCCCACTTACCTAAAGATCAAGGACTATGTGCCACATGAGGGGTCGGCGGGACAGAACATCAGGGATGAGCCCAAGGGTTTAGCTGGGAATAGAACATAACATAGCGCCTATGGGTTACCGCTAAGGCTAGTGTTAGTTAATCTCAAGGCAGTATTGGGTTGCAAGGCTGAAGACCTTCATACTATCGCCCTCCACTTATTCCTCGCCTATTAGACTCACCTCCATGCTCCTGTGTCCGCGTAGTTAGACCTACCCTTCTCCGCCGAGCTCGAGTAGATGTTTGAGCTCGGCGGCCGGGGCAATTTAAACCGTGCTGGCAGGTCGGCGTGTGACACCGCGTCTCCGCCTCCTCTGCCAGGTCACGTGATTTTGGGAGGTTTGATGGCGGCCATCTTGAGGCGGTGAGCTGGTGTGTTTAGCGTCAGTTGATATTCATTTATTGTGCCTAATCTTGACACTATTTGACATGGAGCGGGGGAGTCCAGGGGGCGGGAATAGTCCCGTGTTGCCAATGTATACCCCAGCCGAATTATGTGCAGAAGACTGTATTCGAAAATCGCCCGGTCTCGTGTGTTGAATACACGGCGGCCATGTTGTGATGGGCACAGGAGCTAACCTGAATACACAGTGTCAGGTATGGGCTGAGGAAGTAGTGGTGTGTTGTAACTCGGTATGCCTACTTCCTGAGAGTCGAAAATGGTATGTGGGTCACGTTATGTAGTGTGTGATGCCAGCAACGGAGCTTGATGTAAAATGATGTTTTAAACTCTTATGGTGGCTCACTGTCTGGGGAGCGACCAGGGTACAGGATGCAGGATCATTGTTCACCCATGGAGTATGATAGGGGACTAGACTTTTTTACAGTGAGTGCCACGGGATATCTTCATTGAGCCCCTGTTTGTCTGAAGACAGTCGATGGATCCATCTCTGCTCCTTCCGGAACAGAGCATTACTTGGGCAATTGGGGCTGGCTTCTAGTACCACCCATCTCATGGAATCTTCATCATGATTATGTTCTACAAAATGTTTGCACATCTTAGTGTGGGTCTTCTTGCAACGGAAGTTGCTACGGTGTTCAATGATTCTGATTTTGACGGGACGGGTTGTCATCCCGATGTATTGTAGGTCACACGGGCACTTGATCATATATACACAGTGTGATGTATTGCAATTAGTGTGGTGTCTGATCTCCCATTTGTAGGTCTCAGAGAGTTGGATGGTCTTGAGTGTCAAGGTGTACCTACAAACACCACACATTCCACAAGGATAGTGGCCCGTGACGGATTGCACCGCCTCCCCGACGAGGAGCAACCGCCAATGATGAAGCATGACACCCTTCTGGGTGTGTGAGGCAACTACATCCAACAAAATGGATGCCCCAGGGTGTTACTCTAACACCTTTGGTCACGCCAGTTAATTCTTCCTTTATTCTCCCCTAACTCTCCATAGGAACAGTTCAGCAACCCCCTTTTGTAATCAAAATTATTATTAATAAACATTGATTTTCAATGCATTCTTTAACACTATAATATTCACATCACACACCTAAAATGAAGTACACTAATACCATCATTATTTGCAAATTAATTATTTTTAATTAATTAACTAATAATTATTAATCAATTATTTCCCACCCTTCCCACTATTCCCACCTATAAACACTACAACACACTTAGAATTTTTACGCAGTTAACACAATTAATTGCTAATTAATTAATTAAAATGAATTAACAACTACCTATTAAATCATCAATTAAAAATTAAATTATTTTCCACCATTTTCACCTATAAACACCAGAGCATACACATAAAAATAATTACACAAATACCATAATTAGTTGACAATTATTTATTTACAATTAACAACTAATTATTACATAATTGATGAAAAATTAGTTTACACATTTAACACCATAACATCTCAATTCAACAATGATTAATAAATGAACATTATTAAAAATATGGTATATAAATACATTATTTCCCACCCTATTCCTCTATAAACCCAAAACCCACTACGGTGCTAAAAACAAAAAATTCAAATAAAAAAATAATAATAACTACTCAAAACATTCAATACATTATATATAATTAAATTACTTCTCACCCTAGTGCCCTATAAATCAACAACCCACAACGGAACTACAAACGAAAAATTAAAACATAAAAAATGTAATAACTACTCACATTTTTACACATATAATAAAAATACAAACAAATCTTATACAAAAAATACATGCATCACACACATAAAATATATACTAACATACATAACATTATTACAAAATCATTATTTGTTACATCTATACTTTTGCAAACTATATTAAACACTTTTTACATCGATATTACTCACCCAAAATTGATATTCTGCACCACGATATTTTGTCTGTTGATGTTCCTGACCCCGGATATTTTTGCAATGATATTCAGGTAAGTAGATATTTGTGATTCGATATTTAACCTCTGCACCCTCCCCCGCAGGTCCCACCATGATCTCCCTTGAAGGCTTAGACTTTGCTCCTACTGCAGGGAAAACAGAAGTGGAGAAAATGCAAAGTTTACCTGCTGCTAACAGTGCTTTTTATTTGGGAGGTACTATCTGGTATTAAGTAGCTGAACTTCTGCAAATTGAAAGGGAGAATACTAGTATTTCTCAATAGGGGTTTAATGTGTTTATTTGGAGAATACCAAGACTTCCCATTGGTGAACAGATACTCCGGAATAGTGCCTGCTAATATATTGTCTGACTGTATCTTTCTCGTGTGGCGCAGTAAGTGTTCATATATGTTTGTTGGCTGTCTGTGTCCATCAACTTTTGGGTGTTTTGCTGACTTGCCATAAGAGGTTTGGTGGTCATATTTAATATGCACAAGTGTGTAAAGAGACCATTTTCCTAACACTCTTTTTGTAATTTCATGGTGGTGTCTCTTCTAAATTTGAGGAAGTTTTCTTAAAACTTTAAGCTATCATATCCTGTAAGAGAGGGCCTTAAGACTTTGATGGCTTTTCTATAGTCTGTCAGATTTCTGTATTTGTGGGGGCGGAGCTTGCCACGGCCGATGGCGGACGCGTGATCAAGACGCTCCGCACTAACACCCTAAATATTCATCACATATCCTGCTAGTGAGGGCTTAAACAGGTCTCGGAGGTTGCCACACAAGACCAGAGACCTCCGCAGCCGGGACCCAGAGGAACGGAGCCGCTGCGAGACGCGGCGGTCCGCGCAACGAGTGAGAGAGTATTGGTTTCCTAGGCCACTCGTCCCTGTCCTAAGGTTACCGCGGCAGCCGCTGTGCGTGATAGGACGTGCGGCCAGCCGCGACGACTTTGGACCGGTGGGGGACGGAGAGCCGCTGAAGACGTGGAAGTCACCACGGTCCCCCCTGCGGAGTGGCGGGAAGCTACAACGCGTCCTGCACGACCGCTGAACTGCTGGCAGAGCCCCCAGCCGACCCATCCTGAGAACATCACTCTGGGGCCTTAGAGTCCGACTTTTCGGAACCCCCGCAGCTACCACATGCACAGTGAGACATACCTGTAGTGGGCCTGTAGTGCCCTCGCATACAATGCCAAGCACGAGGAGAGAGGCACTGAGTCCCCCCGGGGCCCGGATACTAGTGGCAACTTGGGACGCCCCCCCCGGTGCGGCCACTACAACGGCATTGTGGTGAGAACTTCAGGCGGTGTATGCTCACGAGCGGTGAGTGGGACCTACCTTCACGATAAGTAGTGGCGAACACGGTTGCTGATCGAGTGGCCTGACGGAGTTGGGGACTAGAAGAGAGGTGATTGCAGCGTGTGTAGCCCGGTGAGAGAGATTGCCCTGTACCCTTCCCTCGGGAGCTGGTGCTGGCGTGCAGGTCCCGAATTGTGGCAGATTTGTGCTGGAAGAATGAACGGCATAATCTCATAGCAATACATCACCAAGATACAGCGAAAGTACGTGGAGGGAACCACCCGGAGACCTGGGAGCAGAATGGGCAAAGGTGACAAGACCCAAACCAAGTTGCCATTTGAACAGCGACGCGCCAGAGCCCCGGAGGCGCAAACAATGGAATCGGAACCACAGCCAAAAAGAGTTGAAGGCACGTTCTACGCAGACATTAAAACAATGCTGGTCTTGATGGAAAAGGGCCTCCAAGAGAGCATAGCTTTGTTAGGTTCCAAAATAGATGCCCTATCTTACGGCATGGACCACATGACCGAGAGGGTAGACAAGCACGCAGAGAGAATAGACATGGCGGAGAGGCGCATAATTGAGATCGAAGAGGCGCAAACGGAACAAGACAAATTTCAAAAGCAACATGACAAAATACTGCAAGTCATACAAGACAAGTTGGAGGACTTGGAAGCCCGCTCTCGAAGATCCAACATACAAATCACGGGGGTGCCGGAGACCACACAAACAGGTAAAATGGAGCTTTTCATCGAGAAACTGCTTACAACGCTGCTGGGAGCAGAGGTGTTCTCGCCGATGTTCATAGTGGAACGAGCACACCGCACGCTGGGCCCGCTCCCGAAGCCGGGAGCACCCCCGAGGCCAATCAAAGCCAAACTACTAAATTACAGAGATAGAGACACAGCCTTGCAGACAGCTCGAGAGAAAGGGACTCTGCGCTACGAGGGCTCCGACATTTCTCTGTACCCGGACTTTACCGCGAAGGTGCAAGAAGAACGCAGACACTTTGCCCCATATAAGAGACAACTCCGTGATCTAGGCTTGGACTACGCGGTGCTTTACCCTGCGAAATTAAGAATCAATCGACAAGGCCACTCTCACATTTTCACGGACCCTAAAGACCTACACAAGGCATTGAAAGTCTGGACAAAGGAACGCAGGGGCAGCCCTAGGAGTCAGAATGGCGAGGAGGACACAGGCAGACAGCTGGATAAACAGGACTAGAAAGACTGCGCTGAACAGAGGATTGGCTACTTATTGGACACCTGACCGCTGGCGGTGTGGTTGGCCACAACCTGGAATCCTGGCACAGCCACATGGACCACTCCGACACTTGGGTGTTTCCTGCCTACACCTCTGAGAGCAGACCTAAGGAATCCTGAAACTTCAAGATTTTGGTGAGACTGTTTTGATTAGCATGTCCCCGCTGGGCTTAAAGACTGCACGTCTAGTCAGCCATGGTATGTGTGCGGGTGCCTAGGGCGGCTCTGGACTTAATTCGAACTTGATACCCTTTGGTTGAGGGGAGCGCAAGTCGGTGCGCATGTCTTGGCGACCTATCTGGGCCCAAATGGCTCTCACTAGTGCCATCTCTTATGGGTGTTAGAGACAGGCCTGTATAGTCACTGCCGGGAGTAACGGCCGTCCCATCTGGCAACCTTGGACCCCGCGCTGTGTGCACTGTTGATCCCACTCCGGGATTGTTTGAGAGTAATTGGGTAGAATCGGGAGGGGGACGTTAACATGCTGGGCCAAGTTGGGGTTGGTCTGCTGTGGGAGGAGGAGGGTGGGGTCATGGGGAACTATTTAACAAAGATATTTAATTTTACAGAAGTTAGTACTGTTATGTTGGGGAAATTGCACGATCTGACTGTGCCCAATATGACCATGCTTTACACAGCTACCCATATGCGCACTTACTATACACAACCAAGGCGTAATGGCTGATACCAGCATTGAAGTGACACCAACACACACACCCCAACTGACTGTTCTTACCTGGAATTTCCGCAGCCTGAACGACCACCGCAAAGTTAGAAAGGTCGTTAGCTATCTGCAGCGCCAGCACGTCGACGTAGCTTTGCCGCAGGAGACACATCTCCCGACACATAATCACATGCTCCGTTGCAGAGGGTTAGAGGGCAATATCTCAGTGGTGGGATTCACCACTAGCGCCAGAGGGTCTTGACATGAGTTAACCCAAAATCCAAACTGCAGATCCAAACACTGGAAGCGGATCCTAATGGGAGATTTGATACATCCAGATGCTTCAGCCCAGCCACAGACATGATAGTAGTCAATACATATGGCCCTAACTTTGACTCACCAGACTTCTACAGATCTCTCAAGGTCAAGATCAGAAGATTGGACCGTGGGAACCTGCTGTTATGGGGGGCGATTTCAATCTCACTATTGACCCGGCCTTAGACAGATCCTCCGGCCCTCCCCGCCGACCTGCGGCTGCTGCCCTAGAGCTGCAGAGCGCAATCACTTGCCTCGATCTGGGAGATGTATGGCGGTCCAGGAATCAGCAGCAGGGAGGATACATGCACCTCCACATTTCACAATATCCATACTAGGATAGATTACCTACTGGCTTCCTCCTCCCTCCTAAACCGAGTTGGGGACTGCAGGGTTTTGCCTAGAACCCTGTCTGATCACTCACCGGTCCTCATGGACATTCGCGTACCGGGCAAACACATACCACCATTTACCTGGTGGTTCCCACCAAACTCATTGCTAGATCCAGAGTTTAAGGGAGAACTAGCTGAGACAATTGACTTGTTCTTCGAAAAGAACATAGGCTCAGTCGAGAGCTTCCAGGTAGTGTGGGAAGCCTTTAAGGTTTATATTCGAGGAGTTGCAATGTCAAAGCACTCTGGCATTCTTAAAGGAATTAGACAGAGACTGACAGACATAGAGGGGAAGCTAGAAGAACTGGAGCGCAGACAGTGCCTCTCCACAGATGATGCAGAGAGCGCAGAAATTAAGACACTACTAGCGGAGTATCATGAGGAGGCGGACAGAGAGATCCGCCAAATGAGCAACTACATCACGGCACAGGTGTATGGGGAAGGGGAGCGCCCGATCGCAGTATTGGCCAACCATGTGAAGGGGACGCGACGGCGCCAACACATTTCTATGGTTCACACCGCTGTGGGAATTCCTACTATAGACGATAGAGAAATAGCTGAGACTTTCAAGTCTTATTATTCGGATTTGTTCTCCTCAAAAGTGGACGGCATGGAAGAGGAAATAGATGAATATCTCAGTCATATAGACATTCCTTCACTGGCTGTCCATGACAGGGAATTCCTTATGCAACCGATTGAGAAGGACGAGATATTAGAAGCGCTAGCCAGTATGAAATCTGGCGGCGCACCAGGAGCTGACGGCCTAACGGCGGGCTTCTACAAAGCATTCAAAGACCAACTACTACCACACCTATCAGCCCTATTTGACGATATATGCGTGGAGGGTAACATGCCGCACTCAATGAGAGAGGCGCTCCTGGTTACCATACTGAAGCCGGGTAAACCCCAAGAAGAGTGCAGTTCTTATAGGCCTCTGTCGCTGCTTAATGTTGATACAAAGCTGTTTGCCAAGGTACTGGCCACTCAGCTAGCCCTGCTCGTGGACGGACTGGTCGCCCCAAAATAGGCGGGGTTTGTCCCTGGCAGAAACCTAGTTTATAACATACGTACGGTCTTGGGAGTGATTCAACATGTCAGACCGGAAGTTAAAGAACTGTCTATCTTCCTTGAAATAGAGAAAGCCTTTGACTCCGTGGAATGGCCCTTCATGCGTATGGTACTGCAGCGTATGGGTCTGGGACAGCCTTTTCTGCAGATGCTGGGGGCACTGTATCATGGACCGAAAGCGAGGCTCCGCATAGGGGACCTGGTTACGGACCCATTCCCCATTAGCAGAGGCACTAGACAGGGATGCCCCCTCTCGCCCCTCCTATATGCCCTGGTGGCTGAACCGCTAGCCTGCGCGTTGCGGGAATATCACGGAAACAAAAGCATAGGCTTTCCGGACTACAGGATAATAGTTTCAATGTACGCCGACGATACCTTGCTGTACATCCGTGACCCAGACAACAACTTATCGTCAGTGCTTAGGGAAGTGGTGCGATTCGGGACGCTCTCAGGGTTTCGGGTCAACTGGACCAAGTCACTTGCCTATCGCTCATGCCGCACACGCAACAAACACAAATGGAGTGTCCCCTCCACTGGACCACAGATACGATTCAATATTTAGGGATACAACTGCACATAGATTCGGGAATTCTCTTTAGGGCCAACTATGGCACTGTGGTGAGTAGATTGGAGGAAGATGTTGCATGATGGAGTAATCTTCCACTATCCCAGATGGGACCCATATCCTTAATGAAAATGGTGGTCCTCCCGACATTCTTGTTCCTGTTCCTTACCTTGCCAATAGTCCTCCCCAAATCATTTTTTGCCAGACTACAACAACAGATGATGAAGCTAGCTTGGGCGGGCGGCCAGCCACGTGTCAGATGGACGACCCTTATTATGCCTTATGCGATGGGCGGATTGGGGGCTCCGGACATGGAAGCGTACTACAGAGCAGCACAGGTGTCACATTTGCACACATGGATGCACGGAGATAGAAACATACCATATGTGTACATGGAGACCATTTTCGCACAACCAGATAAACTCCCCACACTGTTTTCAGGGCTATTGATCGCAGAACAGTCATACTTGACTCCCAAACAGCCACCAATCACGCATGGCACAGCCTCTTATGAATACAGGGAGGGGTACTGCTATACTCACCGATTATGCCAGTTGATTGGGCTAGGTGGCTCCCGCCGCTCACGGAGAAGGGAGTAATTGCAGCTCTGCACACTCTGAACATACACACGGCAGGAGACTTGTTTGCAGATGGAGTGGTAAAGACATGGGAACAGGTCTTGTGTTCCAGCGAACCGCCTCCGCTACTAACGCGCTTTTAGTTCCACAGGGTGCGCAGCGCTCTGGGCAACCAATTGGGTGGGGACAGGGCGGAACCCCCAGAAAAAAAAAGAAATAAAAAAAAGATTTCTGTATTTGTTTGGTATAGACGTTTAGGGGCCTAGTAGGATTAAGCATGGGCGTAAAATCCGTTCCGCTCGCAGATTTTGCGGATTTTCGGTAAATTCGCAATCCGCAAACTCTCGCGAATTTACCGAAAATCCGCAAATTCGCACGCAGCGGATTTTTTTGCTTGGTGATACAATATTGCGGCGCGCTGCGTTCACTTACTGTCATTCAGCATTTTTCCGAGTTGTTTTTCTCGATATTTTGCAAGTGCTGCGGATTTTGGATCTTGCTGGGGGATCCCGCGGGAGTTTGGCGACCGCAATTACGTCATCGAGGCTTGCCACCTTGCACAGTGAGAGTTTGTCAACGCGAGTACGCTGTGATCACGTATCGCGGGAGTTCGCAATTGCGAACACGTGGATGCGGCGGGCAGCAACAATCTTGCACTCGTGAAATTACAAAATTTGCAATTCTGCACAAGAAATCCACCAGCAAGCAGCATAAACCTTCTGAAAATGATGATTTTTATCAGAATAACTCCTCAGGTTGACATTTGACTGCACTTTTTTTTGCAAGGAGTCCATTTTCCAGTAAGGAAGTGCCCCACAGTCTCCAACTTCCTGTTCCTGTCCAGCAGGCTTCTCCCAGTGCTTTCTTCATGTGCTGGTCACTTTCATTCGGATCTTGACCTGGAAGGATGACTTTTTGTGGATGCTGCTGCATATTTGGATTTGAGGCCTTTTTGACTTTCTTTGGATTACTTTTGGATTAGAAATTTCACAAGTAAGTTTGTTTGGGGCAATACAGTTGCTGCAACTACAATTTTGGAATTTTCGATTTTTGGGCTGTTGTTGGGGCCTTTTGCCCAGGGGTAGTGAGTGGTGCATGGACTGAGTCTTTCTATGGGGTCTCTTTAATGTAAACATCATGGAGGGCATGGATGGCATGGGATTGTGCTGATTTTTGTGGGTTTTTTGATTTTTTTTTTGGCTGCTGTTGGGGTCTTTTGCCCAGGGGTAGTGAGTGGTGCATGGGCCTAGTCTTTCTGTGGGGTGTCTTGAATTTAAACATCATTGAGGGCATGGATGGCATGGGATTGTGCTGATTTTTGTGTGTTTTGATTTTTTTGGCTGCTGTTGGGGCCTTTTGCCCAGCCCTAGTGAGTGGTGCATGGACTGAGTCTTTCTGTGGGGTCTCTTAAATGTAAACATCATGGAGGGCATGGATGGCATTGGATTGTGGTGATTTTTGTTTGTTTTTCGATTTTTTGGGGTGTTGATGGGGACTGGCCATGTGGGTGGGGGCCATTTTAAGTGCTGGTACAGGCAGGCCCTGGCCATGTGCGTGGGGGCAAGGGGCCATTTTGAATGCAAGCAGTGTTCTCAGGCCTGCACCCATTTTGCCTAGCGTTCATCCATTATGCCCTGGGGTAGTGAGTGGTGCATGGGCCTAGTCTTTCTGTGAGGTGTCTTGAATTTAAACATCATTGAGGGCATGGATGGCATGGGATTGTGCTGATTTGTGTGTGTTTTTCGATTATTTTTTTTGGCTGCTGTTGGGGCCTTTTGCCCAGGGCTAGTGAGTGGTACATGGACTGAGTCTTTCTGTGGGGTCTCTTTAATGTAAACATCATGGATGGCATGGGATTGTGCTGATTTTTGTGTGTTTTTCGATTTTTTTGGCTGCTGTTGGGGCCTTTTGCCCAGGGCTAGTGAGTGGTGCATGGGCCTAGTCTTTCTGTGGGGTGTCTTAAATTTAAACATCATTGAGGGCATGAATGGCATGGGATTTTGCTGATTTCTACGTGTTTTTTGACTTTTTGGGGTGTATAACTTAACTGATGTTTCTCTGTCTTCCATTGCTTTTAGGTGTACAAGACTCAACAGACCCCCCAGTGCCAGGAAGAAGTCCTGCAGTGGTGTGTGTGTGCAGCATAACGTCACGCAACATCTCGTCTGGCCACAGACAACTCTGCAACTCGTGCAACTGCGGCCTGCTGTTCTGACCTCTGAAGAAGATGGCCCCAAAAAAGTTCCCGTAGCTCCTCTAGCAAGAAAGTTGCCAGTAAGGAGCAGAAGAAGCAAGTTACCAAGGAGACTGGTGTGCCGCCCGCCACATTTTTTGGGAATAAAACAAAAAGTACGCCTGTAGCAGCAGCGGGATCTGCTAGGGACCAAGCTGGAAGCAGCACCCCCGCTCCATTGGGCTCAGTGCCACCACCACCACGCCAACTTAAGTCCAAGCCCTTGAGTGCTGCAGAGGCAGCCAGTCTACTTGTTCAATCACCATCGACCAGTGATGTTGGCTCATCGCAACAAAGTAGCAGCAGTGTCCCTGAATCAACACAGGTTGTTGTAACTCATCTAATGAGTGTTGAACAACCACAGCCGCAACAACAACAACATGTGCAAGTACAAGCCCAAGTACATGTGGAAGGAGAGGCAGCGCAAGGAGATGCGCAAGCAAAGGTGCATGGAGGGGCACAAGCGTCCACAATAGTTGTTCCTCCCGAAGTAGGGGCACATCAGGAAATCGACATTCAAGCCGAGGTTTTCATTTGAGGAAGCCACTCCTCCTGATCATTCATTGTCTTCCACACCCCTAGCAAGGAAAAGATCAAGGATGGTGTCTAAATCTTCTTCAAGCCCACCTCCTTCTGATGATACGGATCAAACTTGGGAACCACCACTGCCGTCTGAGAGTGAGGCACACCATGATCTGAAAAATGTAGCTAAGCGTAAAAGGAAGGTCTCCGAAAGTCTCATAGTTATGGAGTGTGATGATGACGCTGAACAAGAAGTGGCGTATACTCCTGCTGATGAAGACTCTCACGACGATGACGCAGTCATCATAGACGTCACTCCAGCCTCAGCGGGCATGCAGCAAACAGACATTTTGACCCTAGCCCGAAAAGCTGCTGAGCGTGATGTTGTCGACGAGGAGGCAATGGGAACACCACCATCATTGGAGTTAACTAGTACACCACCACCTACCGCTTCCATATTTCTTTCTCGCCAGAAGGGACCTCCATCTACCTCGGCCTCAATTAGTGGTGGTGCAAGTGCACAACGTAGTAAAGTTCGGCAACACACATCCTCCACTTCATCTGGCATTAGCAGCATGACCACCACCAGTATCGCCTCCTCCGCCCCCCACAGACATTTCAAGTCCGCAGTTTGGGACTTCTTTAGTGTTTGCCCAAAAAGGGAAAACATAACCATTTGTAGCATTTGTAAGCTTGCAGTTAGTCGTGGTAAGTTTGGTACCAACTATGGTACCGGAGGCCAGAGAGGTCATCTTGAGAGACAGCACACTGTCCAATGGTTCGCGCACCTAAAGGACATCAAGGAAGCCCGAATTGGAAGTCAACAAACTGTATACGTTGATGTTTCATCTGATGATGACGAGGAGGAAGAAGCGTCAAGCACTTCACTTACACCCAGTACCCCTGTCAGGAGCACACCCCCTGTGAGCCACATTAAGATTGTGGGAGAGAGTGAGACACCGATGCAAAAAAGTTCATCATCAAGCGTAACTGGGTCGAAGAAGTCATCATCATCCCGTAAAATGGTCCAGCCCACCATTAAACCATGTTGTTTTCAGAAGCGCCATTTGATTGCAACCACCCACTGACGCGTCTGTATAACACTAAGCTGGCTAAAATGCTAGCTCTGGACCTTCTCCCTTTTTCTTTTGTGGAAGGGGTTGGTTTTCTAGAATTAGTGGCAACGCTCAGCCCTAAATGGAAGGTTCCTAGCCGGTTCTATTTTGCCAGAGTTGCGGTTCCAGCACTACATGAAGATGTGCTGGAGGTGATTGGGGCAGCTTTGCAGAAGAGTGCTGTTCACACTATACATCTGACAACAGACATGTGGACCAGTGGCGCAGGCACTGACTACATGTGCATCACTGCACACTGGGTCTCTTTTTCAGGGGTTAAAGCAAAGCTAAACGCAGGTGTTGACCCGGAAAACGTTTTTAAAGCTGCTCAGAAACATGCAACACTAGCCATGTTTGGCATGGAGACAAGTCATACAGGAGAAAACAGTTTGAAGGAGTTCAACACAAAGGTCTTTCAATGGCTGTCCCCAATAAAACGCAAGATTGGTTATGTTTCCACGGATAATGGCGCCAATGTAGTTAAGGCCATGGATCTGGGTAAATATTTCTGAGTGCCGTGTTTGGCGCACTGTATAAACCTGGTTGTTAAAAAAATCTTGAGTGAAGAAAGTCCAGTGTGCGAGTTAGTGACCACCTGCTGAAGAATGTGCAACCATTTCAGCCATTCTTTTAAGGCCCGGAAGCATCTGAGGGGCCTGCTACATGAACGTCGAATGCCAGTGAAAGCACTCATCCAGGAGGTGCCAACACTTTGGAACTCAACCTTCTACATGCTTGAGCGTCTGTATGAGCAGTTTACGGTTCTCGATCAGTATTTCTTAACACTGGGTACAGCTCTGAAGGACCTGAGGCTAGATGCGGCGCAATGGAAGCTAGTCAAAAGCCTGACAGACATGCTTCGTCCTTTTGAGGTCTTCACGCGTGCAGTCAGCAGGGAGGACTGTAATTTGGAAAAAGCTATCCCATTGTTGCGCATGCTAGAGCACCAACTGAAGGCGGTGTCTTCTATGTTTGAAAAAGATGAAGAAAAGCAAGAAGCTTTTGTTTTGGCGGAGAAATTATTACAGCGCCTACTTGGCGATGAACGTCTTCAAATGATCCACTCAGAACAGCATTACATTTGTGCTACTATTCTGGATCCACGCTACAAAAAGGCACTGGCAAGCAGAGCATTCTTTCCTTTTGGTGACACAGAAGTTTCAAAGTACAAACGTTTGCTAGCTCTG
Source organism: Lissotriton vulgaris (assembly GCF_964263255.1). Classification (NCBI taxonomy): domain Eukaryota; kingdom Metazoa; phylum Chordata; class Amphibia; order Caudata; family Salamandridae; genus Lissotriton; species Lissotriton vulgaris. The sequence goes on along the minus strand of NC_141694.1, from coordinate 628,282,447 downwards.
TCAGCCATGAGGTTTGTAAGAGAACGGCAGAAAATTGAAGGAAAAGGCAGTACATCAGCATCAGCAGGCCATCCCCAGTCAAAAGAATCCACTTCTGCACTTGTGGCTGTGGCAGAAGTGACCTCTCAGCCGTTAAAGACACCGGCAACCGGATCATCTGCACCAGACACAACAGTAACATTGGGTGAAGAAGGGGATTGGCTTACTAAGCTTGTGTTTGCTTCTCAAAAGGTCCCAGCAAAATGTAAGCAAAGTGGAGGAACCGTGTAGAACATTGAGTCGATGGAGCAGGACTATCTGAATGACTCAACAGAGGTCTATGTTAATGCTGACCCATTGGCGTATTGGCATGGGAAAAAAGAATTGTGGCCAGAGATCTCCAACCTGGCTATAAACTACTTGTCTTGCCCACTCGCAAGCGTGTCTTCTGAATGTGTTTTCAGTGCTGCTGGTGGCATTGTAACTTGCAAAAGGACCCGCCTCTCACCCAAAAATGTGGAGAGGTTAACAATGATCAAGATGAATCAGCACCTCATACCACCAGATTACAAAGTACGAGAATACACGCCGGAAGAAGACGAGGAGGACAGCAACTTAGATGAGGGAATTTCTTCTCTGTTAGGTGACCTACTCCCGCCTGAATTCACAGAGTATGAGGACGAACCCTTATTCCCTGACACCGAGCCCTGAAAATGAGCCAATGAATCAATAACTTTCTTTTTCGTCCGTATTCACTGTTATTCCTGTGTGCCAGTCTTTCTTTTTTTTGCACAGTTAATGTAATTAAAACTTTAATCACCTAATCACAAAAACAAGCCCATCAGCAGAACTGTCTTCACTTATTTGCTTATTGATTTGAAGGTGCCGCAGTCTGCATTTCTCAGGTTCACAAGTTCACAAGAACATGCTCCTCTATCCTCCTCCTCCAGACTCCTATTTCCCTCAAAGCAGAGGGCTGGATTACGCCCAATGAAGAAAGACTCTGCACTTGTGGGGGTGTTCTGCTTCTTTGAGGGTGAGTTGGCGGGTCTTGTGGCATTGCTGGGAAGGTCTAATACTGGATAAAACTGGTTTGGACAAAATCAGACTTGAAAATGTTTTTGCCTTTTTGCTCACTATCATGTTTTCTGGGGCCTGTTTGGGGGCTTCCTGGTGTTTGTGGGTGGGTTTCGTGGTCTGGGAGCATTGCTGGCACAGTCTAATGTTGATTGCATTTGTTTTCTAGGACATCAATGGTGGAAAAGTGGAGTCATGACCTAGCTGCACAGCGCGTTTGGACAGAAGGCCGAAAAATATTGTAAGTATGAGATTTTTCATTTTTGCTTTTTGGCTGTTTGGGGGTGTTGTGCTTTTTTGCGGGTGGGTTGGCGGGTCTTGGGGCATTGCTGGGAAGGTCTAATACCGGATAAAACTGGTTTGGACAAAATCAGACTTAAAAAACGTTCTTGCCTTTTTGCTCACTATCATGTTTTCTGGGGCCTGTTTGGGGGGCTTCCTGGTGTTTGTGGGTGGGTTTCGGGGTCTGGGAGCACTGCTGTGCATGGATACTTTTGATTGCAAGAGGTTTGAAGCAAATCCATGGTGGCAGAGGGGAGTTAGGGCCTAGCTGCAGAGCGTGTGCGGAGTGATTTTGGAAATTGCCCTGAAAATGACTAGGTCCCCATTTTTGTACTTTTGCTTTTTGGCTGTTTGGGGGTCTTCTACCTGTTTTCGCCTGGGTTGACAGCTCTGTGGCCATTGCTGGGAAGGTCTAATACCGAATAAAACTGGTTTGGACCAAATCAAGGCGAATTTGTTTTTGCGTTTTTGCTGACTTGCTTGTCTTTGAGGTGCTCTTTGGGGGGCTCCGGGTGTTTGTGGGTGGGTTTTGGGGTCTGGGAGCACTGCTGGCACAGTCTAATTTTGATTGCTTTTGCTTTTCAGGAAATCCATGGTGGAAAATGGGAGTTATGGCCTAGCTGCACAGCGCATTTGGACAGAATTGAAAGAAGGCCGAAAAATATTGTAAGTATGAGATTTTCCATTTTTGCTTTTTGGCTGTTTGGGGGTCTTTTACTTGTTTTCGCCTGGGTTGATGGCTCGGTGGCCATTGCTGGGAAGGTCTAATACCGGATAAAACTGGTTTGGACCAAATCCATGAGGAAAAAGTTTTTGCTTTTTCTGACATTTCGCTCAATTTAGCGTTTTCGGGGCCTGTTTGGGGGGCTTCCTGGTGTTTGTGGGTGGGTTTCGGGGTCTGGGAGCACTGCTGTGTATGGATACTTTTGATTGCAAGAGGTTTGAAGCAAATCCATGGTGGCAGAGGGGAGTTAGGGCGTAGCTGCAGAGCGCGCGCGGAGTGATTTTGGAAATTGCCCCGAAAATGACTAAGTTTCCATTTTTGTACTTTTGCTTTTTGGCTGTTTGGGGGTCTTCTACTTGTTTTCGCCTGGGTTGACGGCTCTATGGCCATTGCTGGGAAGGTCTAATACCGGATAAAGCTGGTTTGGACCAAATCAAAGGCAATTTTTTTTTTCAGTTTTTGCTGACTTGCTTGTCTTTGAGGTGTACTTTGGGGGTGTTCTGGGGGTTTGTGGGTGGATTTTGGGGTCTGGGAGCACTGCTGGCACAGTCGGATTTTGATTGCATTTGCTTTTCAGGAAATCCATGGTGGAAAACGGGAGTTATGGCCTAGCTTCACAGCGCGTTTGGACAGAATTGATAGAAGGCCGAAAAATATTGTAAGTATGAGATTTTCCATTTTTGCTTTATGGCTGTTTAGGGGTGTTGTGCTTTTTTGCGGGTGGGTTGGCGGGTCTTGGGGCATTGCTGGGAAGGTCTAATACCGGATAAAACTGGTTTGGACAAAATCAGACTTGAAAAAGTTTTTGCCTATTTGCTCACTATCATGTTTTCTGGGGCCTGTTTGGGGGGCTTCCTGGTGTTTGTGGGTGGGTTTCGGGGTCTGGGAGCACTGCTGGGTATGGTTACTTTTGATTTCAAGAGGTTTGAAGCAAATCCATGGTGGCAGAGGGAGTTAGGACCTAGCTGCAGAGCGCGCGGGGAGTGATTTTGGAAATTGCCCCGAATATGACTAAGTCCCCCTTTTTGTACTTTTGCTTTTTGGCTGTTTGGGGGTCTTCTACTTGTTTTCGCCTGGGTTGACGGCTCTGTGGCCATTGCTGGGAAGGTCTAATACAGGATAAAACTGGTTTGGACCAAATCCATGAGGAAAAAGTTTTAGCTTTTTCTGACATTTCGCTCAATTTAGCGTTTTCGGGGGCCTGTTTGGGGGGCTTCCTGGTGTTTGTGGGTGGGTTTCTGCTAAATTTGCTCATACTTATTTATCCTTCAAAAGGAGACTCAGACAGAGTACGCACTTTCAAAAATATTGCACTGTCTATTAAGAAACTCAAAGTGTGACTTTTTGCACTACACAGTGTACATACCTTATATTTATTTGTCAGTAGTGTTCTAATATCACTTTCTGTTTTTCCATCAATAATTACAGGCCGGGTTTCAGTGCAATGGGAAAAAAAGGATGAAGTCAGGCTATACATTAGCGAGCTGCAATTCAGCATCCGCCAGGCAGGCAGTGGGCAGGGTGTCTTCTGGTCAACAACATTGATGGACGGAGCGTCAGCTGGAATGGAGGAGTTCCGCTAATAATAGGAATGGTTTGATGCATGCAACTTACCAAATTCAACAGGACAACTACAACAACATACAGATACAGTATCTGTTCTTTTCTAATTATCTTTTAAGTAATGTTATTGCTGTGAACTTCTATGAGTGTGACTCTGCATTTCTTGGATCTCTGCTTCTAAATTCATCCCTACAGCCATTCTATAGGTTTTACTTCTGCTATTTTTTAAACCTAATTTAATGTAAGAAGTGTTTCTCTGAGTGCAGAGATAGGCAAGTGAAAACGCTGCAGCCCTGTACTGTTGCATTCTGTCATTCACGGTTGCCGAAAGTACTACTTGCTTTTCAGTAACCATGCATGCAGTAGTGCATGCACTTCCTTTATGTCACTTAAAAGATTTATGGTTAGCTTTGTACCCAAAGATTTCTTTATCTTCAATTATTGTTTGTCCATGCTGTGCTTTTTTTTTTCCTTCTCTCAACAAAACTTTCCCAAAATTCCCCATTCCCATCCGGTTTCAAAGCTTTTATTCGATTTGTAAACAAATCATACAAGCAAAACATGAAATCAATCCATTACATTAAAAATTTAGAAAATACAAAATTTATACGGAAATCCGAGAAAATTCATGTAAAGATAGGACACATACTAGCACGCGTTTATATTGGATCATAATTAAGAAAAACACATAAAAGTGGCAAAAGGAATAGAAATTGACAGTTAAAATCGTACAGACAGGAGTAAATAAATTAGCACAAAATATTAATCCTGGCAGCTGTACGTTGAACAACAAACCCCCGCCTAATCATGGGACATAAAAATTTCATTTTAAAATTTGTTGATACAAGAAAAGAAAAACATGTACAGACAGGGTTAAAGATATATTGAACACTACCAAAAAAGTGCTCACCCTGGCAGCTGTACGTTTTGAAAAGTTCAGACAGGAATATGAAAATCATGGCAACACAATACTTTTCCTGGCAGCTGTACATTTCAAAATATAAATTGCAACAAAAAAACATATGTCCACATTTTCTAAAGCTGATAATAACACAAGGGCATTCTTAAAAGACCGTATATTGTATTTAATAAATATAGGTTTCAAGTACCTTAATCTTAGAAAATGATAAAATTTACAAAAAAGTAGGAAATGGCAGCAACTCTGGCGTGAAACATTGTCACAAGGGCAGGGGGTGTCAGATTTCTGTTTCTGTACTGGGAACGCAACAAGATGGTGTGCAATGCCCAACCTGACGCGAGTTAAAACATATTGATGAGATGGGCGGCTGACATGTAGGAGATATGCTTGAAACCCCGATGGCAAGTTTAGTTCTCTATAGAACTTTACGGTAGTTAACTTGCCATATGCCTCATCTCGCCCTTTCTTTTTATACATCAAGAAAGTTTGTTTAATCTCTTTTTTGGGTATTTCTACCGCGAGTTCGGGGTCAGTAAGAACGTCAATATCAAACAGAGTCTTAAACCAAAAATTAATGTATTTCAGCCAAAGAATACGTAAAGAAAAGTCCAAGCCTATACAATCAAGAATAATTTCTTGAGTGAATCGAGTTTCGGGCTTAGCCCAAATAGAACGCCACAATAAGAGTGGACGAACGGCTGCTAAGTCCGAAATAAACTCGACCCCAACCTCGTCATGAATTAATTGAATGGAGGCGGAGTGGGGAACACATAGCACTTTTCTTAGGAACTTGTTCTCCTCTTTTTGAAGGAGGGTGCCATCTGTGTGGCCCCACACTCCAGCCCCATACAATGCTGAGGGAACACAACGAATATTGTAGATGTTAATCATGTCACGAATACTTCTCGAACCGAGCTTAGAAGAGAAGCGAAAAACACTACTGGTACAACGAGTCATTTTCAACCTAGCATTTTCAAGCTCTGATTTCCAGGACCCATCACTGGCATAGGTGATTCCTAAATAACAGAATGTTTTAACTTGTAACATTTTATCGCTGTCTAGATAGAAGTTGGACTTTAGTTTATTGACTGACTCACCGCACAACATAACATAGGTCTTAGATTTGTTTACACAGAGTCTCCTTTTTTGTATAAACAACATAAAACCATCAATAAGGCGTTGTAAGCCTATCTGAGTGCGTGATAAAAGTACCGGGTCATCCGCATAAAGTAAGATTGAGACAGAATTGCCTCCAATCTGCGGGGCATCTGCTGATATGGTGGCCAAGGTGCGATCTACACAGTTAATGAAAAGAGAAAATAAAAGAGGAGCTAGTACGCATCCTTGGCGGATGCCCCTAGATACCTTGAAAAATGGAGTGCATTCGCCATGGCTGCCATATCGGACTTTACAAGAAAGTTTCTGGTAAAGCCTAGCCAGGAAATGTACTATTTCTTTCGGCGCTCCTAACTCCAGTAAAACCTGCCATAAAATGCCATGATCAACTAAATCAAATGCGCTGCTCAGATCAGCGAAACATAAAAATAAATTACCCTTTTTAGCCACAGTGTACTTATTAATTAAAAGATCCAAGTTCACGCATTGCTCCAAGGTACCCATCCCCTTCCTGAAGCCGTATTGCACTTTAGTTAAAATACTCATATCTTCTGCCCAAGTTTCTAATCGATTGAGCAGAATTCTGCTCATAACCTTCACTGAGGCATCCAATAGAGAAATTGGCCGATAGTTGGAGGCCTCAGATTTGCTGCCTTTTTTATGTAAGGGGACAATAACCGATTGACCCCAAGAGGGAGGGAAATTACCTTCTGCTGCGCAATTGAAAGTTCTAACCAATATGGGAGCCCACAGGTTAGGTTCTGTTTTTAATAGATCCATGGGCACCCCATCAGGTCCCGGAGCCTTCCCCCCCTTGCTATTAGCAAGGCCTTCTAGTCCCTCTTGCAGCGTAATTTCCAAAGGTATAGGTGCCCACATTGGCAAATCAACAAGAGGTAGGGTCAGTGATACCTTTTCTGGGTTAAAAATATTGGTAAAGTGAGAGACCCAGTCCTCGCAAGCAACATAAGAAGTAATTTCTGGGACGCCTTCCGAATTTAAGAATGGACTGTTGACTATTTCCCAGTAGAGTTTACTATTTTTTGTCTCAACAGCTTCATTCAATTTATCCCAAGCTTCTCTCTGTAATACCTTTTTCCTGTTTGAGATAGCCAGTTTGTAATTAACCCTTGCTTCTTTGATGCTAGTGCCATCACGGGGTTTGAGCCCTAAAACTCGTTTTAGTTCCCGTAAGGTTACAATACAAGGCTTATCAAACCATCCCAATTTTGTCGTTTTATTAGCTGAGGGTTTTTTAGTAAAAATACCCTCAATGATGGTATTGATGTTAATAAATTGGGATATCAGAAGGTCGTGGTTAACAACATCATTAAGGCAATAGCTAAGCTCAATTTTACAGCTGACTACTACCTCCCTTTGTTTAGCCACAGAGTTGACCCCGGTCCACTTGATTCTCGGACCATTGGGCCGTTGGGACACTATATCGGTGGTACAGGTTTCCCCAGTTCTTTGTGTGACACCCCTTAGAGGAAGGGTAACGCGAATACTGTTGTGATCGCTAAGACCTTCCTCTCTCACATACAAACTTGAATAGTCCCCATGACTTGAGAACAGGATGTGATCGATAAAAGTCCCAGCTTCCCTCCCTGTAAAAGTGGGGCAACTGGCGTTCTGCTTATTTTTGTTGCAATTTAATAGGGATAAATCTAGTTTTAGTAGCAGATTATTTAAGGTGGAGCCGTAATGGCAGTGCGGGAAGTGGGGAGAATCCTCACTCCTTCCTATACCCCCATTGAAATTATCCGACTCCACACCAAAACCACAAGGGTTACCCTTGGATAGCTGGCATGGCTGCAAATTAAAGTCACCAGCCCATAAGATGTCTAGCTGCTTATTAGAAATGCCTATAGCTTTGGCAATTTCTTTTTCCAGGGGGTACAAGATGTTCCCTCTGGAGGCATCAAAGATGTTGTTATAAAAGTTAACAAGAACCAGGTCCTTACCCTTAGCACATGCAATCCTTAATACCTGGCTGTAGGCTCCCACATTTGAACTACTTCTAACTTTGTAGGATTCCAATCTGTTAGAAAGGAGAATCAAAAGACCCCCCTTTGCCCTGCCAGAATTGGATTTAGTGGCATTAAGACAATAGGAGGAATAACCTTCTACGTTGATATCTTCCTGACTCCAGGTCTCCTGGAGGAGGACTATATCAAACCCTTCTCCTATGAATCTGGACCAAAAAGGGGTATTTAGTTTCCCTGCGATACCAGCAATATTCCATGATAACAAAGTAAGGTCACCAGGCTTAGTTACATGAGCTGGTATCTTCAAGAGTCCTGTTACTACCTGACAAGCGGGGGATTGGGTGTTAAAAGGGTGGGGACAAAAGGGGGGTGATTGGATAGAAGAACTTTCGGATGCTGTAGTCTTATGTAAAACCATGTGACCACTAGAAAACACAGGGGCCACTATGGGGGCAGACTTAGGGCTGACGGGGTCAGATTGCACAACCATATCGGATACCGACCGCCTGTAGACAGTTGGAGTCGGTGGGGATGGAACATAAAGTCAATCAACCATCTCCAGGCAGTCAAATCTGTTAATGGTTTGGATGCCCTGCCACCCGCCATCCGCAAAACGGTTGTTATTGGGATACCAAGGACGAGGTACCCAATCCCTACCTCTAAACTGTTGAGTGTGCCATGGGTCGCCATAGTCCCATTGATGTTCTTGGTTCAAAGGCCAATTTGGCGGTGGAATTGGATAGTGGTAATTAGAAGTAGGGGGATAAAAAAAGGAGAGTCGATGGGTATCGATTCCTCCCTTCTTCTCTAGGTCAGGCCATGAACATATGTGATTCACAGTAGCGGCATCCTCACATGTGATGATGACACAATCCCCTTGAATGCTCTTGGGGATCTTACCCACCCAAGAAACCCTTCGTACCGAGGATATTCTACAGGTGAATGGGGGCTTCAGAGGCCTATGGATACAAAGCCATTGCAGAATTTTATTCCGGAGGGACCAGTGGGGTTCGTCAGTTCCCTCTGGAAGTTCCGGTACTCCTGTTAAAATTGCCGTAAATGGAGATACCTCTGGGGCCAATTGAAAAGGGCGTTTAGGTCTAGGCCTCTTTTTGTCTGCATGAGAATTAGCTTTGGGGGCCTTTTTGTTGCTGGTAGATTCCTGTAAAGGCTCATTAGTAAGGGCACGATTAGCTTCATTGGAAGTACCCTGTGGGGTCTGGGCAGCAAGGGTTTGCTGACTAGATGACGGTGTCTGGGGTATTGGTTTGTCTTTCGGCTTACATTTGGTGCAGTTAGTACAGGTGTTAGAATTAGACATTGTTAAAATGGTAGGATCCTTTATTATAGATTTGGTACTAAACATAACTGTATTAGCAGATGGTTTATCTATGTTAGTCTTAGCTGAAGGGACCCCCGGACAGGACACCACAGCTGAAACCACAGGTGTAACCCCCCCCCGATTTAGCTGCACCTGCCCTTGGGTGGTTGGAAGATTTATCAATAAGTATAGCAAGCTGTTTCTCAATGGCCATGATACTCCGTTCCAGGGGCAGGAGTTGTTGTTTAAACAAGTCCCTGAGTCTTTCAAACAACTGGATATTATCAAAATCAGACGGTCCAGGTGCACCCCCCTGGACAATACCATTAGAAGCGCTATATGAATTAAGCGAGACAGATGATGTAGAGTTTGTGCTGGTAGGTATATTCATGGCTGGTGCTGTAATAGTCCCTTTCTTTTTCTTATTTTTCGGATGTTGATTGGCCTTGTTCCCTTTATTTGTAGGTATTGACTGCTTGGGAATGGCGCCTTCTCTCGCCCCCATGGAATGAGTACCTTGAGTCTGGTCGTCAACTACAATCCGCTCTAGATCCGGGGTGATCTCAAGGTTCTCAATAGAATCCAGACCTAATGACAAGTTAGTGGCCGATAAATCTACGGCATTCGGAATGGAATGTAATTGTGCTGTAACATTTGCAGGTTGAGAAAGGCTGGGAATGGATGTTACTGCTGGGGCTGGGGTTAAGGCTGTAGCTATGAGACCCAGGGAGGATCTCCTAGCAAACGCAAGGTCCTGGGAAACCCTGCGCTCCAAAAGGGAAATGTTTAAATTGATAGCTTCAGTGGTAGTGGAAATAAATTTGTCAATAGGACCTATGAACTGAGCAGTTCTGAGTGCAGTCTTACTTCTGGATCCCCTTGTTACTGACATAGTGCGGATAGGCAGGCACAGAGGCAGTGGACCAAAGGAATCACAATCACTCACTGAGCCAAAGAGTACCTGTAACTGAAGAGATGGTCGTCAAGCGGGAACGTACCGGATCGAAAGGGGGGGGGGCCCTGCCCTGCCTGGATCTGTCTGGAACGGGCTGAAACGGGCCCGCCCTTGGCCCGGGCTTCGCCCGGGCGCTCCCGCGCGCGACTCGCGGGGGCGAGGGGCGTTCCGTTCTTTCAAGCGCCTCCGGGCGCTCGTGCGGCGTCACTTCCGCCGCCGGGGCACCTGGGAGTTGTGGTGTGGATGGCGCTGGAGCGCTATGGAGCTGAGCGCTGGTAGCGCTGGCCGTTTCCCTCACGGCGTCGGTAGAGCGCTGGAGCGCTAAAATGGCAAGCTGTCTGCTGTCTGCTGACCTCGATGGCCGTTCACCTCACGGCTTATGGAAATGGAATTGTCCCGCCGGAGCTCTGGACGCTCCGTTCTTTCAAGCGCCTCCGGGCGCTCGTGCGGCGTCACTTCCGCCGCCGGGGCACCTGGGAGTTGTGGTGTGGATGGCGCTGGAGCGCTATGGAGCTGAGCGCTGGTAGCGCTGGCCGTTTCCCTCACGGCGTCGGTAGAGCGCTGGAGCGCTAAAATGGCAAGCTGTCTGCTGTCTGCTGACCTCGATGGCCGTTCACCTCACGGCTTATGGAAATGGAATTGTCCCGCCGGAGCTCTGGACGCTCCGTTCTTTCAAGCGCCTCCGGGCGCTCGTGCGGCGTCACTTCCGCCGCCGGGGCACCTGGGAGTTGTGGTGTGGATGGCGCTGGAGCGCTATGGAGCTGAGCGCTGGTAGCGCTGGCCGTTTCCCTCACGGCGTCGGTAGAGCGCTGGAGCGCTAAAATGGCAAGCTGTCTGCTGTCTGCTGACCTCGATGGCCGTTCACCTCACGGCTTATGGAAATGGAATTGTCCCGCCGGAGCTCTGGACGCTCCGTTCTTTCAAGCGCCTCCGGGCGCTCGTGCGGCGTCACTTCCGCCGCCGGGGCACCTGGGAGTTGTGGTGTGGATGGCGCTGGAGCGCTATGGAGCTGAGCGCTGGTAGCGCTGGCCGTTTCCCTCACGGCGTCGGTAGAGCGCTGGAGCGCTAAAATGGCAAGCTGTCTGCTGTCTGCTGACCTCGATGGCCGTTCACCTCACGGCTTATGGAAATGGAATTGTCCCCATTCCCATCCATTTTCCAAACCCTAACCCTCTTCCCCCGGGCTGTGTGGTTTTGATTGATGTGTGACTAAATGACAGCAATAATTCCCCACACTTGCTGGGGAGGATAAGGTCATAGCAACAGGCTGGTGAAGCAATCCGAGGATATATTCTATTCTTACTCAGCTTGACACTCAGTCACTATTGGCAAACGAAAGCAGATTTTCATGTGCGCCATCAACTTGATAGGTCATCAAGAACATCCTCCTCCTAGACGTGGCAAATTATTACGCTGCTGTGTCCTTAACCTTCGGTACTATTTCTTGTAGTAGTAGCCAATGTCAAAGATATTCAATGCAAGTACTAGTTATACTTTCAATACTTTACCATTTGTTAGGCTACATTGTGGCACTGTTCTAGTGTACTGTCACCTGCTATATTCTCTATCGTACCGTTCTAATGCTACGGTAGGGACAAACAAGGTTTCATTTTCTTTTTTTTCAGATGTTGCAACTGCCACTGTGTAACACCACTAGTACCAACGCAATGATGACATTTCATCCACCCAGGATTGACAACCTTAATCGCCATTTGCCGTGCAGCCAGCCCTGTGCCTAGCCCTATTTCCAAACACATATTACAGGTAAGATAAGCATTTGGGGGGAGGAAGTATAATGGAGTATTAGGAGAGACGAGAGACTGACGCTAGTACTAGTAAAGTACTAGGACTATTGAATTCATTTACTCTGTGAGAGGCACTTAGTTTTGAAAACATTTGGGCAATTAATTACACAACTTGAATCAAGATACCACTTAAGTTTTACGAAAACAAAGTTACTGTTAAACCCCCACCCACCAGCCTCAAAAGCAGTAAAAAAAACATGTATGCTAAGATAAAGTTTAAAGTATATTCATATCCTTGACAAAAATAATCTCCCACAAGACCCAACCCACCCCCACTCCCTAACCCCAACGAATGTCCGTGAAAAGTTCAAAAAAAGTGAAAAAAACAACTCCCAATTCCTACCCCCCAGAAGTCTTTAAAAAAGGGGCATGGGACAGTCTCCTCCTACTGCTGGCTGCTGCTGTTGACTTTCCGGGCCAGGTCGGAATGCTCCTTGCGGAGGGTCTCGAGCAGGGTTTTCGTGTTGAGCAGCTCCTGCTCGAGGTAGGAAATCCTCAGGGAAAGGTGGTGCATCCGTTTTTTGCAACTGCTGTGGGGGGGCAGCTGATTTCTTTGCTGCTCGGCGGTGGCTGGTGGCTGCGGTACCCTGGCTCCATACCTCTGGAGACCTGCTGCGCTGACTGGGTGACCTAGGGAGCGGAGGAGGATGCAGCTGTGCCGGTAGATGTTGTTGTAGACTGCGTGTCCCCCTCCTCCTGGGCCACCAGCCGCCGATATTCAGCGACAGTGGCCTTCAGCCTCCGTTGCCGGGTCCGTCTAGCCAGCTCCTTCCGGGTTGGTTTGGAAGGAGCATCTATATGAAGAAAGAAAGACATAGTCTGTAACCAATGCTCATTAAGATTAACACAAAATGATTCAGCAGAAAGTTGTGTCACAGTAGAACTAGCAACTTGCAAGTGCAGTACATAACTATTGTGGCCAGTATCTATCTAGCCTCCCACTTCTTCACCCTTGCTCTAACATTAGTGGGAGTTTAAGGAATCAATTCTACGAGCACTATGGACTCACTCCATTAGAGTCGACTATGACAGTACACCAGTCTTCTTCTTCTTCTTCTCTCTTGTTTAGCAAAATTGGTACGTTAACTTCTGCAAGACGGCATAATGCCAGCGCAGTCAACTTGCACCAGAGAAAAACAGACGCCCGCCATGATGAGTGAGACAGACTTGCGTTACTGTACCAGTCCAGTACATGCAGGTGGTGATGCTCTTACTTTCCTATTACGGGTGGCACTGAGAATACTCTGTTACAAGGGCTACTGCTTAATTAATTTAACTTTCACCCTACAGTGCAAATGAATACTAGAAAAGGAAAATGAAGAAGATAAATAATCTGATTATCTATCACTGCACATGGTATGTATTTGCTTACATATGGGATGACTTTAGGTGCTTTGCTTTTTATTGAGTGAACAGTGATACATCCACACATGAATGACCGAGTTCTACTAAACTTATTAACAGAGGTAGTGAGTGGCCATCGTAATAGCCGGATATATGCTGTGCTTGCAATACAAACTACTGCTACTATTCATGGTAGTATTCGGACAAAATTACAACTTCTTTTCCTTGCCTTTCCTACACTGGGACGGACGTGCGGGTGCGGTGTTACATGCTCTTCAAAGTAACACTTACTTCATCCAGTGACCGTCTACTCTCTCTAGATACACATATGCTATCTAAGAGTCAGATAGTACCATGATCCAGGCATCCATCCATTCAAACTATGGGGCAGATTAGGATTGCGGATTTCCCGCATCCTCCGGGTGTCTATCAGACACCGCCAGCCATATTAGGATGTCTGGAGGAACATGCCTTTACACGGTGGCATTTCCGACATGCAAAAGCATACAGATTTTTGTTTGGTGGCCCGTTGCGGGCCCCCAGAGGTGAAGGGGGGTGTAGGGTGCACATGGGGGGTACCTATGGTGCCCCTCTGCATTTGCAGGCACAAAGCTGCAGGCACCACGCAGTGCCTGCCGCTTTGTGCATGCAAGTGCACAACTTACATTTTTTTCATTGCGGCGGGTGCTGCTTCAAGCAGCACCCGCCGCAATTAAAAAAATACAGGATGTGACCGCCAGGGTGGCGGTCACATCCTAATTATCACGAAGGGACCGCCACTGCCTGTGCGGACGTCCCTCCTACTCTATGGTGGCGGAGGAATCAGGTCCGTCCGCCATCATAATAGGCCCCTAAATGTCAATCATTCTTCTTCATGTCTCTCATCTGGACCAACCTTACGTTTTCTCACGGGGAGCAGCCCACTATGAAGTCTGTAATCTCAATAAGTAAGGAATATAAGAGCTTACCACTGCCCGCCACTACTGTGGCAACCCGCACAGCAGTTTGGTCCGGCACTTGCACCGCCTCCTCCCCAGAGCTTTCCTCCTCCACCTCCGCGCTGGGCCAGCACCAGATGTTCCACCTACAAAGTACATTTAAGAATGTTAGATGTCATAGACATACACCACTCACTAATATTATGTCTAGGAATGAAGAAATGTGAATACAGAAACCAATCTAATAATTTGTGACAGTCTACTCTAAAGTAAAAATGTCCCTTTTTCCAGGGAAGGGTGTTGTCTTGCTGCACTTTTTGGCACAACTGATGAATGTTTGCTTTTTAACACGCACCATTTTTCTCATAACAGACAGAAGCTTCACTTCTAAGAACAAATCATTAGGACGAAGGGACCAATGATTCAGCACCAAAAATAAAAATGAAAGTTCAAACCAGGTGAGGGCTCGGCTCGCCCACAATAAATGTGTGAAATAAAAAATGACTATAAGCCCTTTTCCATTTGTAATCAACCGTTTATGTTTTATGACAAGCTTTATTTTAATAAATATTTTTACTTTTAATAAAGCTTTAAAACTTAAATAGACTCTGTGGTTTTTAGTCATGAGTGAATGAGCAAAAGGTTTTGCAATTTGCAAGCATGAGTCCGTGCCTCTGACACTTCTAGACTCTGACTCCGTACTCTTGTCCTGCGTTGGATAATCCTCATTGGGGATCAATCATCGATAAATTCGGGAGCTAAATGACTCTGCCACAATATCTAGTCAGTAAGGAAGGAGATTGGGGGTTCTTCAAAGTCTGATATCACTGAGGTATGTGGAAACTCTACCTGCGCCTATTATAATTGATAAACAATGCACTATTTAGTGTCCATAGTTCTGTTTGTGCAAATTTGTCCCTGCAACAGTAGTAGTATGGATTGTCCTCCTATCCAAACCAAAAGGAAAGTAGTATCTTATTCTTTCTTGGTGGTCATTCACCTTTTTATTGTTGGTAATTGTCAAAGCATAAACATTTAGAAGATTTGAAAAGACATTATGGACAATCCCAGAGGACTGCACTCAGTGCATAGAGCTATTGCTGACTAGAATAGGAGTTTCGTTTTACACCTTTTGCCAAATGTGTAATTTTAGTTAGCTACACAGACAGACTAGTAAGAATAATCTAGTAATACCACAGGTAGTCATAGTCGAGGCAGGATAAGAATTTAGATACAGTCTACAAGAAGATCAAAGACGATTTAGAAAAAATCGAATGAGGAAGGCTAGGAGAAAATAGGTACTCTATATTAAAATTAACTTACCGGGCCAGCAAAGGAGCCCTCGCCTAACCGATCCTGGCCTTGTTCAGCAGCAGCAGCAGCCTCCTCCAATGCCCTCTTGCCCCTGGGGGGAACTGATGTACAACATGAAAGAAAGAAAGACCAGAAAACATGGATGATATTTGTCAACCAAATCAAACATTTCAAAAGAACAATAACAAAATATTTTGGCAAAATAGCAAATAGACAACTATTCTACGGGATATATTGACCTATCTCATGTGGTCTACTAAGATATTAGTATTGCTTGATTTGCGGACCGTCGACTTGGAAAGTTATGTAACTCACTAAACAAACTACTAAAAAGGTTCGCCTAGGACTGGCAGGCAGCAGCCCGCAGCACGCGAAGTGACAGACAGAGTCCATCGTGATTGCAGATCAGCGACAACACTAAAAAGTTTCCTACTACATTAACCGGTCATTAAAATACTCAAACTATCAATCCACCACCACTATTTCTTCTTATTGCCAGGTGTACAAAGGAAGGACTGGACTTGAGTCCGTAGGGGCAGATTTACTAGCGCCTTGCGGCTCTTTTGCTCCATTGTTGCATGACTTTTGTGACGCAGCGGCAGAACAAAAGAGGTGCCATGGTGCGGCACATATTAACAAGTGACGCATATGGGAGATACATCACGTTGTAAAGTCCTGCGCCATCAGGGGGCGTTCCAGCGCAAGGGAGGGCGTTCCTTCGCAGGAACGCATCCTAAAAGTGGCTGAGGGAAATCTACAAGATTTCAATCAGTCACTTTTAGGACATTGATGCGTGACTCAAACCCTGCGCCTGCTTGAAGCAGACGTACGGCTTGACGCAGCATTGGGGAGATAGGGCACCCCAGAGCATTGCTGGAGCTGCGCCATCGTTGCGACGCAACCCCAGCAATGCGCCGCCTTTACGGCACAGATGCGTAACGCTTCAGTGGCGTTTTGGGCCCATGGTGCGCCACATTGTAAATACGGCACACCATGGGTGGTGATGGCGTGGCGCACAATTACTGGTGCATCCCTGCTACTTTGCAGGGATGCGCCGGTAATTAAAAATCTGACCCTTAGTGTCTAGCATTACGCAGTTCTTTAAACTACACTCATACATAATTTCTCAGGCCAATGAAATGAGCACAAAATTGAAAACAAATAAGCATAGTAGCAACGCTACTGAGAAGGAGAGCAGTGCACCTGAAATGCACAGAAGATTTTGAAATATAATTTACCTACAATGTAATCAGCAGCATTATTGCTCTTGGTAAAAAACAAAAATTTGCAATATAATAACACACAGAGCAGGAGAAAACAGAGTAGTGAAGAAATAGCTACTACTACTCACCAAGCCCGTGGATCTCAAGGCCGAGCAGGTAGATCAAGTCGCGTTCCAAGGTGATCCGTCCAATGGTGGGTGGCCTGGTTGTAGGTGCGCCGGACCCAGAGAGTGTTGGTACATGACCCGGCACACCTTCTCCCACCGCTTCCGGCGCTCCCGGATCCCGTACCCGCTAGCGATCTTGCCGCCTGCCATGATGGTCCTGGGGAGGCGGCGCTGAACATAAAAATTAGTGCGGCCACCTCCGTGCTGAAGATCTACTGGGCTGTGACCTGGTCCCCCTCAAACGCCCGCACGGGAGCTGGGCATGGGGTGCGGGACTCTTCCCCTTCTCAGGATGCTTCCCGGCTCCCTTACCATGGTCTGGGCAGAAAGGATGGTAAATAATAAAGAAGAAATAGAATAGGGAAGAAGAAAAGAGAAGAGTTTAAAAAAGTAGTTTCAAATTAACCAAAAGTAGCAGAAAACACAAAAATATAGAGCTAGAAAAAAAGAGGGATAGATAATAAGTAAAATAGATAAAAAAACTTCAAACAAGCAAAGGATGGCAGAGATTCAGAGAGGATATAGAAAGCATGCCCAGAACCATAGCAATGAATGAGAAACAAGATGGCCGCGCCCGTTCACGACCGCGCGGGTAAGTTCGCGCAAGATTTTCCTCACGATCACACACGAACTTGTACTAGCGAGCCACACACTTTGCGAGATTACACATCGCGCCCGGAAATGGAAATACGTCATGCAAACAAGATGGCCGCGCCCGTGAACGATCGTGAGGGTAACTTCGCGCCCTTGCGCTAAAAGCAGCTCGCTAAAACGCACAGAACCTTGCGAACTAACATACCGCAAAAAAACAAAGCGCATATTCGCACAAATTCGCGGCTTCCGAATTTGATCTTGAGCAAATTCGAGCTCCGCAAATCCCGCAAATTGCAAAAAAACGAGTTTTGCAAAACTGAAAGCACTCAGCAGGTGCAAAAGTTAAAACTCATCCTTAGTAACCATTCCCTGTAGTGCTTCCTGAGGGGCCCCTCCAGTTGCCTACTTGCAACTATTCTATGACCCTGCTCTGACCCTCACAGCAGGCTCATAGAATAGCTACAAGTAGGCCACAAAGGTCCTGTGAAAAAAATTGCACTGCAACAGAAAGCAAATTACAGATAAGGAAGCAGGTGCCAGACTGGAAGTTTAAATTCAGTGACACATTAATCAACCCCAAATTAATTCATGTCAGTTGAAGCAGGGCAGGTGTGCTTGCTTTTCATCCCCATAATCTACAGTGATGAACCAGAGGGTGGCAGTGATGTACCAGAGGGTGGCATTGGTGAACCAGAAGGTGGCAGTGGTGAATCATAGGGTGCTGTGAACCTGTGATGATGAACCAGATGTAGAAACAACATAGTCGCGGCCGTTGCGAGCCGACAAGTAAGTTTGCAATACAAACTGGTACAAAACCCTTGCAAATTGGCAGAAACCCTTGCGAACACAAAATAAATCCCCAAATTCGCGAGAGTTGGCGGATTTTGCAGGTTGCGAATTCGCAAATACGCGAATTCGCAAACCGCGAATTCGCAAAATTCGCCCATGCTTAATTAGGATGACGGGCGGACCCAGGCCATGCTAGTTGGAACAGGACTGCCGGCCTGCCATGCGGCGTTCCCCCACCCCTGATCATGAGGCGACCGCCACTGCGGCGGTCGCATCTGTCATTTTAACATGGCGGCGGATGCGACTGGCTGCAGCACCTGCCACATTGGTAAAATGCCATGTTGTGCATTTCCATGCACAACATGGCAGGCACCACGCGATACTTGCCACCTTGTGCATGGACATGCAGGGGGTACCATGGGTACCCTCCAAGTGTACCCCCCAAAACCCTCAATGGGCCCCCAAAGCAAATCCCTGCCAGCCTTTCCATGGCAGCATTGCCGCCATGATAAGGCCTTGAAAACCAAACATCATAATAAGGATAGCGGTGTCTACTAGGCACGGCCACCGTATATGTGTCCGAGCTCCGCCCGGTCTACAATCGTAACGATTGTCGACCGCCGGAAAAGCGGCAGACGGACTTTCCATCTGCAGCGATACCCACAGCCATTGTAATCTGCTGGTGGGTAAATCACGTTACAATGGTGTGTTACGCCAGGGGGCGTGGCTTGGACGCCGATCTGGATGGCGGCGTGAGCTTGCAGCTCCGTGCAGGGTCCCGCTATTTCTCCTGAAAACTACACCTGGGGCGACCCCTGATCGGCGCAACTGGCCCACGAGATGTTGGGGAACCACTGAAGAGCGGCTGAGAACTCTTTGGGGACCGCTAGTCCCACGGAGACCAAGAAAGACGACGCCCGAGGTGTTGCCCGGAGTGCGAAGAAAATGGCGGCGGTGAGGGTCGATGGTCTCTGAACCGAAACTGAGGAGAATTGGCATCGGCTTGCGAGGTGGCCTGCCTATGCGAGATCGGAGTTGCGGGAGCTGCTGGCACAGACCTGAGGAGCGGGGGGCTTGGTGACCGACATTGGACTGGTGTACTGGGTGCACGCACTCGTCTCTACTCCCCCCCCCCCTCCCACTCCCCTCGGTTCTGGCGACAGTGGGGCGGATGGCGATAGAACTCTTGATTCTTAGAGTTGCAGGCACAGCGGAGGCACTCTACCACAATCGCTGCTGGTGCGCACGTCCCCCGGGCAGAGGATATCGGGCCCTGGTGAGGTCCGGGCCTGCCCGTGCAACGGCGACAGAGGCACCTAAGATGGCAGCTGCGGGAGGAGCGGCCATCCCGGAGCAGGGCCGGGAGGATTCGACCGCGCTATCCCAGGTCGGTGAGGCCTCCCCGCCGATGATGGACCAGGAGCAGAGACTGAACCGGCACCTGGATGCTATTCTGGATGCCATCACCTCGACCAAGGAGGCATTACAGCAGGACATTGCGCAGGTCGCCACGGGGCTGGGGCTCCTGAGGGCGTATCATGCCAAGTTGGCGGATAAGGTTAAGGACCATGAGCAGCTGCTATTAGACCTGAAACCGGCGGTGGTGACCGTGGAACATAAGATTACGGACATCCTGACCCGGCTGGACACGCTGGAGCGACGAGCGGAGGATGCCGAAAGCCGCAACAGACGGAACAACGTGCGGGTCGTAGGCCTGCCGGAGAGAATTGAAGGGGAGGATGCGGTGGCCTACATGGAGAACTGGTTCCGGACAGTGGTGGCACCGGAGGGTCTCACTTCCTTCTTTACGTTAGAGCGAGCACACAGGGTGCCGGCTCGCCCACCAGCGCTTGGCCCCCCCCCTAGACCGATGGTGGTGAAGCTCCTCCATTATAAAGACCGGGACCTCCTAATCCAGAAAGCTCGGGCCTCGGGTCCGTATGAGGTGGAAAATAGCCGAGTCACGATTTTCCCAGACTACACTCAGGCGGTCCAGAAGAACAGGGCATCTTTCCTGGCGGTGAAAAAGGAGCTGAGAGAGGAGGGCATCCAGTACTCCTTGCTCTTCCCGGCCAAGCTGCGGTTAATTCTGGATGGGAACACTCAATTTTTTCAAACTCCGGATGAAGCGTGGTCATGGTTGGATTTGTATCGCCCCGGCACGGACAGGACTGGCAAAAGTCAGCGAGAATAGCCTAAACCGCTTCAGGTCCGGAAATCGCAACGGATTAGCTCCCGCAACAAGCTTCAGCGGGCGAAACGGGAGGCCCAAATGGCTGCGGACAAAAGAGGGGCGCTGGCAGCGACAGCGGCCATCACGAGATCACAGCAGGAGAGTGACTTGGCGGCTACGGACTCTGGCGAGGACGGTGGCAGGACTGGGGAGGAATTTTCGGAGGCGGAGAGCTCGAAGGGACCGGTGGTCACCCCCCAGACGTCTGATGAGATTATTCATGGCTGACTCCTCTATGGGACTTGGGACACTGTATCTCTTGTGGGGAGGTATCCTGTTGGCACTAGATGGGTTGCCAGGTAGGGTGAAGCATCAGCATTGCGGGATGGAAGGCGCGGGGCGCAGGCTCCGCCTGCCCGAAGTCGGCGATAACTCACCCCCTCGGGGCCCTTAAGGCCTTCTGTGGTGGCGACCACAGGTTAGTCGGATGTGTGTTTTGTTTAAGGTTTGGATCGGGGCTGAAACTGGGTTTGTAGGCTCTGTCCTGGGGAGTGGGGTTTGGGGAGTTTTTTCCATGGTTCATTTGGGGGGGCAACTGCTGTGGTGTGGGCAATGAATGGCTACACTTGAACTGGATCATTCTGCGTTGGTATGGGGACGTTACCTAACTTGAAATGCCTAACATGGAATGTCCGAGGACTGCGAACTATGGTCAAACGCCACAAAGTGCATGCTTATTTGGTGAGGCGGGGGGTCCAGATTGCAATGTTGCAGGAGACTCATTTAACGAAACAAGAATGCATCGCATTACAGAAGAGATGGAGGGGTCAGGTCTTTGGAACCACTTACTCCGCGTTTGCTACAGGGGTACTGATATGGGTGCGAGCGGGGATACCGTTCCAGGTGTTGCATCAATTGGTGGTTCCTGAGGGTAGATATGTGGCGGTGGAGGGAAGGTTGTATGGTCGGGATGTGGTTTTAAGCTGTGTATACGCTCCGAATGTTGATCAGGCCCGCTTCTTTGATGGTTTATCCTGCTCCTTGGCCTCTTTCTTAGCGGGTCCTGTGATACTGGGGGGGGACTTTAACTCGATCACAGATGTGGCATTGGATAGATCTCACCCACCACTGGTCGATTCCCCTGTACGTAGGTTAGCTGCACACAGGAAGGATTGGCAGGAAAGATGGGGACTGCTGGATGTGTGGCGGGAACAACACCGGGGTGGTAGGGATTACTCCTTTTTCTCGGCCCTCCAAGCTCTACATGTTAGGATCGACTCGGTCCTGTGCAGCGGGTCCCTAGCCCCATTGTCTCCCATACGGAGTACCTGGCCAGGACCATCTCGGATCATGATCCTTTGCTGGTGCACGTCCAATGGCAGCGAGCGCGCTCCGCGATTCCAACATGGCGGCTCCGGCCCGACACCCTGGAGGACTCTGTGTTTAGTGATGCGTAGATCAGTATTTTGCTGAGAATGAGGGGACAGCTACTTGTAGGTCCACTGAATGGGACGCGATGAAAGTGGTGGTGAGAGGAGTATGCATGGGTAGGTTTTCGAATGCTCGAATGTCGGTGTTGAATGCGCTTGCCAGTGCGGAGGAGAAATTGAGGGATCTGGAACCGTGTAGGCCGGACCAACCGGACCTACAAGCCCGGTTATTGGAAGCCAAGGAGGTGGTGGCTACCGAAACGGAACGGCTGCGGAGCTATGACTACAGACAATATGCCATCAAAGCGCATGCTGAAAGGGATAAGGTAGGCACGTTACTGGCTAGTCTCGCTAATCCTGAACTCAGAGGCTGCCCGATCTTGAGCATTAAAAATGAACTGGGGGAGACGGTCTATTCACAAACGGCGGTGCTGGAATGCTTTCGGACCTACTATGCTGAGTTGTACGAGAGTCAGTTAGGGGTGGAGGCCTGGGAGATCGCGGAATATTTGGAGTCGATGCAGCTTCCGGTGCTTGACGATGACGATGCAAAGGACTTAGGTGGACCTGTTACGCTAGCCGAGATTAGGGCGGCCATTAAACATATGGCGAGGAATAAAACACCGGGGTAGATGGCCTGCCGATAGAATTTTACCAGAAGTATGTTGATAGCTTGGCACCCAGACTACTGGTGGTGTACGGGGAGGCTCACAGGTTGGGGGGTCTGCCCGGATCAATGAGGGAGGCGCTGATAGTACCGTTGCTGAAACCCGGCAGGGAGGCGACTGATGTGAAGTCGTATAGGCCATTGTCCATGTTGACGGTGGACTATAAGATTTTAAGCCGTATTTTGGCCACCAGGTTGGCCCCACATATGACCAGACTGGTGCACAGGGACCAAGCGGGGTTTATCCCCACAAGGAGCACGGCGCTTAATATTCGCCGTCTGATTGGGATATTAGACGGTGCAACGGAAGTGGACGATGCCCAGGCGGTGTTATCTGTGGACATTGAGAAAGATTTTGATAGTCTGGAATGGGTCTATTTGGATGAAGTCATAGTGAAGTTCGGCATTGGTGAGGGGTTTCGTAGATGGACGAAGGTGTTGTATTCCTCGGCAACGGCGCGAGTACGTCTGGGCACTCTGGTGTCTGCGGCTTATCCAGTTGGTAGGGGGACGAGACAGGGGTGCTCCCTCTCCCCGCTTCTGTTTGCACTGGTGATGGAGCCACTGGCGGCGGCGCCAGGTCGGGAGACATGTACGCAGGGATCGATAGAGGCGGGCAGTTGCACTACATATCATTGTATGCAGACGATATGCTACTGTACATGGCGAATACGGAGCGGGCTCTGGAAGGGGCGATGGAAATGCTGTCTGAGTTTGGTCGGTTTTCGGGCCTCAGGGTTAACTGGACAAAGACCTGTGTCTTTCCGCTTAGGGCGGACGCGCCCTGCCCCTCTCGTGATGTAGGGGTGGTCTGGGAGCCATCTTGCTTTACTTATCTGGGAGTCCGTATCTACCACGAGGTCGCGGACTTATTAGAGGGTAAAATTGGGCGGTGCATGCGGGCGCTGAGAGGCTGCATGTCTTTTTGGGCCTCCCTCCCTTTGTCGGTGTTGGGTAGGATAGCTCTGCTGAAGATGGTGGCGCTCCCGCGGCTCTTGTATTATTTTCGCACGCTGCCCATTTGGATTCCTCAGAGGATCTTTAGGGACCTGCAGACGATGGTCAACGATTTCCTTTGGGGGCATGGTCGCCGTAGAGTGGCATTGAACACGTTGCTTCGTCCCAAGCTTGAGGGGGGTGGCGGTCCCTGACTTTGAGTTGTACTACTTGGCCGCGCAACTTCAGGTTCTCACACAGCATGTGGCTAGGGTGTTCAGAGGGCCAGAACACGACCGAGAGCAGGGAATAAAACGCCATGTCCTGGCCTACATTATCATGCAGCAGAAATTGGAGTTGCGAGGCCTCACCATGGAGGAGAAGACGCTCAGGTTATGTTGGCAGAGGAGTCTGAGGAGAGCGAAGGCGTCCCGACCGTATGCCCCGGAGATACCGATAGGTATGCTGACTGCGCTGCCGCATGGGGGCGACTGGTCTCCATTACTGGAGTGGGAGGAGCTGGGACGGCAAGTGGTGGGGGATTTGTATATTGATGGGACGCTGGTTCCCTTCCAAACGCTACAAGAACAGTTTGGGTTGCCGGAGGGGAGCTTCCTCTTGCATGCGGCTGTGGTGGTGGCCATGCAGAAGCATTGGAAAGGGGGGCTCATTGAACCGGAAACGACTATGGCTTGCCAGTATGTAGTGATGGCCGCTGGCACCTTTAAAGCGGTGACCTGCCTCCATAATAGGATGTTGCATGAGGGGCTAGAACCGCTCCTGGGCCTGAAAGCGAAAAGGGAGGTTAGCATAGGCAGGCCCATTCCGGACACGGTGTGGGGTCATATCCTTAGGCGCACATGGAAGGGCACAAGGAACGCACGCTTTCAGCAGGTGCATTTTTATGTGTTGCATAGGGCCTACCTGACCCCGGAGAAGATCAAACGGTATTTCCAGGTGCAGGAGGCGAGGTGTCCAAGATGCTTGGCGTTGGAGGCGGATTTGGATCATCTGTCATGGGGCTGCCCGAAACTGGAGGATTACTGGGCGGAGGTTGGGGAACTCCTAAATGTAGTGACCGACAGGGAGGTGGAGTTTGACATGGCGGCGTGCTTGTTGCTCTGGTTCCCACACACAAAAAACACTAAGGTGACAAGTAAATTTATTGACCTGGGGCTGATATTGGCGCAGAGGGAGATCACCTGGCACTGGAAGTCCAGGGAGGGACCGTCTGTGAGGAGATGGACGAATGAATTGCTGAGGTGGTCTGAATGCGAGAGTGTGCTCCGTATGAGACAAGCAGTCAAGCTCGACAATGAAAAGAGCCTAGAATCAGCGCGCGCGTGGGAGTTGATAGTGCAGGCTTTGCGTGACTCCCTGGTGGACGATGAGGACTGAATGGATAGTGCATGAGGACTCCGTGAGGCTTACGAGTATGGAGGTATTAGTAGATCTGTAGCGGGACCCATGCTGGCGTTAGGAATATGGTCCACATCGTTAGCGGTTGCTGGGGGGGGGGGATGGGGGTTGTTTTGGGGTTGTTTCGGGGCGAGTTGGGCACCGGGATCCAGGTTGGGAAGCGGAGGTAATTCGGGCCTGTGACTGTCCTAACGGGTCTGAAGAGCTTGGATAGATAGCGGAGCAGGGGCAGGACCACGTGGCACTGTTATGTTAGGGCCCACCACAGGAGGGACTGGGGGGCGGGATCGCAATGTCGCCATGTGACCGGACTGTTAGAATATGCTGGACGGTGTTGGGGATGGGTTAGGTGTTAGGGGGGTAAAATGCAGATACATGAAGAGATTTTCGACCAATTGTCCCTCAGGGATGCTCACTATGATGTTCTTGCTGGAAATCTGGAACATTGTGCCGCCCGGCCCCTGGGATACGGGCTGAATGGCTGTGTATGATCTATGTTTACTCGATCCATGCGGGGGGACACCATGAGTGTGCTGGTTGATTTATTGTATGCAATGGTTTCTAATTCTGCAATAAAAACAAATAAAAAAAAAAAAAAACAATGGTGTGTTACGCCATCCTAATCACCCCCTTATTGTTTACTTGACCTCACATCTCCAATGAGTTGGTATAGTGAGACTAATTTTTGCAAGTACATAGGGCCTCTGCCATAAAAGGCTTTATGCATGGTCATAGCAGCTTGAAATTGATTTTGTGTTGCATAGGAAACCAGTGAAGGTCCACTGTACTATGTAGCAATTCATAAATAGCTATCAAAGGCATCTTCACTTGTGTCTCACCGTGTGACTAGGCTTCAACGGTATGATACCCATGTCAACAAAATATATTGCATTGCAACAATATTTTACCCTCAAGAATATCAGGGAAGTGAAAAATTTGACTGCAGGTAATAGGGAGCATCAGGCATACTCATTTTGTCAAGGAACAACTCAATTTGCTAGAACTCACTACGCAGATGTTGCTGTCCCTAAGAATATGCCCATGTGTGTTCTGTGGTATCACCAGATTTGCACCCTCCTGCAATCCTGCACCTCTGCCTGGGTGACCCGTGCAGAAAGCAGAGTTATTCACTGGAGTCCAGCCTTGAGCAGGGCCTAAGTGTCAGGTACAAGGAGATCACAAAAAATAATGAGGAAATATATATGGCCAAGACTCTTAGACAACGTTTTCTAAAAAGGTCCCATCCTAATGTCTCCCATGCCACCAAAAGTTGTTAATTTGGGCAATATTCCAAGCATAGTGAACCCCTGCCTTCTCCAAAACCCATTGACAAACTGTCAAACACCCATCCCGGTTTTCACCATCCTTTGGTGATCTAAGTGATAAATGGGGTTAAGTTCACAGTTTCTGCAAATGGAAAGTTCGCTGGACTGGCACTGGGCCAGGTACCCATTAGCCATGCCCCCAAACTACATTCTTTCAATAAAGAATTGTTGTACTTGGCCCTTTTTTCAGGGTCGTCCATAAACTTTTTCACTTTTTCCCTGCCTTATTTCTGACATTGTGTTGGTGGGTTTAGGCCTCTGGGCACTTTAGCACTGCAGTCCAATGCAAAGTGCATGCACCTTGTGTGTTACATTTGGTAAGATTGACCTGCCCTCCCATAGGAATGCATTGAGGATTCCCTGACAAGTGTGTCAGTGGTAATTCCTGATATGAAAGGAGCAGCGTGGTCAAGTTTAGTACATTTTGAATTGTCATAATAAATGCTGCACAATGGTGTGAGCAGATGTATTATAACTATTTTAGAAATGCCACTTTTAGAAGTTGGAAGTTCTGTTTGCTATGTGTCTGCCTGCCTGATGTGAATTGCATGTCTGGCTTTTGAGTGACAGGGGATGGGAGGTGTCTGTGCCTCTAGGAGAGGCTGAATAGGACATCAACATTTGGTGTGGTGGGAGGAGTAGTCCCCTGTCCCTGAATAGGAGTGTGCCTGCCCTGTACAATGTTGGCTCCGCCCCCTGTGGTGTGTCTGATCACCGAGCCCCCACCTAACAAAAGGGAAGAGGAGCTTGGTAAACACAGAGCTCCAATTCCCTCCTGAACCAGTTCCATCTGGTTCCCCCAAGCCCTGCACTGCAGACAAAGGAGAAACTGAGTATAAGTATATGGGCTGTGACCCCATGATTGTGTGCGAGGAAGAACCGCCATGAGGGCTGGCCTCACTGGGCCCAGCATTGCCTCCTTGATCTCTAAGGACTTGTTGGGACCTCTTGCGCTCAATAAGCGCCATATTGTCACTTTGCCAACAAGAGGAGAGCGGGGGCTTCGCAGCGCGGAGTTGCAGGCCTGTTAGAGGCAATCCCGATGTGGGGATTCCCCCACAGTTTGTGTCTTTTTGGCGGGATCCCACCCCGAATTGTGATGCTTAGCGGGAGCCTACCCCGCTTTATGAATATTTAAAATGGCAGGTGCCCACCCCGCATTAGGGTGCCCTTTGCAGGTGCCCACCCCGCTTTGTTAATTTTCAGGCGGGTTCCCACCAGGCGTCCTGCTGCCGAGAATCACCGCCAAGGCCCGATTAAAACTGGAAGACAGACACTTCCACCTGACAGTGGGCGGGGCTGCAAGACGCGAGCAGGAGCCCGCCGGAAAGGAAGAGAAGTGCTGCGGCAGGTCAGCAGAACTCCTGTGGCGAAGGGAGAGCCCCGCATGTTGCTGCATGGACTGAGGGAGTCCAGCGAAGGAGAGAGAGTCCCCGAGGAGTGGGGGCTCTCCTGAGCATGCCGTCCAGGACCGGAGTTCCCAACCAAACAGCCCGGTGAGCGGGGGCTAGGTCGATTCCACTAAAGCCCTATGAGTGCCAGTCTTAGATTGTTTTCACAGCTGCATCACAATTGCGGGCAGCTGCATCAAGGTGGCACTTTTTCTGAGAGTCCCAGGGAGGGACTCAGACAGCACGTGTAGCGCCAGTGCCATTTGTCCCACATTGGGGGCACAATTGTTTAAAGGGCCCCTTAACTTTCTTCACAGCTGCGCTGCACCAGCGTGGGCAGCTGCAACGTTTGGCAGCATGTTGATAGAGAGTTCCAGAGAGGGGACCCACCCAAAGGGCAAAGGAAGGGCCCATGCCCACATTTGATTTTCCCAGCTGCACAGCAATTAGTGACAGCTGCAACGTTTAGATCTGCACATTTGCGCACTTTTGAATTCTGCTGCATTGGCAGCCCAAGCCCTGACATTATGGACATAGGGCATTTAAGCCCTCTGCAAAGGCCAGTTGGCCAGGGGGACTGTGTTAGGTTGAAAGGGTGCCAGTCCCTAATCTGATTTATGTGGTGCGCAGGAAATTTGATTTATGCACCATGCCCTATGTCTGAGCCGGGTTTTACATCCAGCCTGGAAACATCTATAACGGAGGAAGGCCCACTTTTTGTCGGAATTTCCGGCAATGTCTCCCATGGTCTCCCTTGACCTTCTATCTTGGCTTAAGTTCGGCTCTCTGCTTGACCCTTGTCTGGCGAAATGTTTGGGAAAAGTAGCTCCAGCTTTAAATGCGGTGCTCAATCCTTTACTTAATGCCTCATTGAGCACAGGTGTTGTCCCTCAAGCGTGGAAGCATGCACTGATTCTTCCACTGATCAAGAAGACTAACCTCGATCCTCTCATCCATGCGAACTACTGGCCTATCTCTCTCTTCCCTGCTCTGGCCAAGGTGACCGAGAAGCACGTGCATAATTCCATTTCCAACTTCATTGAGAGTAACAACATACTTTATGACTCTCAATCGGGCTTTCGCACGAATTTTAGCACAGAGACCGCCCTTCTCGAGGTCACCGATGCCATCAGGGAGGTTTTGGATAATGAAGGAAAGGCCATTTTGGTTATGCTGGATTTGTCGGCGGCGTTCAACACCATCCCCCATGAAGGTCTCCTTTTAAGACTCCAGGAGATTGGTGTTCGTGGGACGGTGTTGAATTGGTCTAAGTCATTCCTGACCGGCCGCCGGCAAATGGTCTGGACACCTCCGTTTTCCGTTGAAATGCCGCCACTGGAGGTGGGGGTGCCGCAGGGCTCTATTCTAAGCCCTGCGCTTTTCAACATCTATATGGCCCCTTTGGCGGTGGTTGCGGAATCTTTTGGTGCCCAGATCATAACCTATGCTGATGACACCCAGTTGCTCTTTACATCTGAAAAGGGTAAGGACTTTGACGGCCCGCGGATTAGAGACTGTTTGGGAGCCGTCTTTACCTGGTTCCAGCAACATAGCCTAAAATGCAATCCCGATAAATCGGAATTGCTTTTTTTCGGATGCCCACCTGATCCTGGCTGGAAGGCTTGGTGGCCTTCAGATATGTCTCCACCGGATGCTGCCTCTTCCTAAGCTAAAAATCTGGGCTTTGTAATTGATGATGGCCTTGCCTTTGGCCCCCAGATCATTGGGCTGACCGGAAAATGCTTCGGCCTCCTAAAACTGTTACGGAAATTTCTTCCGCTGTTGTCGCTGAAGCATAGAAAGATCATCGTGCAGGCCTTGATAGGCTTGCGTTTGGATTACGCGAATGTTCTCTATCTTGGCCTGCCGAAATATCTTTTGATGCGCCTGCAGATTGTGCAAAACTCTGCGGCCAGAGCCATCTTTGGTCTCCAGCGCAGAGCCGGAGCCACAGATTTGCTAAAAAAACTGCATTGGCTCCCGGTCGCTAAAAGGATTGTCTTTAAGGCACTTACTTTTGCCTTTAAGGCCCTTCATCTGATTGGCCCAAAATATCTTCAGAAGCGCTTGGCTTTTTATGTGCCTCGTAGGACGTTACGTTCCGCGACTTTATCCAAAGCCTTGATTCCCCCCATCTGCCGTGCTAGAATCGGAGGACGCTCTTTTCGTTTTCTAGCGTCTCAAAGTTGTAATGACCTGCCTGTCTTGCTTAGTAAAGCTGAGGATCTGCTCTCTTTTAGGAAAGGACTAAAAACCTGGCTTTTTATACAGTAACTGTTCTTCTCTTTTTTCTATTTTCGCAGTGTTATGTTTCTTTTACATTGAGGGCTCTTTGTCAAAGCGCCGGGACACTCCTAGGAGTAGCCATGCGCTATAAAAGAGAATTTTTAACATAACATAACATTTATGCCTAATGTGATTTATGTTATGAGGTTATTTGAACTCTGTGGTTTATGCTTGTGAGGTTATTCTCTACTGTGATTTATGCCTTTAATGTGATTTTTGATTAGGAGGTTATGGTTTAATATGTTTAGGCTTATGAGGTTGGCGCATAATGTATTTTACGCCTGATATAATGCTGATTGCATATTACGATTTATGTTGCAGGATATAATGCTGAGTACAGTGGGGATGTATGACGTTACAACGCATACTTTCACAACGCATACCTTTACAACGCAACATCCATTATAAACACATTCCATTACAACGCATGCCATTACAATGAATTTTTAAAAACTACCTTTACAACGCATTCCATTACAACACATACTACCTTTACAACGCATACCATTACATTGCATGTATGGTAAGTATTAGATAGTGTAGGGGTAAAAATTACTATTCTAACTCCAGGGGGGTGCAACAGTAGGGTAAGTGTTGCATAGTGTAGGGGTAAAAATTACTATTCTAACTCCAGGGGGTGCAACAGTAGGGTAAGTGTTGGATAGTTACTATTCTAACTCCAGGGGGTTCAACAGTAGGGTAAGTGTTGGATAGTGTAAGGGTACTATGCGTTGTGATGGTATGCGTTGTAATGGTATGCGTTGTAATGACTGCGTTGTAATGACATACGTTGTAGTGGTATGCGTTGTAGTGTCATGCATTGTAATGGTTGCGTTGTAATGGCATGCGAGGTAATGGATGTTGCGTTGTAAAAGTTTCCTTGTAATGGTAGTGCGTTGTAAAAGTTGTGTTGTAAAGGTTGTTTCCCGTACAGTGGTTGCCAGTAATTACTGGTTGTGTTCTACATCTACTATTTTCACTTGGTGATGTTCTGACAGCGGCCCAATTGGCCCTGTCATGTGTATATAATCCCCTGTAAATATTGCCTAGTGCCAGTTGGCACAGTGTATATTGTGTGATTACTATTCTAATGTATTTATGACAATACAAAGGCTATTTTTATATAACCTTGTTTGTGGTCCCTTTGGGGTGTGCCTAGTATGTTGCTGCTGTGTGTGTGTTGTGCAAACCCTTTATACATTGCCTCTGGGATAAGCCTGACTGCTCGTGCAAAGCTACCAAGGGGGTGAGTAGGGGTTATCTTCAGAGTGTAACTCCCTTGCCCTGACTAGAGTAGTAGTTTCTGCCTAGCTTTGGAGCAAGCCCCAGCCAACCAGAAATCCAATTTCTAACAAGAATGTATAATTGTTAGTTACCATTTTACTTTAAAGTTTGTCAAATTGACATTATGGAGGGATGAAGCAAGTCAGTGTGCTAGCTGTTCAGTCTCACATCAATGCATATATGTGTCTTTCCTAGGCATCCTCTGCACTTTTCCAGCATTAACCCACCTCTCCTGTTGAAGAAAAAAAAACTATGACTCTGTGTCATGAACTTGTTGTGTGCTAGTGCATAAGTGGATATCAGCAATGTACACCTGTATTTCCCAAACATGTGCTAACTACAACAAATGTACACACTGTAGCTATGATGTAGTGCATATTTTTCCACATTAATTTATGAAATGACACCAAAACCTCTAAAAGGGGAGTAAGATGAGAATATTTAGGAAACATTCTTTTAGAGTTAGTATAAAATGTAAACGACTGCGCCCTTTACTAAGAGAGGGTTGGACATTTCAGGGTCGATTCACAAAGGTATGTAAGAGTACTGTGAAGAATACTCCTGCAGTACTACTTCCCATATTCAAAAATGCTTCTGTGAACCGGTCCCTTTGTGTCGCCAAGTTGTGATATCTGCACCTCATGCAATAACTCGTAAAACTCAAATTAATACATTCACTAAACACACAATAATTCTCTGAATAATGGACACACATCTCTGTAACGTGCTTGTGCATTGGCACAAAGCACTTTCATGATACAGACCCTGACGTGCAGGCTAATCTCAGAGCTCTTGAAATGCCGAATGAATTATGTACTTTATGCCATTGAGCTTCCCTGCAGACTGTTGGGTCCTGTCTGTCCTGTCCTGTCGGGTCATTTCTGTTAAGCATCTTTTTTGACCCACTGATATGTCTTAAACTGTCAAAGATATATTAAGAAGATTAAAAGCATTTGATGGAGGTCCCTTGAAAAGACGTACCTGCTATTCACTTTTCATGTGACACCTTCAATGATTGCTTGGAGAGACTGCTCCGAATCGACCACAGGAGGAATTTTGCTCAGGATGGATTTCTAACTGAACCCTAAACGCCGATCCTTTTGGATGTCCAACCTTGAAAATTTCATCGAACCTGTACCTTACTGACACGCTTGATGAGCCCCTGGTAGTGCCTTGATCCCCTCAACTAGACCCCTGATTTATTGATGAACCAGTTTGAATTTTTATACTGTCTTTACACATAATGTCTGCTGTTGTCCTGAACTATACAAAAAAGAACCCCAGTGAATATCTGTAGTCTCCAAGAAATCCTTGGTGTGTATGTGTGTGTCCCACACGACTTATCTACTCCTGCCCTGATGAAGGTGCCGCCCCTGTAAGGGTGTTACACCGAAACGCGCGTTGGCGTTCTTTTCTCCGGTGTACTTGGATCCAGTTTCCTCTTACCATCTGGAGGACACACGAGAATGTTCCATTCTGTTTCCAAGTGGCAGCTCTACCATTTGGAGTGCTTTGTTATTTTGTAGGAATGTGTATGTGCTGAGGGATGAATGTGCATATTATCTAGAGTGAGTGCAAGTATTACTGATGGTTATGATTGTTTTTTGTGGGGGTCAGATTTATCTATATATCCATCGATGATTTTGTATGTTCTATTTATACAGTCTTTGAAATATAAGAACCTTGGTTGATATTATGAAAATAAAAGAAAAATATTTTTGATAAATAAATGGTTCTTTGAAATTTTCAACATTTGTGTGGGTCAGCCATCGGTGTTGATATACTAGGACCCTATTCTTTGGGCCTCTTACAATTCTTTTGGGCCGTTGACTGTTTCTATTACTGGTGACATCTTCAATGAAGTCTGCATAACTAGATGTGCTGTAAAATGCAGTATATGTACAACGCCCGTTTAACAGAATACGCTGTAAATATTATGGAAATGTTCTGTGGAACGTCTGTTATCTTTGCGTACCTTTTTATCCTACACAAATGCAGCGCAGCATGCTATCCACGTGGCACCGCAGACAAGAGTGATTGTTGTGGGGCTTCTCTCTCCCTATCTTCTTGGACAGTGGATGCTTTTTGTTTCATTTATTCTGAACTTATCTAGTCTGCTTGTGCTAACACTTGGATCGTCCATTACATGAGTCCATTAAACTTTCACCACAAAGAAGACAGTGGCCAAACACAAAATTATGGAACCCTATAGGAAATTAGGTTGTGAGTAAAGTTGGTTGATTATCCACCTTGAGTAATAACCACAATACTGTAAGGGTGAAAACTCCAAGGAGGATATTCACAAGGACTTATCTCCAATTTATCTCCACCTTAACGCATCAAAAGTGGAGATAGATTTAACACCCCATTCACAAGCTGGTGCAAACTGCAGACATTGCCAGTATTCCCAAGATAACTTAACCAAAATTCATTTCCATAGTTGGCACCACTAACTAACCCTAATGAGATGCAAAGTAGGCGTTCCCGTGCAATAACACATGAAAAAACCACAACACCACTTTCACAACGAACTGCCAGATCTGCGAAGTGCAACAAAAACAGGTGATAAGCCGCGAAAGCACCAGGTATTTAACACCTGCATTTTGCTGGTGCTAAGCAGGACAATTACCCACAGCATGAAAGGGAGCCCAGGCAAGAGCCACACCTGAGACCCACAGATGACATGGAGACAATGATCATGCAGATCCAATACCCATGAGGGCCACAACATCCCCTGCCACCACCCCCAGCCCCCCCGAGCCTCCCCGGACATACACATACCGTGCACGACACAAGAGCCACGAAAAGCACATGATGATGCACATTGCCAAAATAAATACACAACTGTGTGGCCAGAAGAATGAGAAACAGTCACACAGCACTGAAGTAACAACCAAAAACGTTATTGAAATACAACACAAAACACCAATGTGAAAGACTCCTGTCGGGCCAGTCAGGGACAATCTTGACGTCACAGCCTGCTTATCGCTGATTTCCACATAGTGCTTTGACCCATGGCATGTTTTTTTGCGATGAGGTTTGTGCTTTTATCTTTGGCGAGGTGGTTGTATTGCGGACATTGGCCGCGGTTTTGGCAGACTATCGCATGGTACCGCCTTGTTGTGAATGCCGCGTTGACACAGGGTTATTTTCCTGTGATAGGCTGCGATGTTTAAAGTTGAGTTAGCATTTTTGGGTGATGTTTAGCACACTTTCTTGTGAATATTCCCCCAAGTCACTAAATTAACCTGACTTCAATCCCCTGGCCGCCATGGCACGTAGCAGGCAGACTTAACTCAGGGCAATATGTAAAGCATTTATGCAGTACCAATACAGTAATAAAGACAACACACAACACAATAAAAACCCCAAACTAAATAAGAAAAAAGAGTATATTTTAATAAATAAAAGGACAACAAAATGAAAAAAATCCTATCAGGGAAATGGGCGATAGGATTTTTTTACATTTTAAATGAAAATTGAGCTAAAAAGCATTAACCTCCAACTGCAGTCAACTCGCTCTGTAGAGCTGGACCTGGAATAATTTAAGGCTGACAGCAATGAATTCACTGGTCGGATACAGGGAGCAGGTTTTACCTGAATAGAAGATTTAACCTTGGGACTTAGATCTCAAAAATGGAAGTCCAGGATTTTCAGCAGGACAATACAAAAAACTGTATCCAAGGTTGAATAGCATTTGAATCTGGTTGCAGGGATAGCCATTGGTTATTGGAGGAAAGTTTTTAATTACACACCCAGGAAATGGCCCCACTGGGAAGATACTTTTGGTCCTATCGCCCTGTCATGATTTTTAAGCTTGCACTCAGTCACTTTTTCGGAGTTTCGGAATCCTTCAGCTGGCACTGCTTAAGACTGTAGCTGAAAAGGGCTCCAAGGGCTGGATACCTTCTCCATGGATCCCACTGAATTGGATTTGCTGCTTAGGAGAAGCACTGAGAGGACAATACACCTTGGTTGGATAAGCTTGCCATTGTTGTCCTCAGGAGGTCTTGAAGATAAAAACAGTTTCTAAATTGCGGGTTTTCAGGGATAGTAGGAACCACCCTCCATCCACCCAGACACAACCAAGCATTCCAGGACCTCAGGAACAGCACTTTGGGGTTGGACTCAATCCAACAGAGGACAATAGCAGGGTCCCATGATAGGTTCAATTGGAACTGGTCAGCTGAGCAGTTACAGTAAAGGCATCTTGTAGCTTGTTGTATCCCTGTAGCAGAACAGGAAGTAAGCCTTGTGATCTTTGGTCCTTCAGGACTCCTCTCAGGTCACAGACAGCAGGTCCAGTCCAGTCGGTCTATTCATCTTCTGTTCTTCATCATGTGCATAAAGAATTCTGAAGAGGGCACCAGGGGATGCAACATGTATGCCTTGTTTCAAGCCTGTGGATGACTCCTGTCCCCTCTCTAACCAATGAGGTAAACGTTTCCAAGGGTAAACCTACATACATTTGGAGCAGTCCTCTCCCTAAATCCAATATGGTGAAACCCTTCTCTCCTTGTGCAGAGCCAGTGTGCCCACTCAGATGTGTGGCCAGGGTAATGAACAGCCCCATCTCTGTCATCCCTCCAAACTAATTCTGGGGGTATCCCCCCTCCTACTGGGATTGCTGCCTGCCTAGTCAGGGGAACAAAAGATTGGGCCTATTCAGATGTCCTCTGACATATGCTTGTGACAGTAAAGTAAGTTCCTGGGTGCAGCCGACAACACATCCCATTCTCAGGCCATTGTCTCTGCTCTGGAAGCAGTTTTCATCCATCATTCAGGGCTTCAGCACCAAGGGGGCTCCATCTGGAGGTTAATGCAAATTAGTTTCCGGAGTTTTTTGGAAGGGAAAAGATAGGTTCCTTTTCCTTAATATTCATGAAAAATGTAACCACCAACTTTTGATAAATATTAAAAAATGCTACTGAGTCACATTACTAATTGGTCTCTACCCTGCAATGGCAGGATTGATATTCAATAATTGCTTCTCAGTTTTTCTGTATGGGCCAGCCAACCTTTCTACAGTGAAAATAGCTTTTGGTGTGAGTCACTGTTAAGACGTTAACATTAAATTTCTACCAGTACTATTTTTAAATGCCATGCATTCTGTCTTTTGATCTACAAGGCCTTCTCAAATGTGCCCTAGAAACATCTAAAATGTAGTTTTAGAGCTGATAAAAGGGTTTATTATGACAGGCTGAATTAAAGTATTACAACTGCTCCATTCAGGCTACAGTGGTAGGCCTGAAGCCATATTTTCACAGAAACACTGTAGTGGTTGCAAAATATCTGCTGCAGTCCACCAGAGGCATTTACCTTCCAGGTCCTGGGTACTCTTTGCACCATGCTAGGAATGTATAGGTGTGTTAATTATGTCAACTAGGGTTACATCATTTCAACCATGTTAAAATGGGGACCACAAGCGCTTTATTTTTGGTTAGCAGGGCCAAAGTAAACTGAGTTCTATGCCACCACAAGGGCCTCCAATATGTCCTGGATATGGGGGTTTGCCAGTAAGGCCATGCTGAGCATAGGTTCAGATGACGAGTTTCAGACCATTATGTGAAGGAACTGATGAGTGCATGCTTGTTAAAGCCTTGATTACATCGGGAGAGACATGCAGCCGGAAGATGGATGGGCTAAAAGGTGTCAGATGGGTGATCCCATTCTTCTGTTTATCTTTGTTTCAGGCGGCCTCTAAATCAAGGTAACAAGCAGGGCAATGTGAAGGGGAAAAAAAGTGAGGCATTAAATCACTGTATCAGCCTTGGATGAATATTGATTCTTCGCCTGCACTGTCAGATAATTGAGGCAGGCAGCAAAAAGGAGAGTTTTATCATATATTCTCCTTCTGACTAGGTGGTCTTTCCGGTTCTGTCTCGAGACACGCTGGTTTTCACAATTGCTGTGCGACCGAACACCACGAAATTCGAAGAAAACCATTTAAATCTAAATACCGCAGCAACGTTCATAACTGGAAATCCCAATCCAGGATGTGATGCCGGTGCTTTCAAAAGAAATGCAAGCGTGTGCTCTGAAGCAATATTCTCATCTCGTTTCCCCTTAGGCTTGCAGTCGAGCTTTGATCAAACTACACTCAGTCTTTGCCAATTCCACCTTGAAGCTCTAGTGACATATGGACATCAGTAATCAAAAGACGTGTTTGTTGTTTTCCCTGCTTTTTTTCAGCAAGTTATTTCTTTTCCAGCACCTTTAAGCTCTGAAAAACAAAAGCAGAAGAAAGCCCAAGGCTATGCAGCAATAATCCATCTTTTGAAAAAATATACTTTATTTAATGGAAATTAATACGGGACAAGACGCGGTGGTTATTTATTTGACTGCGACAATTATGCACTGTCATAAACCAAAGTTTGGGTGGCATGAGTTAATGAAGTGAGTGGTGGAAGGAGAACTTTCAGATGGAGCCTTGGAACACCTAGTCATCCACTGTGCGAGCAACCAAATAGATTGAAGGAGAATTAATGAAACTTTGCAATAATTCTGGTCCACCAAGAAAATCCCTTGACCACATTATCAAGCAAGGGCGATACATTATCGCCGCCTTTATCGGCAGGAAACTGCCACTAAAGCGGCGATAATTGGCTTGATAATATGCCCTTGTGAATTCCCATAGAAGCCCAGGTTAACACCAGAACCTAGGCTTCAATGGGAATTCACATGGGCATATTATCAAGCCCCTTATCGCCCTTGCTTTATAATATGGGGCATATTATCAAGGGGGTTTATCTCCGCTTTTTTGGCTTTAAAAGCCAAGAAAGCAGAGATAAAATTATCTCCCTATTACCTAGCTGTCGTTAACACCAGTTAGCAACTGCTAGTAGGAGATAGTGACCATCTCGGGCCCCACTTTGCATGTCAGAGAAATTTATCACCAATGACATGCAAAGTGGGTGTGCCAAAATGTTAGCGACTGGAAACAGTCGCTAACATCGCTATCTCCTATTACCAGCTTTTGGAGATTTTCTCGCTAAGCGCGAATATCTCCAAAAGCTAACGCCTGCCCAGAGCAGTTCTTAGCCATGTTATCCAATGGGAGGTGGATAACATGGCTAAGAGCATTAGCTCGGTAATGCATGAATATCGTGGACTTTTCAGCGATATTCATGCATTGCGGCCGATTTTTATCGCATTTGCGATAAACCTTGGTAATACCAAGGTTTATCTGCGATTAAAATCGCCGCAGCTCAGCGGTAAATTTTTGTCTCTAACCAAGCAATAGCGATAATTATCGCTATTGCTTGGTAATATGCCCCATGGCCCCTTGTCTTTTGTACACCTAAGACGAAGACTTTTTTGGAAGCTCCCACACCCGATTTGTTTTAATGCAGCCAAAGGTTGTTTTGCAAGGAATATTTTCCCAAATAGCTTGGATGAACAGTCATAGGTGTTACAGGATGGCTACCTTTTCTTGCTTTCATTTACCTCTTTTTGAGCTTATGAGATTCTCAGTTATATATGTGACTCAGGCTCTGATTAAGAGCCTGCCGTGAAATCCTAATGACTGGAATCTCAGGTTCGGGCACATTTTGGAATTCCAGGTTTTGCTGTCATTAGTGCACTATTATAATTTGCAGTGCATTTTGCAGCCTCGTGTTACCTTGCGGCTTGAAGGCATTCTATGGGTGGAGTGTGGGCATTCCCATGCATCCACACATGGATTTTGACATAATTCCAGATTTACAAAGGTCTATAAACCTGGGATTGCTCAAAAGTGGTGCTTCTCCCCGACCTCGGCATAAAGAGTAGAAATGTCTTTATTGCTCCTTGTTACTTTCTCTATGCATGTTGCATTCAGCAGGACACATACAAAGAGGAAAATTCCATTCAGGATTGCTTTTGCGCATGAGGGTATCCATTCCTGCACAAAAACAATCCCGCTCATAACACAGGTGTGCCTACATTGGTGCGAGGCAGCTTTAAGTGCACCAACACTAGGAGGTGGAACAAATGTGACATATCTTAGTAGATATGGTTAATTTCGGCCCTCTCCCTTTCACACATCACAGTGCAGCAAGTTGTTTCACTGCATTTTTGAAATATTGGTAGATCCGCTCAAACATTTTCTGTGTTATGTCTAGGGGTGAGCGATAAATTATGCTACACCGAAGGAGTTTGCAGAGTTTTGGCCACTCTATGCTACACTTATAA
Source organism: Lissotriton vulgaris (assembly GCF_964263255.1). Lineage (NCBI taxonomy): Eukaryota > Metazoa > Chordata > Amphibia > Caudata > Salamandridae > Lissotriton > Lissotriton vulgaris. The sequence goes on along the minus strand of NC_141694.1, from coordinate 628,243,266 downwards.
TGTGGAGCATCACGAAGGACAAGTGAAAGGAAACAAACAGCTTTCTATGTTGTTATAAGTTCCTCAGCGGGTTCCAGGGGAGGGTTGGGTTTGGGTCAGGGTGCACAGGAAGGGTGGTGCTGTAAAAACTAAGGGGCATATTACCAAGGCAGGCGGAAAGAAATTATTGCCGCTTTTGCGGCTGTTTTCAGCCGCAAAGCGGGGATAATTTCATCACCCTGGGGCATATTACCAACAACTAGCGACAATTATCGCTATGTTGGTTTAGCGGCGATATTTTTCTCGCCGAGCTGCGGCGATTTTTATCGCTTAGGAGCCTTGCTATTATCAAGGTTTATCTCCTAAGCGATAAAAATCGGCCAAAATGCATGAATATCGCTGTAAAGTGGGCGATATTCATGCATTACTGAGCTAATGCTCTTAGCCATGTTATCCACCTACCATTGGATAACATGGCTAAGAACTGCTCAGGGGCAGGTGTTAGCTTTTGGAGATATTCGCACTTAGCGCGAATATCTCCAAAAGTTGGTAATAGGAGATGGCAATGTTAGCGACTGTTTCCAGTCGCTAACATCTTGGCACGCCCACTTTGCATGTCATTAGTGATAAATATCACTGACATGCAAAGCGGGGCCCAAAATGGTCGCTATCTCCTACTAGCTGTCGCTAACTGGTGTTAGCGACAGCTAGGTAATAGGGAGATAATTTTATCTCCGCTTTCTTGGCTTTTAAAGCCAAAAAAGCAGAGATAAACCCCCTTGATAATATGCCCCCCTATTAGAAAGCTGTCGCTAACATAAGTTAGCGACAGCTTTTAGGTGATATTGGGATGTTTGGGGCCCGCTTTGCATGTCAGCGATATTTTTCGCTAATGACATGCAAAGTGGGCGTACCCAACCTGTTAGCGACTGAAAGCAGTCGCTAACATCGCTATTGCCTATTATAAATGGTGGCGTAGCGATTAAAATATTCATGCTAAGCGCGAATATCGCCAAATCCTAACACCTGCTCAGACCACTTCTTAGCCTGTATATCCAATGGGAGGTGGATATTTAGGTTAAGCCCCTATTAGCGATAATGCCTGAATATCGCAGAATTTCCAGCGATATTCACGCATTTCGCCACTATCGCTGGATATTTTATCGCTTTGGAGATAAACGTTGCTAATAGCACGTTATCTCTGCACTAAAATCCGGCGGTGCGCAGCGATAAAAAAAATGTCGCCAAGCTTATTTAGCGATAAATATCGCTAGTTGTTGATAATATGCCCCTAAATGATCTGAATAGTTTAAATATAAATGTAAATTGCAAAATAACCAGTACAGGAAAAGGAAATAAGCAGAATTATTTTAACTTGTATATTCAAAATAGGGGTATGTTTATTGATGCGTTTTATTTGAACATTTGTTTTTTTAATTTGTTTTTATTGTTGCATCATAGAATATGAGTACAGTGTGAATCATCTGCTGGCGCAGCGTCAACATTCAGCCACGGTCAGCTAGGCTCGCAACATTTCTTTAAGTAACTGGTATAATTAGGTACTTCCTCCATTAAACAGTACAGATCAATCAAATAGGTCTTCAGGCTGGGATACAGTAAACGTGCTCCGTAAGGGGGACAGAGAATAACATGGGCATGTGAGTTCCCGCCTCGAGGGCGTAGGATCGGGGTCTGTACAGTTTGCATAGCGGTGCTACCAGATAACGGGGGGGACGAAACTGTGGGGGGGAAGCATAGAGGTGCTAGCAGGGTCATGGTAGAGGGATGCTGGTGCCGGGCGTCGGGGGGCAAGGGGTTCCCCAGTATGCACTCACAGTAATGTAGAACGGTCAGGGGGTGGATGTATCCCACGCATGTGAGTAGTGGGACGGGTGATACGGCAGCGGGGCACTGACGAGGAAGTGTGAAGCACTGGGATTCGACACTGGGATGACGGGCTCTAGTCAAGGACTATGGGCCCTCTTGGGCGGGGGAGGGAGGGGGGTGTAGGCGGGTCTTCTGTATGCAAGGACTGCCGGAAGCTATGGAGGAGCATGGCCCATTCCATGGAGATGGGAATTTTACGCGCGCCCCTGGCTTCCTCCTCCCTGAGAGCATCTTCCTCCACCGCCGCCCATTTACAGACCGCCCCTGTCCATGCTGCTATGGGGGAGCCCTTCGGGGATCGCCAGTGCATGGCTATGCATCTCTTCACCAGCAGTAGCGCTAAGGACACAAAGCGTTTATGCACCGGTTCTTGCTTAGGGACATGAAAAATACCTAGTGCGCTGGACTCCCAGAAGGCTAGTGTTGTGAGGCCTGTGAGATCCGTCAGTGTGTCGTGCACCGTTCGCCACAGGGAGTGGAGATCGGGACAACTCCAAAACATGCGGCGAAAATCTGCATCGGGGGAGCTTAGTTTTATTTGAACAATAACATGAATATTGGGAACTGATGTTCGTATTATATTGATTAATGTAAATTGATCGGGAATAAGCGAAAGTATGGTGGCCTGATAAGATGGTTGGCAGCATTCTCCCCTCAAGTCTTGTTCTTACAGGAGACCCACCTTAAAACCAATCAACCTAATCTGTTTATCCCAAAGAATTTCTCAAAGGCCTATTTTGCCTCAGCCCAGGCAGCAAAATGGGGGGGGTTGCTTTTCATTTTGGACGAGGATTAAATTGGGAAACTATTTAGATTGATAAAGCTCCATATGGCAGATTGATTTGGATTGTGGTAAGAGCAAATGTCAATCTGCTGAATTTGGTGAATTACTACGCACCTGTCGTAGATGATTATGCAGCGCTTAAAAGTATTAATGATAAAGCCAGAACAGCGCTATGTCCAATTATTATAGGAGGTGATTTTAATTTTACACAGGATCTGCATTTAGACACCTTTAATAAAGCAAAAAGGCAGATGAAACCTGGGACCAAGAAGTTGATAGATGTGATTAAACAGGATCATCAATTGGTTGATCCTTGGAGAAGGGCTAGTGGTGTAGCTAAACAGTTTACTTATTACTCTAGACAATTCAGGTCAGCTTTCCGTATTGATTTTTTTTTAATGTCACGCTCTCTTAGCTGCTTAAATACTGAGATTATGGCCAATTCTGTCTCAGACCATTCGTTAGTTAAATTGGAAATTGACTTAGGGTTGGGGGTTAGAGAAAAATCCAGGTGGCAGATGGATCGGCTCCTCTTAACTAATCAACAGTGGGTTGGGAATATGCAAGAATGGATCAGGGAATTTTTTGAGATTAATAGAGGAATTGCAAGTCTTTTCTCAGTTTGGGGGGGCTTTTAAAGCAACAATACGAGGACAAATGATAGCTTTCATGGCATGTCAAACTATAGAATGCAAAGCTCGAATTGGGGAACTCCAGAAAGCAGTAGATATGGCTTTGATTATTTAAAAAGAGAGGCTCTGCTGAGAGGGTTCAGGGTGTTGGAAAATAACTTAATAGGGCCAAACAGGAATTAAGGGATTTTTTTTATCAGGGAAGAGATATGTAGTACAAAAGCATATCTGCAGAGAACCTATGAAGGAAGTCAGATGGTAGGCAAATTATTGGCAAGGTCAACTAGAGCCAAACAAGAGGCAGCGGTAATCCATGAACTGTTAATTCCTGGGACACAAAATTTAGTTTCTGGACAATATAATATCTAAAAAATGTATTTAGATCACTATAAGGATCTCTACTAAAGTGACTACCAGATACTTTAATAAGCCATCCAATCTTATTTTGATGATTTAGTCCTTCCTCAATTTTCTACAGGACAAAAAGAGGCTTTAATGGAAGCCATTTCGATAGAAGAAATCTCTTTGGCTGTAGCCTTGATGCCTGGAGGTAAGGCTTGTGGAAATTATGGTATTCCTACTGAATTTTATAAAGCTTTCTTGATAGAACTGCTTCCTTTTTTGTTTGAGCTTTTCCATTTTGTCAGAGCAGGAGGAGAAATCACAGCGTCTTTTAAGGAATCATCAATAGTGAGCTTTGTAAAAAAAGGAAAAAATCCCAGGGAAGTTGGCTCTTATAGACCAATTAGTATTCTAAATGTAGACTATAAAATTCTGATGAAAATTTGGGCAAATTGATTTACTTCATTGGCTCAATATGCAATTCATAAGGACCAATCAGGCTTTATAGCAAGCTGATCAATGTTGTCTAACACAGTTTTTCTTATTCAAGCAATTGATTACTTCAACACCCATCAAACCCCTGCAATATTAATAATGGTTGATGCCGAAAAGGCATTTGACCTAGTGAACTTTGGAGCATTGTTTTATGGTCTTGAAAAGTTTGGCTTTTCATGGCAAATTATTACTATGCTTCGAAATATATATCAAGGAGCTCAGGCCCAGATCAGGATTCATTCTAAATCAATAGGTCTAATCAATATAAAACGAGGGACTCGGCAGGGGTGCCCCCTGTCCCCTGTTTTATTTACTTTTTTCATAAAGCCTTTATCAGTGAGGATTAGGGATAATACAGAAATAAAAACTCAAATAGGAGGGATGTCTAAAATCAAATTATTTGCTGATGACCTGATACTTTACCTCAAACCGGAAAAACTAAATGTTGAGTTAATACTAAAGGAGTTTTCTCAGTTTGAGGCAATTGGAGGATACAAAATCAACAATAAAAAAACAGACGTATTGGCATTAAACATCTCCTCTGATTTTCTTCCAGATGTTCTGAAACAGCAAGCATATTCCCCTGAACTGATCGGTTATTTAGGAATGTATGTGTCGAATCACAATGAAGATTTATTTAGGCTAAATTATGAAGCAACGTTAAAGTAAGATTAAAGATTTTTTGGGGAAAGTGTGGATTTTTTCCTATCTCATTGACAGGGTGTGCTGCCCTGATCAAGATGTCAGTATTACTCTTATTAACTTTTTCTTTTTTCACATGTCCCGATCAAAGTTGTTGTAGCGTATTTTAGAAGACTGGATACACTTTTTCGTCAGTTTATTTGGAATAAAAAAGTATCAAGAGTAAAATTAGCAATTTTACAACTATTCAAACCTACTATGAAGCTGCATTTATGGATATTTTAGTTTGCCTGCTTGATAATAGGGGAGCTTTGGATGTTTTTTAATGAGGAAAATGGCTGACGATGCTGGGACTCAGCTTCCGGTCTTGTTAAAAACATCAAAACTGCCTAAAAAAGTAAGATACAAGATGTATCAAGAATTTTATATCAGACTTGGAATATTTTTTTTTCAATAAGCTAAGTCTTCGGTATTTGAATATTTGGGGTTGTCAGAGGTTAGAAGTTTGGCTACTTTATTCGTAGCAATTACATTAAGCTTTGGGAATTAAAAGGTTTTAAAGAGTTAGGCCATTTTATAATAAGAGGTAGATGTATCACCTGGGAGTAGGTTCAGTCCAGTTGTGGCACAAAGAGTAGGGTAATTTTCTTTAGTTTCCTCCACATAAGATCTTTGATAGATAAAAATGTACCTTTAGGCAACATAGACACCCCTTCGGTCCTTGTGTCCCTGTTTAGAACCAAATTGAGAGGTATTGGGAATTGGTATAGACTCTTTCAAAATCAAGGGGAGCCTCTTGTTGTCATTAATTTTCTGGAAAAAATAGAATATGAACTGTCCTGCAACTTCTCAATCAGAGAATGGCAATCGATCTTGCAGTACGGTAATCAGGCACTTAGGGCTGCAAATTTCAAAAGGATGTCTTTCCTGTCCCGATGGTCGGCTTACCATACGCCACATGCTCTTCATAAAATGTAACCGGAGATTGAAAATACTTGTTTTCGTTGACAGTTCAGCTGGCGAGTGTAGTTGGCTTCACATTGCTTTTGCATGCTCTAAGTGGAGTCAGTTTTGGATGGAATTATGGGCTGAGCTCAGCCGCAATCTTGGAAGCAACATACAATTAGAACCGGAAGTGGCATTGTTTTGTTTATTAAAACAAAGCCCAAACCAGGTTATAACAAAAGGGGGGGAAATGTTTTTATCAATCTCCTTTCTGGTGGCAAGTTCACTGATTCTGCAGAATTGGACGACAACACAAACCCCAACTTTTATTGAATTGTATAAAAAAAATGAAACGAGTTAGAGCTTATGAAGAAGTATATGCGAAAAGGGTTGGAGCTGTTAAGAAATTTGTTCGGTATGAAAACTTTTCATTCAAAAGGAAAGAGATCTGCAGCGATAATTTTATTAATTCTATGATATTTCTGGTACTGTTATTACTATCAGGTGTTTTTATTTAAAAAAAAAATATTTCAGCAATATCAATTTTATGTGTACTTTAGTTGAAGAGAAAGAGTGTTTTTTCTTAAGCATTATCATCCAGGTGATGCTTTGCATCTGCATTTTTATTTTAAGATATCACATTAGAGATGTATGTACTTTTCCCTTGAAGGAAAGAACTCTAAAGTATATTTGCTTTTGCACCTGCACTTTAGTTAACTGTACTAATTTGTTTTGTGTAATTGTATTTCTCTGACCTCAACTGTATTTGCACTTGCACTTTAATTCAGGAGAATGGCCCTCTCTTGAATATATATGATTTAGGTGATGACCACCGCTGATGTTTAAAATAAGCTTGCTGAGTTTGTAGCTCTTTACGAGAAGCACTTTAACTTTTATTATTTTACTATTCCCAAGATAATATAAAATTGGTGATATATATGTTTATTTATGCTTGTTCTAAGTTATATTTTCTACTCTGCTCAATAAAAAACTAAAAAAACTCTTGCTCTGGCCAAACTCCATGTGGTAAAGTTTGTTCTCACATGCGGCTAGCCAACTGTAAATTGGCAAGCATCCCCTAGCATATTTTTAGGTGCTTGGAAGGCATCGAGACAGCTTTTCTCAGCGAGGGCAGTTGCAAACATTCACAGTGAGCAAGCTGCCATTTGAGTAGAAAATGAACTCAAGCAGCAGCAAAGAAACAGCGCCCTCGGGTGAGTCACAAGGTGCTGTTCGTGCTGATTTTAAAGCAAGGAACAAGCTCCGAGCACAAAAAATCAGCATCAGCAGTGCGATATGTCAATTGTCGAATTATGCCCATTCGCAGTACCACGGAATCTCAAGGAGTTTTCACTTAACTCCATGAGTTACACCCATCCAAAAATCCGACCCATTTTCTAAGAAAAAAATAAAAGAGAGAAGTATTTACTGCACCCGATATGTACCTCACTCCAACCACCATGTCAGTGCTCACCTGGTGTGGTAAATTTATCTAAATAGACCTTCAAATCTATTAAATAAATATAGCAATTTAGGCCCAGAGTGGTCATCCAAGCAGAGGTTCCATAGAACTTTTATATTTAGAAACCATCAATTTCCCTTATGTAGCACTAAACTTACAGGGTATGGTGTCTAACAGCATTTGTATTTATGGTGATAATAATGTCAAAAACAATCAAAATATATCAAGAACTGCGTCCATGAGCTGAGGTAGCAGTAACGTGCTACTGATTTACTATGCATTTGCCACATCGCACCACCTGATAGAAAGTGGAATAAAGAGCACCACAATCAACATTTCTGTGCAAAATGTATCATTCCAAAAAGTTTATATGAGTCCAGTGACATCTGACTTTCAGATGTGTGGAGCCAAATTACTGTTAATAAATGCATAAAAGGCATCCACTAGTGGGAAGAGTGCCAAATCCCTAGGATTTCCGGAAAAGACAGACATACTAAAGTAGAGATACCTGGCTTTGTGTAAAATCCTGCTACCAAATGAAACCAGCAAAACACACAAGATGATGGACGAAATGTTGCACAATGGCAAAACATTCACCCCCAGTCACAGATCTGGGTTTAATCCATTGTTATTTTTCTCACCAAGCCACCCCAGTTCAGACATGGCCATATGCAAATCAGTCTTGACCCTGTGCCTCATGGGAACAGTCCAGACCGAACTGCCAAGCCATGTCTTCCCTGGACTGGAATCAAGCATCCTGGGATCGATTTCTGGCTATCAGCTGTCTTCAGCCAGGATAGCTTAACTCCAGTGGGGTAGTGAGCAAGGGACCCACGTCTGTGCATACCCTTCCCACATAGGGTGAACACCAAAACACTCAAGATGATGGATGGAATGTTGCACATTGGCAAAACATTCACCCCAGTCACAGATCTGGGTTTAATCCATCGTTATTTTGCTCACCAAGCCAACCCAGTTCATACATGGCCATATGCAAATCAGTCTTGACCCTGTGCCTCATGGGAACTGTCCAGACGGAACTGCCAAGCAATGTCTTCCCTGGACCGGAATCAAGCATCCTGGGACCAATTTCTGGCTATTAACCGTCTTCAGCCAGGATAGCTTAACTCCAGTGGCATAGTGAGCACGGGTCCCATGTCTGGGCATACCCTTCCCACATAGGGTGAACAGCAAAACACACAAGATAATGGACGGAATGTTGCACAATGGCAAAACATTCACCCCAGTCACAGATCTGGGTTTAATCAATTGTTATTTTGCTCACCAAGCCACCCCAGTTCAGACATGGCCATATGCAAATCAGGTTTGACCCTGTGCCTCATGGGAACAGTCCAGATCGAACTGCCAAGCCATGTCCAGGCACATACAGAATTGAGTAGAATATCACGTTTTTTCCATATTTAATCTAATTTTCAGAAAATACACATTTACATGTCTTTGTAATGAAGACTGGACTCAGTAGGTGCTTGATAAGTAGAAACTGTATTGTGTTACAATAGGAGAGCATAGACGCAGGTCCTCTCACAGGACAGCTTCACCAACTGACACCCATCTCGAGTTCCATACTAGAACTCAGCTGTGTGGCATCCTATGTCAAAATGCATGTAACTCTAGGATACCACACACCTTCCCTCGTTTTACAATTGGAACAAGTTGACATAAAAAAAACTTACAAGAAAAACCTCTGCCAGAAAATCCTTCAACTTTGCAGGTATTTTAGTTATCAATTTAATCTACCAGACTTAACTATCTTCAAATCCTTAAGGTGACCACTGGACATCTCTGTGGGCAAAACCTCCCTATCCCTTACAATCAAACAATCAATAAGGAAATTGTAAGTGCGCTACTCACCTGTGAGGCTCTCAAGGGGCTGGGGGAGGGGCGTGGCTCCACTCAGTTGAAGAGCCAGGTCTTGAGTGTCTTCCTGGAGATGTTCAGGGTGGGGCGCGTCTGATGTCGAGTGGGAGCTCATTCCTGGTCTTGGCCGCGATGTAGGAGAAGGATATTCCAACTGTTCTGGCACTCGGACGCGTGGGGTTTCAGTGAGAGCAAGGTCGGCGGATCGTATGTTTCTCTTGGGTTTGTGGAAGGAGATCCTCTTGTTGAGGTATCGCGGTCCGTTGTTGTGGAGGCATTTGTTGGCATGGCTGTGGTTCTCTCTATGGTCTGGAGTTAGTGAAGCAGAGACTTGTTGATACCGGCGTCGAGGGCATTTTCGTAGTCCAGTCTGCTAGTTATGCGTGTGTGGGTGACGGTCTTCCTTGATTCAGGGGCGATCCATTTGAAGGTCTTTCAGAGGATGCATTGGGTGTGGAAGCAGTTGGAGGTGACAGCGCTGACCTGTCAGGTCATGGAGAGGGAGGAGTTGAGTATGATGCTGAGGTTTTGGGCATGGTCAGTGGTGGTGGGAGGGCTGCTGAGGCCGGTGGGCCACTAGGTGTTGTCCTGTGCAGAGGGGGAGGGTCGAGGACGAGGACCTCTGTCTTCTCTGAGTTGAGCTTCAGGCAGCTCCTGCTGATCCAGAATGTGACGTCCTTCATTCCTTCCTGGAAGTTGAGTTGGGTGGTGATGGGAAACTTGGTGAGGGAGAGGATGAGCTGGGTGTCATTGGCATAGGGAATATGCTGAGTCCGTGCTGCCTGACGATGGTGGCAAAGGGGGCCAGGTAGATGTTGAAGAGCGTGGGGTTGAGCCACGATCCTTGGGGTACTCCGCAGTTGATTTCAGTGGTTCCAGAGAGGAAGGGTGGTAGACTGATCCTTTTGGGTTCTGCTGGTGAGGAAGGAGCTGATTCATTCAAGGGCGGTTCCCTGTGTGCCGGCCTCACGGAGTCTGGCGGTGAGTGTGTAGTGGGAGATTGTGACAAAAGCTTCTGAGAGTTCAAGTAGGATCAGGGCCGCGGTGTGTCCTTGTTTTAGGAAGGAGTGGATGTCGTCTGTGGCAGAGATTAGGGCAGTCTCGGTTCTGTAGTTGCTGTAGAATCCGGATTGGGAGGGGTTGAGGACGGAATTTACTTAGATGAATTTTGTTAGCTGGGCATTGATGATCTTCTCTGTGACTTTGGCCGTGAAGGGGAGGAGGGAGATGGGTCGGTAGTTCTTGAAGTCCGTGGGGTCTACTGAGGGTTTCTTGAGTAGGGGCCTGACTTCTGGGTGTTTCCATTCATTGGGAAAGGTGCCGGTCTTGAAGGTGGTATTGATGATGGGTCTTAGTCCCGGAGCAATGGTGGTGGTTGCTCTGTCGTAGATGTGCTGTGGGTAGGGGTCCATGGGGCTCATGAATGGGTGCCTTTCATGGTTGAAGTGGTGTCTTTGGTGGTGACTGGGGTCCAGGAAGAGACAGTGGGCTGGCTGGTATTGCTGGTGATGGCGGTGGTTTCGGAGGCAGGTGTCTGGTCATTGAAGAGGTCATAGAGGCCCTTGATTTTATTTATTTTTTAGCAAATATATGTTTACACACCAACAGAAAATACAGAAATTAGATAACATCAACCCACCCCCCCGCCACACCATCCCAATCATAAAACAAGAAGTTAGGCACCAGATAGAGAGAACCAATTGCCTCTGTTTTCTGATCAACAATTCAAAAAAGTAAGTAAATCGAGTAGGAAAAAAAATCTTAACAATTATAGTGATCAATAAACATTCAGTGAAAGAACCTATAGAATAACAACTTAGACCTCCATTGCAAACAGCATTGATATGAGGTTAACAGAAGAAAAAGAAAAGTGCAAAGAAAAAGGAAAGGGAACATGGCTTTCAGAGGCCCTACTGCTGTATCAGGTTGAGCCATGCAGTTAAAGGATCCCATATGATTAAGCCCTTCCTTTTTCCCCGGATGCCTTTCTTAACATAGATGACCTTTTCGAGGTGACATGTCATAACCAATCGAGCCAGCCAATGGGAGAACCGTGGGGGATTTAGGTCTATCCATACTGAGGCTATACAAATATGAGGCTATACAAAACTGTCATGGCTACGAAAATAAGTGCATCACCACTTTTTCTGTTAACCTTGTCTTGAGTTCCTAACAGAATTGTCGTGGGGTTAATTCAATGTCCATAGAAAGGATTTTCCCCCCAAAATACTGTATTTTGACAAGGAGTGGAGGGAATTTACGGCAAGTAGTTAACATGTGTACTGAGCCTACACTAAACTTCGAACATCTAGGGCACAATGTCCCTTTGCCAGTTCCCCATTTAGCAACTTTACTAGGTGTAATGTATAAGAAAAAAGCAGGTTTAAAGAATTGAGCCTGTTATTTAGCCGAGAGCAGATTGTTTTGAGTAGATCTCAATGCTCTATAGAAGATGTTATGAGGGACCTCAAGCTTCGAATGCCATTTGCCAGCAATTTTGAGAAGATCATTAGGCATTTGACTTTTCAGAGCGGAATAGATGTAGCCGAAATGAGGTGGAACGGGGGCTTTTAATTTGTCAATAAGGTCTATCTGTGCGAACCCAGCACAGCCACCAGCCTTTCAGGCCAAGAAATCTCTCATAGCAATATACTTAAAAGCATCTTGGTCCTGTAAGTTATAGAGAGTTTTAAGGTCCAGAAATGTCTTGATACCATCGATAGTGATTAGATCTCCTAATTTTAAAATTCCCGCTTTATACCAATCCTGGAGATAAGATCTCCCAAAGATATCTGGCAAGTTAGAATTCATATTAATGGGAGAATATTAATTCAGTCTGCCTAGTCCATAAATCATGTGAACATTAGAAAATACTTTATGTACACTCATCAGGGTCTTAAATCGGACCCGTTTGTAATAGCCAAAAGTCACTTTTTGCCACGGCATCCACAAGCCTCCTCCCCAAGCAGTAGCTGGAAGGGAGACAGGAGCCTGGAGGTTGGACTATAGGAATGTTCGTGTAGCATTTTCAAGCTATACTGTAAGACCGAAGCCCAATAATATAATATTAGGGAGTGCCCATCCGTCCCTCTTCCTGGGAAGAGAGAGTTGCTTGAAAGCTTGTCTAGGGTGAGAGTATGCCCAAATAAATTGTAAAAAGAGTTGCTCGAATCCCAAAAGCATAGGCTTGTTGAATTCTAGGGGGATAGCCCTAAAACAATAGAGTAGCTTAGGGAAGTACGTCATCTTAATGACATTGCTTTGCCCACTATGGTCAAATCCAGGTTATTGATCTGATTAAGCGCTCTTTTAGTATCCGCTGCCAATAGGATTAGGATTTCTGCCATGATCATGTCAGTATTTGCGACCACCGTCACTCCTAAGTATTTAGATACAAGATGATGGACAGAAAACGGTCCTAGGAATCTTATTTTTTTTTTTTGAAGACTGGGCAGCGGGCATAAGGATGTAGTCAAGTCTGGAGAGACTCCCGTGGGCCCCAGAGTGAAAGGTGAACTGACTCTGTGTCGGATGCATTAACCTCCAGCAGTCTACCAGACCAAAGGTGTACAAGAACCCACTGAGCCATGACTGGGAATTAGGATGATCCCTGGGGAGGTAACGATCCATACTGCCAGAAAGTACAGAATTAAAATCCCCACCCATAAGGAGAATGCAATCAGGGAGCTCCAGCATCACACGGCCAACATCTGAGAAGGTAGAGGTCTGGAGACCCGGGGGAACGTAGACAGTGAGCAATGAAAGAGTCTTACCCTCCCACCTACCAGTGAGGGCGGCATATCACCCTCTGTCGTCGAGGATTACATTATCAATCTCAAGAGGGAGAGAAGACCGAACGAGAATACCCACCCCTCTAGAACCAGTGGTGAACCCGGAGTGTGCGACCAGGCGATAACCCCACCTATTCATAGCGTGACACATATTTCCTACCAAATGCTTCTCCTGCAAAAGTACCACATCAGGAGACAAGCGACGCAGATACTGCAGTACCACACCCCGTTTTATGCGATCACCCAATCCATTGACATTCCAAGATATTAACCTCAACCCACTACCCCCATCCCCACAAGTGATGCATGAGTCACCCCACAAAGAGCAGGACACTTGAAGTATAAAAGAAACCAATACGTCGCCTTGAGAAAGAAAAACACATTCACAAACACCCCATCCCACCCCCCAACCAACACCCGTTACAACTCCCCCCTCCCTGCACCCCTGCAGTAGACTAAAAAGCCACCCCAACATGCAGTGTGCCTGTCGCCCTAACATTTCCCACTCTACAAAAAGACCCTGTGGAGGAAAGAGGCCCGTCCCTCCCACCACCCAAAAGGGAGCATCAGTGAAACATAGTATACAAAATAAATGGAACCCAGATGAGCAAAGTCTAGTATTCAGAGATCAGGGGTCGAAATATCACTTCTGTACAGGCTCACCACCCTCGGCACCACCAGGGTGCTCAGTCCGGTCGTTCCAGCCAGGCAGGGACTCCAGCCAGTCACTCACATTTTCCGGTCGGTCAAAAAAGAATGTCCGTTCCTCATACTCCACACGAAGCCTGGTAGGGAAAAGCATTGCGTACTTCAATCCTAAGTCCCGGAGACGTCGCTTAACTCCCTGAAAGCCCATCCTTTGTCTCTGGACGAGCTGAGTAAAGTCTGGGTAAAAGTTAACTGTGGAATTCTCAAATTTCACCAGGCCGCTCACCCTCGACGCCTGCAGAATAGCATCACGATCACTGAAATGAAAAAGTTTGGCGATGATAGGCCTCGGAGGAGCGCCCGGATTAGGCTTTCCACCCGGAACGCAATGGGCACACTCCACTGCGAAGAACTTGCTCAGTCCAGAAGGGGCAAGGTGGTTGAGGACAAGATCTTCAACCAGGAGGTCAATCGAGTGAGTCTCGGGATTCTCCGGAACACCTATGACGCGGATGTTGTTTCGTCTTGCCCTATTCTCAAAATCCTCCAGCCGATGGGACATCAGGTCATTGGCCGATTTCAAATTGCCAAGTTCGGTCTGAAGTTCCGACACATCGGCCGTGAGGCTAGAATTCTTCAGATTCAACGACTTCACCTTCTCGTTGGTCCTGGACAGGTCAGCTCTGATCAGGGTGACATCAATGGCTACCGTGTCAATTTTATGAGCGAGAGCCTCATACTGCTGGCCGATGGTCTCCTTCATGTTGGTAATGGCGCCCATGATGTCCTGCACGGACAGATCAGTAGGGGCGGTTAGGTCCTCCTTGGCATCCTCCGGGGTACGGCTAGGGACTCCAGGGGATCCTTTGGATTGAGTGTACCGGTCCATAACGTTGGATTGGACCGGTCCCGCACGAAGGGGCGTCTTAGTCTTCTGTTTCTTGGTTTCACCCCTGGCTGCCATGCTGGAAGATGCGCCCCGGAGGGGCCTGCGAGACCTAGTGAAAATGGCCGCCTGTGGGCAAGGCACCAACAGTCCACGAAAACCGGCTTGTGACAAAGACACGACTTGACCCAATCGGCATAGATGGTAAAGTCTCACTAACACTGCATATAGGCTGGACAGATCCCCGACCTAGCGGAACCTTCTTGCAATCAGACAATGCCAGGACCCAGAAATTAAACCGAAAGTGAAAGTTGGAGTAGGGATACTGGGGAGACCCCACTGCCGTTGTTATTCAACTTCGTCCCGGCTGCTCAATTCGCCAAGACCCCGGCTTGCCGCAAGGTGGGCCTCAAAAGTTCAAATCAATGTAATTTCGGTTCCCCGAGTCGGAATTAAAATCTGAAAAGAGTTATGAACTCAGCCAAGGTTCATCTTCAATAATCCGTCCAAGAATTCAGGATGTTCTCAGGATAAGTTGCGAAGAGTGGCGAGGGTCCGGGGAGCTCTGTGCTCACGCGGCCATCACGGATGCTCGCGTAGCTCCTACCCGATCCTAGGAATCTTGATTCCGGTCCAGGGAAGACATGGCTTGGCAGTTCGAGCAGGACTGTTCCCATGAGGCACAGGGTCAAGACTGATTTGCATATGGCCATGTCTGAACTGGGGTGGCTTGGTGAGCAAAATAACGATGGATTAAACCCAGATCTGTGACTGGGGTTCGATGTTTTGCCATTGTGCAACATTCCGTCCATCATCTTGTGCATTTTGCACCTGTTAAGTTGTCCCAGGAACGAAAGGACTTCAACCCCAGCTTTCCCTGAACTCTGCTGAGAGAGCTTAGGGGCATTTGGAAGTTGTGGCCTGCTTTTGGAAAAGCTAGAGAACAAGAAACAAACTATCTGCAAGTTTTCACGCATGGCTCGCTTGTGGAGCACATCCCAGTCAGTGTGAGGAAATTCCCTCCGCCGCAAAGATCGAGATTGCCTGTTGCCGCTGCAAGAACCGGCTCATCCTTTGCTTGCAAAATGCATCGCTCTGGTGCGGGAAAAGTGCCATTGCTGCTAGTATCGTCACAGAGCCTGTAATCACTGGGTGAGATCGCTGTACCGCTTGCTTGCGGACCGCATAACGTCGCTGCAAGTCTCATCGCGGAGCCATCGCATCAAGGGGCCGCGAGAGGAGAAGATCGACACTGCGCCGCCCCACCGCACCTGAGCTTGTCCCTGTCCCGAAGGTCGTCGCATCATGCCTGTGCGAGATGCTCCATACAGAACCTACGCACCGGAATCCATACAAGATATCGCCTCCCTCCCCATACAGACGGGACTCGTTGCAACACGCCTGCTGCGTCCATTGGGGCTGTTGCATCACCTCCCCAGGGTCTCAGGAGCGACGCATCGCTTGTTTTCCACTGCACCAGCTTCTGTTTTGGAACTTAGTCGCATTTAAAGGTACTGTTGGCTAAACATGACGCAACTGTGACTGTTTTCACGCAACTGTGGATTATTTTAACGCAACCTTAAGAACTCTTTTTGAAACCATAATCTTAAACTGTGTATTTTCGATTTTTTGTTGTTTTGGTCTTGTTTAGTTTAGATTAAATACTAATATTTTTCTAAACTGTTGTGGAGACCATTTGGGCGTTTTCACTGTCTTACTGTGAATGTTGGTACAAATACTTTACACACTGCCTTTGATAAGCCTGACTGCTCGTACCAAGCTACCAAGAGGGTGAGCCGGGGTTATCTAAAGAGTGTATCCTTCTTACCCTGACTAGAAGCAAGGGTCCCTATTTTGACAGTGGTACCTACCTCTGCCAACTAGAGACCCCCAGTTCTAACATTGTTGGTCAGCGGTTGGATTGAGTGAGTGCAGACCACAATGCCACCGCATACTACATTTTGGTTTTTGATTCTATTTTTGAGTAACTCTTCAAAGCATCATGTCTGTGAATGGAAAAGCACCAAGTGTGGAGGCAGAATTAGAGTTTTGCATTGAGGATTTGTATTCTTTCACAGTTGAGCAGCTCAGACAATTCTGCAAAAGTTTGAGTGCCCCACTAAGAGCGGCTACCGGAAGGAGGAGCTGCAGAGAATCTTGAAGGCCCACTGGGAGGCACAAGAAGGCAATTATGCAAGTGGGAGGAATGGTTTTCAGCCCCAAGATCTGCCTGTGAGCAGACCAGCCTCAAGGCCTGGCAGCAACCATTCCAATAGGGGTTTCTCTCCAGAAGAGTTAGAGGAGAATCAAAGAGTGAGGAGTCATGATTTGGAGCTTATGAAATTAAGAATGGACAAAGAGGCAGAGGAGAGCAAGAATGCTCGCGCCCTAGAAGAAAGGAAATTGCTTTTGGGTCATGAGTTGAGCCTGAGAGAACTGGAGATCTAGGCAATCAGGTGGATTCCAGTTCAAATGGTGGCAGTGCACAGCCAGTGGAGGGGGGTAAAGTATATATTCCCAAGGATTTGGTACAGAATTACAATAGGAGTGGGGATATCTATGCCTGGTTTACCTTATATGAGAATGCATTGAGAATGAATGGTGTGCCTGAACAGCATTGGGGGCGGGCCTGTGGAAACATTTTGAGGCTTCTGGGAGGAGTGCTCTAGAGCTCTTAGAATTAGCAGGTACCATGACCTATTCCAATATGAAGGAGGCCCTATGTCTTAAGTATGGACTTACTCCAGAGCAGTACAGACTGCAGTTTAGGAACTCCAGAAAGAATGAGTCTGAGACTTGGAGGGAGTGTGTGAATCTGTATTCGCGTGCACTGGAAGGTTGGATGAAGGGCAGCAAAGTAACTGAATGTAAGGGGGTATTGCATTTAATTAGTTGGGAGCACTTAAGTAATCTTTGTGTTCCAGAGCTGTGCCAGCATCTTTTAGACATCAGGCTGACAGACCCCATTGAGCTTGCTAAGGAGGCGGACCGCTGGAGCAGTACCAGGGACCACAGAGGAATTGTGGGTACCACCACAGCCAAAGGTGGGAAGGTTCCCCAGCAGAAGAGTGTAGGGGGACAAGGGTAACCAAAAAGAGTTCTCTCAAGGGCCCCAAAACAGTTCCCAGAGAAAAGAGTCTCAACCCCCCAAACCTAAGCTAACCTGGCCCCTTAAGGGCAGGCGGGACAACAGGTACAACCGGGGTCCCCCTACCTGCTATCACTGCAACGAGGTAGGCCATTTTTTCTCTAGGTTTCCCCAGAATAATCCAGCACCCACTGGTGCTCCCACACCAGGTTTAGCAAGTGTAGCTTTGGGAGTGGATTTGATTTCCAGTGGGGAGGAGGCACTAGCAGTAATGGCCCTTGTCTCTTTAGGAGACCAAGAGATGGTCCAGGACTCACCTCTGCCCCAGAACACTAAGAAATACGGGCAGTGGGTGACCATCAATGGGAAGAGGGTGGAGGCTCTGAGAGACACAGGGCCCAGCGTGATATCCGTGAGGTGTCAGTGGGTGTCTGAAGAGCAGGTCATTCCCAATGTTCTCGGCCCAATAGTTGCAGCTGACAGCTCAGTACGCCTCTGCAAAGTGGCGCGGGTTCCCTTTGAGTGGAGGGGGGTCTCAGGTCTCTTGGAGGTTGTTGTGAGTCAAGCCTTGCCTATAGACTGTCTGCTAGGTAATGACCTGGAGAGTTCCCCATGGAAGGAGGTGGAACACCAGCCTCATCTGGAGATGTTTGGTGTGCCTGTGTGGATCTCTCTGACCACGCGGGCTATGGCAGACGGTAGGTGTGATTCAGCAGGCCTGGAGCCTTAAACAGTGGCCCAGAAGAATGAAAAGAAGAGAAAGGGCAGGCCACAGGTTCATCCTGGTCTTGATGGACCTTGCCACCCGGTACCCAGAAGCTGTCCCTTTCAGGACAGTCACAGCCCCTGTGGTGGGCCATGTATTTATGGGGATCTTTTCCCATGTGGGGGTTCCCCATAGAGGTGGTCTCTGACGGGCTACCAACTTCATCTCTAGGTACATGAAGTCTCTGTGGGAGGAGTGCGGGGTAACTTATAAGTTCACCACTCCTTACCACCCTCAAGGAAATGGGTTGGTTGAAAGGTTCAACCGCACCCTGAAAGGTATGATTATGCGCCTAGCAGATCCCATGAGACGGACATGGGACGTCTTTCTACCGTGCCTGTTGTTTGCCTACAGGGAGGTGCCTCAGAAGTCCTTAGGGTTCAGTCCCTTTGAGCTTCTGTATGGCCACCCTGTTAGAGGACCTCTCACACTGGTGAAGGATGGGTGGTAGAAATCCCATGGGAAAACCCCCCAGGATGTGTTCAGCTATGTTCTGGCCTTCCGCAACCAGACACAACGCTTCAGGAAGCTCGCTCACGAGAACTTAGAAGCTAGCCAGGAAGAAATGAAAAGATGGTAGCACCAGATTACCACTCTGGTCGAATTTCAACCTGGGCAGAAAGTGTGGGTGATGGCACCAGTGGAGCATTGTGCGCTCCAAGGCAAGTGGACTGGGCCATATGAGGTGGTGGAGCGCAAGAGCGAAGTAACCTACCTGGTTAACTTGAAGACTCCAAGGCAGCCCCTGAGAGTCCTGCATATGAACTGCCTCAAATTCCACTTTGAGAGGTCTGAAGTGATAATGCTCCTGGCTACAGATGCTGGAATGGTAGAGGAAAGTGACCCTCTTCCTGACCTCCTGGCAACCAAGGAGCAAGATGGGTCAGTGGATGGTGTGGTCCTCTCGCCCACCCTGTCCCCAGAACAGCAGAGGGACTGTCCCTAAGTGTTTGGTCAGTTTGCCTCCCTGTTCTCCCTCACCCCAGGTGTCACCCATTGGTGCGTCAATGATGTGGACACTAGAGATAGTTTGCCTGTGAAAAATAAATTGTACAGGGTAGCTGACAAGGTCAGGGCCAGCATCAAGGAAGAGGTTTCCAAGATGTTGGTGCTAGGGGTGATTGAGCCCTCCAGCAGCCCCTGGGCTAGCCTACTGTTTGTAGTGCAAAAGCTGCTGCGCCCGGTGCCACTCCAGAACTCAGGTTTTGCGTGGACTACAATTGGCTCAATGCGGTCATGAAGACTGATGCACACCCCATCCCCAGAGCTGATGAGCTTGTGGATCTGTTGGGAGCTGCCCAGTACCTCAGTACGTTTGATTTAACCTCAGATTGCCTTAACTGAAGGGGCTAAAGAGAGGTCTACATTCTCAACGCCAGAGGGGCACTTCCAGTTCCGAGTCATGCCCTTTGGGTTGAAGAATGCCCCTGCCAGATTCCAGAGACTGGTTAACAAGGTACTGAGCGGGCTGGAGGAATTCAGCGCCGCATACCTGGATGACATGGCTGTGTTCAGCTCCACTGTTGTATAGGATTTTAGGACCCTAGTGTAATTTTGCCAATTCATGCCCTTATATAGGTATAAATCACCCTATCCTTATATAGTCATAGAAATCATAACCATATTTAGCCAATGCTCATGCAGTTCAAAAATGGCATGGCTACTTCCACTAGATCCGAAAATCCACAACGATTTCTTCGAAAAATCGCCTTCAGCAGTCAGGGACTTCCCCTTGCTTGAATATTGATTTGTCCAAGAACTCATGGAGTTTTCAAAGAACTGAGACTCTTTGATGACGTTATTATGTCCAACCTTACGTCAAACTCTGCACCTTCAAGGTATAAATATGCCCACACTTGCCATAGCAAACACACAGTGGTTTGGAGCAGTTCGACTATCTACTTGCCCGACGCAGCTCGCTACAGCAAGTGCTGAAGGAAGCCGACTCTCCAGCAGACGCACTGAGAGAGACGCTGTCTTTTCTCCCATCAAGAAATCCAGATCCAGTGTTTCCAAGCTACCCTTGCGGATTGTTGGGAAATCGAGTCCCGAGACATAGAGATACCAGACCTCCTTCATTCTAAACCAAGGTATGGAGCTGATTAGACCCTAAGAGAAATCTTGGATAGATTCTTGACAAAAGAATACTAGATTTATGCTACATCTCACTTACTACTTCCCTCATACTAGACTTAGGTTAGGTACACCGGGGTAGGTGTATTTTAGAAGCACCAGTTCAATAATTTTAGTCTTTATTTATTCATGTATGTATTCTATGTATTTTATGGTTTAGAAACCATACCATGCTTTTACAGTATTATTTCATAATACTCTTTTTGCTGTACGCATTATACTTTGCAGCCAGTATTACAATTGTAGCAGTTCATTTCTTCTGATTGAGAAAGAAGACTGTTCAATAAAATACCTTTTATTGAAAACGCCCGTCTCTCTATTTCTCTGCACCTCAGGTGAAACGAAGCATGCACAATTGACTGAGTAAAATATCTATCTATTGTTTCCACGACTCTGAAGATCAGTTTCATCTTGGGGAAACAAAGTTGTCATGTTTATGCGGTTGTCAGAAACTAATCCCTTCTTGTTTTTTCAAGAGTTTCTCGGGACCTCTGAGCTAGCTGGCACTCACAATTAAGTCTAAAATATTCAATAGAGACCTAGTCGACCTCAATCCTACGTCTAATCTATAGGATATATTATTCCAATGTGCAGAGCCTATTGGGAATGTAGGAACTACACTACACCACGTGGGAGGACACTTGCAACACCTCTGTGAAGTGTTGAAGGCTCTGCAAAGGGCAGGCCTCACTATCAAGGCCAGCAAGTGCCAGATAGGACAGTGATCTGTGGTGTATTTGGGACACCAGGTGGGGAGTGGCCAAGTGCGCCCCTACAGGCGAAGATTGATACCATTCTAGCTTGAGTGTCCCCCAAGACCCAGACAGAGGTGAGAGCCTTTTTAGGTCTCACCGGGTATTACAGACGGTTTCTCAAGGGATATGGCACCATCGTTGCCCCCTTGACAGAGCTGACTTCAAAGAAACAGCCCAGTAGAGTGAATTGGACCGAAGCCTGTCAAACTGCTTTTGATGCCCTGAAAACTGCTATGTGTACAGCACCGGTGCTCAAGGCATCTGATTACTCCAGTGAGTTTATAGTGCAGACAGACGCTTCAGAGCATGGTGTGGGAGTAGTACTCTCACAGATCAATGACGAGGGCTGGGACCAACCTGTAGCTTTCCTTAGTAGGAGGCTACTCCCCAGGGAACAGAGGTGGAGTGCAATTGAAAGGGAAGCTTTTGCTGTGGTCTGGGCTCCAAAGAAGCTGAGGACCTACCTGTTTGGGACTCACGTCCGTGTTCAGACAGACCACAGGCCACTCAGATGGTTAATGCAGATGAGGGATGAGAACCCAAAACTGTTGAGGTGTTCCAGGGAATGGACTTTACAGTGGAACACCACCCTTGCACAGAACATGACAATGCTGATGGTCTGTCCAGGTTTTTCATCCTTAGTGAAGAGAACTCCCAAGAGGGTGGGTAGTTCTCCGCACTTTCAGCTGGAGGGGACGTGTGTTAGACCTGGCATTCTAGGCGTGGTTTCCCCCTATCTTTTTGCTTCTACCTCCTGTATTTTTGACGCTGTGCTCGATTTCGTTTTCGCTGGTTTATATGCTTTGGGCACTTTGCTACTGCTGATCAGTGCCAAAGTGCAAGTGCTCCCTGTGTAAATTGTGATTACAATTGGTTACCCATGATTGACATATTTGTATCCCCTAGAAGTCCCTAGTAAAGTTCACTGAGTGAGCCAGGGCTGGTGATAGAAATGATTCTAGTGGGCCTGCAGCACTGATTGTGCCACCCACATGAGTAGCCCTAAGGTGTCTCAGACCTGCCACTGCAGTGCCTGTGTGCAGTCTGTGAACTGCCATGTCCTCCTGGTCAGTGTCCCCACTGACCAGGCCTAACCCTTACTTTTTTGTGCACATTGGTCACCCCTAAGAAAGGCACAAGGTACCCACTTGGGCAGGGTGCAGTGTATATGAAAGGTAGAGCATGTATTAGTGCAGGTGTCATACTCTGGTAGTAAATGGCAGCCATTTTCGTTTTTCACTATTGTAAGGCTATCTTGCCCATAGGCTATAAGCGTGGAAGGGCATACTCAGATGTGAGTCCCTTGCTCATTGCACCATCAGGATTCAAGCAAGCTGGGCCGAAGACGGCTGTAATGCCAGAAACCGGTCCCCGGAAGCTTGTTTCCTTCCCAGTATAAGAATTGGCTTGGTAGTTTGGTCTGCCCTGTTCCCATGATGCACTGGGCAAGGGACAGACTAATTTGCATGTAGCCAGGTTCTGAGCTGGGATGGTGCAGTGAGCTAAAAAACAGTGATGGATCAAGCCCTGATATGTTGACTGGGTATGAGTGTTCTGTTTAATTCAGATACTCTGTCCATCACCACCCCCTTTTCTGAATCATTTTGTCCACCACAAGCGTGGAAGGGTATACTCAGATGTGAGTCCCTTGCTCATTGCACCATCAGGATTCAAGCAAGCCGGGCCGAAGACGGCTGTAATGCCAGAAACCGGTCCCCGGAAGCTTGTTTCCTTCCCAGTATAAGAATTGGCTTGGTAGTTTGGTCTGCCCTGTTCCCATGATGCACTGGGCCAGGGACAGACTAATTTGCATGTAGCCAGGTTCTGAGCTGGGATGGTGCAGTGAGCTAAAAAACGGTGATGGATCAAGCCCTGATCTGTTGACTGGGTATGAGTGTTCTGTTTAATTCAGATACTCTGTCCATCACCACCCCCTTTTCTGAATCATTTTGTCCACCACAAGCGTGGAAGGGTATACTCAGATGTGAGTCCCTTGCTCATTGCACCATCAGGATTCAAGCAAGCCGGGCCGAAGACGGCTGTAATGCCAGAAACCGGTCCCCGGAAGCTTGTTTCCTTCCCAGAATAAGAATTGGCTTGGTAGTTTGGTCTGCCCTGTTCCCATGATGCACTGGGCCAGGGACAGACTAATTTGCATGTAGCCAGGTTCTGAGCTGGGATGGTGCAGTGAGCTAAAAAACGGTGATGGATCAAGCCCTGGTCTGTTGACTGGGTTTGAGTGTTCTGTTTATTTCAGATACTCTGTCCCTCACCACCCCCTTTTCTGAATCATTTTGTCCACCATAAGCGTGGAAGGGTATACTCAGATGTGAGTCCCTTGCTCATTGCACCATCAGGATTCAAGCAAGCCGGGCCGAAGACGGCTGTAATGCCAGAAACCGGTCCCCGGAAGCTTGTTTCCTTCCCAGTATAAGAATTGGCTTGGTAGTTTGGTCTGCCCTGTTCCCATGATGCACTGGGCCAGGGACAGACTAATTTGCATGTAGCCAGGTTCTGAGCTGGGATGGAGCAGTGAGCTAAAAAACGGTGATGGATCAAGCCCTGATCTGTTGACTGGGTATGAGTGTTCTGTTTAATTCAGATACTCTGTTCATCACCACCCCCTTTTCTGAATCATTTTGTCCACCACAAGCGTGGAAGGGTATACTCAGATGTGAGTCCCTTGCTCCTTGCACCATCAGGATTCAAGCAAGCCGGGCCGAAGACGGCTGTAATGCCAGAAACCGGTCCCCGGAAGCTTGTTTCCTTCCCAGTATAAGAATTGGCTTGGTAGTTTGGTCTGCCCTGTTCCCATGATGCACTGGGCCAGGGACAGACTAATTTGCATGTAGCCAGGTTCTGAGCTGGGATGGTGCAGTGAGCTAAAAAAACGGTGATGGATCAAGCCCTGATCTGTTGACTGGGTATGAGTGTTCTGTTTAATTCAGATACTCTGTCCATCACCACCCCCTTTTCTGAATCATTTTGTCCACCATAAGCGTGGAAGGGTATACTCAGATGTGAGTCCCTTGCTCATTGCACCATCAGGATTCAAGCAAGCCGGGCGGAAGACGGCTGTAATGCCAGAAACCGGTCCCCGGAAGTTAGTTTCCTTCCCAGTATAAGAATTGGCTTGGTAGTTTGTTCTGCCCTGTTCCCATGATGCACTGGGCCAGGGACAGACTAATTTGCATGTAGCCAGGCTCTGAGCTGGGATGGTGCAGTGAGCTAAAAAACGGTGATGGATCAAGCCCTGATCTGTTGACTGGGTATGAGTGTTCTGTTTAATTCAGATACTCTGTCCATCACCACCCCCTTTTCTGAATCATTTTGTCCACCATAAGCGTGGAAGGGTATACTCAGATGTGAGTCCCTTGCTCATTGCACCATCAGGATTCAAGCAAGCCGGGCCGAAGACGGCTGTAATGCCAGAAACCGGTCCCCGGAAGCTTGTTTCCTTCCCAGTATAAGAATTGGCTTGATAGTTTGGTCTACCCTGTTCCCATGATGCACTGGGCAAGGGACAGACTAATTTGCATGTAGCCAGGTTCTGAGATGGGATGGTGCAGTGAGCTAAAAAACGGTGATGGATCAAGCCCTGATCCGTTGACTGGGTATGAGTGTTCTGTTTAATTCAGATACTCTGTCCATCACCACCCCCTTTTCTGAATCATTTTGTCCACCACAAGCGTGGAAGGGTATACTCAGATGTGAGTCCCTTGCTCATTGCACCATCAGGATTCAAGCAAGCCGGGCCGAAGACGGCTGTAATGCCAGAAACCGGTCCCCGGAAGCTTGTTTCCTTCCCAGTATAAGAATTGGCTCGGTAGTTTGGTCTGCCCTGTTCCCATGATGCACTGGGCCAGGGACAGACTAATTTGCATGTAGCCAGGTTCTGAGCTGGGATGGTGCAGTGAGCTAAAAAACGGTGATGGATCAAGCCCTGATCTGTTGACTGGGTATGAGTGTTCTGTTTAATTCAGATACTCTGTCCCTCACCACCCCCTTTTCTGAATCATTTTGTCCACCATAAGCGTGGAAGGGTATACTCAGATGTGAGTCCCTTGCTCATTGCACCATCAGGATTCAAGCAAGCCGGGCCGAAGACAGCTGTAATGCCAGAAACCGGTCCCCGGAAGCTTGTTTCCTTCCCAGTATAAGAATTGGCTTGGTAGTTTGGTCTGCCCTGTTCCCATGATGCACTGGGCCAGGGACAGACTAATTTGCATGTAGCCAGGTTCTAAGCTGGGATGGTGCAGTGAGCTAAAAAACGGTGATGGATCAAGCCCTGATCTGTTGACTGGGTATGAGTGTTCTGTTTAATTCAGATACTCTGTCCATCACCACCCCCTTTTCTGAATCATTTTGTCCACCACAAGCGTGGAAGGGTATACTCAGATGTGAGTCCCTTGCTCATTGCACCATCAGGATTCAAGCAAGCCGGGCCGAAGACGGCTGTAATGCCAGAAACCGGTCCCCGGAAGCTTGTTTCCTTCCCAGTATAAGAATTGGCTTGGTAGTTTGGTCTGCCCTGTTCCCATGATGCACTGGGCCAGGGACAGACTAATTTGCATGTAGCCAGGTTCTGAGCTGGGATGGTGCAGTGAGCTAAAAAACGGTGATGGATCAAGCCCTGATCTGTTGACTGGGTATGAGTGTTCTGTTTAATTCAGATACTCTGTCCATCACCACCCCCTTTTCTGAATCGTTTCGTCCACCATAAGAGTGGAAGGGTATACTCAGATGTGAGTCCCTTGCTCATTGCACCATCAGGATTCAAGCAAGCCGGGCCGAAGACGGCTGTAATGCCAGAAACCGGTCCCCGGAAGCTTGTTTCCTTCTCAGTATAAGAATTGGCTTGGTAGTTTGGTCTGCCTTGTTCCCATGATGCACTGGGCCAGGGACAGACTAATTTGCATGTAGCCAGGTTCTGAGCTGGGATGGTGCAGTAAGCTAAAAAACGGTGATGGATCAAGCCCTGATCCGTTGACTGGGTATGAGTGTTCTGTTTAATTCAGATACTCTGTCCATCACCACCCCCTTTTCTGAATCATTTTGTCCACCATAAGCGTGGAAGGGTATACTCAGATGTGAGTCCCTTGATCATTGCACCATCAGGATTCAAGCAAGCCGGGCCGAAGACGGCTGTAATGCCAGAAACCGGTCCCCGGAAGCTTGTTTTCTTCCCAGTATAAGAATTGGCTTGGTAGTTTGGTCTGCCCTGTTCCCATGATGCACTAGGCCAGGGACAGACTAATTTGCATGTAGCCAGGTTCTGAGCTGGGATGGTGCAGTGAGCTAAAAAACGGTGATGGATCAAGCCCTGATCTGATGACTGGGATATGAGTGTTCTGTTTAATTCAGATAGTCTGTCCATCACCACCCCCTTTTCTGAATCATTTTGTCCACCATAAGCGTGGAAGGGTATACTCAGATGTGAGTCCCTTGCTCATTGCACCATCAGGATTCAAGCAAGCCGGGCCGAAGACGACTGTAATGCCAGAAACCGGTCCCTGGAACCTTGTTTCCTTCCCAGTATAAGAATTGGCTTGGTAGTTTGGTCTGCCCTGTTCCCATGATGCACTGGGCCAGGGACAGACTAATTTGCATGTAGCCAGGTTCTGAGCTGGGATGGTGCAGTGAGCTAAAAAACGGTGATGGATCAAGCCCTGATCTGATGACTGGGTATGAGTGTTCTGTTTAATTCAGATAGTCTGTCCATCACCACCCCCTTTTCTGAATCATTTTTTCCACCATAAGCGTGGAAGGGTATACTCAGATGTGAGTCCCTTGCTCATTGCACCATCAGGATTCAAGCAAGCCGGGCCGAAGACGGCTGTAATGCCAGAAACCGGTCGCCGGAAGCTTGTTTCCTTCCCAGTATAAGAATTGGCTTGGTAGTTTGGTCTGCCCTGTTCCCATGATGCACTGGGCCAGGGACAGACTACTTTGCATGTAGCCAGGTTCTGAGCTAGGATGGTGCAGTGAGCTAAAAAACGGTGATGGATCAAGCCCTGATCTGATGACTGGGTATGAGTGTTATGTTTAATTCAGATAGTCTGTCCATCACCACCCCCTTTTCTGAATCATTTTGTCCACCATAAGCGTGGAAGGGTATACTCAGATGTGAGTTCCTTGCTCATTGCACCATCAGGATTCAAGCAAGCCGGGCCGAAGACGGCTGTAATGCCAGAAACCGGTCCCCGGAAGCTTGTTTCCTTCCCAGTATAAGAATTGGCTTGGTAGTTTGGTCTGCCCTGTTCCCATGATGCACAGGGCCAGGGACAGACTAATTTGCATGTAGCCAGGTTCTGAGCTAGGATGGTGCAGTGAGCTAAAAAACGGTGATGGATCAAGCCCTGATCTGTTGATTGGGTATGAGTGTTCTGTTTAATTCAGATACTCTGTCCATCACCACCCCCTTTTCTGAATCATTTTTTCCACCATAAGCGTGGAAGGGTATACTCAGATGTGGGTCCCTTGCTCATTGCACCCTCAGGATTCAAGCAAGCCGGGCCAAAGACGGCTGTAATGCCAGAAACCAGTCCCCGGAAGCTTGTTTCCTTCCCCGTATAAGAATTGGCTTGGTAGTTTGGTCTGCCCTGTTCCCATGATGCACTGGGCCAGGGACAGACTAATTTGCATGTAGCCAGGTTCTGAGCTGGGATGGTGCAGTGAGCTAAAAAACGGTGATGGATCACGCCCTGATCTGACGACTGGGTATGAGTGTTCTGCTAAATTCAGATACTCTGTCCATCACCACCCCCTTTTCTGAATCATAATGGGGAATGCTGGCTACAGTGGTTACCTACATATCTTCCCATAGGAGCAAGATAGGACATAAAGGTCTGGTATCCCTGAACTCGGAATTTAAAAGCACATCTTTTAGGAAAGGTGGTTTTTAAATCCTGTGTTTGAGAACAGCACTTTTAGAAAGTGGCTGTTCTCTTGTCTGACCTTTCCGTGTGCCTTGGCCTGTTTGTGAATTGACTGTCTGGTTTGAGATTGACAGAGGCTGGGGAGCCCCCAGGAGGCTGGCTGAGTCAGCCCTAGGGTGAATGACTGCATCTGCATCTTGAGTGGTGGGAGGGGATAGCACCTGGGCCTGAATAGGGCTTTGCCTGCCTTCCACAAGGCTGGCTCCACCTCCTGTTGGGTGACTGACTACCCTGCCCCTCACTCTGAAAGGAAAGGAGAAGTCAGGAAAACAAAGTGCTCATGGAACACCCAGAACTGGTTCAGACCGGGCTCAGAGCCCTCCTGCACAAAGGGAACAAAGACTTTTAGGGGTATAAGTACAAAACCACAGACTACAGAAAATTAGATCAACCTGGAATCAAGAAGGAACCTCTGCCAAGGAGAAAGCTGGAAGATTGAAGAAGGAAGACTGTCCTGCTGTTGCTTTGTTGGACTGACCTGCAGTTGCTTTGCTGCCAAGGAGAAGGGAAGGACTTTGTTGTTGCTTAGTCCCCTTGCTTGAAGGAATCTCCAAGGGCCTGTTGTAAGCTGGCCTTCTGTTAAGAAGTCCCAGGAATGAAAGGACTTCAACCCCAACTTACCCTGAACTCTGCTGAGAGAGTTCTGCCCTTCCTGGGCATCTGGAAGTTGTGGCCTGCTGTTGGTAAAGCTGAAGAACAAGAAACTGAAACTATCTGCAAGTTTTCACGCATCGTTCGCTTGACGTCAGTGCGAGGAAATTCCTGCCGCTGCGAAGATTGAGATCGTTGCAGCACCTGTTGCCGCTGCAATAACCGACGCATCCTTCACTTGCGAAACGCATCGCTAAGGTGCGGGAAAAGTACCATCGCTGCGAGTATCGTCGCAGGGCCTGTCATGGCTGGGTGAGATTGCCGCACTGCTTGCTTGCGGGCCGCATCATGTCACTGCGAGTATCGTTGCAGAGCCATCGCATTGAGGGGCCGCGAGAGGAGAATATCAATGCTGTGCATTGCCGCCGCACCTAAAATTGTCGCCTTCCCTAAGATCGTCGTATTGTGCCTTTGCGAGACGCTCCCTACTGAACGTACGCACCGGAATCCATACAAGGTATCGTCTCGCTCCCCATACATACTGGACTCATCGCAACACGCCCCCTGCATCCAGCGGGGTTGTCGCATCGCCTCCCCAGGGTCTCAGGAGCAACGCATCGCTTGTTTTCCACTGCACCAGCATCTGTTTTGAAACTTTGTCACATTTAAAGGTACTGTTGTCTAAACGTGACGCAACTGTGACTATTTTCGCAACTGTCGATTATTTTAACGCATCATTAAGAACTCATCTGAAACCATAATCTTGAACTGTGTATGTTGGATTTTTGTCATTTGGTCTTGTTTAGTGTAGATTAAACACTTCTATTTTTCTAAACTGTTGTGGAGACCATTTGTGGTGTTTTCACTGTGTTACTGTGAGTGTTGGTAGAAATACTTTACACATTGCCTTTGATAAGCCTGACTGCTCATGCCAAGATACCAAGGGGGTGAGCAGGCGTTATCCAAAGAGTGTATCCTTCAGCAAGGGTCCCTATTTGGACAGTGGTACTTACCTCTGCCAACTAGAGACCCCAAGTTCTAACAGTGGTCTTCTGACATTTTGCTCTTTCTCCAGTTCTTCTCAAAGCGTCTGCAGGTGTGTCTGGATTCTTGAAGGTCTGTGCTGAACCAGGTGGACTTTCTTTGCCGCTGTCTGTCGGAGTTGCGCAGGGGTGCAAGATCAACTGCACAGTTGGAGATCTATCTGTGGTGTTCTTTGGCTGTGAGGTTGACGTTGGTCAAGTTGGTGGGGGCGTTGCGGTCGAGGGCAGAGTTGAGCTGCTCCACAGTGAATTTGCTCCAGTTCCTTCTTTGTGCTGCAAGTTTGGGGTGGTGGGTTTCTTGACGTTGAAGTGTACGCAGTGGTGGTCCATCCAGGGGGGTTGCATGGTGTGGATGAAGTGGATGCTGTTACCTCCTGCGAAGATGGGGTTGAGGGTGTGTCCTGCCTTGTGGTGAGGGGTGGTGACAAGCTGTTACATGATGGTGTTGGCGAGGATGTCCAGAAGGGTGGTGGAGCTGGGGGTCACAAGGGTGGCGGAGCTGGGGGTCGCTGGGGTTGTTGAGGTGGAAGTTCAGGTCTCCAATGAGTTGTAGTCCATGGAGGAGATGGCGTGGGGTGCAATGAGGTCGGCGATAGTCGTGGTGAACAAGATGCGAGGTCTGGCGGGCCTGTAAGCAAGGGTGCCGTGGAGTGTGGTTATCAGGCTGGTATGGATTTGGAAGTGAAGGTGTTTGATGGTGGAGAGAGAGTCATTCGTGGTGGAGGTTGAGAGTCAGAGGGAGTTCTTGTGTGCCATGGCGAGTCCACCTCCAGAGCGGTTGGGGTGGTTTTTCCTCTGGATCTTATATCCGTTGGGGATGGGGTGGTGATGTCCGGGCGGAGGAGGCGTACGTCTAGGTTTCTGTAAAGAAGGCGAAGTCTGGTGAGAGGGTGTCGAGGAGGTCCCAGATCTCGATTGTGTGTCTTTGCAGGGAGCACACGTTGAGGAGGATGCACCTCAGGATTTCGAAGGTGTTAGCATTTCGGTGTGGCGGTGGTGACCATGGGGGGTGCTAATGCTGTTGAAGGTCTAGTGGCAGTGAAGGCAGGAGAACTGTCCATGGGTGGTGCTCAGCGTGGGTAGCTGGCAGTTGTTGATCCTCCCTGTATAGAGTGCGAGGAGGGTAGCTGAGTCGTAGCAGTGGGTGGTTGGAGATCCAGGGTTCCTGGTGCTGGTTGCAATTGGGTCACAGACGGGTGCAGGTGGGCTTGCGCATGGCTGCTATTAAATAGGGGTGGAGGGAGGGAAAGCTGAGCTGGGAGGCGGAGCGTGGGTGGCAGGGGCTGTGGGCAAAAACAGTGAATGGAATTAACGGTATCAAGGTAACACCATACAAATTAAAATAGGAAGGATGACAAAAGCAAGAAAACAATACAATTTAGGCAAGAATAGGACAAATTACACAATTAAACACTGGTGACACAGGAAAAGAAAAAACGGGCTCAACGAGGCAGAAGGCCGCCGGCGTGAACCCTACCAAAACAGCGGCACCGCAGTGGAGCTATTGGAGGAGAGAGCAGGTCAATGACCGGAGGTCAGGGCTTTTGACCCATTGTGCTGGATGAAACACCCTCAAAATCAAAACTGCCAAAAGGACTCTAGTTCCCTGCCTGGCCAGACCAGTTAGCAGAGGAAGTGGAAACACACTTTTAATCCCAGAACCACTGCTTGGACTAACCCAAACTTTTTTTGTTCTATGTCATACAGGAGGAGAACATGGATGCAGGTCCTCTCACAAGATGGCTTCACCACCTGACACTCACCTCGAGCTTCATACTAGAACTCAGCTGTGTGGCATCCTAAGTCACAATGCATGTAACTCAAGGATACCACAGTCTTACCCTTGAGGAGTACGGATGCATAGCATTTAATACAGGAGGAGCCACCTAAAGTACTAATTTCACACAAAAGCCAGCTGGCTTGCCATTGGCCCATTGTACAATGTTTGCAGTCCTACTAAAACAGAATTTTAGCAAAAGCTTGGGCAATGACATCATTAACATGAGAGTCTTTGTAAAGAAGGTGCTGCACAATGTTTTACCATCTACACAATGCAGCTCCATAAACGTTTGCGTAGCACTGTGCTGCCCTAACTGTAGTAAATTCAGTAGCGCTGAAAGTATGAGTCCGGAGGGGCAGGGCTGGGGAACCCCATATATTCTAGATGGAATTCAAATGGAGAATTAGCAAATATCTCAAAATATATATCACCAGCATGGAAAGCACAATCATTTTACTTAAGTCAGGTGACGTTACTTGTCAGCCCCGCCACTCTGAAAATTGTTTTATTGCCATTCAGTAAATCTGAATCCATATGTCTTATGGTGTCAAGAAAATAATAGCATTTCATAAGCACCTGAGCCCCAAACAAACCTTAAGGATTGCACAACACAGACATATCAGTGTTAAAGTATTTTGTTAAAAAAAGCATGCCTCCCGAAACAAAGGGGTATTACTTTTGGACATAATATACAGTTCGACATCTACCAACATTTAATTTTTATCAAATAAAGTAATGTCCCAAAAACTGAATGGTATTTAAAAAAAAATGGAATTAATCTGGCCCAAATTCCAGTTTTCTTCTTTTTAATCAAAAAACTTAGATTGCTTCTTGATATTTCCTTAACGCATTCTCAAAAATGTATTCCCTATCCCTCAAATAGCAGGTTCTTAGTTGTCTGTATGTATTAATTCTGTCCTCTAATCACAGTTCGTCAATTACATCAACTACAGTAAACTATTACATACCCACCTGGCCCAATGCTTCTTTGCATTCCTATGTACAACGTCATATTTAGAGGGTCAGCTTCAAATGCCCGATGCTTAAGTTTAGCCTTACATGCCCAGCTTGGTCCTCCTATGTGATGCCTCACCTGGCAAGCCTTTATCATATGCCACTGATGGCTTCATTATAACCTTGATTGCCACTGTATGACAGGTAGAGTCATCAACTTGCACAGATTAATTGAAGGATTCAGACAATCATATATGAAAGTGACAAGCTGCAGTAGTTAGCCCGAGGCTTAGGTCCTATGCTCATTCTGCCATAGAACTTGACGCTGCACCTCAATGAGGAATCTCAAGTAGAACAAAATCAGTCTTGGGTTGCTTACTGTTCTGTCTAGTGGGGATCTAGCCAGTCAGTTAGGCCAGGACTGTTGTTGTTGAAGCAGAACCAAATATGTTTAGTGTCCGGAATGATATAGTAGGAAAAAAGGCATCCTGGTGGAGAAGTGTGGCTCAATGATTAGAGTGGCAGACCCTGATGCAGAGGTCTAGCCCGGGACCAGGGTTCAATTCCCCGCCTGGGCGGGTCTTGGGCTAAAAAATTCCACGGACCTGATCATTCTCGCCTCGGTGCCTATTCCAATCATGGAGTCCCACTCTGCAACTCTGGGCAATAGCTTGCTTAATCTCCACAACAGCCCCCACAATGCTAAGGATGCCTGGCCTCCACCTTGGGGGTGCCCAGGAGTGGATGCCTCACAGGGAAAGCCAGGATGGGTTCCACAGCGGTATTTGTACAAGCGCCTTGAGACCCTTGCGGGTGAGTAGTGCACTATACAAGTATCAATTTACAATTTACATCCTAAAGAATGACCAGTGGCTTAGACTAATTCAAGCATTCCACTGAACACTTACTTGATTTGCTACAGGAGGCACATTCGCCAAGGATGCTCAGAAGGTCAGAGACACTAGATGTCAGCTGTTTCCACCTTATGCCAGAAGACCACTGTATGACCGGGAGGTTACAGCTTTATACGGAGGGCTTATGTATGTCAGGTCAGACTGCTAGCTGTTGAGGAGGCAACCGTGTACAGAAGAGACCATTTTATGATATTAATAGCCTCTCTCTCCCTCTTCCTTCTTAGGAGGCATCAACTGATTCTATAGTGCCAAAAAGCCCACTGGCATTTGTTCGCGCTCTATAAATACCATAAATAAATAAATAAATAAATTCGTTCATAGAGTATCTATGGAGAGCCAATGCATTCCAGGGGTGGTGGCCAGATTCAGAGATTGTAATTGGGTGCATGGGTGGCTACAACACTGTATTGTTGTGTAATTGCATTGATACAGCACTTACTAGCCCTGTTGAGGCATTAACATGCTTTATGGCAAGCCGCATGCTACTTCTGGAACCTAAGGTTACAATCTAATCCAATAGTTACTAGTTATTGTTGGATATTGTAATTAGACATTAGATCTCAGGAAATTCTTTCATGCATGATCTCCTTTCTATTTGTGGTAGATTAAGTTAATAGGAGTTAGGCGTAATCATTAGTGTGATTCATGCAAATTGAACATGGAATAAATTGATAGGCTAAAGGAGATTACATACTGTTAAATCGCAAGGAATGGTTCCACAGAAGGAGCCTTGTGATTTATGAGCAGAGGTATGGCCAGTTTGCAGAAATATTGCAGAGAACAAAGCAGAAAGGCATGCAACTCTACCTGATGTGAAGTAATTAAATGTTTCCCCTATGGCAATGCCTCAAAATGCATATAATGTATGTGTCGGTATAACTTATCATTGAATTCATCATTGCAGATTTGCAAAATTAAAAGGAAAAAATAAACATTACAAATAGCGGGGCAGGCTTAGGTTCTGAAATGTGTTTCACATTAATTCAATAAAATATTTCAGCAAGAAATGCTTGCATATTACATGAATTCAGTAATCCTTGGTGTAAAGTCTTTTGATGGTAGAATTGATAGGCTCGGCATGCTTTAACACTTTACTCCGCTGTTCTGAAAGTGGCATGCCTCCTCTATTTTATTGGAGCAAATTACTTGACTTTCTTAACTCCTTTAAAAAAAGTAAAGCCCCCCTGCTCAGCCAAGATTATGCTTCTTCTTCTCCCTTAGCCAAAATCAATAAAACAGAAAAACACATCCTGAAAAAAAGCCAGACAGCGCTGCAGCACCTACTGAGTAATAACTTGATTTCTGTATAGCTCAGGGGGACTGCAGTGGGAGCGTTAAAAGTTCATTATTGCCGACTAGAAAAAAAGAGAGCGAGATAAGAAGAAAGGCGCGTTTTTCCTACAGGGACTTCTCTCATGCTATACGATTTGCATGAAGGGCGCCACATCAAAAGTGGTGGGTGCCCTTTTTCAAATATTAATGGGAAGTATGTTTCAAGCTCTCTCTTGACTTTGTGCCACCTTGTATCAAAGGAACTTAAAAGCAGCAGTGTGGAGGAAAAATACGTTCTTCCCAACAGTTTCAGCACTTCACAAAATTCTCCGTGTATTTGATCAGTTCTGCTTCTAACTTTTCTGGGTTTGACAAAAGGCGTACTTCTTTCTGACATTGACATCTCTTAGGCTTCACCTAATGGTGTCATGTTCAATATTCGATAATATGTGAATGTTAACAAATGATACACGGGTCACATAATTTCATGACACCGAAAATATAATTTAAACGAAGTAGTTTATTTTTGTGTGAGCAACAAAGAGATTGTTTTGTAAGGTCCTGTTAGAGGTGTGTAAGAGCTCATATGGATGACACTCAGGAGTGCATTCGTCATTAGACGGTATCCTAGATTAAGGATGCCTAAGGGTACCAAGGAGTGCAGGCCCTATGCCAGATTCTAATTATATCAACCGAATATACCGCTACACACAATAAATTAAAATGTGATTGAGACTTATGGTCATTGATTAAGATGAAAGTCTGGCCTTGATGTGGACTCTGTACTTGGGGAACCCCTGTATATCAGACAGGGGGCCAGATTTACGTCCCTATTTTGCTTGCATAAACGGGTTTGTGATCCGTTTGCGCATGCAAAATATAATAAGGCCATGTACAAACCCTTTTTGGTGAGTCACTATTTTATTGTGACTCGCTAAATAGGAATTGCGATTCACTATTTTGAAGGGGTGTTCCAAGGGCGTCCCTTCCTAATAGCGAGTCAGAGGCCTATGTACGAATGTATTGCGACCCCAAAAACACTCACAATTTACCGCCCTCTTCAAGAAGGTGGTAAAGAACTTGTAAATGGGAAGGGGTGGGGACCCCTTCCCCTTTGCGAATGCAGGGGAAAATAATTTTTAGGGGCAGGCAGTGATCCCAGAGACCACTACCTGCCCTTAAAAAATTAAACAAAAACGTTTCATTTTTCTTTTTTTAAATGCATCTCATTTTCCTTTAAGGAAAACAGGCTGCTTTTAAAAATAAATGGCTTTATTTAAAAGAAGTCCCAGACATGGAGGTCTGCTGAGCCCAGCAGGCCACCATACCTGGGTGGGCCAGTCATTCCTAATGAGGTCGCAAATTGAGAGTGCCTCACTATTATGAATGAGGCATGCAATTTGCGACCCCATTAGGAATTGCTAACAATGTATCAGACACTGTTGTACATGTCATTTAGAGAATCGCAAATCGCGACTCGCAATTGAGCATAATTTGCGAGTTGCTAAATGACATGGTCGTACATCTGGTCCTATGTCACTTAGGTTAATCCAGGTTTCTTCCACGCCTCTTTTTGGCTCAGTTATATTGTACTTAATCACAGGAACACATTAAATTGATTTAATAAGTTAGGCTCTTTATTGGCTATTTAGTTTGTGTTATATTATGTATCAAATACGTGAACTTGTAAGCACTTCAGATGACCTCATTAAGCATCCACGTTTTGCCTGGGTTGGTGAGTTCTAAAGATGGGATGGGGTAGGCTTTTTACTATACTGGACAATGGTGTGTTTCACAATTTCTCGAGATAGATTGTCTCCTTGTATGTCAGTAACAGAGGAAATCTTCTAGAGGACATGTTTCTCCCTCTTTGATGAGGATGATGATAATGGTGGTAGATATGGCTGCGTGTGTATCTTTGCTTGTCAAAGGGTAATTGTAAGGAAAGGTCTATTTTTGCATGATCACCCCACACCCAAGTTCTTGGATTGAAGCTGCTGTTTCTTTTACTCTGAAGGTGCACCTTTTAAGATAGCACTCCTGTCACAGGCTGACAGGACCAAGTGTGGTCTTTCTACTTGTTATATCAGTTCAAACTACAGACTTTAAGACCTCAATAGTTTGGTCCGCCGTTTTTCTGGTAACACGTCTAGCTTTTGCCTCTGAACCTGATGTTTTGCTGGTAAATTTTTATTTTAATAATTTTAACCAGCGCTCAGAAGATACAATAAAGAAATTTTAGATGATTTTTATACGAAATCCAAATGTAAGGTAGTATTAATATGGGTTGGGAAATGTAATATGTCTTTATTTCATCACAGCTGTTTGCAGGTCCGTGGTTTTATGAACCAAAAAAATGAATATATTACACATTTCAAGCACACACCTAATGAACAAGTCCTAAATTCCCTAATCCTAAAGTATTATGAAATCTTTGCTTGTGATCTTGTTCACAAGAAGAAAAGTAGTGACCTGACCTTCACAGGAAGTACTAGTGGAAGTACGATTGATTTTATTCTGTTCACATCTGATCTGGCACCATTTCCCCTTGATTTAAAGTTGTTATCAAGTGTGAAAATGATCATAACCCACTTTATTATCACAAAATCTCCAGATAAAAAGGCCTTAATGAATACATGTTCTAAGATGGAGTACTAAGGTTGACTCAGTGGTTTTTAATTAAAGCTTTATGCTTAAGAATGTGGATTTCTTTTTTAACTGCCTGTCGGTAGAAATAGATGGTTACAACATTGTAGTAGGTTTTGAAAATATCTGTTGATCTGTTTCCAATAACCTGACCTCAACTAAATCTGCACCCGAAAGGCCGCCACATAGATGGTTTAATGCAGCATGTACATCTGCTCATAAGCACCTAAAGGCAATTCTTAAAACTGACACACATTCTTTAGATGCAGTTAGAGCAGCAAAAAGGTCAAACAAAAATAGAGGAAGAATGAGATCCGGTCCAACGATTGGGATGATCTTGCAGTAGCAGCCAGGACAAGAGATAACAACTTGTTCTGGGAAATAGTCAACCAGCCTTTTTTCCATTGACCAGGATGCACTGATGGGTAACACAAGGTGTACTTGTAAAGCGCATGTTCACCCAAGGGTAACTTAGAACTGAATACCAGATGTTTAGTTTTACCCATAGGGACTTATTTTATTGACCTAAGAAGGATGAAAGGTTGAGTGGAACCACCGGATTTAAACCTGTGACCATGAGGTAGAACACAAGCTCCTTCAGTGAACACATTAGTCCACTACGCCACCAGACCATGGTAGAATCTCTGAACCTGGCAGACCTATAGTTGTCCTAATATTTGGAAATGTTCCATGCAGGCGAAAGGAGGTTGTAACATGCCCCTCTAGCAAACAATGTCTATATGTCAGGGAATTGTGTATTGGCCCTCCAAACCTTAATAGAAATCAATGAGGTAGTCTCCGCTATTTGAAAATGTGCCCTCTGGGAAGCAGCAGGCACAGATGGTCTCCCAAATGATATTTTTAAATCCAATATTGATTATTGGACGCCCCTGTTAACAAAACGTCTACAGAATTGGTGTGAGGCTCCAAATCCCTGACTCCTGGAGTACAGCAATTATAGTCTTGATTTACAAAAAAAGGGGGTAGTGACTCATTATTATGGTGTAGACCTATCTCTTAGGCAGAGTGCTTCTGTCACACTTGGAAACCTGGGTTGTAGAAAATAGGATTCTGTACAAAGTTCAATTTGGCTTCAGACCAGGTATTGAGGCCGTACATCAATGTCTAGATTTTTATATGATAGCAGGGAAATATGTTATGGCCAAGGAGGATGCCCTACATCCGGCCTTCATTGATTTATCTAGCACATTTGATTTGAAAAACTGATCAAAGCTTTGGGCCTTGATGGAATGCATGGGGAGTCAAACGGAACTCCTCTTCCTTATTAAACGTCTACATCAAGACCTAATGTTTATAGCTCACTATGACCCCTAGAGTAAACCAGCTTCCCAAATTAGAGCCACTCGGGGTGTGAGATGGGTATATCTTAATTCCTTTTCTCTTCCTACTCTATATTTTTGGGATCTCTAAACATCCTTCGGAGGTAGGAAAGGACACCCCTGAATGAATTGGCAATCTATCCCAATTTTGCTGTACCTGTATGACGCGGTGTTGATCGCTCATACAACAATTGGCCTACATGCTTGACTGGATTCATTTTCTCTTATATGGAAGAGTTGGAATTATAAGCAAATCATGGGAAGTCATGTATTATGGCCTGTGGGTGACCAAAAACAAGGTCAAAATCTTTAGTTTTGGGGGGAACACATATAGAGAAGGGGAAAGTTTTTAATTACATCGGGATTCTTTTTAGTGCTTCTTTTAATTGGAAATCTCTTTAAACTGTTAAGTCGCAACAACTCAATAGGAACATTGAGGCTATCTGTAGATTTGCCCATAAATTAGGACAAAAACCAATTAAGGAGAGGATTAATATAAAAGCAAATGCATTTCAGCAGGGCCATTGTGGGGCAATGCTAATACGGGAATTCCCCAATGTGTAGGAAAAAGCTTCACACGTAGATTCCTTGCAGTAGCCAAGGGGATGGCTACATTTATTTGCCACAAGGAAGACTTCCATTAATTTAATTTAATTTAATTGCAGATTTCTAACGCGCTAGAATCGACTCCCGAAGGAGTATCTCTGCGCAATAGACCGCTGGGGAACCCGTCCTGGCGTTCCCTGTGAGATGGTCCCTACTGGGTTTCTCCAAGGTGAAACCAGGCATCCCTGGTGTATGTGGGGGGCCGTTGTGGAGATGAGGCAAGCTAATGCCCAGAGTTGCCGAGTGTGGTCCCTGGTTAGAGTAGGCACCGAGATGAGAATTATCGAGTCCGCTGACCCTGGTCCACGACCCTGCCGCGTCGGGAATTGAACCCTGGTCCCGGGCCATCCTCTCCTCCCGGGTCTGCCGCCTCTAACCAGTGATCCTCACCACTCCACACGTTATCTGGAGGATTTGACAGATCATGCCCCTTTTTGTTGTGGATTATAACCTGGGTACCTGATTAGAACATGCATTTCTTTGGATGGGGTCAACTGAATTCCTTGATTTGCATTCCTGAAGGATACCTTTGATTAAATAGGCCTGAAAGTTCCATTTGACAAACCTCAAGATATCACTTCAAAATGTAAAGGGGAAGTCAAACAATGTTACCTCAACTATTGTAGAGAGCTGAGACAAAAGAAGGTACAGACTTCGGTATCAGTGGTAAGATATTCTATGGTTCCAACTACACAGAATCTAGAACCTTATTTATCCTGAATCTTAAGCCCCATTCACTGTTGCTATCTTACATTTTTTAGACTTGGCATTATACACTTTAAGAACCCCTTTCCTAACCAATGTATTTGGTCTTATGACTTACCCCCATGTCATTGTAATTACATTACCAAACTAAGCACTTGTCACTTTATGAAGTTCTGTCCTTTATATGCAGAGGCCAGTAGCTACTTTTTGGTCACTGTCTTGCATAAGTAAAATTGAGATTGAGCCTTTGCACAATAGAGACCTGTTATGTTGTTTTAAATGTTATTAGAAGGGCATTGGTGATAAGTAAAAAGTATGAGAGGCTCAATGTTGATTGCTATAATAACACTGTTACCATGTTGTGTTACCTTTTTATGAACAGTGACTCAGCAATTGTGATGATATTTAACCACCTTATTTAAACTGTTATACCAATTATTATTCATATATTTATAGTACTCAAGTCACTGAGGAGTGTGCAGAGATCACACATTGCAGCCCAGAAACCAGTGCCTGCAAACACACTCACCATGGGGGTAAGTATAGCTTTTTCTCAGCTCGTTCAGTTAATGTGCCTGCTGCAGAGATCTGTATTCAACTTGCAGAGAATTGTTTCGAATCTCTGACCTCCTGGTCAGGGAAACTGCTCTCCCCTCGTGCAGCTCCATCGTTGAGGCACTTCCCCTGGTGCCTTTCTGGTTCCAGGTAGATATTCAAGGACCTCCTCCTTCTGCAGGCTCCTGCCTGTGCCTCATCCCTAGTCCAGTGGTAGAGCCTGCTCTTCTGCTGGTACGCTCTGCCAGCCTTTTTCTGTCTTTTTCTGCCTGCTCTTTTTTCTATTTCCTTTTCTGTCTTTGCCTTTTTTTGTCTTTTGCCTTTTTTTTCTGTTTTTACTGTTCTCTATTTCCTGCCGTTGCAACCCACGACCCCTCCCTGGCGTGTTCCCGCTCCTGCCTCCCAGCTGTTTTCTCTCCCTTGACCCATACTTAATTTTGACCACTGCACCAGGTCGAGCAAGACCTCTGACCTCCTGGTCAGAGAAAGTGCTCTCCGCTAGCTCAGCTCTGTTGTTGAGGCACTGCCCCAGCGCCTTCCTGGTTCTAGGGAGGTGTTCGAGGCCCTCCTACACCCTCAGGCTCCTGCCTGCGTCTCATCCCTGGGGGTTCAGTGGGAGAGCCTGCCTTTCTGCTGGTCCGCTCTGCAGCCTTTTTCTGTCTGCTCACTTTTCTATTTCCTTTTCTGTATTTGCCCTTTTCTGTATTTCTTCCTGTTTTCCCGCCGTTGCTGCCCCAGCGTTCCCACTGTGTGTTTCCGCTCCCACCTCCCAGCTGCTCTCCCTACTCCGACCCCTACTTAATGGCGTTGTACCAAAGGCAAGCTATTCTGCACCTGTCTGCAACCCGAATGGGACCCGCGCAAGGGACCCTGGTCCTCCAACCACTGCTGCTACGACTCCAGCACCTTCCACGCACTCAACCCTGGATGTAACAACTGCCAACACTCGACACCGAGCAACTCCCAAGGCTTGTTCTCCTGTGGACACTGTCGCTGCACCTTCACCCACCTCTGGACCCAGACAGCTATCACCAACCCACCAGACACCAGAGCACCCAAACCCCTGAGCTGCATCCTCCACAACGTGCTCTCCCTGCACAGAAACAGAGTCGAAATTTGGGACCTCCTCAACACCCTCTCCCCTGATGTTACCTTCCTTACAGAGACCTGGACCAACGCCAGCTCCACTCCTGACATCGCAACCGCCATGCAAAAGCTACCTCAGACTGTCAACCTTCAGCTCAAACAACGCCTCGCCCCCCATGGAACAGATCCATTTCCAGATCCAGCCCAACCCCAGAACGACACTACATGGAACTTTCACCTACAGCCCTCCCGGACCCTGCTGCCCATTCAACAACACCATTGCAAACTACATTGGGCCCCACACCCTCACCTCCATGGACTAGGTACTTCTCAGAGACCTGATTTCCACTTTATCAACCTCAGTGACCCCAACTTCACTGCCCTTTTTGAGAACCTCACCAACATTGGCCTGAAACAACTCATCTCTATACCCACCCACATGGTGGGACACACTCTCAACCCCATCTTCGCCAAAGGAAACAAGATTCGCTTCAGGCACACCACAGAACCTCTCTGGATGGACCACCACTGCATCCACTTTCCTTCTCGAAACCCACTGCACACAAGCATATGTCACCCCTCCCATGCAGAAACTGGAGCAATATCACTAAAGAGCACCTAACCTCCACCCTCAGCCACACTCCTCCCCCACCATGACAGACACCAATACTGCAGCCAACGACCTCCACCATTAGATCACTGACTGTGCTAAAACATGCTCACCCCTCTCTAGAACTTCGACAGACGACATAATACGAAAGCCACCTGGCTCACCACAGACCTCTGAGAATCCAATCCCTTGTGCAGACTATTGGAGAAAGCATGGAAAAAGAGCAAAAGCCTGGAAGCATGCACCACCTACAGGGCCGCCATCACAGCACACGACTAACTCATCAGATCTACAAAGAGAAACTTCATTCAGGACACTATTCATTTCAAACCCCACAAGTCAAAGGAACTCTTCACCATCATACAAGAATTTACCAGACCCAACAGTGAAACCTGGGACGTCCTTCTCTCCCAGGACCTCTGCAACACACTCAACCCAATCTTACATCACAAGATCTCTATGAGAACTTCGACGACCAAGACCAATACACCATCTCAACACCATCCACCAGCAACGCCACCCAGCTGACCCTCCGCACCTGGAACCCTGTCACCACAGAAGACACCACAAAGACTATGAATAGTATCCACTCCGGAACACCCACCGACCACTGACCCCTGAGCACCACACATCTTCCACAGTGCCGCCTCCACCATCACACTAGAACTACAACAGGCAATCAACTGGGCACTCAAAACAGGCCTGTTCCACAACAAATGGATATGCGCCAAAGTCAAACCCTTTCACAAGAAGCCCTCAGCACACCCCACTGACCTCAAGAACTACAGGCCTATCTCTCTCATCCCCTTCGCCACCAAAGTCATCAAGAAAATTGTCAACACCCATTTAACGTACTTCATAGAAACCAACAACATCCTCGACTCATCTCAATCCGAATTCTGCAGCAACCAAACACGGAGAGCGCCCTCCTAGCCGCCACCTATGACATCCGCACCCTCCTTGATCAAGGCCATACTGCAACCCTCATTCTATTAGACCTCTCAGAAGCCTTCAACAGCATCTCCCAAGGTACATCAGCTGCCAGACTCCACAACGCCGGCATACAGGGTGACTGACTTAGACTTAATCCACTCTTTCCTCTTTGGCAGAACACAAAGAATAAGACTCCCACCCTTCATCTCAGAACCCACAGAGATACGATATGGAGTACCCCAAAGATCCTCCCATGCTCTTCAACATCTACATGGCTCCCCCTTGCAACCATTGTCAGAAAACATGGGCTCAGCATAGTATCCTATGCCAACGACACCCAGCTCAGCCTCTCCCTCACCAAGGAACCCGCCATCACCAGACACAGTTTCCAAGAAGGCATGAAGGATGTCGCATCCTGGATGAGCAGAAGCTGCCTGAAGCTCAACTCTGAGAAAACGCAAGTCCTTATCCTTTGATCCACCCCGCCTCGTGGGATGATGCCTGATGACCCCCACCCTCAGAAACCCTCCCACCCCCACAGACCATGCCTGCAACTTCTGCCTCATACTTGACTGCTCACTCATCATGAAACAATAGATCAATGCTGTGTCCTAAACATGCTTCAATACCCTCTGCAGACCATCAAATGGATCCCCCGACTCCAGGTTGACCATCTTCCATACACTCATCATCAGCCGGCTGGACTATGGAAACACTCTCTATGCCAGAATCAACAAATCTCTCCTACAAGAACTCCATACCATCCAGAATGCCATGGCCAGACTCATCCTCAGCATACCACAACACAACCACATCACCCAGCCCCTTCGCGAACTCCGCTGGATCCTCATCAAAAAGAGAGTTACCCTCAAGCTGCTCACATACGACTACAAAGCCCTCCACAACACCAGACCCCAATACCTCAATGAAAGAATCTCCTTCAATGCCCCCAATAGAAACCTCCGCTCCACCGACCTAGCCCTTTCCAAAAACCCCTGCATCCAAAGAGCCAGAAGTGGGGGCAGATCCTTTTTCTGCATCGCAGCCAAGACCTGGAACTGACTCTCCCTCTGCATCAGATGAAGCCCTACACTGCAAGCCTTCAGAAAAGACCTCAAGACCTGGCTCTTTGGCTGACCTCGAAGCTGCCCAAAACCCCTCCCCCAGCT
Source organism: Lissotriton vulgaris (assembly GCF_964263255.1). NCBI lineage: Eukaryota > Metazoa > Chordata > Amphibia > Caudata > Salamandridae > Lissotriton > Lissotriton vulgaris. The sequence goes on along the minus strand of NC_141694.1, from coordinate 628,199,011 downwards.
CCTTGAAACACTTATGGGTGAGTGGTGCACACTGGAAATCCCTGATTGATTGATTGATTAATATTATGTTGTATGACTGTTATGGCTCACGCTGAATAAAGATTTGAATACTGGAAAACTGGACTCTGAAGGTCCACTGAATCCTTTCAAACTAGCCTCAGAGTCAGTGCTCTGACCCTTAAAACATGTGCGTCTATTTGACTCACCCGCAGTTAGCATTTTTGGCTTACCTATAAGTAAGACTCTTAGGGCTTATAAGTTAAAGTGTTCCTTGTGTATTATTTGTAAATAACCTCTAAAGCAGGCCGACTTAGCCCCTAAAGCAGGGCACATTATATTAGTACAATAGGTATGTATTTATTAACTTTCTCTTGCTTTGACAGTAAAAACCCTGCATTGTTGTTTTAGTGTGGAAAAGCTAGCACTCCTATTGGCAAGTGCACACTAACAACTCAGAACCTGGTAGCCCATTGGCGAGTGGATGCTGCATAACTCGCGGGCATGAACTGTACATAATAGTGCGCACTCTTGGCACCCAGTCTTCAGATTACGTTTATACGAGAAAGAGGAATGAAGAAGGACTGCCCTGCTGTTCCTTGGACCCAGCAAAGTCAGTCTGCACAGAAGACTGGACAGCACCTGCTGCAGCACATTGGACTAGCAAAGTAAGGACTGTGTTGTCCTGCTCCAGGGAAAGTTGTCCCCATGTCCCAGACAGGCAAGGTGACTCTAAGAGTCAATTGGCTCACTGTTACAGCCACAGGGCTAAAAAGCTGAAGAAGCCTGCTGTGGCGAATAGTTATTTTTAAGTATGCTGTTGCATTTTACTGGTATCAGGACCTAATTTCTTATGCAGTCAAAAATGCAATTGCTTTGAATTTCAACCAGTCCCAAAAATACATATGAGATGCTTTGTGTACCCTTTTCATTGTTCCTCATACAGACCTCAGTGTTTTGTTTTAATGTTTGCCATCGTCCGCAAAAAATATTCAACTACAACATCAAATATATCTGACCCTTAGGAGAAAACCACTCAGCCACAAGCAGATAGCGCATCAATTCATGAAACAACCCTCTTTCTGCCAGTTATATCCCATCAGTATAAAACTCAGTGTGAGCAATGTACATTTCGGGAAATTAAACTACGACTAGAATTATTACAGTTTCGGGCTTTTGAGAAAGAAATGTTCAAATTCCCTAATAGAACACTTTCACCTCTATCAAAACTGGAAACTTTTCGTCGGACTGAAGGTCCCAAGACATTTTTGTTTATTCTCGATCAGTCTAGCTTTCCATAGTTTCCTATTGATGCAACTTTATGTTGCAACAACTCTAAAAGTTTAAATAACCGAGAAAATATTCAATATCTTGCAGTGACCTAGGCGAAGGTTATTCCACAAATGACTGTATTAGAGCAAAATGTAAGGAATTTATCTTTGTGAACATGAAGTTGACAATTACTACATTTCTCAAATAGTTTTTAATGGCACAGCATCTGTTAGTCTGACCTCGCATGAGCCAGCCGTCCTTTTTCACAATTAAGAAAGATGAGAATGGTGTTCATGTAAATTATGACAAAGATGGCATACTTAACACAATATTGTATGTAAATGAAAGGCTGCTGAAGTATGATAGAGAACAACTGACAGGATCTAATATTCAAATAACCCAAGCTCTGTTTAACGTGATATTCCATTGGTCCCCTTCTCGCACCTGTATCGGATTATCCCCTCTCAGATTCAGCTCAGTATACATGTTTGATTCTTTCTCTTTTTCGGTGTTACTAAATCACCTTCATTTCTTTTGTGAATCGTCTAGAGACTTGGAAAGGCAGGTGTGCCTGTTTGTTAGGTTTTCCTGATATCTATGCACAAACTCCGTGCCATTGTGCTGTAAATATTTGTATTCAAAGATATTGGATACAGCTATTTTAATACAGATACATTGAAATATGCATTGAAGGGTAAATAATGAATGAGAACTTCCTTGCAGGTTGCAATTTATTGTGTACGATGTTGCCTCCTAACTATTTTTCTTATCTTCCAATTACTGTGTCCACTCACCATCCCTGTGTCTTGCGGTTTCTCTTGTTCAGTGTCCATGCCTTCATGTTTCTGTTACATGTCAATTACCTTTTCTACCTCCATGAGGTCACCAGCCAGCATCAGGGAGCCCTGTGAGGCAGTGGCACATGTTTGAAGCATGTGGGACAATGCAGAAGCCAAGCCATCTGGAGTCATTCTCTTACTATCAGTCATACACTACCCACAATGAGGCCACCAGTGTTCTGGGACATATTCTATTCTAGCCCAGAGATCACCTTAAAATGGGTCTCCTTACTATAACTCAGTCCTCTCGTGTACAGATGTCTTCACCGTTTCCCAACATGATGTACTGTCTATTTCTCCAGCTCCTTACGCTGACTACACTGGATCTCAAGAAAAAAGGTCAAATCAATCAGAACATTCTGTTTGTGATGTTACCTGAGCTGATTAGGAGACTCACATATAAGGGGATATTATAACCGGGCACCAAACTTGCTGTACAACATATTGGCAACATGATAACTCACAAGTGGTAAGTAAATATATGTGCTAATGTTTTTATATCCAAAGTCTTCTAGTGTATGTGCCCACTATGTCTTCAAGAGTTTCTATAACAAACCCAGCAAGAGATATCATCTTTCATATTCAATTTTTTCCATTTTACTTGAGGGCACATTTTTAGTACATGGGAAATTCTGCACCTTTAATGTTGTACCTGGGAAATGGTAGGTTCAGGAAGGCAAACTGGTGCATCATTATGAGTTATTCACTTCTAAAGAATACATCAGTGTTACTACTTTTAGTTTTGCAGGTAATTCCCAAATTTTTGGTTGCCTTCTAGTGACAAATTACGCAGGAGTTTTCCTTGAAATTGCAGTTTCAGAAAATGGGGCAAGGTAACCCTTATAGTACTTAAAATATCAGTTTGTGTGCGACATACTGTTTCTACCCATATGGGCATTGATAAAAAAGAACACAGCATCCTAAATTCTTAAACTGCAATTTAATAAAGGCTACAGTTAATACAGGCATACCTATCCATGGCCAATTGTCTCTTAAATTTGAAACTTCATTAGTAGGTTTAAGATCCTAGATTATTAACTAGAGGTAGAGCAAGATATTTATTATCACAATATGATTAAACCAGTAACATGTTTGGTAAATGCAGTCTTACTGAGAAATCTTAGGCCTACCCTTGGCAACTATAGAAGAAAAACAACATGTTTTCCCCAGAGAAATGTAAGTATTTAGGCAAAAACAACATAAAAGTCAGGAAAACACACACACATTTTCAAACGTAGTAAAAAGAAGAGCAATGCATAAAAATCCCCAAAAGTTTTAAAATAGACTATGGGCATAGGTGCCTAAAATATAAGCAAAATATTGGGGTGATTATGATGGAGAAATGGTCAGATACAACCTACTAGTCAACCAGTCATACCAGTCAGCAGCTTTAATTTGAGGCGTAGGGCATCAATTGTAGTGTGGAAGTGGCCTGCCAGGTCAGAAGTGGTTGTGGCCTCCACTCTCTGCTAGAAGACCATCTCACCTTATTCACTGACAGGGATTTCTGCCATGAAAGTGCATCTTCTGGAAGGCTGGATGCAGTTTTATCACACTGTCTCTCAATACTTCACACTTTGAGAGACAAAGGACCTGATATAGAGTTTGGCAGACAGGTTACTCCATCAGGATGAAAGCAGAATACAATATGTAAATATGATGCTGCATTTGCTGCAATACATATTTAGATATGTTTAATTGATGTATTAAATAGCTATGATGTTGGTGGAAATTATGGGAATGTGGTGCTAGTCAGCCATCAGGGAAATATAATGATGAATTATAACAAAAGTATAACAAGGTTTCACCATCTCCATTTTTACCATAGGATCTATGCAATGAGTATTATGGATATGGAAACAAATGTAGAATTATTGGAAACATTTTTAGTTTTTGGTTTAAATATCTTTCTACTTGTGTCAGACATTGGAATCAGTATATTGTACTGATTTCAGTGTAATATGTCGGGGAATCTGTGATATGAGATTTTAACATGATTTATTTGCATTATACAGTGACCTTTCATGTTTATGATTTTAATACACGTTTAATACACTTATGTTCAATTAATTTGTACCACCCTGAAGAAGAGGGTTATGCCTCGAAACATGTGTTTGCTGGCTGTACAGTAAGACTTTAAATAAACATTGGTTTTGCAGAAATCAAACAATAATGACCGATGTGGATTAATTTTGTATGAGATACTCAGGTAGATTGTTATCTCTGAAGGAATTGGGATCATCCTATATCTCCAATAGGCTGAGCCATTACAGAGATCCCAACCACCTTAAAAAGAGACCTGGGTGAAATTTAAATTACAAAAACCACAGTTGATGGACAGAATGCAGAACAATGTCATACATTCACCCCAGTACAGAGATCTGTGCCTAAATCCATCGTTTTTTTGCACTCCACACCACCCCAGTTCAGACATGGCCATATGCAAATCAGTCTGACCCTGTGCCTCATGGGAACAGTCCAGCCCGAACTGCCAAGCCATGCCTTCCCTGGATTTGCATATAGCCAGTGTCTGACCTAGGGTGGTGAGGAGTGCAAAAAACGATGGATTTAGGCCCAGATCTTTGTACTGGGGTGAATGTAAGACATTGTTCTGCATTCTGTCCATCAACTGTGTTTTTTGCAATTTTCACCCTGAGTGGGCTGGGTATGCTCAGACGTGAGTCCCAGGCTCTCCACATCACTGGAGTCAAGCTATCCAGGCTGAAGAAGGCTGATAGCCAGAAACTGGTCCTTGGATGCTTGATTCCGGTCTAGGAAAGACATGGCTTGGTAGTTCGGGCTGGACTGTTCCCATGAGGCACAGGGTCAAGGCTGATTTGCATATAGCCAGTGTCTGACCTAGGGTGGTGTGGAGTGCAAAAAAACGATGGATTTAGGCCTAGATCTTTGTACTGGGGTGAATGAAGGACATTGTTCTGCATTCTGTCCATCAACTGTGTTTTTTTAAATTTAAATTACACCTGGGTAATTTACATAATTTCTGGAATTTCCTATTACGCTTGTTATGCAAACTTTCTGATATTACTCCATTATGCGCCATTCATGGAAAAATGTATCTGGAACAAGCCATTCATAGTAGCAATTGACCACAAACACATAGACACAAGAACAGCAGAACTTGCATGACTGTTGTTCACTGTGCTTTTGATTTTTTGCATTTTTTTATCGCAAAGAAATAGAATGAATGTTGCAGTAAAATATAGTGCTAAACGACAGATTTGCATTTTGAGCAATTTCACGTAATCACACAAGTTGCACAAATTTTCCATACACCTATAAATTACACGTGCCATTAAATATAAAAGCACATGTAGCAAGGCAGATGAGATATCAGACACATTTGGGATAGAGTAAGCAGTCAACCCATTTCTAAATCATTCCCAAAATGACGTGTACAGATGATCTACAGCCACAATATTGTGAAGGTGTGTATCTAGGTAAGCATTGATTTACTTTTAATAATGCCACATTTAGGTGCCTGGAAGATATATATCTGATGTCAAAGTACATAGATGGGCAGTTAAAATTAGTATATTTATACTCACCTATAAATACTTACCTTCATGATATTGTAGTAGTAAGGAAGACAAAAATCAGTGAAGGTCACCAGTCTCTCCATCTGTGGCAAGCTGGCACTCAGATCAAGGGTTTCCAATGGTAGATCCAGCTGTGGATTTGTCAGAGAAAACCTTCCAGGTTTTCTGCCTCTAAATAAGGTGGCGGGACCACGAGGTTAGCATACAGGATATTTCAGCAGCGCTTTTGCTTCCACTAATCTGTGAATGAGGCACTGGAGAATCTTAAGCAAACGAGGACTGTGTGATGCAGTGTACACTGAATTTCAGGTCCTAAATGGGACCAATTGAACATCTGAATCCGCTGAGGTTGCTTCCTTGTAGAGATTAGTTTCCCATTTTTAATGCTGCTAGCCTGCATGTTGAGACTTTGCTTGCTTCTCATTTCTGAAAATCCTCCAGTAGGGAAACTTGAGAGAAACAGCTGGCAGTGCTCCACAATGTTGAATACCTTCAGAACCTGATTCAGCAGAACCTTTGTTTCTTAGGGAAAAAAACTCTGAGCTTGGCAAACCAGGATATATTTTCTGATGAGTCAAGACTTTCTCAGGATTCCGTGGCAACTTGTCCTGGTCCTTCAAGGGTCAGAACATTTCAAGGTACAATTCTTCATTCTTGTCATTCCCAAAATCTTAAAATGAATTAACAACAGATTTGAGGTGACAGGGCAACCAAAGATAATGTGGGATAGGCTAAAATCTCACTTAAGTCAGGGTGCAGCCAAAGCCCTGTTCCACTTATTAGCTAGGTCTTCTACGGGATGCTATTTTAATTCCAGAGACCGCATAAGGCCTGCTTCTGTGTGAGATATATCCAGACATGAGGACAAGGAAAAGCAGGATCCAAGGCCATAGTGCTTTCCATGGCAGTCACAGACAGCAGGTCCTTCTTTTTCTTTTGTACCCCAAGAAAAAATATCAACTCAGCAGTGGTCGGTAGAAGGCCCTGTGCCTATCCCATAGAGTTTCCCATAGTAAGCCTTTTCAAACATTTGCATCACTTACTCTGAGCTGATGTAAAACTATCCATTCTGTGGGTTTCAAAGATGACTACAGATCCCTGCTTCTGTGAAGAGATCTGTCTTTCTACCTAGGAGCTGGCTTATTACAGTGAGTTAAGTTCCTATAATTGAAAAACAAGGAGCAAACCTGGCTAGCAGATGCTCACCATTGAAGTGAAGCTTTACACTGGGGTCTTGTTTACTGTAAATATGCCACTCTGAGAGCTTTTGGCAATCCTTCGTGGTGCCCTTCTGGTGCATCTCTTACTGCCCCCTTACATTCTGAGATAAACATGGGTGAATATTCTTGTTATTTACCTTCTGCAACCAACCTGCCAGAGACCAGTTGGTGGGCCTATGTCTCACCAAAGAGTCATTCACACCTTATTTGTAGGATGGAGAAACCAAATTACTGCCAATGTAGGTGATGAGGCGGGCTGAATCAGTTACTGAATTATCAAGCCTTAAGACGTAAATGGAAAAACTTTATCTCAAAAGTGACATATTCACCAGTAATTTTAAATCCGCAGATTACTGCTAGCTATTCTAGTGCTGGGAAATGAATTGTACAGCTCCTTGCTATGTTACTGTTGAGAAATGTGACTTTTAGTCCTAAAGTAGGTCTTAACAAAATCTAAAAGACTTCTTTTTCAACCTTTTGCAAAAATTTATATTTTGGATACCTAATTCTGTACAATACCGAACATTTCATATTTGCTATGTCTCACTTTTACACATTTTACACACATGCCTTTTAGTATCCAGGCCAATACTTTTAGATTAATCGGCTGATCAGTAGATTGCCCTACATATCAAAAGGCATACTTTAAAATGTTCTGTCTGTAGCTTTTGTCTGCAGCAGTTTAGAAATGCAGGTCCACCTCAACGTGAGAAAGATTCAACTTGCCAAGTCAAAATGAGTTGAGTCCTCAAGTGTGAAAAATGAGCACTAGCAAAGTTGCCTGTTTGTGTAAATCTTTTGTCATGGAGTTTGAACTGCGGGTTTCCCAACCCAATCATTTGAATAATTCAACATTAGTTTTTAGGAGGTGCTATTTTAATTCCCTACCTCCATTGTTTTTTTATTGCAGTTTGTTTCAAACAGTGTTTGCCATAAGTGGTGTTGACGTATTACAAGGCTGTGTGGGAGTACACTTAAGCCACTTTGATACTTTTATGGCTGTAGTATTTTGTGAATTACGAAGTTCTTACGATATTGGAGCTATTTATATTACAATGTCCTTCCCACACCCTCCTTAAATGTCCCTTTACCATGCCCATTTTGAATAAGGATTCACCATTTCCTCAATTTAAGAAAAGAGATTATTAGTTGTTAGGGATGTGAGTCCTTCCGAAGTAATGCATCCAAAATCGGGACGAGTTCCAGCAGAGGACAGCAGCATGGTCCAGTCCATATCTAGATGTAAATGGTCAAAATGTATCTTCAGGGAAACCGCTTTTTGCAGCTTGGTGTGTCCCTGTTGCCATACAGGAGATCCACCAGCTGACCTTCGAAGTCCTCTTGTCAGACCTTGGTACAAGGGAAACAAATCAAGAACGTCATGCCTCCACACAGGTTACAGACCACAGGCCTAGTCTTCTGTTCAGCCACAGGTCTGTATTTGTTCTGATGAGCTGGGGAAGAGGTAATACTTTTGTACAATTCAATATCTAGTATGCTGCAGTGACCTAGCCACTCCCTAACTGGTGGTAAAAACAATGTCCTAGGGTAAATTTGCCCCTTTGTCAGCACATCCTGTTTGCTTTACTGTAAACTATCCCACAGTGCACTGTTGTAAGTGTCTAAGTGAAATCTAACATGCCAGAGCCCTGGTGGTTTATCCAGGGGTGTGTTTAGGAAATTGGATGTCCGCTCCTCCTCAAGCACACCAAACTGGTTCTGGGAATATCTTCCCTTCTCACCGGCATGTTGCCAGAATTGCTCCACTGTGCCCTGGGATCATGTGGCATCTCTTTCTCAGTTCTCATTTTAACTTGACTTTCAATGACCACGCCTCACCCTGCCCTCTTTGACATTAATGAAGTCCTGAGCATCACAATTGCCTTTCCTGAGAGAAAATGTGTCAAATACCTTAGAGTCTGTCTTTTTTTGCCAAAAGGCTAAAGTCATTCTTTTTTTCTCTGGGAGCAGGTTTCACAACTTATCAATGGCAAACCACATATAGTGGCCAGCTGCTGGCAGGTTAATATATGTAAGAGGTTCAGGCACACAAATTACTTTCCTGTATATGTATTAAAAATCCCACTTCGCCATTGAATTGAACTTTTTTTAAAAATTAACTGCTTTGTTGCTGAGGCTTTTCTACCCAAATGCTGAGCTCCTTGTTGATATTCGGAGTATTTCTCACTTATGCCCTCATATTGTTTTTTCCCAATTAAGGTATGCATGCCACATATGTTCCCAGGATTTGTGGATTTTCATAGAGACATTGAGGAAAAGCCATAATATATCTGTATTTTGAGCTTTGAGTAAAATGGAAAAAAGTTCTGCAGAACAAAATGCATGGCTTTTTTCTCTAAAACGGCATAAACAAAAGATTTTCTGAGCTAGGATCACTAACTTCCCAGCTTTCTGGAACAAGTAGAGTTATAAAAAATATCTTTTGGGCACAGTTTTTGCATTTTCCTAAGAAGTAGGCAATTTTTCCAAATGTTTGTGGTTTCAACCTGCTGGCATTTTGTGTTGCAAACATGCGAACCCCAAAGGTAATTATGCAATGAGGCACATTTCTAAAAAGTAGACAAAAGAGCTAATTCAGCATGGGGTCACCTGTGTAAGATTTTCCCAAGGAAACTAAATATTGAAACAAAAAAAAAAAGTAAAAAAAATAGCCATTGTTAAAATGTTTTAATCGCTAATATTTTTGTCACGATAGCTGATTTACAAAAGCAATATGCCATTACATTTATTAGACTTTCTAGTCACACAAATATATGTTTCATATATTCTCCAAACACGATACTCCGAGTCAAAAAGTGATCTGCAGCCCACAATGATTGTTCATTGTACATCGACCATGCAGCAATTCATATGGTAAAATCTACTGCCTGAAAAATGAAGATGAAGGAAACCTATGTAAATCTCTAATACTGAGTTCAGGAATGTTAGAGATTGGGTTGTAGGTTGACTGGGATATGAGCCCCAGTGAAGCAGCAACCACAATCTTAGTCAGGGTAAGGAGCAGACAACCCTTAAATTAACCTGTGCTCACCCTCTGGCAGCTTGGCATACAGCAGAAATGCTTAACTTAAGAGGCAATGTGTAAAGTTGGTTGTGCCATACTTCAAACAGTGAAAACAACACACAAAAATAAACTACACCTGGTTAAAACAATAGACCTTAATTTAGTAAATAGAACAAGACCAAATCAACAAAAATCCAATAATTAGTACCAGAAATTTTGTTTTTTTTAAAGAAAATTGAAAATAGAACCTAAAATCACAAAGCACCAAAAAGGGACATCTGGTCGCACAAAACTCATAAGTTCCCGCTGACCGCAATGGAGAGCGGGCGGTTACAGGGACCAGAATGGGCCCACTGAGCAAAAGGGCCTTGGCCCATGCTGCGTCGACGTCGAAGATCCTGTTAATGGAAGAGCTGCAATGAATGGAGGTTGAGCTACATGTTTATTGGCCATGTGCTGGTCCTGGCGTTACAATAGTGATGATGCGTCGGCTCCAATGGTATGCGATACAGAGTTTTGGTCTTTAAGTCTATGTTGTTGCTAAGTGAGATGCAAGGACTTTGCTTGCGGTCGTTCCAAACATGGAACAGAGGTTCTGAGCCATGTTGATGCAGCAATGGACAGTGAGACTGTGCACTGGTTCAAATACACGCAGCGGCTTAGATGCACAGGTGCTGAGTACGCAAAAGCGACAATGTGTTGGTTCCGTCTCTGCAGCGATGATGTGTTCAACAAGCACCTAAGCCCACTTCACTTCCAAGGGCCCAGGACTGGGGTGGCAGGGCCCTGATGCAGAAGCAAGATAGTATGAAGTATTTTATGCCCCTGAGACCTCAGATCAAGAGGCAAGCCAGCAAGCTCTTGGAGTCACTCTAGGTTCAAGTGTAGGACCAGTCTTAAACAAGCAGACGAGAAGGGCAGCAGGTCAGCACACGAAGAAAGCAATTCTTCCAGAGCAGTAGTCAAGCAGAGTGGCAGTCATTCAGTTGCGCAGCAATCCTTATTCCTGGTAGAGTCTTCACAGATCAAGAAGTGTCCTGAAGTGGTAGGGTCTGAAGTCCAGTTATTATACACTGTAGTGTCTTTGAAGTGGGGGAGATGTCAACAAAAGGTCTTTGAAGTGCACAGAGGTCCTCCCTTCCTGCCATGACTCCAGACTCACTACTGGTGGCCATGTAGGCCTATGTGTGGGGACAGGACACAGTCTATTCAGATGTTAGTGTGAGTCTTTGCCCAGCACCTCCCTCTCATTCTCCCACGATGGCCCATTAAGTCAAACCTAAGCTCCTATTTTGTGTGGCTGTGTAGGTGGAATACACAAACCCAGCTGTCACTGTTTTCCAGACTTGTATAAGAGACAGGCTGCAGGCACACAGAGCTAAGAGCAGGTAAATGACAACATTCTAAAAGTGGCATTTTCCAAATTGTGATGATAAATTCAGCTTTGTCATTGAATAGGATTTATCATTGCAATTCCATAGTAACTAAACATGAAACATTACCTCCTCTCAATTTGGAATTTCAGCTTTCTAAATTGTAATAAGGAATCCACAATGCTATCCTATGAGAGGAGTAGGCCTCACTTCAGTGAGAAACGCATTTGGGATTTTTTCACTACCAGGACATGAAAAGCTTAAAAGTAGATGTCCTACGATTTAATTACACATCACTCTGATCTGTGAGCTACCCAGGGCCTTCCTTAGGGGAGCTTATATGTAATAAATGGGGAGTTTAATGCTTGGCAAGGGGTTTTAAAGGGCAAGTCGACATGAAAGTGTGATATTGCATTTAGGCTGCAATGGCAGACCTGGGACAAGCTTTAGAATTCTACATGCCACATCGTGCAGGAATGTGCAGTCCCCACTCCTGTGGCAGCATTCTGCTATTTAGGCTCTCCTATGAGCCTAACAAACACTGATGGCGCGACATTACCAGCTCAGTTTAGCATACTTACCTGGGCCCAAAAACATAATTCTTTGAACCAGTAATTAAACTTTAACTTCCTACCTATCAGAATTTTTTTCACCTTAGGACTTAAACCTGTACACCATGACTTACCAATCCTTGTCACTTATGCTCCAAGTCCTAAATCTAGGGATAAAGGGAGTTAGAATAATAAGTAATAATATAACATTTACTTTTTCATAAAATAACCACAGACTTGGGAAAAGTTTTAACCACTTTATGTATGCAACATTTTGAGAGTCAAGATCCGATATAGACTATTCAACAGTTTCTCAAGAAAAAGGATAATTATTTGGAGACTTAATCAGGAATTTAGACATTGGTACCTGGGAAGGGTTAAATACCTGCAATAGGCATTCATAATATGCATGTACAGATTCATCTTTATTTTGGGTGGTTCTGTCTATTTTTGTCCAATAAGTGTCTTTTGGAGGTATCTTTCCCTTTAGGTAGGTTATTACTTGGTTAAACCTTTTCATTACATCTTCTGACGGAGCTCCAGTTTTTGGATCTCAGGGTATTCATCATTTGGCCACTCTACTGTAATTTTACACTCGGTATATAAATCAGCTGGAACCACTATGTCAAATAAACCATCTAAATCCTTTAACAATACTTTCAGAACTTCCACAAACCCTTCAACTTGCCTGTACCATTCTACGGGTTTTTCTCTAAGCTTTGGAAAATCATTTGTAAATTATGAAATATCCTGTCGAGACCATGGGACATGCACATACCCTCCTCCTTGCACTTCTATCATCAGGCACAACCTTTCAACCTTTTCTGTTTCCATTATTAAATACTCAGATGCAGTTCTATTTGCCTGCGCTTCCTCCTTTCTTTGTCCATCTAGCTTTCCATCTGTCTAAACCTCCACATTTTTGTAACAACAATAATTCTTTTATCTGTAATTTTTGTCCTGACACATTCATGTTTTCTAAATCTTTGTCAGAAAATTCCGCTCTATAGAGTTTCTGTAATGCTTTAGATTTGCCTATGTCGATTCCCAGTTCTGAGGCCAAATTCATTAATTTTTCATGGAATATTTTGTATTTCGGGTAATGCTTCTGCACATGAATAATAACTCTTCCTCACTAAAATACTTCGATCTTTCTAATCCTAATTTTCAGCTACCATTTCTTCCAATTCTACCCTTAATTTAAAAATGTCCAATATCTTTGGCTGTGATTTCGGCTTTTCTATATCTTTTCCATCTTTCTATTTCTTTAGGGGTTACTACAGTAGCACTTCTTGTTCTTGTGGAGGTTTCAATCTGTACTTTTTTTGAGCACCCAGGAGTCATTTTCCTGATCGAATCACCCACTGGTTCTCTTATAGGTAAATCCATCAAAGAAATTACTGACTGGTCATCAATTATTATATTTTTTTTCCTGGGCTGTACTATGGGTCTAGTTAGAACATGAATTTTAGGACTGAGCTGTTTATCTCCATATAAAAGAACTACGGGACCTAAAGTTACTGGTATTGTCAGGGCTTCAGGACTTGTATTTAATTGGGTTAATATCTGAATTAACTCACTACGCTGATTATTTGTTGCTTCTCTTTCTTTTTCTTGTAGTACCTTTTCCATTGCAGTCTCATGTACTATTTGCAGAACCAAAGGTGGTTTTAAAAATGGGGCACTAGGGGCAAATCTATTAGTTTCTTCCGAAGAAGGTGGTGGATTTTTCTTTAATAAATCCTCAAAATAATCATCTTCTGAATCACCACTGTCGCCATTGTTTCATCTGCTTATCTCGAGTCTTTTTTGGAAATCTAGGATAAAATCTGCTTAAATTCCTGCCGCATCGAGATCTATCTCGCTCATAAGCCTCAGTCTCCCACTCTTCTAAAGCTTCATACTGAATTATTCTAGGTCTGGGTTCTAATTCATTTATGCGAGTTTGTAAATTGTGCAATATTCTACCATTAAATGTTCTGCACTCTCGGAATGCTAATATTCCGTCATCTTTTGTGTACTCCATCCAATTTTCTAACCATACACAAGTGTGGTAGCCTCTTTCTCTCATCATGTATGATGTGGGCATTTTTGGAGGTGGAAATATAATAATTTCTCTTCTTTTAACTTGCTTATCCTTTTTGAAATAATTCTTTATTTTCTGCATAAATGAGATTTTTCTCATCTCTCCATACATTTTACGAGTATTCCCTCTAATGTATTGCTCGTGAGCAAAACCTAGATACCTTCTTTCTGGACGAGTCCCTATTATAGTTGGATCAGGGCTCCACATATAATCACCACTGTCTATTAACACTGTAAATTCTATTTTTACAATTTAATCAATTGTTTACTTAACTTTTAAATGCTTATCCAATACCAGCGTGTTTTTTAATTTCAGCGACCAATCAGCAATTTACTTACAAAAACTGATAACCATTACTTGCACTGCTTTTCTGTGGTGTAAGTTTCGCTCTCTGCACTCACCCCTCCTTTACTATTTTCTCAGGACTACAAACCCACTGTTTCAACCATTCCAGCAAAATATGACGTCCGTGCAGCTCCCGCGATTGACCCCCCCTCCTTTACAAGGTAATACGACAAATTCCCAAAATGATTTTCAATTTAAATGCACATTTCATTACTTAACTACATAAAACATTTGCTACTGTGCCTGATTAACTAAATTAAAAGAAAAGACAATTTTCTTGCACAACAAGTAAACTTTCCCGTCTATCCTTCACACACTACGAGTAAAACTCCTTCCGCTTACTCTTCACACAAGCAGAAATAACCTGTTACTCCTTCAGACTAACCCTTTCTAGGTGATATAAGACCAAAGTTTCACCAGTGGACTCCTTTGCTATCAATCACTCTCACTCATACACGAGAAATAAACTAGTGCTTCAAGTTTTACCTAACGTTACACACTTATTATATCAAGACAAGTAACCTCACTGTAGTGTGGCTTCCATTTACCACCCACTATTCAACATACCGTAGGAATTACAGACGACAAATAACAGTACAAACGGGTTTTGGTTAATACATACAATCAATAATAAAATCAATACGCAATTAACTACTTATCTTAACTAAACCCTACCCATAACTCTGCTACCAAAGAATACTGATGGTGCGGGATTACCAGTTCAGTTTAAATCATACTCACCTGGGTCCATAAACACTCACTCTTTGAACCAGTAATCCAACTTTAACTTCCTGCTGATCAGAATTGTATTCACCTTAGGCCTTGAACCTGTACACCATGATTTACCAATCCTTGTCACTTGTGTTCTAAGTCCTAAATCTAGGGATCAAGGAAGTTAGAATAATAGGTACTAATCTAACTTTCACTTTTTCATAAAATAACCACCGACTCAGGAAGTGTTTTACCCACTTTATCTATGCAATATTTTGTCAGCATCCAATATAGACTATTCAACAGCTTCTCAAGAATAAGGATAATTATCAAAGCAAAAATCTTTGGAGACTTAATCAGGACTTTATACATTGGTACCTGGGAAGTGTGAAAAAGGGAAACGGTACAAGGACATACCACACAGATTATGTTTACCTAGAATGGTGCGAGGACCATCCCTGGCCACGGGCTAGGACAAAAAAAACGCCTCCAGACTAATCAGGTGCCAACGAGACAGGACAGGTGCAGAACAGGACAAGTAGCCTCCGGGAGTGCAACGCCATCGTTACACCCCTCTCTACAGCTACTTTCGGACTCCGCTTCTCATTCAGCAAACTCCCAATTGTTCTGTCAAAGTGCTCGACAAGCACTCTGCTCTCGATTCTCCTTCAGCATACGTTGGGTCAGTGACAGGTCTGTGACAAGTCAGAGAATCTAACTAAGTAAACCTACCTTAGTTAAACCATCTCAGCTTGTGTACCACCCCCTTAATGTTGCAGATTCTATGTGTTCCCTTCATTTGATTGGTCAGAAAGACGAGGAGAGGTCATCACACCATACTAAGATGAGGTCTTTTCCATTCGATATAATTGATCAATGTTCCCGCCCATAATTTACTTTCCCATGCTTTTATTCCACCCAGCAATATTATTTTAATTTCATATACAATGTATTTCAAATTTGCAAGTTGTCTTTCTTTCCCAGGTCATTGGGTAAGTTTCCAAGGCGCATCGCGGGTAAGACAGTCTTTGGCAGGTGTTCAATGCCACTGCTCGAGGTCTTTCAGTTCTCTCAGCACATGAGCAGAGAAATGTTCAATATGGCGATTCAGGTCACCCTTTAAGCCCAAATACGAGCTATTATAAAAGTCAAAGAGAGAGACATTAGAATACAAAAATAAAGGAATGCACTGTATACCACCTATTTCTACTCTAACCCCATTACTTTACATTAACTATAGCATTAATAGTTAAGCAGAACACACAAGTTTTAGTTTGAGCAGGAGCATGTGCATTAGTATGTAAAGCATGAAGCGGCCATCTTTGGCACTAGTGCGCAGCTGCAAGAAATTCCCACCAACAGCATAGATGCGTCACACCACATAGATGTGGCAGGCGCATGCGCAGAAAGGTTCTCGCGTTTTTGACGGCCATTTTAGAACACTCTGGTTACTGTTAGTAAATACACATGTGCAAGCTTCCCCTTGATACTAAAAAGGTTGTGAAATGCAATTATAAGTGAAACAAAACATGTTGAATAATAAGTTACATGGTATTGCGAGAGGATTAAATCTGAGCAAGTTTTTGTACATATGAAACCTTGCTCCATCACCACCACCATCAGACCAGCCCTGCACCACCCTCCCAATTGTAGCGGGCGGGCGCACCACTGCTTTGCCGGTCCTCCAGTGGATGGAGCGGTGCTGCCACCACCGGAGGACCACCAAACTCATAAAAAGGCCCTTTCTCTCCTTCCTCCTGACCTCCAGCTCCTCAGGGGACAGTCTTCTTGGCGACACACTGCTCCCTGCCTGGGGTGGACTCTCCAATCTTGGTAGGATGTTGCCCCATCTCCACAGGTAGTAGTCCAAGATGCACCTGTGGGTCTTGTTCCAATATCCCCTCATCATTCAGTTCCTCCTTATTGTCTGTGGGGTCTGATCGGCCCCTGCTAATGCCTTTAGATCCTTTTGGCGCTCTGTCTTTCTAGAGCTCCTTTTGGCAGGCAACCCTTTCTCCTGGCAGAAATCATTGAGCTGGGCCACACTGTAGCTCTCCAGGTTGGCCAGCTCAAACTCCATCTTTGCTGGTGAAGTCATAGTTGCAACAAGTAGGCTGAGAGAGGATTAATTTGGAAAAAATAAACATTATTCTAATCAGGGAGAATTGACACAAATTGGTCTTAGAAATGGGATGGTAGTGCACATCAATTACTGTACAAACACAAGTCCTAACCCGAACACTGATTACCAGTATCAGAAATTGGGTTGTAGATTGACTGGGGTATGAGCCCTAGTCAAGCAGCAACCACAATCCTATTCAGAGTATGAAGAAGGTAAACGTTAAATTAACCTATGCTTACCCTCAGGTAGTTTGGCACAGAACAGACAGGATTAACTTAAGAGGTAATGTATAATATACTTATGCAACACTTCAAAGTGTAAAACAGTGAAAACACCACACAAAAAGATAATACACCTGGTTAGAAATATAGAGCTAAATGTCATAAATAAAGCAAGACCAAAGTGATAAAAATCCAATTAGTAGAAAATTCTGCATGAGATGTTAATGATTTTAAATACAGAGGTATGGAATTTCATGCCTTAAAGCATGCTGATACAACGATTGCCTCCCACAGTCTTTCGCAATGTGAGGTCTCAACAACAACAATTTTGGGAGTGAGGAGATCGCAATGGTTCATATAGATGGAGCTGATTTGATACGATGTTGGTAATGACAGTTGTATTATTTTCCCCCATAATACTTCACTTGCATTTGTATTATTACCTTGTATTACTTTTAATATACTTTTTTTTTAACTTAAAAATGCAGAGTACTTTAAATTGATGTGTAGATTTTATTGGAAGCCAATGTAGGGGATGCAATAGGGGAGTTGCTTTGGAGAAGTGAGAAGCTTGATGAACTAATCTGGCAGTCTTTTTTTCAATACATTAGAGTCTGTGTTTTAAAGAAGTGTTTATACCCACATATAGCAAATCGCAATAGTTTAATTCAGACATTATTAAAGCTGAAAATGCAGTGCAGCTGTCTACAGAAAGATGAGGCATAAGCTTTCATAATATCCTCATTATGGATATTGCAGTCAACAGTGACTGCCTATACTGAATGGCACATCTCTGGTTTATTTTATAGTTTGCCTTTCAGGTGTTTAATAGCCCCTGGGACAGGATTTATATATGCTGACCAGAATTTCTCTGTTGAAGGTTGTTTCCTTCGTGTCTGTAGTTTTGGCTCATCCAGTGCCTAATGTCAAGGAAGCATTGTCTACTGATCAATCTGAACCTATTAACCGATTCTGCTGAAATGTCAGTCGGGTATCATCTGCATAGAAGAAGAAGGCGAGACAAAACCGTGTGACTATATGATAAGCATTTATATTAAACATATACAATCCAGTGCTGATAAATGAGGAACTACACAATTGACTTTAGATGGCTTGGACAAAAATTCACTTAGCTGCACATCATTCAGTCATAAAAGATAATTTACGTTATTATATCTGATTTCGATGACGTTTGTTTTCCTAAGTACTTAACACATTTTGAGCAGCGAAACTGAATTCTATCCAAGTGTCTCTTCTAACATGATATTGATGAATTTAAATTGGTATTTCGGTATTCCTCTAAAGAGAGTTCATGTAGAATAGCCAAATTATTTGCATATGCCATTGACATTCTGTTGTAATTGATCCAGAATGTTTGAATTCACACCCCTGAGAACCTTTCACTGCATGTGCCTTCCTGAAACATGGCAATGATTTGGACTATTTAAATTGTAATATGTCTACTTTTCTTTACATCTGGCATGAGCATGCACAAACCAAGCAGATAGTGCAGGAGGGCAAACAGTATATGAGAGCAACAGCGAGTTTCTCTCCACCCACTTTTAGGAGCAAAGTCTAATATGAGAACTGCAAAGCAGCTCTAACACACTGACTTTCATATTGAAATGTCACTTCAACCCCTTTCTGACATTTAAAGCAGTACATCTGACATCAGGGATGGATGATAGCTGTGACTTTTCCCTGTTAAAACAAGGACTAGCTAGATAATGTTCTGATTTAAAACATGTAAGTCAAACCCTCTTGCATGTTTACAAAGTAACATGGGCACAACTGCTACTTATAGTAGTTTACATACTGGTAAGTAAAGCTGGCATGATTTTAATGCAGGGAGGCTGTTCTTGCATCTGACTATCAGATTTATTTTGCTATTCTTGCATGTTTTAATCTCAGCCAGGCAATACTGCTATTGTACAGAACTTTATTCTTACTGCTTTGTGCAAAATTATAAATCCCAATTGGTATGCTTGTGATCCGTTGAAGTATCACCTAATCACGTTTGTGCGAATGATTTTGCTAAAAGTGAAGCGATATTTTTTGGGGCACGCACACTTATTTATCTTGTTAACTCATTCTTGACCAATTGGTTGCAGAGTACACGGAGCATTATAGGCCTGATGCACAACATGTTTGATTTAGGTGTTGCTGTGTTTTACCCCATCAGATATGTGACTTCCAACTATATATAAAACCTGATTCTGTGATTAGTTTCCAAGTATAGGACACGTTTACCCACGAAAACATGATTATGCATGTTTTGCAACTGGATATTCAAGGGTAAAGCATGCCCAAAACCTGGAGTAATAAGCAACAAATCTTACAAAATGCTGTTTAAATCAGGCCTGAATATTCAGGTGTAACGTTCACATACCCAGTGTAACATACACCTGTTCCTAGAAAAAACTTTGCGGCAATGGCCTATGCATTTATTGTTGTTGTTGCCAAAATTCTATTTCGGCCGATGAGGCCACAAAAGTGCATAATTTAGCATTCCCATGTATATATACACTTTATACAGTAATTACAATTTCATAATATGTACATGGTTAAAAAAAAGGTCAAACAGAAAACAAGAGATAACCAAAATAAACATTAAAAATACACAGTGGCTAAGGGGAATCAGGTGTTCCTGAGTAATCCTCCCTTATAGAGGTTTTAGAGACAATCTTCTCCTAATAAGCCACATAGCATTTAAAAAGTGAGATGCCGCAAATACAATTATAGGTTGGTATCATATTTTAAAACTCTAAATGCCACGGCACAGCGAGTAAAGCCTAGGTTTTTACATAGCTGAAGTACCCAGCGTTTGCGGGCAAAAGAAAAAAACATGCATCTCAGTTTCATCTGATCGATTACAACAGGGGCAGAGACTCGAATTTTCCGAGGCCCATGAGCTAGTGTAATCTGCCAGAGGTAGGCTCCCCTATCTAAATTGTGCATACAATTTCCTCGCCATGGGGGGCGGAATGACATCCAGAAAAGGTTCTTTTATATACATCTCTTTTCTTTGTAAGAACTCTCTAGTTAACCTACCCTCATAGGTCCTCTCCAGTAGTAGCGACAGATTTGATTGCCTATACTGTTTCACGAAATTCACCCTCGATATTTTTGGGCATGATGACTTAGGGGACAACCAAAGATCGGGTCTCCCAATCTGGTCCACAAGGATTTTAATATGGGCCAACCAAGGTGTTTTACTTGGCTTGAGTCTGGGGAGAAGCTCTTTTAACTCTTCTTTGAAGGAACTCAACTCTGGAGTTATCCACAACCTCCTCCAAAAAGTAAAAGGCCTAAGGGCAATCTCTTGGTCAATAGGTCTCATTCCCAAGTCTATACGAAGGGGAACCAGTGGGGTTATACATGGTAAGCCAATGAGTTGGCGTATTAAGTTATTTTCTAGCTTCATAAGGTCTTCGGTGGGGTCATGTCCCCAGAGTTCTGCCCTATACAATGTAGTCCCTCTTACCTGCAGCTTATGTATCTCAACTAGAAGGGCAGCTGGCTTAAACGTAGATGATCTAAGCATTTTCAATATCCCCCCTGATGTCTGGGTGAGCCTAAGCTGTGCTTTAATAATCTGGGGACCCCACCCAAATTGTTCAGACAGTGTTATCCCCAGGTAATCAAATGTCCTTACTTTTTCATGTGGAGTACCATTTAGGGAGGGATTAGGACACCTAGTTTTTGGAGGATTTAAGACCATAAATTTGGTCTTCGATAGATTTATCTCAAAACCTCTCTTATTACAAAACTGCGTAAACCCATCCAGGGTGCGTTGTATGCCAACAGCTGATTTGGACAATAACAAAGTATTGTCGGCGAACATTAACGCCGGTATTTTCCCAGTGGCCAATATTGGTGCATTTGTGTCTTTTATGTTATTTAAAAAAGCAATAAGCCCATTACTATAAAGGCAAAATAAAGCGGGGGCCAAGACACATCCCTGTCTGACCCCCTTTCTGACAGGGAAGCATGAAGAAAGTTCTCCAAATTTGCCACATCTAACCTGGGCAAAGTCTTCTGAGTGTAACCTCATCAATACTTTAAGAAGGTAGGGCGGACAACCAAGCTCATCAAGCACCTCCCACAGCTTCTTTCTAGGTACAAGGTCGAAGGTGGACTTCAGATCAACAAATATAAGATAGAGGCTGCCAACTCTGTTTTCCAGAAAAGTAGCTGTAATCTGAATACCTGGTCCATGGTGGACATGTTTGATCTGAAGTCCGCCTGGTAGGGGCTCAAAATTTCCTGCTCCTCCATCCACTCCTGTATACGACACAAAAGGACCCTACCTATCAGCTTTTGGGTGTTATCAATTAAGCTGATGGGTCTATAGTTGGTAGGTAGGAGAGGCCATCCCTTTTTTTGTGGATGGGAACTATTTCCGCACCTTTCCAAGTGTCAGGAAGATTCATGCCCTTCAGAATTGCGTTAAATAGGACACTCAAATATGGGGCCCAAATAGTGGGTTCTTCCCGAAAGAGGTCCCCCGGATTTGTATCAAGACCGGGGGCTTTATTGGGAAGTAAACTGGTTAGAGCATTCTGCACCTCCAGAATTGTGATATCCCCACCTCCCCCTTGATTTGACTCCAGATTTTTACTTTGAGACTCAGAGGTTAGGGGGTTTTCAACATCGCAGTCATACAGGGCCCCAAAGTGAGACTCCCAAACTTGGGGGGGGGTATATTGGGCTCTATTGCTGGACGACCCCCCCTCCTCCCCAGAGCTAACTAACCTCCAAAACAATTTGAAATTGTTAGCTGTAAGCGCTCGTCATAGAGCTTCCCACCTTTCTGTTTCCCACTCCTTCTTTGCGTTTTGCAGGGTTTTCCTGTGGTTTGTTCTAGCTAACTTAATGGATAACCTATCTTTCCCTTTCAGTACAATTAAAAGCTCTTTTTTTGCTTTGTGGCAATTGTTAGTATACCAAGAGCATTTAGGTCTCTCTATTCCCCTCCTAGAGACTTCCGGGTGAAATACATCTGTCAGGGTTGCCACTAGATCTTCATGAGTTGTTCTAACCTTATCCCTGTCTTCTTCAAGTGGCTCCCCCTATCCCAACACACTATTCTCTCTATTAATGGTAATGCATTTATTGTTTTTAGGACTAAAACATTTCTGGCTGCTGATCTCAAGTCTTCCAAATTCAATATTTATTCACAAAACAAGTTACTTTTCCGAAAACAACTATTCTATTTTGCTGCACAGCACATGACATTAAGATATATCTCCAAGCAAAACCTTTTTAGCAGTAGTACAAACAGTTTCTAGAGTCTATTTGTCCAAATTATTGCTCACAACAGTAATTATAATACTTGCTCGTCCTTAGATTATTTATTTGGTAGTTCCTTCTTTAATGCTGTTACATAGTATTAACCGCACTAGGATTTTAGAGGAACAATTTTTCCATTCTATCCTGAAGAAAAAGTTGTAGAAGTCCCCTACCCCCACTACTGCACCACGTTGCAGTGCTTACTAATTAGTTCGCTCCATATCTGTTCTTTTATAACAGGTATTACTTCAAACAATGCGTTAATGGCAGCTGTTTGACTCGCTTTCTTTCATTCTTTCTCTGGGCAGAACAAAAAAATCAATGAACATTATATCCAGACATACAAAGATATCTCAACCTTACAAACTGACAACAATTACCATGCCTGGCACATTCATTGTCAACATTTGTGTTTCACTCTCGTCACTGTTACCATTTTCACATCACAATAAATTTGGGATGTGTTTAACAGTCTTTGCAAGTTTATTGGATGTATTGTAATGTGGTCTTTTTCGTTCTGCAAATTTAGTGATAGGAACTCCAATGTGTTCAGAAGAGTGGAAATGTGTTCTGTAGAGAATGATGACAAGTACACGTTCCTAATGTTAATGAAAAATAGGTGGGATTCTGAAGACAGTCTTGAATATAAGCTCTGTAATGTTTTTACCCATTACAGTCTTTAAGAAATCAATAATTCCCTAAATGAAGTGCTTCTATTGACTTTTTGTCCCATTTTCCTTTAGAAACGATTCTAACACAAGCAATTATAACACCCATTCAACAACGTCCGAAACTGCTTTAAGGGGGTGGTGAGGCTTGATATCAACTGGAAAGAGCCACCTTCTTCTAGAACTATGTGATGGCCAGGAAGATGAAATGAGGCAATAGCTGCTCACTGCATCAATTCTGCTCTCAAAGTAAGGATATTACACCTTAAATGGCCCTGCATCTATCGCTCTGATTTGTAAAGTCTTAGATGGTCTATGTTTTTCTTCATGCTTTTGTGGCACTCAATTTCGCTCAGTGCGTCCACCAGTTTGCTTTGGTTTTCTTTATGTGAGATGGTGCGGTGGCATTTTCTCCACTGAATCTTCAATTATTTGACGCTCTGTAATGTAACTGCAAGTGAAAAATGTGGCATTTTATAACTATTATTTCACATTAAGGGACTCATTACGACAGGTTGTCTGTTGCCGTCCGCCCAACATCTGATGCCACAGCCCGACTGCCGCATTATGATATGCGACGGTTGGAGGCACCGGGTGGAGGGACCGAGCAGCACTTCCAATTGGCTCAAAGAGCCCATCTGACCATCAGTCAGAATGAAATACCCTACAATGGGTGCAGCTGTAGGGAATACAATGTCCCTTTCAGACAGCCTTTCAATGGCGGTCTGACACCATAGAAGGGCTGTTGGAGACGGACTTTGGGGGCCACTTGCAGGACCCTGCCCCTCTGCATCCTTGGCTATGAGGCCTGGGGGGCACCATACCCCACGTGCCAGGCACCACTTAGTGCCTGGATGTTTGAAAACATGCGTTTTTAAAATTTGGCTTGTGCTGTGGCCCTTTTCCACTGCAACACAAGCTGCAATGGAAAAATGGATGTTTCTGGCCGCCTAATGGGCGGTAGCATCCTAATTTGTCCGATGGAACCATACTACTAGTTGGGCAGTTTCCATTCCGAAACAATGTCGGTCAGATGTGAGTCCGACCGGAATCGTAATAAGGCCCACATAATTAATACAATACAATCATATTTAAGAAGAAACTATACTTTTTCCTGTTTTGAGGAGGTAAGATTCCTACTTAAAGACAATGGATAGATTGAGAATTAGAGATTTTATGTATTTTGGCAAACAATTAAAATAATGGGTATTTTATATTTTTTTAGCTGCTTTTCTTTTTTCTTTTGTAATAAACCAATTGTTTTTACCTCAGGTGCCCTATCTAGGTAACCCACAGATTCCTTACTTTTCACTCCATTCTCTCTCGCATTTACGGGCTAATTGAGGACATTGAAACTAACTCCAAAGTGTACCACTCACTCATTTGATAAACTTGCTAGCGTTATTAGGTCTGGAGTCAACTTAGCAACGATGGATGCCCGCACATCTTCTAAACAAGAAAGGCAATCCCTTTTTCCTATTACTAAGCTTCTACATCCTAATCAGACACAAGTGCTGCAAAAGCATCAAACAATCCTATTGGAGCAACGTGTAAAATATCAAAAAATTATGCTTCTTCTCCAGTCAACTATTTCCATGGAGCTACTGCCACAGAAGATAGGAGGACTAATGCTGTATATGAAAGAAAGAAACACAAGATTACAAAGTTTAGATGATGAGTGAATATATATGGGGAAGAGAACGTCATCAGTTAAACAACAAGTCTCAGACTTACAAGTCACTGCTCACAGAGTAAAATATTCCAATCTTAGACTATATTTGTTTTGAAAATCTTAAATTTCAAAATAGAAGAAATAATCTAAGCAGTTATGCTTTTCAATAAATTTCAGAGAGCAATGATCCAATTAACATTTCCTGTTCATTCTTGCCCCAAGCTCTGTTTATGTTAGGAAATTTACCACTTAGGGCCCGATTCCGATCTGGATCGGAAAGCTCTCCGACCGAGCCGGATCCGGAGTGTCTTCTGACTGAGCGTGACTTCTGCAGTCCAACCGAGCGAGTACGATGCGGCCGCATGCTGCCGGATTCCGTCCGGTCGGACTCCCATAGAAGTCAATGGTCGTACGACGCGTACATGGGCTCCCATTGACTGAATGATAACGGCTTGCACAAAGGCACCGTCTACAGTGGGTATGCATCCGCACAGTACATGCCTGTGCTAGGGAGATGCTTGGGTCTCCCCCTGTGTCCAAGTCGTAAGGGTGCAGGTGACAGGGGGACCGATGCAGACCCCCAAAGGCAACATCCTGGACATTTTGTGAGCCGTAAACTTTGGCTCGAACTGGCTGTCCGACCCCTGCATCGCACTGGCTCGGTCATAAATGGGATCCATTGCACGGCACGGTTTGCTAACGGATGAGACGTACGGAGCCGTTCGGACCCGGAAACAATTCGGTCAGTGATTTTCGTGTTGCTCGCATCGTACTTGCTCGCTTGTACAGCTGTACGAGTCGGGGGGAAAACACGCGTACGGCTCATATTTTTTCCGGCCGGATCGCGTTCGGTGCACTTCCGAGCGAGATCGAAATCGGGTCCTTAATATTCAAAGGGAATATAAACTAGGCCAAAGGCAAACCCCAACACGGATTTCTAAGGATCCCAGATGAGCTATAATATATTTCTTGGAATGTACACATTTACTTAAAGCTATAGCAGCTGTCAAGACTTAAAATATAATGTTGTCTATTTCTCACAATATTTTGAAAAGTGCACAGAGCATAACAGTCAGGCTTCATGAGAATAAGACCAGCTCTTCATTCCCTCAAAGCAGTATTTGAAGTCTTTCATCCTTATCTTTTTAAGGTGAAATACAAGAATACAATAACAATGTATGATCCAGCCAAACTGAAAACATTTTTTAGAAAAGCTACAGAACTGAAGAAATAAAAACATCTACATCCACTGGCAATTGAACTTGTTGGATGTTTGCTATGTTACATTGTCATGTTCCTTATTATTACATACAGTGCATAATTTCCAAACAATGGTTGATTTACATACCTATCAGTCTTCGTATACAGTACAATTTGCTTATTTCTGTTATTTGTTCCTCACATTTTTCTCTAATATTTGTTACTGTCAGTTTGTTGCTAGACATATTGCATGTTACATTACCTAAATTGTTTTCTGACCATCACCCAAAATTGTTCATCTTTCAAATGAGGCTTGAATACCCTCACATATTATCTTTTTGGTAGGTATATTATCTTCTTTTCTTTTATTGTTATCCCCTTTTACAGGCTTGATGAATGTTTTTTTTTCTTTTTACCTGATATTCCTCTACTTCTTTTTCTTCTTTATGGAGTTTATTGTTTATGCTACGGTACTTTTTATCATAAGAATCATTACTGCTCCTATTATGTGTATTGTCTTACTCAAGTTTTCACTCTGCTCTACACACTAATACTTTTTAATATGTTTGTTAGGGTAATTTCATGGAAGGTCAGTGGGCTTGGCTTTATTAAAAGAAGAAGTGCACTAACTCATCTTTCAAAACATAATGCCAATATTGCTTTCTTGTTTAAATCATACCGTCCGGGACATAGAATCGTTAAAAAGTTGAAAAATGATGGGTGGGTAATGTTTTCTCACCTGGTAATGGAAGCAAATTGTATTGTTATCCTTTGTAGTCGTTTTTGATGATATAATTCATTTTTCAGGAAACAAATGCTGAAGGTAGATGCGCAATTGTTTATTTAACCATCAACAATGTGCCTGTAGGTATGTTAATCTATATAGTCCATCCCATAAAGATTATAATTATTGGTCTACTATCACAAGTACATTTATGACATTCCCAGATGATAACCTAATATGTAGAGGAGTCTGTTACCAAAATATTGACCACTTAATAGGTAGAAACTCCAAATCTAATTTTGTTCGTAACATACCACAGAAATGTTTTTGTCAATACAATAACCCAAGGACAGTTAATTGATGAATCGAGGTTATATATTCCAACAAGAAGAGAATATACATATTTTTCTCCAGGTCACCACACTGAAGAAAGAGTTCATCATATTTTCATATATAAAAATGTTTCTCTCATCTTAATTTTTTCAGAAATAGGATCAATCCTGATTTTAGACCACGCACTGGTAACCATGTTCAGAGACATATTGCACAAATATTTTCTATTAGTCAACTAATTCTTACCTTTGTTTAAAAAAATTCTGATGAATACTTTCTTACTAAGTGTAAAGATGATATTCCTTTCCAAACTCATTGGGATGCTTTCAAAGCAAGTGCTAGAGATTTCATCATTAGCTTCATTTAAAAAAATAAAAATCTTGCTGTCATAAATCTATTGAATTCCTTGAAGAGTTAATTGATGCAAAATTTCACATCAACAAATTATCTATGAAAATGCAGTAGCACACCTTCTCAGATTTAGTACTAAATATTTTGGTAGCCAAATACATCCGGCAAATGTTTGACAAACTGTCTTAACACCTTAGCTGCTATTGATATTTTCCTCCTGTGCTGAAAATCCTTGATCATTATAGTTTCATGACGAGCTCAGCTCGTCATCAGCACAGCTCAACCGTGCCTCATGACGAGCTGAGCTCGTCATGAGCAGGGAAGGGGTTAAAATTGAAAAGCAATTGACCACAATTGATTATATTAAAATAATAATAATTAAATCTTACCTAAAGTCTTAGAAATGTTAAATGAGTTGAAAAACTATTATAAAAAATCATATATCCTGAATCAAATTCATCAGAAGAATATTTTGCACGATATATTTTTACCATAAGTAATCTTGAAACAGATATTTCAATAAATGATCATTCTGCAACATTGCAGACATTAAAAAGGGGAAAGGTTTCTAGACCGGACAATTTCACTGTGTAGTTCTTTATCCATTTTTCAAAATTACTTTTGCTTGCATTGCTTTATTTAACGCAACACAAAATGATGATGGACAGAATGTTGAACATTGTCAAACATTCACCACCAGTCACAGATTTGGGTTTAATCCATCGTTATTTTTCTCACACGCAATTCTAGTTTGGACCCAGCCATATGCAAGTCAACTTTGACCCTGTTTCCAATGGGAACAGTCCAAACTGAACTGCCAGGCCAGGTCTTCCCTGGACGAGAAAAGAAAAATTCTGTTACCGGTTTCGGGGCAGCACTCCTCATTATACAGGCTAGCTTGAAACTGGTGGCATAGCGAGCACAGGAACCACATCTGGGCATTCCTTCCACTTAGGATGAAAATGCAACACAAAAGAAGATAATGAATGGAATGTTGAATATTGTCAATCATTATTTTTCTCACCATGCTGATCCAGTTTGGGCCCATTCACATTCAAATCAGCCTTGACCCTGTTTCCCATAGGAACAGTCCAGCCTGAACTGCAAGGCCAGGTCTTCCCTAGACCGGAAAACAAGCATCCTGGAGTGGTTTGGGGGTGTCACCCCTCATCAGCCATGCTATCTTGAAACCAGTGGCTTAGCAAGCACGGTACCCATGTCTGGGCATGCCCTTCCCATTTAAGGTAAAAATCCAACACAAAAAGATAACGGATGGAATTTTGAACATTCTCAAACATTCCACCCCAGCCACAGATCTGGGTTTAATCCATTGTTATTTTTCTCACCACCCAATTCCGGTTTGGACCCAGCCATATGCAAATCAGCCTTGACCCTAAGCCCGAACTGCCAAGCTAGGTCTTCCCTGGACTGGAAAACAAGAATCATGGACCGGATTTGGGGAATCCCCCCTCATCAGCCAGGCTAGTTTGAAACTGGTGGCATAGTTAGTACAGGACCCACATCTGGGCATGGCCTTCCCACTTAGTGTGAAACTGAAAAACAAAAAGATGATGGATTGAATGTTGAACATTGTCAAACATTCACTCCCAGTCACAGAACTGGGTTTAATCCATTGTTATTTTGCTCACCATGCCATTCCAGTTTGGACCCAGCTATATGCAAATTAGCCTTAATCCTGTTCCCCAAGGGACTAGTCCAGCCTGAACTGCCAGGCAGGGTCTTCCCAGGAAAAGAAAACAGGCATCCTGGGGCCGGTTATCGGGCATCACCCCTCATCAGCAAGGCTAGCTTGAAACCAGTGGTGTAGCGAGCACGGGACCCACATCTGGGTATACCCTTCCCACTTAGGGTGAAAATGCAACACAAAAAGATAATGGATGGAATGTTGAACATTGGCAAACATTGAACCCCAGTTACAGATTTGGGTTTAATCCATTGTGATTTTGCTCACAATGCCATTCCAGCTCTGACACAGCCATGTGCAAATCAGCCTTGCTTGTCTGTTTGGGCTGGACTGTTCTCATGAGGGACATGGTCAAGACTGATTTGCATATGGCTGGGTCTGAACTGGGGTGGCGAAGTGAGCTAAAGAACGATGATGGATTCAATACATAACTGTGATTGGGGGTGAGTGTCTGAAAAGTTTCAGCGCACAGTCCATCATCTCTTGGTGTTTGCTTACTTTATTTAAGCACTTCAGTGCTGAGGATGAAACAGTTCCATCCTCATCCACGGTGGTCGTGTGCTAATAACAGAACCTTTCCATCCTCTGCAAACAACCCGGAAATCCCTCTGCTGTTTACAGTAGAGCTAGCTTCTTTTTTATTTTTGATCCTTGGGAGTTGGAGAAGAGGTTCCACAAACTCCTGAGGCATTTTTTTTCAGTGTAATGACGATCGGCCTGCTTGGTGTGCTAATGTATTTACATTGAAAGTGAAGCTAAATGTGTTAGCCTCCCCCTTAGCACCGAAGCACATGGGAGAAGTATCATTGGAAAGGGGAGAATCTCCATAACTTTCCATCAGAGAAATATGAGGAAAATTAGTTATTTTTTAACAAACTTTGAGGTTTGCAAGGGGTTCTGGGTATTGGACCCTTATTATTATTATTATTATTATTATTAATGGACATTTATTAAGCGCCTGGTTACGCCACTGGCGTGTCCCCGCGCTATGACAAGTGGAGTGACTGTCCCCCCTCCTCCCCACCAAGCTATCTACTGAAAAGGTGCGTCACCCTATCTTGGATTCCCCTTGGTGTCTAGTTTCCAAAAATTTACAGGGTTGCTAGGGTTCCTAGTTGCCGGCTGAACTAGGGTAAAAAATCCACAGCTAGGCACAATGGGTCAGTTTTCAGTGAAATAATTTGATTTGATTTGTCCATGTTAAAGGAGTGAATGAAGAATTTATTGTATAGTTAATAAAAACCATTACAAAAATAAAAATGCATTAGTTTAAATTTGGTCAGTATACATGCCTGTTTTAAAAAACATTAATAACTATTTATATTCATAAAATATCAGATGTAAGAATAATTGTCCATGTTGCATTTTGGATCGTTTCATGTCATGGGCACTAGTCCTACCCACACAAGTAAAACACAGTTTTTATCAGGAGACGTGGGGGAAGCTGGGTGTGTGGAAGTTTTTTTGTGCCCCACAGATTCCAGAACGTTTCATCACATAAATGAGGGAAATGTGTGTTTTTTTACAAAGTTTGAGGTTTGCAGAACCTGGATAGAGCCACACAAATCACCCCATCCTAGATTCCGCTGGGTGTCTAGTTTCTGGAAATCTACAAGTTTGCTAGGTTTCCCTAGGTGCCGACTGAGCTAGGTCCCAAAGTCTACAGCAAGACAGATTGCAAAAAAAGTGTCAGTTATGAGTGGAAAAATGTGATGTGCTTACATTGTATTTTGGGCCATTTCTTGTTGCGGGCACTAGCCCTACCCCCACAAGTGAAGTGCCATTTTTATTAGGAGACTTAAGGGAAACACAGAATAGTAGAATACGTCTTATTACCAATTGACTTTCTTTGCATTTCTGCCTTCTAAATGTAAGACTGTGTGCAAAAAGGAAGTCATTTTGTAAAATGCCCTCTAATTCACAAGCTAGGATTGGTACCCTAAAATTCTGTGATGTGCAAATAACCACTGCTTCTAAACTCCATATGTTCTTATCATTTTGTAAATACATAAGTTTCCTTGATACCTACTTTGCACTCTGTATACTTTACCAAATAAATTGCTGTATACCCAGTACACAATGAAAAACCATTGCAAGGCACAACTCAGCTATTTGCTCTGGGTACTGCAGAGTTTCGTTCCTTGCTAATGCTTTAGTATATTTAATGCCTAAAAGGGAAGAGATTTCTCACTCACTAAAACTTTCCGGCCCTTTTTTAGTCAACATTGAATATGAAATGTTCTTAAAAAATCTTAACCTTACAATTAGAACCTTTTATGCCAAAGTTGTTAGGAAAGGAACAACTGGCGTTTAAAAGTAGGTATATTTCAGATAACACATGGGGGCATATTATCAAGCCTGTGCGCTAAAATTATCGCTGCTTTATCGGCCGAAAACGGCCGATAAAGCGGCGATAATGGGCTTGATAATATGCTCTATGGAATTCCAATCGAAGCACATGTTAGATGTGAAGACATCTAACATGTGCTTCGATTGGAATTCCATAGAGCATATTATCAAGCCCATTATCGCCGCTTTATCGGCCGTTTTCGGCCGATAAAGCGGCGATAATTTTAGCGCACAGGCTTGATAATATGCCCCATGGTTCTTTTTAACATTACAAGTAAATCCAATAAACATAAACAGTCTCTTGCAGCCATTACTCTCAATGCAGAAAAGATTTTGGTCAAATTACTTGCCCATTTTTTTTCAAACTCTTAAATAGTTTGGATTTGGACCTCAAATAATAAATGTAATCTACCTCTTATACTCCTCTTAACATACTACTATCCTTGGTAATGGTCTTTCTTCTGACCAATTTGTATTTAGCAGATGGGTAAGACAGAGATGGCCCTTAACCCTCCCTTCCTTTTTTAATTTGGCTTTGGAACCTTTCTTATCCAAAATTCAACAAAACTCCAATATTCATAAATGTCAGTTTAATATTAAGCAATACACAAATGTAAATGCTGGTTAATGTAGCTATGTGCTTTTATTCTGACCTGAACCCTAGATAGCCTTATCTACTTTTGTGACTTTTTCTGGTTGCAATCAAATCCAATAAGTGTGAGATTCCACCCCTTAATAAATTCAGTTTTAGACATTACTAGAATGTTACTATCTTTCCTGGAATAAGAATATTCTTAAACAAATAGGTTGATGGTTTACAAATTCAATAAAAACACTGTTACATTTAAGAGACAGCATAAACAATATAACATTACTTACTACCAGATCTTTCGTGGTTGGGCGAGTTAGAATAAGTTAAAAAGACTATTCCTAATAATATACATAAATATTAGCTGCACTCCCTATCAATAGGTTTTGAATTTCAAGATGATCAAAAAGCCTTAATATTGAGACAATCTCTACAACTGATTGCAGATCCTTAAAACTCTTGTGCCTTAAGGTTGATTTAGAGAAAGGTTGTATTCATCCATTTTCTGACCAAATTTTGTGTCAACACCTATTCTTAAAATACACATAGAATTTTAGAACTTCTAAATGTTCTCATATTGATGATAACCGATTATTTTGTAAGTTCAACCATCTCCCTTGGAGTGAAAGTATCACTCCCCTGCACTCCGATGCAGCACACAAACCAAAACAAGGACATCCACTCTGGAGGGTTAGATCTGTCTCCCCTCTGAGATTGGAGATAACAAGATCTACCAGAGCAGCTCCGTACCAATACCGGGGGTACCGGACCCTCTTCAGCAACCAGCAAGACAAAGAGTCCATTCTGAACTTCAACTACCTCAGAAGCAAGCATCCTTTGAGGTACATCAAGACCCCTGAGACCCACCCCCAGAGTGGCCCATCTGTCCCGGAATCACCTTTCCAAATTGACTGCTCCTGACCACGAGGAACTCACAATGCCCAACTCCCTGGTTGACCTAGAGAGGAGAGGTCAAAGGAGAGCACAATCCTGGAAGACAAGTACAAGAGAGACTGATAGGTCATATAGTATCAACAACTCTTTGAACTGTATATATCTTGTAAATTGAATTTTAGGACAAGACAAAGGAGTGGATAAAGTTCATGTTTATATTTCATTTTCTTTATTTGAAGATCCATAAAATCAAAGTTGATAAAAGACAGCCGACACGTGTTTAGTCAGTACTATCAATCAGTACTCAGACTTTTTCAAGGCTATAATGAAGAAATTGCCCCAGCGCATGTAACCTCCTGTCATGTGCATATGACAATATCAGAGCGACTCAGGAATCAAAGTAAGGAACAAAGGTCCATATCATCCTATGTGGTCATCTGAAGTAAAATTGTGTAGGGTATGATGAATCAAAGTATCAACTCAAGCTCCACGAGCGGTAAACAATCCCCACAAATATTTAGAGGTGTGTCCAATAGAGTGTGCAGTTCGGACTCCCTGCATAAAGTACACAGAAAGTATTCCACGTTAAGTCAGGTGGAAGAGTCCTGAGTCGGGGTGTTGAGGCAGATAAAGCGCAGCTCAAGCGTAATAGCAGATTGCTGTAGTCTCGCCTCGGAGAGGTTTAGAGGCTGTAATGTAGCAGAAGGCCCCACATAGTAATGACGCCTGGAAAAACCTGGTTGACCTATCTGTTCTGCACCCGGCCCCACCGACTCCGGTAACAATGATCCAACTGTGCTTCCATGATATTGAAACCCTTGTGACCTTCTCCCTTGAGTGTGACCCTTCAGACTTACCTTTAAGTTCTCCTGTGAAGGTAGCGCACCAGCTACCAACAGCCTCAGCACCATGCTCCTGGCCAAATCCAGGATGCTCTCATTCTCCTGGAACTTTGAACATGGGTCTGCTATCAACCTTAAATGAGAAGCTGACCTTTGTGAAAGCATTGCCTGGTTGTATATGCATTTTCTACCTTCCTCCAATGACTTCAATGGATTGTAATTTGCACAAAAGTGATATATTTTACGAGCTCTGAAAAATCGATACCTCTAAAGTACATTGGTCTTAAAAAATATGTAAAAATCCATATAATATTAATAAATTGGTCTCAGATAAGCATGGGCGAATTTTGCGGATCTCGCGTTCGCGAATTTTGCGGATTTGCGAACTCGCAATCCGCAAAATTCGCGAATTCCCGCGAATTTGCGGATTTTTTTTTTTTGTGTTCGCCCGTGTTTCTGCCAGTTCGCGAGGGTTTTTACAATTTCGCAATTTGCGAACTTACCTGTCGGGTCGCAAGTTTTGCGAACTTGTTGTTTCTACGTGTCCAGCCTGTTTGGGACACTCTTCTTCATCACTGCCACTCTCTGTCACCACTGCCACTCTCTGACTACTCATGCCACCCTCTGGCCCACCCATGCCACCCTCTGTTTCATCACCACACCCTCTGGTTGTCCAGTGTACATTATTTTCGGCAAAGCAAAGCACACCTTCCCTGCCTCAAGTGACCTGAATTAATTTGGGGCTGATTAATGTGTCACAGAATATTTTTTTAGCTGGCACCTGCTTCCTTAGTGCGCCCTGATTAGTGATCTTTTGCACTTGCTAAGTGCTTTCATTGTTGCAAAATTAGTTACAACACCTGCCCTGCCCCAACTGACAATAATGAATTAGGGGCTGATTAATGGATTTTAACTTCCAGCCTGGCTCCTGCTTGTCTCCCTTAGCTGTAATTCAGGACCTTTGTGGCATATGTGTAACTATTCTGAGGTTCAGAGCAGGGTCACATAATAGTTGCAACTGGCAACTGAACTCTGGAGGGGCCCCTCAGGAAGCACTACAGGAAATGGCTACTAATGATGAGCCTGAACTTTTGAACCTGGCAAGTAGTTTCAGTTTTGCTAAGATCGTATTTCTGCAATTTAGCACTTATTCGCGGGGCGCGAAGTTGTACTGGGAAGCCGCGAACTCACGCGAACAGTGCGAGCAGTGCGAGCAAAATCCGCTGCTCGCGGATTTGCGGATTTTGCGGGAGATTCGCGAATCTCGCGGATTGCGAATTTCCCGAAAATCCGCAAAATCCGCGAGCGAAACGGATTTTCCGCCCATACCTAGTCTCAGATTTATTCTTCAGTGTGTGCTTCATTTATTGCCTCTGTTAGTACAACAAATGCTTAGCATTACCCTCTGATAAGCCTCGGCCACACTACAAAAACAACACTAGTATTATCTACTTAACACCTTAGCAGCTATGGAACGTCCAGCTCCAGTGCTGAACGTTCCATTGCGCAGGTGCAGTTGGAACGTCCAACGGCCGACGGCAGCACTCCTGAGGTAGTGGTGCCGTCGGCCGTTGGACTGGCGCAGCACTTATGAGGTTAAGTGTCAGTGTGCCAGTAAGGGATTCACTGGACTCTCTGCTCAGTGTACTTCGTTTTAGTAGACTATAGAGAGAGCCAGCCTCCTACATATGCAAGACAACAACATGAGTGTCTTTACTGACAGAGGACCATTACAAAGAGAGGGAAATGGCTCAGTGCAGTCAAATCGACTAGAGTATTAGCAGATAGAAGACAGCACTACCCTTCCATATGGAGTGGGACACTGTCGAATTAAGTATGTATAAGTTATCTCATTCTTCACTTAGATGATCATGCGTATGATGAAAAGCCAAAGGCACTGACCCTAATGGAAGTCTAAATATTTTCTCCTGGAATAGTGCAAGGAATAAAATGCTAACCCCAAATGTCGAGGGCAGAAATGATTTGCATCCAAGAAACATGAAGTAAGATAGACATGCTCTTAGATAATTATTTTACATTTATTTACCGACTACTCTTTCAAGCAGCAGCCAGGCTAGCGGGGCATTTCAATATTATTAAGGTTGGAACACAAAGGGTCATATACCTCAATATTGAGCATCTCTAACTTGGTTCTTGGCAGAAAATTCAAAGGGCTGCGATTGCATTCAACAGAAGTTCAAACGATATTGCTGTTTAATGTCTATATACCTTGCAGTTCAAAGAACAGCAAGCTGGCCAAAAAGTTGTTTGCCTATATTTCCCACATAATTGATAAGGATGAGGAGTCACATGTCTTAAGTGTGGTGGAGCTAAATGCTTAAGTATCCAACTTGGCCGTAGAAGAGTGAGAGTATTCTGAGAAATTGTAAAAACCATGAACATTCCTAGTTCATCTTTTCCACAACAAAATAAGGTGCACTCTCGATGGAAGAATTATATTAGCATTTCTGTATAAAAATGATGGGATCATCACGAATGGTAGAATTTCGAATAATATACCTGCTAAGTACACTTTTAAAAGTTATTCATATAGGCCAGTCCTTGAATAAATAATTACATCCTATGCTTCTTTTGGGTTATTGTCTAATTTAAAAGTCATTAATAATGTGTTGAGAGATCACAATATATACTTTAGTTCAAAATAGATATATTGGTTGAAGATTCATCCGCTTGAAATAACCATGGGACTCGACTGGAGTTGTCTAATTCTAATGGGTGATCCGGTTGGAATGGCAAATACATGGCTGTCGTGCAGACTCTCCTTCATAGGGCAATCAAAGAGGTAATGTGTGCAGCATCAGGTGACACGCACATCACATGACAGGGGAGCGCAGCGACGCAGACGTTGATCTTGATTCTGCCACGTTCTGTCATGTGACATGGCAATCCAATCGCGTCTCAGATGATTACCAGCAAGGAAGGATAAAGACCCGCTTCCTGTCCGTTCGGTACCTCCCTCCATGACAGCCAAGACGGATGTCCGGAGTACCGACGGACAGGTAAGCAGGGCAGGGGTGCGTTATTTCGCTCTCCTTAACGTAGAATGGTATAGTTTTCTAAAAAATTGGGTTAAGACTCGCTTTTTTTCTTTTGATGAATTGTGGAATGTAGGATGGCTTTTCTTATCCTCTGATAGACTCGTCATTCAACAGACTTGTGCATAATCTTCTGCATAAATTCTTACAAGTCTGAAAAACATATTCCCATCCTGTGTGCAGTAACCGGGCAGGGCAAAGGTGTGTGTTCTTGTTTAAGAGGGTATTGAGTGAATAAACACCAATCGCTGTACTCATAGGTACTATTGATTGGGCCAACTTTTGATTAAGCAATTTCCTCATTGAAATAATGGATGATTAGTCTTTGGCTGCCGTGCTAAGTACACAGATGCAATGTTTGATGGTTATGTATCTTTCCTCTTCTACTCCCTTCCCTCCTTCTCCCTTACAGAGCGGTGCTCCGTTTTTACCTGAGCTGTAGCCAGGTGAGGTGGAGCGTATATTCCCCAGAAATTGGGTGAGTAAAAGATACACTGATGTCTTAAAAATAAGGTCCCACAATATAAATAATGACCATATTATATTATCTACTCATTGAGACGGTTAGACCAATAAATGATTGGCCTCAAATATAATCACATATTCTTTATGTGTCAAGTAAACTGTCATAATTATGTGTTCTCTTCTTTCTCATTGATGGTTCGCCCCTTGTGACTGACTAAGCAGGCGAATTTCAGGTGACACTTTTATCACTTTTGTTTAAAAACTTTCACTCATATGCAGTTGCATTTGACATAAGGTCCTGATGAAGCTGGAGGAGATCCTATGACTCCAACTACCGCAGAAATATGTTGACCTTTATAACATCTGAGTATATATATGTTTAATACACTCATGCACTGTTTTTGGGTGTAGATAGGATACCATTAAAATATTTTTTCCACTTCTACAACCCAATCTTAACATTCACAAACTTTTTATACACAGTTACTTTAACACTTTTGGTGCACTGCTATCTATTCTTAACCTCCTTATGCCACACATACCAACCCATCACACTTGAGTTTTTTCCACTTGATTAGGTTGCAGTTCACCTAATTCCAAGTGGTTTTTCATCAATTCCTTCGGGTGAAGGATCCCAAATGATGTAGGGCGGCACGGGACGGGTATCTGATGGGAACCATTTTGATGATCACCACGTACTATTGAAATATAGACTTGGTGACTGTTCCCTAACCAACACGTTTTTGAGGCAGTTTTTCATTTGTCTGACCTACTGGTATCTTGTGGTAGTACTGGTAATGTGTTCCTCCTTCAACCTATTATATAATTGTTTACAGTGGATTGGATTATTTGCCAGGCAGAAAGAAAGTAGTTTGAAGTAGTTTGAAATCGAACGCTGGCAAGTTCTGCTCAAAGTATCACCCCTTCTGTAATTCATTTCTTATCCTCGTCAGAGGTATAAATGGGTTTAAAAAGCACATACCTGTCTGATGGCTGTCATGCGGTGGGGTTATTATTTACTCCACTCGAAGGAGTGTTCCATAAGAAAGTTACTCTGGAAAAAAATATTCATTGAGCAGCGGCAAAACAGTATCTTTAGGAAAGGAAACCTTTTAGCACTGCCCTAGAACTATTTATATTAAAGCAAGACAAACTGGAGGGCATGTAAGCTTTCCTTAAGCGCTCAAGTCCCAAGCTAAGCGTGGAATCAGATATGGCCTGGTGCTTTCATCTGGTCAGGCTGATTTACAACGAATCGCTGAATCTCACGAATTCTAATCTCATTCGGCATTCTACCCAAGACGACTGTCTCATAGCGGTGTACATTACAGCGTCCATTAAAAGCCATAGTTAAGATCCACTTCCTGCTTCCAGCGGTCGTTACCTCTCTTTTCCGAGAGAAGAGTTCAAGTGTGAATTTCCAGTTTTTTTTTTACCAGCAATGAATTGTTTGGTCCTGATGATGGTCTTCATGACGACAGCAATATAGACCGAAACGTCGACACTCCCATCATCTCCATCATCCTTTTGTTGGAACAAGCCTACAACCATTGTTAATTAATTATTTTGGTTGTTTGTCGTAATTTTCAGGAGTTGATGTCAAGTTTTGAACTGATGTGTTTAAGTTGCTCATACCTCTGTTCATAACTTTTTTGCTCAAATTCATTTTCTCAAATGTCTCCCCATACATTTATGTGTGAATTACATTTCTAAAATGTATAAATTTTCTATGAATACATTTTTATTCTTTCCGTGTATCTTTCATTCTCCTCCTTCCAGTGATTTATTTCATTTGTTTGATTTTTCTTTCCACATGATATCCTGCTGATACACTGGAGTGCGATATTCTGAATACGACTCCCAACTAAGTATATTTTGTTTTTAGAATCAAGTCCCTTGTAGCACCTTCCTGACCTTAATGATTAAGTCCCCAAGCCTACAAGGGTAAATTGGGTTCCCCTGCCTGTATTACATTATTTGAATATAGAGAACAAAGTTTACCGTCTGTTTTTACTTATCAGTCTTCAAATGCTGCCTGAGCAGTGTGACAGGGGCTTGAGATAATATCAAAGAAATGAAAGATTATGCCCCCTATGTTTACAAGGAATCTAGGATATATATCATGCAATTTTTATCTGTCCACCATTATCTTTGCAAACACTAAAGTTTTCAAAAACGATAACTATAAGCAGCGAGATTTCCACTGTGCATAAAGCAAGTGGCTTTTTATAGAATCAGCTAAATTAAATTGTGTTTAATATTTTTTTTAATTTATACACAGCCTGCACAATTCTTGTACTATATACGTTGGATTTTATACTGATGAATCCAACCAAATGAAAATATATGCTGTGATGATTGTCATTGTAAGAACCTTATTTTGCAACCTGGGTGGAGGGCATATTTATTCTGTGACTATACAATTTTGTTATGTTGAGACCAAAATCAATAAAAATGAATCACTCAATTTATCAAATGCCATAGATACTGCACTATGTAATTGTGTTTAAAATAGGCCAATAATGGTCCATAAGCTGTATTTTAAAAGGTTCAGAGGGGACAACACTACCATATGATACTTAACTATGGTGATAGGAAAGGGAGTTTTGTAATATAATGTAGGGGCAGGCAGTGAACTTCGCTCTACTGGCAGATTTTGTTTAGTTTTGCCACTAAACGGTCCACTTTGAGAGCAGTTTGGTAAAAAAAAAACTCAGTCACGGCTCACCTCCTGACCCCCGGAAGGGTGCATTCAGTAGAACTGAAAGTGAGGCTGGCGATTCTGTTTGTTTAATGTAATAGAATTGTTCCCAGATGAAGGGCGAGACAACCTCTGCCAACACTTGATTGTTGTGGATTGAAACTAACATTCATGCAGCAAAGAGAATATATATGGAATATTAAACTAATTCTGGATTATTTTCTTTTTTTTTAATTACTTAATGTAAAAAACCCTACGCAGGGTCCAGATTGTGCCTGTGGTGATTTAAGCAAGCCTCAGCTAGGCCTACCAATGCAAGGGGTTCGCCCTTCTCTGCACAGAGTCCTTAGACCATAGGAAGAAGTCGGCACGGAAACTGGAAAATACAAAAGCAAAGTTTATTAAACCTTTAAAGGTGGTACTACAGTCCACACAACACCCTTCAGTATTGTATAGAGTATCACACCGAAGTAAAGCACATGGCCCCTTTTATACACAATGAGGGGGCTCAAAAGAAGGCGGTACAAAAAACAAGAGCAGTTTTATGTACATATAAGGACATATTGGAAAGCACAATCGATGAGTGGGCAGAGTTAACAGTCTTCAGAAACTAGTAAACACATTCCTATCTGAAACTAATTAGTAACAGCTTCAGACCCTATTGGGCATTTCAGTGCATGCTGGAAGTGGGAGATGCTAAATATAGCCTGTTGCCGGGCAAACTTCAGGCGCAGTTAACAAGGAAGTAGGACAAAGCACATGAGCACATGGCAATGTATAGCATACAAAATGGCCGCTGCGAATACAAAATGGAGTTGGTTCATTTGATACGATAATGGTCAAATGCAGCATGACTTCTGCTAATGCTTAACCTAATCGCAGTTGATTTACAATAGACAACCCTTTCAGCATTAGCTGAAGACATTCGACTTCCTAGGATAAGCTAGAAACTCATCCCTTATATCAATGACCATCATATCAGCTATCGCCTTGTTCAAATAATTCTGCATTCTGACTTCTGCAACATTTCTTTTGGTCGGTATGCAAGCAGTAATACACATAGAACATATCACCGGACAACACTGGATACAAATACAACAAGTGAAGATTATTGCATTTATTATACATAGAACAGTCTGTACTTTCCAGCCCCAGGCAGAAATTAGAGTCCAAAACCATCCTGCAAAAGTCCACGTACCATTTTCTGTATGGAGGTCTGCAATGATCTTATGGAGTTTATTGATCGCTTTATACACTGATGGCATATGATCTGGGATAAACACGCAGCAACTACTACCTATAAGGTGACATGCACCACCTCTATCTGCTAAAATAACATCCAGAACCATTCGGTTCTGTAAAGCAACAATTGTACCAATTTGTAATTCTTCATTGAGGTTTCCTAGGGCTACAGCTGCTTGATCTGTAACAGCTTCTACAACTCTAGCCAATCGTCGCACTTTTCTACTATTTAATGCAGCTCCCACAAAAAAGAACAATCCTAAATTAAAATAAATATATTGTTGTAGGCTAGTATCTGTTTGATCGATATCATCAGTATTCAAGTTCCTCTTATATCGATTTACAGTAATATTGTTGAATAAGTTTAGATCTCGATGATACAATGGAGGTGCCTGAAACACAGGGGGCAACAAAAATGACACGTAGCAAACACCTGTCCACCCAGCTGGCAATCGATAATATCCACGATTCCCACACACAAAATAGGTGCTATGTGAAGCTAAAAAGGTACTAATATTCAAACAATTTATATTCAAAACTGTAAGTAATACAGTCGCTGATCCCAACGGGGATATGTCCAATGCTCTGTACACATAATTCAACTTGTGCTTCAGTAACAGAGATAACAAAATGTTCACTTTCAGCAGAGTCTCTTGTATTAGTGAAGATATACGGTGTTGAAATATTATCCGGTCGATATTCCTCCCACTCCCATTTAGTTCCATTTGCTTGGGGATACCCATCTTTGTCTTGATGACACTCTTTGTTCAACCGGAAAAACAGTCTACCCCCTGTGGGTTTCCAAGTGGCAAAAAGCAGAGTATACCAGGCTCGACAGGAGCCATTATGCAAAAAAGGAAGAGGTATAAACGGTGTACCTCCCTTCTTTTGATTTGCAGGCATCATCCCACAAATCCAACAGTTCGTGGCATTCGTAGCAATGTGGGTAAGGTGTAACATCTGAATAAAAGTGTTATTAAGGTTGGATTGGCGATGCTTCAATTCTTGATATGGGAGCGTAAAGAAATATTGCTCCTCAGGTGTCGGTGTAGTAACAACAAACAACTCACGAGCAGGAGTTGTCTCCTCAACAGACCATGTTATTGTTGCCACAATCGTCAAGACAACAATAAACCCTACAGCACAAAAAATCTTTTTCTTTTCCATTTTAACAAAGCACAAAATAATTCTTCCTGAAACTAAAGTAGTTGTCAGAGCTCTTACCCCTGGGCAGCCGTTGATTTCTTCACCACGGGCCAAGACGGGTGTCACTACTCTAATGCAGGGCTGATCCCCCCTTGCCACATCGGCTCTCCATTTCACTAACCCAGGGAATGCTCAGACAACTTTCACAAGCACTGCAGGCTCTTTTCTCGGTCTCAAATTATATCTCGTTGCTTCAGGGATTGTCTGGTCCAAGAAGAACTCCTCAGATCCGTCAGGTGTCACAGCAAAGGAGAAGTGTGGCTCAACGGTTAGAGGCGGCAGAGCCGGAGGCAGAGGTCGGCCCGGGACCAGGGTTCAATTCCCGACGCGGCCGGGTGCAGTACCAATGTCAGCGGGCCCGATAAATCTCACCTCGGTGCCACTCTAACTATGGGGTCCCACGCTGCAACTCTGGGCAATAGCTTGCTTAATCTCCACTCCGGCCCTATCACTGCCGGGGATGCCTGGTTGCACCTTGGGGATGCCCAGTAAAGGGACCATCTCACAGGGAAAGCCAGGACGGGTTTCACAGTGGTACAGCGCTGGGACGCTCCAGGGTAACCACGCGCTCTATAAATCCAACATTCATTCACGGCCTTTCTCCGCAGTCAGAACCTCTCGATGGTTGGTCAACACAGCAGGCTCCACCAAAGTAGGAAATACTCATCGACAATGGGTACTGTGGATCCAATTTTTCCGGTTTGTGACTCGAACTGCTGTCCTCGTGGCAAGTAGCACTTGCTCTGTCCACGCCACCTCGGCTCCAAACTGCTCGACCTCTCAAAGGACTTCAGAAGAACGAAATCACCAGGTCGAAGATCATG
This sequence comes from Lissotriton vulgaris, assembly GCF_964263255.1. NCBI lineage: Eukaryota > Metazoa > Chordata > Amphibia > Caudata > Salamandridae > Lissotriton > Lissotriton vulgaris. The sequence continues at coordinate 628,155,579 of NC_141694.1, read as the reverse complement.
GCCTTCACTTGTAGATCTGTCAGGAAGTGCTTCTAGTAACTGTTGATGAATAGAAACCAAGTTATCAGTTAACTAAGCCAAATAGTTATTCATTAAGACACAAGGTACATCATACACAGAACTTGGTTTAGGAATTCCCCAGATATTCATAGGCCTACCAAACAAGATCTCATAAGGTGTGAGACCTGTTTGAGAATGAAGCACTAATCTAATAGATAACAGTGCCAGTGGCCACGCATCTGGCCAAGTCAGAGAAGTAGAAGCCTGTATCTTGGCTAACTTTAGCTTCAGAGTAGCATTGTATCTTTACACTAATCCTGCTGATTGTGGGTGGAACACTGCATGAAACTTCTGTTTGATTCCTAATCCTTTCAGGACATACTTGATAACGTCCCCTATAAAATGAGGCCCGTTATTCACTCCACAAAAATCTGCAAACACCATAACGAGGAAAAAATTCCTTCAAAAGCACCTTTGCCGTGGTAATTGCAGTATTGTCCTTTGTAGTATACTCCTCAATCCATTTACTGAAGGCACATACCACCACCAAGTCATACTTCAGATTATTACAGCGTTCAAGCTGAATATAATCCATCTGCAAAACTTCAAAAGGTGCAGTTGGTGTAGCAAATCCTCCTGCTTGAGTTTGTGTCCCTTTCCCAGGATTCAATCGCAGACAAATCATACAGGACAGTACTACTCTCTTAGCTGTGCTAGCAATTTCTGGATGCTCCCAAACTTGCTTAAGCAATTTCACTATTGCTGAAGCTCCAACATGTGCTAGCCCATGAGCCATCTGAACCATAGGTTGTACAAAAGCTATAGGCAACTTCCATCTATCCATCTGTTTATTTCTCCGACAACCTTCATCATCCAACTCTCCATCCTTGGACAATTGCTCCCGTTGTTTGTCAGAAGCGGTCCTCTGTATCTCTAATACTTCTTTCCTAGCATTGTGCCACCGTTCAGCTTGTGACTTCACTACATACATGGAAGTAGTGTCAGGCTGCATCACAGTCTCACGTGCCACTCGATATACAAAAGCATTTCCTTGTCTCACTTCATCAGTCACTTTCTTGTGCTCACTACATTTCACTATAGCTATCTTCTGTGGATATGGTAATGCAGTCAAAAGATTATGCACTAATTCTCCGTGCATTATCTGCATCCAGTGAGATGTCAGAAAACCTCTTTCCTTCCAGAGCAGGCTAAAATCATGCGCCACTCCAAAAGCGGCTATCTTTAGAAATGTTCACACGCAAACCTGTACTAAGCTCACATGCTCGTGTTAAAGCTATCAGTTCTGCTGCTTGAGCTGATTTCTATGGCATGCGAGCTGTCTCCACTATTGTGTGAAGCATAGTGATTGCATATGCGGCTGAAGTTGTACCATCCGGTAACTTCAGACAGGACCCATTAACCCACAGTTCTCCATCTACATCTGGAAGGGGCGTATCTTGCAAATCAATGCGACCCTTTGTCTGTTCCTCAGTCAGGATAAAACAGTCATGTGTTTCTTGCGCCTCAGGCTGAGTCGCCGGAAATGGCAACAATGTGGCTGGGTTTAGTGTTGCACATCTCTTCAGTGTAATATGAGAAGCTAACAGCGTCAGCTCATATCCTGTCAGAAGAGCGCTAGTTAAATGCTGAGTCTTTGATTCAAAAGGGCATCAACAGCATGGGGTACCAGCACCATCAGCTTATGTGATAAGACTATCCCTTCACTCAGGCGTATTGACACAGCTGTTGCTGCAACCGAGCGAAAACATCCAGGCAACGCTCGTGCAACAGGATCAAGTACTGCTGAAAAATATGCACAAGGGCGTTGCTTATCACCATGTGTCTGTACTAAAACCAACAATGCACATCCATCTCTCTCGTGTACATACAGTGTAAAAGGCTTCGTATAATCTAGAGTACCTAACACTGGTGCTGAACAAAGGGCTTGTCGTAACTGTTGAAAAGCATTCTCACATTCATCTGTGCATGGAAGGGGTATTGGAGTGTCTTTTGTCAAAAGTGCTAACAAAGGTTTAACAATGTATGAAAATCCCAATATCCATTGCCTACAAAAAGAAGTAAGACCTAAAAATGCTCGAACTTCTTTCTGTGTAGAAGCCACTAGTGTGTCTAGAATTTCCAGAATGCGATGATGCATGCCCCCCCTTAGACAAAAGGTGACCTAAGTAGGTAACCTTTGGTCTACAATACTGCAATTTATTTTTCGATACTTTGTGATGATGTGAAGCAAGGAAAAGAAAGCAAGGACAAAGTTCATTGTTCACATTGTTCAGGGGTATCGGCTGCCAATAAGATGTCATCGACATATTGTATGAGCGCCACACCTTCGGGCAGAACAAAAGAGCTAAGTTGTCTTTTTAATGCTTGGCTGTAAATACTAGGACTCTCAGTATAGCCTTGAGGAACTCTACAAAATGTTTACGATCGAATATTCAAAGTGAAACCAAACAGATATCGGCTATCAGGATGAATAGGGATTGAAAAGAAAGCGTTCTTCAAGTCTATAACAGAGACCGTGGTTGCAGTAGGTGGAACTAAAGTAAGAAGTGTTGTGATGTCAGAAACCACTGGGTATTGTGGCACCACTATCTTATTCACCTCCCGTAGGTCAATTATAAATCGATAAATCCTAGTATCAGTGTCTTTCTTCAAAATTGGGAGAATCGGACTGTTACATACATTAAATGGAACTTCTTCAACAACCCCAACTTCAATAAGATCCTGTACAATTCGTGTGAGTGCTTCCTCACCCTCCTGTGAATTTCTATATTGAGGCAGACCTGGTAACACAGCTCCCTCCTTTACACTAATATGCACTGGAGGAATAACCATCTGTCCCACATCAGTATCTGAAGTAGCCCACAAAGTGTCAGGTAGAGAAGCTAATGCACTATCTTCTTGAACAAGACAAACTCTGTCCATCACCGGGTAATTATTATTCAAAATCACACGTACTCCTTCAGGGGAACATCTTATTGTGGCTCTGAAGTACTTGAGCATATCAAGACCCACAATATTATCTGGTGTATTTGGGGAAAGCAAAAACGGGCATGGAGCAGCAAATTTATCAACATGAAATACAAGTCGTTGTGATAATGGGCTAAGGGAAGGTGTTCCATCGAACCCTATCAATGTGATCGTTAAGCCAGACAGGGGAACCCTCGGAACCAATTGTTTAGACAGAGCGCTACGAGTAGCTCCTGTATCAACCAGAAACTGATCAGTAGAACCCAAAACATGTGCTGTAGCATAAGGACCCCTCTGATCTACTGGAACTTCAACTGATTCCTTACCCCATCCTAGGCAATCCTATGCATAAGCAGAATCATATAAATCAGGCTGCACATAATCAGACATCTGGTATTGGTTGCACCTGTCAGAAGTGTTGAACCCAGTTTGTACCCGCACATTATATTCAAACTTAGCGCGATCATTCGTGTTGCCTCTGGGGCCTGAATATCCCGCGCGATTTCTCATTGGTCCTCGACCACGGACATAGCGTTGTGAGCACAACAATGGACACTCATCTGCTCAATAGCCAAATTTCCTACAATCCGCACATTGATCAACAGCCAAATTCGAACGAGTGTAGGAGGAACCATTAAATCCTCTGCCTGTATCGTTACCTCTAGGAGGTGGACCATAAACCTGAGATAACATAACCTTTGTTTTTAATTCCTTAGACTTTTTATCCTCGCTACCCTTCGCCTCTAATTCCTGACGCTCGTAATATTGAGCCATCGTCAGGAGGGATGCCGGAGAGGAGTTAGTTCAAGAGCTTTCACTAGCTTTTAAACGGATAGCCACTCCTGGTAATAAATTCGTAACATACATATCTACGAACAAATGTTGGTTCGTATCGTCCGTTAGCGACTGGCCACTAAAATCATGAAAGGCTTCCTCAAAACACGTAAAGAAAAATGAAACCGATTCATCTGCCTTTTGCTTACACGATGCTAAAATAGTCCAATCAATCTTTTTAGGAGGAATAATAGTTTTTAACTTAGTTAATATTGCAGCAGGAAGATCTTAAATCAACTGACATGGTTTTTTCGCTGGTTCCCTATCTTCGTCTTCCCTCTCTATCTCCTTCCATATGCCCCATACACTGCGCGATCATCAACTTTACGCACGGATCTCCACATATCAGGTGGTAATACTAGCCCGAAAAATAAATCGATATCAGCTAATGTCATGGTACAAGAATTTATAGCTCCCTCAACTTCCTCATAGAAAGCGGCTGGATTTTTCAGCGGATCAGGCAATGCAGCTTTAAGTGCAATGACATCTGCCCTCTCCCAGGGAGTATATACCCAATTATAAATAAAATAACCTTAAGCATCTACAGAAAACTTATCGTCACTTGTACCCGCTCCCGTAGGAGGAACATATGAAGGCGCAGCCTCTCACATAGGCTTTGCATGCACTATTGCGGTCTTATCCATTCCAAAGATAGATGACTGTTTCCCGCCGAGCAAATCCGTCCGTGTATCTGCGTCTGTTTTTGGTTTCTCCTCTCGCATACGAAGCGCCTCAGTTCGTAGTTTGAACCACCGTCTTATTGTATCAGCCACCTGGGGGAGAGTAAAATGCCCATTACATATTTGTTTACAATCAGCTGCTACATCATTAGGTTCTAAAACACCAGAAACTTTCCGAAACATGTCAGCATATTGCTCAGTAAAATATAATTGCTCTCTGTCCTGCCACCCCTGTAATCTATCTAAGATATTAGAAATAGTAGCAGAATCACGAAGTGCTTGACGAGCAATATAGTTCTGCCGCACGGTCAGCCAACAGCATAGAGCGAGTATCCGGTTTTGTTCGATCTGCACCGGAATCCTCATCTTCGCCAGATGGAGCGGACGGAACGGCATACGAAGGCGGAGGACGATCTAGCAATGAAAAATCGTCTTGTGGTTTATTAAGGACAGGATGAAGAGGTTGCCGAATAGCATATTGGCCAGATATCTGTAATCTGCGCTCCTTCTCCTGTCTCTCTTCCAATTCTTTCACTTCCTTCTTCCTTAATTCTCGCGCTTTTTCATACACATTCTTCTGTTGCTCTTTTTCAATCAGCGCTTGCTCACGTTTCTCACGCTCACGTACTTCTTTCACCCACATTCGCACACATTCAAACATATCTTTTTTAGATTATCGCTCGAAAATACACTGTTCCGCATACTCAATCTTTCGCATATCAAATGACCCATACTTTGTCCAACGTAACTCAGGATCCTTCTGCGTGTATTTCCTCCATAATGTGCTGTACATTATAGAAGAAAGACCATATTTTAAATACATATCTCTGTTGGGCGTCCCCTCTGGAGGAGCCGGCTGCGATTCCTTAAGTCTTAACCGGTTATTTCCACAAAAGCAGCACATCCTACGAAGTGTGCTAAAAGCAGGCATGACATAAATAGTGCAAAATATACAGTATTATAATCAAAGTAGCACTTTAAGTATCTGTAATAGGTTGTACCGTTCAAATCAAAATCGCATTTTTAGAGAAAAATCTCCTCATTACCTGCCTATACGTGTTGCAGCTCATATATTACACTTACACATACACATTATTACTAGTCATACCAAAGCAAAATTGCCACAGCAAGCGTATCCTAAAACTGCCTTGCCAATCCCAAGCTTCCAAAACCCACAGCAAGAACCGTACAACGGTTCTTACCAATCACAGGGTGTCCAGATTCCAACTGCCAAGTTCTAAATTTGACCAAACGGCCACTGCACGGCAAGCCAACAGAAGAGATGGAGGACCGGCACCACCTAGATGGTCAGATCGGAAAGAAAGGAATAACACCTTGGATGCCAAGACTCGGGTCTCCTCTGGCAGTGATCACATCCGCTGTGAGATTCCAATCCTTCGTCACAACCACTACTTCGGGCATCCGAGTCGCCGATGAGCCCTACATGTCTGGCGCCAATTGATGTAAGCAAACGTCAGCTAGGCCTACCAATGAAAGGAGTTCGCCCTTCTCTGCACAGAGTCCTTAGACCATAGGAAGAAGTTGGCACGAAAACTGGAAAATACAAAAGCAAAGTTTATTAAACCTTTAAAGGTGGTACTACAGCCCACACAACACCCTTCAGTATTGTACGGAGTAGCACACCGAACTAAAGCACATGGCCCCTTTTATACACAATGAGGGGGCTCAAAAGAAGGCGGTACAAAATACAAGAGCAGTTTTATGTACATATATGGACATATTGGAAAGCACAATCGATGAGTGGGCGTAGTTAAAAGTCTTCAGAAACTAGTAAACACATTCCTATCTGGAACTAATTAGTAACAGCTTCAGACCCTACTGGGCATGTCTGGGCATGCTGGAAGTGGGGGATGCTAAATATAGCCTGTTGCCGGGCAGACTGCGCAGTTAACAAGGAAGTAGGACAAAGCACATGATGAGCACATGGCAATGTATAGCATACAAAATGGCCGCTGCGAATACAAAATGGAGTCGGTTCATTTGATACGATAATGGTCAAATACAGCATGTCTTCTGCTAATGCTTAACCTAATCACCGTTGATTTACAACAGGGGGACTCACCCCATCCTCGGGTGCCCTACTACTTGACTTGTTTATTCTACACTCCAGACTGGAGAGAGATACCTCCGGAGCACATCAAATAGCTGAAAACATTAACGCTAATTTTTTCTGAACACGAGATTGTGAGCTTACAATAAAATGTGGTTCTATTTGTTTGCCACTACTGCCTCCCTCTCTGCATGCAGTGGACTTGCCAGATTTTATTGTGAGGTGTGCACTTCTGCGGGCCGTGTGCACGAACAAATTGAACCTTGTCAGGATGAGCATTTGGAGAAGATGTCATCTTATCAGTAAGTAGCAGCAGGACCAATTTTTGTGCTGTTTAACTTGCGACTATGCCCCACTTAGTGTTCCTCAATTAGGCTCCAACCCTTTGTGAGCCTCTCCAAAAGGGGCAATCTGTACAATTATTGTGGTTTGCCTTGTTTTCCCAAAACTCAGTGTTCTACCAATCTGCTTTTTTTTTTTGTAAAAGTTTTATTTATTGCAGTTCAAATACAAAGTGAGAAAGGAAGAAAGGAAAGAGAGAAGGAAACAAGCGGCAGAACCGCGGCAACTCCCAATAAAGGGACTAGAAAAAGCTTACAGGAAGGCACATAGGATAACAAACGACATCAGACCCGGCTATGCTTAAGGGCAGTGCTTGCCCGCGAGCAGTAAGGAGTCAAAGGCAGCTGCTTCATGGCACATCAGCAGTCCTCACCATGGAGATGGTCACTTCCCTTACAGTCTGATTGTTGCAAAAGCTCCCGGGCAATCAAAAGCCTCCATCAGTTATGCGGTGCCAGAACAGGTCATGAACACCCCCCCCCAAACTACCCCCCCAACCCCCGAACCCCCCCCCTTAGTGGTGGTGCCCACACATGCATACAATCTCAATCCCTCAAACATACAGTCAAGTTAAATCTGGAAGAGGTGAAGGGCGCACAGAGCAGACGGGTATACTGCTGAGGGCAAGCCCCTCGATAGAAAGCGAACCAAGGGTCCCCATCGAAATATAAAGTTCTTAATGTTGCCCCGGAAGATGTCCGCCATTCTCTCCATGCTCAATAATCTCCACAGTCTCGCGTGCCACAATGAGAGAACCTGGCTGCTGGTTTCTTCCAGGCTGCGGCCAGTGTAAGTTTAGCTGCTCCAAGGCAGAGCCACAAGATTTGTTTATCCGCCTTTGTTTGGTTTCTAACAGCGGATCTCGAAGGCCCAGGATGACATAGGACAAAGAATCCGGTACGGGATATCCTAATATGTCCTTGATATGGGACAAGATTTCGGCCCAAAACGACTGGATGATCGGGCAGTCCCACCAGATGTGGCAGAAGTCTCCCAACAGTCCACAGCCCCTCCAACACCGGTCAGAAGACGCTGGGAATATGCGATGCAGTTTTGATGGGTAGAGGTACCAATCAAACATGGTTTTAAGATGGGCTTCTCGTAGATCCACCGAGTGATTGTGAGCTATGATATCCCACCAGAGACCCCTCCATTCGTCCCTGGTTATGTCTCGGCCTAGGAGGGTTTCCCAGTGGTCCATGTAACGTGGACGTGGGGAGACCACAGTGGTCAGTAAGAGTTTATACAAAAATGAAATCGTCCCCTTCATCGTGGAAGAGCGGAGAATAAAGGCCTCAAAGAGTGAGAGTGGTCTGGTAGCCACATCTCTCAGACCCGCCGAGGTTGCCCAATGGAGCAGTTGAGCATGACTGAAGCGTTCCGAAGGTGGGAGACCAAAGTCAAGCATGCAGTTATGGAATGTGAGGGGTTCCGTACCATGGAATAAGTGCGTAAGGGCTCTACACCCTCCTTCTCGCCACAGCCGAAAGGGACCCTCCCGTAACGCCGGTGGAAAGGCCGGATTGAAATGTATAGGAGTGAAAGGGGAGGGAAACATTGTCCACCGCTCGTCTCCGGTGATCGTGTCCCACACCTTTACAACGGTGCTAGTGGGCGTGCTGATGTAGGCGTTCCTAGGCCTGTCCGACTTGGGCTTCCAGGCGAGGTCCCAAATCGATCTCCCGGCCACACTTCTATCCATGTGCAGCCAGTGTTTCTCAGAGAGCTGCTGCGACCATTCCACCAACACCCGCAGTTGGGCAGCCTTGTAGTACAAGTGCATGTCAGGGAGGCCCACTCCACCCTCCTCCCATGGGCGCCTCAGCGTTGCGAAGGAGAAGCACGCCCGGCCTCCCTGCCAGATGTATTTCAGCAGTAGAGTCTTACGGCGCCGGAAGAAGTCCAGCTCCATAGGAATGGGGAGGGCCTGAAAGAGATACAAAAACCTAGGAAGGAGGACCATCTTGAAGTTATGGATCCTACCTAGCCACGAGATATATTTCGGCTTCCACCGGTCTAGTTCCCTGTGCACCGCCGCCAACATCGGCGGGAAGTTCGCTGTGAATAGGGAGTTTATAGAAGGAGTCAGATGGACTCCCAAATACAACAGGGAGGCAGGCGCCCACACCAGAGGCGTGAGTGGGCGCAATCGCTCCAAGTCTGCTGGAGGGAGGGTTAGATTCAAGATGTATGACTTATTAAAATTAACCTTAAATTCGGCCACCGTCTCAAAATCGGACAGCAGGTTTTGGAGATTTGGTAAAGACTGAGCCGGCTCCCCCACCGAGAGCAACACGTCATCTGCAAAGAGGGAGATTTTATGCTGTTCTCCCAAAAAGGGGAGTCCCTTTATCTGTTCCCGCTCGCGCACCGCAAGAGCCAAAGGTTCGATACTCAAAGCAAAGAGGAGAGGGGAAAGGGGGCAGCCCTGCCTTGTGCCCCGGGAGTGCGAGAAGCTGGCGGAACGATGGCCATTAATCACTACTCTCGAATTAGGGCAGCTATAATTCGCACGTATCATGGTGATGAATTGGTGCGAAAAGCCGAAGGCCTCCAGGGCGCGGAACATGAACTTCCAGTCACCCCGGTCAAAGGCTTTTTCCGCATCCAACCCCACCAGCACTGCCGGGATACGGAACCGGGTGGCCTTTTCTATGAGATGTATGACCCTCCTTAAGTTGTCATGTGTCTGGCGGCCTTTAATAAACCCGGATTGATCCGGGTGAACGATGGCCGGCATTAAGTCTAGGAGCCGGCGTGCTATGATAGTGGAATACAGTTTAGCGTCCACATTGAGAAGTGCTATCGGGCGGTACGATGAACATTTGAAAGTATGTTTCTCCGGTTAGGGGATCAAGGTGATCACGGCCTCGGCCATGGTGCCCGTGGTCGTCCCAATGACCGCCATTTCATTGAAGAGGGACACCAAAAAATCACATAGCTCTGCCGCAAAGGACTTGTAAAACAGTGCCGTGTAGCCATCAGGACCCGGCGCCTTGTGAAGTTTCAGATCTCTAATGGCGTCCAACACCTCCGATCTAGAGATTGGGGCGGCCAAGAGTTCGTTCCATTCCGTAGATACTTGTGGGATGGGGAGATCCGCCAAGAAACGGTCCTGCGCCGCCTGATCCAGGAGTCACCCTTATAGAGCGCCTCGTAGAATCGGCCAAAAATACCTGCCTTATCCACATCACAATGTTGTAGGAAACCATGTGAGTCCAGAATTCCACGAATATACTCTCTCTCCCTCTTGTCCCGTAGCTGCCGAGCTAAGTGTCTGCCCACCTTATTCCCCTGGGAATAGGAGACACGCCTAAGCCACAGGAGAGTAAACTCTGCACGGTTGGTGTAGTGGGCCTTCAATTTACTCTGCACGGCTGTCAAGGGTCTAAGAGTCAGTCTGGACGGGTTCGCTTTATGCGCCTGTTCTAAGGTTGCCAGTTCTGACTCCAGGTCTTCCTGTTCCTTCCTCCGTAACCTATTAAGGTTAACATTGAGGCCCAGGCATGTACCCAGCAGTGATGCCTTACACGCATCCCACGTATTGAAAAGTGAGGTATCCGCTACCGGGTTGAGGGCCAAAAACTCCCCTATAGCTTTACGCAGTTCCTTGCACGAGTATCATCTCGGACAAGTGCCGGTGGGAAGTACCATTTCCTCACATGTCCCCCCCTGCTGACCAGTGGAGCCCGAGAACCAGCAGGCTATGATCTGACACGGAGAGCGGGAAGACAGCAGAATCACGGACATCTCCCCTGAGGGTGTGGCTTACAAAGATATGATCTAGACTGGAATAAGTATGATGAACATGGGAATAGAAGGTATAGTCTCGCGCTTGTGGGTGCAGGAATCGCCAGGTATAAACCAACCCAAGCTCCCCTACCATACGCTGCGTTTCCGTAGAGAAAACCCCAGTACCCGCTCTCTGGGCTCGGGAGCTAATCAAATCCTTGTCCCAAAACATGTTAAAGTCCCCCATGAAAACCACGTGTCCCTCCACAAAGTCCCCCATCCTATCCAACAGGCCTCGAAGAAATGCATTCTGCCCAGAGTTGGGAACATACACTACCACAAACGTACAGAGCCTGCCGTAAAGTGTCCCCTTGACCATCAACCAACGTCTCTCCTTGTCACCACTGATCCCCATAGGCTGGAAGTGCAGGGATGCCCGGAATAAAAGTGCCACCCCCCTATGTTTAGTAGATGCAGATGCCCTATAAATGAGTGGGAAATGCCTATGTCTTAGTCGTTGCTCATCTTTACGAGCCAGGTGTTTCTCCTCGAGCCCCACAATATCTACGTGGTGGTCAGTGATATATTTCCAAATTTTCTAGTGTTTCTGAGGGGAATGGAGGCCTTTCACATTCCACGTTCCAATACCAAGCGGCATGGGGAACTATTAGTAACCCTCTCTGTGGAATCGTCCCGATGTTGCACCCAAGGCCATACCCACGTGTAACCCCAACCCAAGAGGTAGTCCTGCCCAAAGGACAGATATGCAACTTCTCAAGTATTCCACCAGGAAGAGGAAACAAGCAAACTACGCATTCATTCCGGATGCCACCACCCCCGACCCCCCTCTGTTCCCAACAACCCCCCTCCTCAATTGGCCCCCAAAGCACCCCCACTCCCCCCCCCCAAGAACCTCAACCAAAACCAAAGCCAGAACAGTGTACTTAGCAGTCCCACCGGAGAACAGTTCGTAGAGTTCCTCTAGGGCTGGGGACGGGGCACCCATGAGGGGACCCCATAGGCCACGGTATGGGGTGTCTTCTCCAAAAGTACAATTAAACCCACGTTACCTGGTGTCACGTGTCCCTCCGGCACCAACCAGCCGGCGGCTCAAGATCAAGCGGCCCCGGAGCTCTGTTGGGAAGATGCCAAAGTCGCCGAAGCCACCGAAGCCACTGCATTTCCTCTCTCTTGTAGACTAGCCGTACAGTCAGGCCGTCCACGGTTCGTATCCCGGCCCACCCTCTGCCATGAGGAAGAACGCCTGCGTCTCCGTGCCGGCGGACCGCCAGCCTCCTGTGAGGGAGTCCCGTCGTCCAGACCCAAAAAGTCCTTCGCCACCTGGAGAGATCGAATCTGTGCCAGTCTGTTTTCCCACCTAAAGATGATGCAGAAAGGATGACCCCATGAGTAGGAGATGTTGCGTTCCCGGAGGAAGGCGGTCACTGCGCGGAACTCCCGCCTCTTCTGGAGGGTCGATGCCACTAAGTCCTGGTACAGCTGGGGGCGATGCTCTCTGAATTGCAAAGAAGGGATGGTCCGCGCCCTCTGTAGGATACGCTCTTTTAGCTGGAAATCGTGGACACAGACCAGGATGTCCGTGGGCAGCCCCCCTCCCCTCCTAGGGAGACCAACTCTGTGTACTCTGTCCATCCTGATTTCTGGAACATCATCGTCACCCAGAACCTGTAAGAAAAGAGCCTGGACATAACCCCGCAGGTCACCTTCTTCTCCGTCCCACGGCACCGCCCGAATGCGGATGTTGTTCCGGCGGGAACGGTTCTCCAGATCCTCCGTATGGGACTGGAGGTCCAAGTTCTGCTCCGTGAGCCTAATGATATCTTGCTGGAGCTGGTGGACATCGTTTGCTACGCTTAGGTCGTGGTCCTCCAAGGTGACCACCCTCTCCCCAATGCCGTCCACGTCTCTCCGCACATCACGAAGGTCCGATGCTAGTTGGGCACGGAGTTCCGAGATGTCCTCCTTAATGGAGGCAAAGAGCTCCATCATAAAGGCCTTGGTTGCAGGGGCCTCGTCGTCCGATTTCTTGGGCGAGACGCTGGGTCCAGGGGACGGCGGTTGTTGAGAATTCTTAGCTGTGCCATCTTTCCCAGGCTTCCCCTTGCGCAGCGTGGAAGACATTTCTGCACCCCCGGGCAAGGCAGCAGTCCCTCCTCCGGCAATCCCAAGATCCCCGCTGTACCAGTGCCGGGAAAGCTGTCTTCGCACCATTCCCCCTGCGGTCCGGGCCTCCCCAGAGCCAGGCCCCAATCTGTCCCGCAGGTGGCCGTCGCTGGTACTCCGCCTCCGAGGGGTCGCATAGTCGAGACTCTCGCTAGTGTCCCATGAGCCTGGAACCCCCCAGAATCACGGCCCAGGCGTGAGTCCGGCCTGGCCTCGGCCAAACTTCGCTGTGTAGCGCACGTTTCCCCTCTGCCTAGCCACCGAGCTCCCTAGCCTGGCCTCCAAGGAAGGGCCCCCTCCACGACAGATCCGCACCCCAGGTGCAAATGCGCGGTACAAGCAGGGGAACGTCCAGGCCTCTCCAGGGGTCCCCCCAGGCGCCGAGCTCTCAGGAGGCCGCACTTTGGCAGGGGCACCCCACCTCCAGATCCCTTCTGGTGCGTTGTGGGGAAGCGAAAGTGTCGCTGCCGGGGCCCCCTCCTGCAGCTGGTCCCCTTCTGCTGCGCCTACACCCCCAGCGCAATGTACTGCGACACCCCTCCGGTGCCCGAAGCCGCTCCTCAAGTTGTTGGGGGGCAGGTGCAAGCACAGAGTCCAGGGGCCCCCCCCCACTGTGGGCCCTCCTCGGTGGTTCGCGCTCCCGTCTGCCAAGTGCGGGGCCCGAGCTCGTCAAGCTCCCAGGGCCAGGGAGCACCAAACCGCAGTCCACAGAAGCTCCGGAGCCCTCAACCAGGCCCCCTCCCGGGCAGCGCGGTCCGCCTGTTCCACCACTCCGCCTCGGGGCCACCACGGTGGGAGATGCAGGCGGGGAGATCTCGGTCAGGAGGACGCTCCGTCCAGCCAGTCAAAGCGGGGGTGGGAGGAGGGGAAGCTGCGAGATCGCCGCTTCACCCAAGTCCGCCGTTCCTCCCCACCAGCGCTCCCCCGCTCACAGTCACTCACCGGTGGGAAGCAGGGTCTCCGCAGCAGCGGGGGACAGAAGCGACGCCCCGACCCTCCTCCGTCGATGTTCTCTCCGCAACTCCGCGGACCGGAAGTTCGGCTCTCTCCACTAATCCAGGCCGGGGATTGGAAGGCCGCAGACCGCCGCCGCGACCAGGTCCACCTGCGGGTCTCTGCTGGCCGTCCTCGTGACTCCGGACTGGACCCCTCAGCACCAGGGGTCACAGCAGCGCCCAAATGGCCAAGAAGCAGGCCGCTTTCGAGGCTGGAACAAAGCTGAGCTGGGCTTGGTGTCGGAGGGACCTGAAAAGACGTCTCACTCCGTCGCCATCTTGGCCACGCCCCCACCAATCTGCTTTTTAAATACACCTCTGTTATACAAACTCTAACATCAGGTAAAGCAAAGTATCCCAACAGTGAGAGCTTAAACCAACTTGCTGTGAGCACTGTTACACACACTAACCTAGGTGGACATAGGATTTTCAGCAGTGAGGAGGTTAAACCCACCTCAACTCTGCGTAGTTCCTATTGAAACTAATTCCTCCAGGTGGAGAGGAAAGTCTACAGCAGTGACAGAGTTAAATACACATATATTGAGAAGGCAAGGGTTAAACGTGGCTGCGCTACTCACAGCGGTCCAATCCTACCCAAGCCTTGCAGCATGAACTAGAACGACAGAGACATCAGATGCTGGCATGGTGCCAGACATTAAAGTGAGTCTCTCTGAATACGCGGCCTGGCCCTGGGAGGAGCAGGATCCCCAATGGCGATCAGGTCAGAACAGCAGACCAGGAGTCCATCAGAGTGACAGTCCTTTCAGCAACACAGTACCTGGCAGAGTAACCACTGGTCCAGAAGTGTACTGAAGTGGTGGTGTCTGAGGTCCAGTATTTATACTTTGGTGCCATGGTTCCGAGAGGTGAGGGAAGGTTCTAGACAGTGGTTTGAAGTGCAGGGATTACCCTCCTTCCGCTGCCCTGGCTTCCAGCTGGCTGGACAATACATGGCTGTTAGGAGTTTTGTGTGGAGACAGGGCGCAACCTACTCAGGTGCAGGTGGAACTGTGTTTAGCTTCAGCCCCCCATCAAGCCAGTTAATGGACCATTAAGGCTCATTAAGTCACACCTAAGCTCCCATTGTGTGTGGCTGTCTAGAGGGAATGCATAAGGCCCAGCTGACACCCACCCCAGATGTGCATTCAGGGACTGGCAGAAGGCACAGAATGGTTAAATAAGAAAATGGTGTATTTTCAGACTTGCAACTTAAAATCCAACTTCACCATAAGTAGTGATTTTAAATTGTGAGTCCAGAGACACCAGACTCGAAATATTTATCTTTTCCCAGTTGGAAATTTCAATTTATGAAACGCAATAAGTTCATCCCAATGTTAACCTATGGGAGAGATAGGCCATGCAGTAGTGAAAAATGATTTAATATTTTTACCTACCTTTAAAATTTAAAGGTATATGTCCTATTTTTTAAATACACTTCATCCTGCCTTAGGGACTGCATAGGGCCTACCTTAGGAGTGACATAATGCTTGGGCCTAGAAATAGGGTTAACTTGCCAAGTAGACATGGCAGTTTAAAAATACATGCACATGCTCTGCAATGGCAGGCCTCCGACATGTTTAAAGGGCTTCTGAAGTGGGTGGAACAATCAGTGCTGCAGATCCACTAATAACATTTAATTCACAGGTCCTGGGCACATGTTGTGCACTTTACTACGGACCTATAAGTTAATTAAATATGCCAATTGTGGACATGCCAAAGTTATCATGTTTTAAGTATAGAGCATATGCCCTTTAGTACTGGTTAGCAGTGGTAAAGTGCCCAGAGTAGTAAAGTCAAGAAAAACAAGTGCAGCACAAAGCAGAGGAGAAAGGCAAAACATTTGGGGGTGACCCTGCAGAAAGGGCCAGGTCCAATAACCTCTTTCTAAATGTTGCTCTCCTCTTCCCTTTAGTTGGCTTCCCCATTCCTCTTGCAACATAAGAAATCCTGCAAAAGAGGGCATGTTCATAATACTGAGATAGTTCTAAACTAATACACTCCAGTCTTGGTTTTCTATCACACATATTGATGATGAGTGCACATACACCAGTGGGGAATCAGTGAGTGAAGGTTGTACAGTGATAGGTGTCGTGTGGTGGGTAGGGAATGGCGTGCACATTAATCGGGGTATTGTCCAGGTACCTATCTACATGCTACCAGTTCAAAATTTGGATGGGAGCTTAAGCATCTTCTTGAGTCTGCTGGAAGTTGGGATGATTGAATGGCCTGCCCCCTCTTTAGTTTAGGCAGTTGACATACTAGTAGCAATTGTAAACAAACCTCTATCAGCACCAATTCCATATGATTCCAATGCAAGATCTATGTTTACCCCAGGAGTATCTTTCTGACCTTCTGCAGTTTATTTTGCTCCTGTAGGTGACATTTGAGTCTACCTTAATGGATGTACATGAACTGCATCACACTAAGGCAATTAAAATTGTTCTTTCAAACATTTGCATAAAGAATGTAAACTTCTGCTATATTCTGAATGATACCTATATGTAGGTAAGTGTAAATGTAACTACTTTTAACTCCTTGTATGTACATTGAAGATATAATTATTGTTCAGTTACTTAAATGTGGAGTTAAGAATGCCAAATCGATTGTTAGCTATGAACACGTACCTTCACAATAAAGTATTGGTCAATGTGGGAAATTGGGTTGTTGGTTGAGGCGGGTGTGAAACCTTATCAAGCACCAGCAACAGTCCTTGTCAGGAGAACCACAAAAGTCACTAAATTAACCAATGCTTAACCCTCTGGTAGCTTGGCACAAACGCTGTCAGATTTAACTTAAAGGCAATGACTATTTATAAAGCACATAAACACAAATAAGCTGAAAACACAAGGCAAGACAAATCGTAAACCAGTTTAGAAAAAAAGACTAACATGTATATAATTATTTGACAACAAAATGAAAAAAATTCAATCAGTAGAAAAGGAGATATGCAGTTTCAAATATGTAAGTGTAGTACCTAAATACACAAAGAGCGACTCATGATTATCTGGTCATGTAAGACCGGATGAAAGTCACAAGTTCAGGTTGACCATGATAGAGCACAGGCTGGATACATGGACTAGGTAAGTGCCAACTGAAAAAGCAGCATTCTAATGTCCAGCACCAAGAGATCTGCTTCAGGTGGAGGAGGCTGCAAGAAGCGGGGAGAGCCATGCGGATGGTTGTAGTTGAGGCGCAAACAGCTTGCTGAGCCTCACAGATGGTTGCTGCTGCAGAACGATGCCACAAAAGACTGCTGGCAAAAATCCTATCAGGCTTCAGGGACAGTCGTTGCTGGAAATTCAATCTGGTGGTCACTGCAGGCTGCCGATCCTGTAGCGTGAAGTACAGATCTTGCTTTGCTGGTTGTCACTGACGGTCACTGTAGCACGAAGAGTTGGGTTCACCATAACTTCGCATAGGAGGTCAGTGCGGTCAGCAAGATCTTGGGCAAACTAACCTGTTCGCAGTCGCAAAGATCTATAAACTTCAGGATTTCTCAATTTCTTCAAGGAGAAGCTCAAATTATGCCACACCAAGCATTCAGGTTCTAGGAGGCACCTATTGGGGATCAGGAGCTCACTCCAACAAAGGCCAGCAGGGTTCAGGCAGATCTGGTTGAAGGTCCAGGCAGGTCCAATCCAGCAAGTTCAGCTGGCCAGTCGCAGGGTGGCCCCTGGAGCTTGTGGTTGTCACTGCAGCTCATAACAGGAGGTAGGTTTGTTGACCCATTGTTTTTTTAAGTGAGAGTGTGACAGGTGACAGCTCCGCACCCCTACTCAAGTAAGGATGGCCCATCCTGCCAACACACATATCCTCTATTGTGAGGCTGTCTAGGAGGAATAAACAAAGAAAAAACGCCAATAACACCTAGTCATGTGACCCAGGAACAGGCTACAGGCACACAGGGCCCGATGTAGGTAGGCCGTTACCGATCGGTAACGGCCGAAAATACCGATTTTCGGCCCTTACCGATCGGTATACAGCCATCGAGATGTAGGGCAATGAAAATTGTCAAAATCGGTATATATACCGAATCGGAATGGCTACCGAATCGGAAATAATCCGATTCGGAAATACCCCGAATCGGAAAGAGAACGAATCGGTAACATACCGATTCGTTAAAAATACCGATTCGGTACATGTATCGAATCGGTAGTGACACCGATTCGGAAAACAACCGATTCGGTCCATTTATCGAATCGGTAGAGACAGCGATTCGGAAAAATGCCGATTCGGCTAACCTACCGATTCGGTAGAGTTACCGATTCGGCAAATCTCTGATTCGGACAGAGAGAGAGATGTAGGGAAGCATAGAAATACCGATTTTGGCTCAAAATCGGTATTTCAAAATCGGTATTTACCATGGATTACAATCAGGTGGTAACCAACTTCAACCTATAAAAATAGACCCAAAATGCATTGCAACTTGCAGGATGGCTGCTTTTTATGTCATTGCAAGGCGGCTACGGCTACAGCAGGAAGGAGAGAGGGAATGGCAAAGAGAGGAACAGGTCTACAGACAGAGGATCACCCTGTTCATGCTCACAGAGGCAGAGATCCTACAGAGGTACAGGCTGGACTCAGACACCATTCTGGAGCTCATCAGGGACCTCAAACCACTGTTGGACCACCCCACCCCAAGGGCACACGCCATCCCAGCGCACGTGCAGGTGCTATGCAGCCTACACCTGCTTGCGTCTGGCAGCTATCAAACTGGAGTAGCTGCGGTAGGAGGGGTGACCCAGAGCAGCCTGTCAAGGTTTTTCCACAAATTCCTTGACGCCATGATACACAGGATGGACCAATACATCTCTTTCCCTGCAACCCACGCGGAACTGGTACAAACAAAAGCTGACTTTTACCAGATGGCACAATTTCCCCAAATCATTGGCTGCATAGATGGCACGCACATTCCGATTTGCCCCCCTGCTGACACAGAATACATATACCGCAATAGGATGTCTACGCACACCATCAATGTTCAGGTGATCTGCAATGCGAAGTGCACCATCACAGACCTGGTCGCAAAATTCCCATGGAGTACCCACGACTCCTACATTTTTCAACAGAGCAGCATCTATGCACGTCTGACGGCTGGCGAATTTGGTGAAGGATACCTCCTAGGTGAGACACATCATCAGACCCCCATAACACAAAGTAGCTAAGTGAAATACATGTATGCATGTGAGTAATGTTACCCCTTTTCCTTCTAGGCGACAGTGCATATGCCCTCCGCTCATTCATACTCACCCCCTACCTCAACCCCTCTACACCCAGCAAAAGGAGGTATAACCGGGCCCACAAAAGCACAAGGAATGTAGTTGAACGGACCTTTGGCATCTGGAAAAGCAGATTCAGATGCTTGCACAAGAGTGGAGGTGCAAGGCAGTATACCCCATCACCTGCTGCAAGATCATAGCTGTCTGTGCAATGTTGCACAACCTTGCGGTGAAGAAGGGCACTGAGGTGGAGTTGTCAGACTACGAGGACCATGACGACGACGTTGCTGTGCCACAAACCCATCCTGCTGGGGTGTCTACGCCAAGTGATGGCAGATACAGACGTGAGGAGATTACAGAAAACTATTTCTGAGTGAGTACAGATGCACAGACAGGTCAATGGTTGTAAGGAAATGACATTTTTAATAATGTTGCAACACCGTTACTGCACTGATGTGCAACAAAAGAAAATGTTAACAAAAAGTGGTTCAATCTCAATTGTCCGGGTTGCCTCACCCGCCCTGGCAAGCTTATTTTTTGCTGCGCTTAGCAGCCCCACTGGGATGTGCCTCTCCCCCTTCTGCATGTCCAGCAGCTTCAGCAGAGCGCCTGGTGCTCCGGCGCGGCTCCGACACTGCGCTGGCCGGGCTGCTGCGGCTGCTGCTGTCCCCAGCCTCGCCCAGGTCCAGGGCTGGATTGACCACAGTGTTTGAAATTATAAGTGCCTCCATGGCGGTCGTAATGCGCGCCATGCCCCTGGTGACCTCTGCCGTGTTCTGGGTCAGGCTGGCCTCCATATTTGCCCCACGTTGGCATAGCTGTGCGGTAGCAGCAGCTATTGTGCATGCGGGCATCCCTGCGGCGAGAGTGCTCGTGCTCGTCCAGTTTTGTACATAGCTGCGTGATGGCTGTGGTCATACGGCCAAGACCTGTAGCAATTTCCTTATTGCTTTCCACAAATGTCTTAAAGCCCTGCGCCATCTCTCCCATTTGCAGGTTATGCTGCCGCAGCTGGCGCTGGCAGGCCAAGATGGATTTCGCCTGCATCAGCTGTATCTTCACCATGCTGCTCTCCAGCCCTTGAAAGACGCTGCCCTCCCGTGCTGGAAGTGCAGTGCTGGATGTTGTATACCTCCGGGGATTGCTGCTGCCCTGCTGTGTGGGCTGGGGTGCCACAGGTGTAATTGTGTTGGTAGCTGGGGCCTGACCCGCTGCTCCCTCGATGGGGTTCAATGGAGCTACAACAATACTCCTGGCAGGAGATGTGGCAGGTGCAGGGTGGCTCGGTGTTGGTGAGTTCTCTGGGGAGAACAGCAATGGGGGCGTGCCAGATATTCGGGGGGAGTGTAGAAATGTGAAGGAAAGGCCAAGGTCTTCCTCATTTCCCTGGGCACTGGTGTTCTCATCCTCCTCCTCCTCCAGGGCTGCTTGATTAGTGCTTGGCCCTGCCACCGCACTGGAAGATGTTGCTGGTGCTGGTGCCTCAGTTGCTCCTGCTCCTCCGCCTGATGGTGCCCCTAGGTATAAAGAAGCATTTGTGAATTGAGTGCTGATGTATTACAGTCACTACAATTAAAGCATTGCACATTTCATTCCAATTACTTTGATTCAGTTCCACTGTTCTTTTAATTATGCTTCTGCACTGGCATTTTTGCCTACTTCTGCTGACTACATTTACCATGATGCATTTCTCTTGTCTGTTGGTAGCAGTACTGGGCTGGGGTTTGGCTGTGCATTGTGTCTAAAGGGGAGGTGTCTGGTAGGGTGTGTCATGATGCGCATGCTTCTTACCTTTAGTTGTCGCTCTGGCTGAACTATCCGGGTTCCCAACTCCAACCACACTCTCCCTCTCGATGGTAGTCGCCACTAGTTCCTCCAGCTCAGTGAGGGGTGGCGCCGGGTTCCTGCCTCCACCAGTAAGTCCAGCTTGCCTCTGCAGCTCTGCCAATTTCCGCTTTGTTAGGCTGCGGATATCATAGAACCTCTTTTTGAGGTCATCAAGGCTCCTGGGGGTAACACCAACTGAGTTAACTTTCTCCCCAATATCGCTCCACAGCCTCCTCTTTGTGCTCTCAGGTACAGTGAGGGACAGCCTCCCAAACAGCTGCCTGTGTACCCTCACCACCTCCTCCACCAACACTTGCAGCTCCATGGTGCTGAATTTAGGTTTCCTCTTGTGCCCAGCCTTCTGGCTCTCACTGCTGCTAGCCATCTTTCACAGTGCTCTGGATCCTGCTTCCACTGCTGCTCACTGTGAATGCTCAGCTCAGGCTGCCTCTCCAGAAAGTTCTTAATGAGCTGCACCTGCCTGGGTAGTCACTCCATGCTTGGGTGGGGGAGGGTGGATCCACCTCATTGGCTGTTGTCTCTGGTTTCAGTTTGACTAGCTTGCCGAATCGGCATTCACCGATTCGGTATTTACCGATTCGGTATTTACCGAATCGGATTTTACCGAATCGGATTTTACCGATTCGGAATTTCCCGATTCGGTATTTGCAATGCATTCCTATGGGCCTTTTGGCCATGGGGGTGTATAGCGATTACCGAATCGGTATTTGCCGAATCGGTTGTAGCCGAATCGGTAAATTTCGGTTCGGTGGATGCCGATTCGGTACGTATTGAATCACAATACCGATTACGACCGAATCGGTATTTTTCCGATTTTTTTTCCCTACATCTCATTTTCCGATTTCAAAATATAGAATCGGTGCAATTCGGTATTTTGAAATCGGAAAATGCGTTTTACCTACATCAGGCCCACAATTTCTAAAAGTGCCAAAGACAGAATTGTGCCTTTGAATCTGACTTTACCATGAAAGGGTGTTTCAGGTTACAAGCCTCAGACATCAAACATAACAATCCTATCTGCTTCCAAATAAACGTTATCACTGATTAACTGGAATAAAGTAACCTAATGTTATCCTATGGAGGAGGTAGGTCTTGCAATAACATTTCATTACCAGGACATGTAAATCTTAAAAGTACATGCTGATTGTTTTATATATAAAGCACCCTGCCCTGTCGGCTGTTTAGGGTGTACCCTGGGGTGACTTACATGTATTAAAAAGGAAGGCTTTTGCTTAGGAAGGGGACTATAATGCCAAGTCCAATTGGTAGTTTAACACTGCAGAAAGTCTGCATTGGCAGACCTGGGACATGTTTAAAAATGTTATTTAAGTGGGTGGCACAATCAGTCTTTCAGGCTCACTAGTTGTACTTAATTTAGAGGCCCTGGGTACATGTAGTACCATTTTACTAGGGACTTACACAAAAATGAAATGTGCCTATTGGGTGTAAGCCAATTCTAACATATTTAGGAGAGAGCACACGCACTTTAGCACTGGTTACTAGTGGTGGACTGAACAGAGTCCTAAAAGTCTAGAAACGTGGGTTCAGAAAACAGGAGGGGTGAAAGATAAAAGATTAGGGGTGACGTACAAAGAGAGTACCACTTCCAACAGTGAATGTTCTGGATTCAATCATTGGCAGAATGATATTGAAAACGTGATAAAATGATAGAGCAACAAGACCATATCATGTTGGAAAGACGATGTCACACCAAATTTGACTATACAAAAGAAAATCTTTGCCCCACCTTGGCAACAAGCCAAATCTCCATGTGTGGATGGGCATCTCTTAATATCTGATGGGCAGAGAAGAGGTGGGGAAGCTGCCTGAGGAGCATGTGCTGTTGTGCATGGGTAGAGCCATAGTTGATCTGCCAAGTCCTGTGTGTCTCCACAAACACTCGACACCGTAGTTGCACCGTGGTATGAGTGTGAGGCACGATCAAATTGAGGTCTCTGTAGGGTAATTTGCATGAGTAAATTAACTATATATACCTGTAAGAAGCACCTGTTGCCTTGATTCATGCATCTTTGAAGATTACCTGGAACAGCCCAAGACATGAAAGGTTGAATTTGGGCACAGTGTCGTGGATAGTTTTGATGATGAACAAAATCTGAATCCTCAATGCTCTGAGTGAGTTAAAACATAATCTATATGTCTTTAAGCTTAGTGTAAGAAGAACACAACAGCGTCTTGTAGGAGCATCCCATTATTGTGCATTGATTACTACTAGAGAATGCAGCTTTGGGGTAAGTATACTCTTTCACAGGAGCTATGTGTGAAATTAACAGACTTGCAGCCAATGGATATGTAGAAGAGTGATAATAGCACCATTTTGTCTTCCATCATATATGACACCCTGCTCCTTTAGGGCATATGGGAAAGTGGACATTTGTTATGACAATATGCCAGTCACATTTGCTCACAGCTGGTGAATGATGCATTATTTTTTCACTGTGATATTGATCCACATCATTGCAAACCTGCCTGTGCCACAGGTTATCTTTGGTTTGATTAACACTGGGGTGTGCGCAGATTTTCCTCAGTCAGAGCACTGGATATTAGGTTCATTGTTATTAAAGATACAAATGTCAGTGAAGTCTAGATATCTGTGTGCTATAAAAGGCAAAAGACATAATTTGACTTAAAGTTGTGGCATAGAATTTTGATAACATTTGGCCTTACCAATAGATATTGATGTTTCCCAAGTCTTGAAAAATGAATGTCTGTGGAATACGTGTTAAACTGTGTGAATAACACTTTGGGGTCGATTAGGATGGCGGTCAGAAAACCATTCCGACCGCCATGGTAGCCGAAATGAGCTATCCGCAGTTACCGTCAGAAAACTGGCGGTCATATTAGGATTAACCGCTAGAAAAATCTGACCGCAATGGAACAATGCCACAAAAGACTGCCGGTAGCAGGCGGAGCAGGTGCAAATCCCTCTGCGGTGGTCGGATTTGCTACGGAAAAACACAAACTCGCCGTAAGGCCAGCAGAGTGACCGCATGCACAATTAGGATGCCATTGAGTTGACAGCGGAGCGATCCGCTGTTTCTGACCACCGCAATCGCTAACAGTGATGAATGGGAGAGCAGGTGGAAGGGCAGTTGAATACCCACCGCCGCAGCCGCACCAAAACTATTATGGCAGTGGAAAAAAAAAACACACAACAAGGCCACCAAGTGTACACATCAAACTAGCCCGGCCCCCAAAAACACACCCCAAGGACACGCCCCTAGGGCAAATAAAAAAATACAAATCCCAGGATAACCTACACAGCACACCTGACAGCAATACACCATTTTGACACACCCACATAGGTGAGTATAAAACCTGTCCCTTCCCTGACCAGAATCTTTTGCACTACTCTAGCCATGAAGGAACTAAACCCAACAGCACATTGGATAGGCAGAACACCACACACCTCACCAGCACAACAACACACACACCACCTACACCACCCCTACCACCCTTGCACCTGCACCTCAAACCATTTGCACATCACACTCCATGGCACAAAAGAAAGTGCTCAAATTCACCGACAATGAATTGTCAGTCATGGTGGATGAGATAATCAGAGTAGAACCACAATTGTTTGGTCACTTGGTCCAACAGGCACCATTAGCCACCATAGCACAAATGTGGGAAAGGATAGTCAACAAGGTCAATGCAGTAGGGACCACCCCTCGCACCAAGAAGGAGATCATGACGCGGTGGCATGACCTGAAGAGGCAGGCAAAGGAGAAGAACAACAAGAACCGTTAGATGGGTCCCATTCCACCAAGAACATTCACTGCATGGGAGCAGAAGGTGCTTGCCATACTGCATCCAGAGAGCCTCACAGGAATCGCCGGGGGAATAGAGGCTGGTAAGTACAAACAAATGTCTACCATCACACTGCTATGTACTGTCTTGCACAACTACAAAGCTACACCTCCTAGGCCCAATTCCATTCATGTGCACCGCACACTCCCCAACACATCTCACAGATCCAACATTAACTCCCTCTCATTCATCCCAAAGATAGCTAGCAACATACTCTGGGTTGCATGTGTACAGGCAGCCATCACTACAACTCCCATCAGGCCCAATGTCTCACAGCTCAGCAGGACGGAACACTCTCCCCACTTAAGAGCCATGTGTAACCATTCACTTCCTCTGTTCCACAGGAAGCAAGCCATCTTAGGAGGGAGGGGTGTCTTTGGATAGGCAGCCAGTACTCCAACTCCCATCAGGTCTCCTTGTCCCACAGCTCAGCAATATGTAGCACTTCCACCCCAGCCAGAAGCATGTGGCAGCCATTTTATCTCACCAACCAAACGTACAGGTAGGTAGCCATCTAAACAGGGAGGGGTGTTTGTGGGTGGGAGACCAGCACTACAACTCCCACCAGGCCCCCTGTCCCACAGCTCAGCAAGGTGTAGCACCCCACCCCACCCAGAAGCTTGTGGCAGCCATTATATCCTACCAACTAAACTTATAGGTAGGTAGCCATCTTAACAGGGAGGGGTGTTTGTGGGTGGGAAGCCAGCACCACAACTCCAAACAGGCCCCCATGTCCCACAGTTCAGCAAGGTGGAACACCCACCCACCCCACCCAGAAGCATGTGGCTGCCATTACATTACCCTCATTAGACTAACGGGTAGGAAGCCATCTTAACAGGGATGGGTGTCTGTGAGTGGGAGGCCAGCACTACAACTCCCAACAGCCCCCCCATGTCCCCCAGTTCAGCAACATAGAACACTCCCCCAGCCAGAAGCATGTGGCAGCTATTGCATTACTCACCTTCACCTAACAGGTAGGAAGCTATCTTATGCTCTCCTGTCTCACCCCAGAGCAGGATGGAGCACTCCCCCACCCAGAACCATGTGGCAGCCATTGTATTGCTCACCTTCACCTAACAGGTAGGTAGCCATCGTATGCTCTCCTGTTCCACCACTGAGCAGGATGGAACTCTCCCCCAACACAAGAGCCATTTGTAACCTCTTCCCTCACTCTGCCAACTACACAGGTAGGTAGCCATCTTCATAGGGAGTGGTGTTTGTGGGTGGGAAGCCTGCACTACAACTCCCACCAGGCCCCTTGTCCCAAATCTGAGCAAGATGGAGTACCCCCCTAGAATCATCTAGTAGCCATTGCATTGCCTACCTTTACCTAACAGGTAGGAAGCCATTGTATGCTCTCCTGTCCCACCCCTGAGCAGGATGGAACACTCCCCCCACCCAAGAGCCATGTGTAACCATTCCCTCACTCTGCCAACTACACATGTAGGTAGCCATTTTCACAGGGAGGGGTATTTGTGGGTGGGAAGCCTGCACTACAACTCCCACCAGGCCCCCTTGTCCAAAAGCTGAGCAAGATGTAGTATTACCCCCACCCACAACCATGTGGCAGACATTGAATCTCACTCATCAAAGTTACAGGTAGGTAGCCATCTTCATAGGGAGGGGTGTGTGTGTGTGAGGCCAGCACTACAACTCCCAACGGGCCCCCTTGTCCCACAGCTCAGCAGGATGGAGCACCCACCTCACCCCACCAAGAACCTTCTGTCAGCCATTGCATTGCTCACTTCAAAGTAACTGGTAGGTAGCCATCTTAACAAGGAGGGGTCTTTGTGGTGAGGAAGCCTGTGCTACAACTCCCACCAGGCCCCCTTGTCCCTCAGCTCACCAGGATGGAGCACTCCCCCACCCAGAAACATGTGGCAGCCATTGCATTGCTCACCTTCATCTAAGAGGTAGGTAGCCATCTAATGCTCTCCTGTCCCGCCCCTGAGCAAGATGGAACACTCTCCCCCCAAGAGCCATCTGTAACCTATTCTCTCACTCTGCCAACTGCACAGGTAGGTAGCATTTTCATAAGCAGGGGTGTTTGTGGGTGGGAAGCCAGCACTACAACTCCCAATAGGCCCCCTTGTCCCACAGCTGAGCAGGATGGAGCACTCCACCACCCACCCAGGGAGCAGTGTCAGAAATTCCATCCAAATGTGCCACAGAACAGGTAAGTAGAGAGTGCATGCACCCCACCATTTCTCTAAAAAAATATGGAGCCATATGACCACACCAGCTCTCACATTCAACCAAAATTGGCACAGATCCAATTGCCACTTACAGTGTGCAGATAGCTAAGCGCATGTACCTGTCACAGAAACCAAAGTGTGACTCAACAAATGACATGTTGAAGAAATTCATTGTACAATCATGCACAGCACTGAATGCTATCTGTAGGTGCCATGGTGGCAGGGCATCAAGGCCCATATGAAAGCAAAACATGCATGGTCTGTAATACAAAGAAAGCAAAGCACATGACATGACAAAGGTATGCATGATATTACAGTGTCTAGTTAATGCTCAGATGTAAAGTACTCCATACAGAGTATTCTAAAAAGTTGCTTCGCATAAAGTCGTGGTGCTGCTAGTCGTTAGATGACAACATGTCCTTATAATCACAAAATCTGCACGTGGATCATGGTATCTATTGACTTGTCACACCATGGACATGTAATGTATGTACCTCCACATCATGTCATGATGCACAGTACTGTGCAGACATACAATGTGATATTAATATAAACTGTGTGGGGTATAACATGTAAATAAGAAACAACTAACAACAAGCCTAAGGGGTGCACTTCAATGACCGTTTGCCATCTGTTCCACAGGTGACCAAGAACTGATAGCATAAGCTGATCACACCAACCTGCAGAGCCAGTCTCCAGTCCTGAAACATGGACTCTATGATGCTGAATCCCTAGATTTCTTGAATGTGGAGCCAGAAGCTGACCCGTCAGGCATGCCAGGGCGCAACAGGTCCCAGGACCCCACTGCCCCTCCCTGCCACCACCTCAGCAACAACAACTACACTGACCTCTGCTGTAACAACCTGCATGGCTTCCACCACCACCACCACCAGTGCTGCCTGCAAAAATCGCCCCACCTCAGAGGATGACCACCCCACCCCACAATCTGAGGAGGGCCCGGAGAGTACGTGGGTACATAGAGTGTTGACACCACAAGTCCAGGACAGCAGGGCAGGTGGGAGGGCAACTGGGCGTCAAACCCAATCTGACTCTGGGACTGAAGCCCTGACCAACATCGCCAGAGTTCTTGGGCCTATGAACGAGTCCAGGGATACACAGGCCACGCTCTTGAAGATTCCCGTGAGCTCCGCCTACTGCTGAGGTCCATAGACAAACGCATGTGCCAAATCGTGGACCTCTTGCGCCAGCTTGTGGCGGTTCTGAGAGACTGGCCTGTGGCTCAAATAACAGCTCTACCTCCCTCCAGTGGCCCGCAGGATGACAGTTCCCCCAACTCCCCTGCGGACACAGAGAGGGGTGAGTCCTCAACCCCTACTGAGCCTGCAGCAGAGGGCCCCCTGCCAAACATTCAAAGGGCCGTCCAAAGAAATCCCAGGGAGGATCCTGTGGCAAAGCACCAGCCAAACGCCAGTCAAGGAGCCAGCCATGATGGCACCCCCCTTCACCTTGCCATTGACTTTGTTGACTGTCCTTCCCCACACTGACAGGTGAATGGCATGAGTCTGTTGGACTGGGTCACCACATCAATGTGGTGACTACTCGATTGGCTCATCTCCCATCACTGACAACTCATTGATTCACTTTTGACCTTTTTGTCAATATTCACTTCCCTGTCACATATACCCATTGTAAATAAACACTCTTTACACACCAATGTTTTTGTGTCAGCTCGATGTTTATCACAGGATGTACAATGTTGACTATGTTTACAATGTACCAGGAGCACTGATTGTTTTGAGGCATTGAGAGGCTGAAGGTACCTAGGAAAACACAAGAGAACACTATTCACTTGTCAGGTGATGGCTTCACAGCTAAGCATGGGCGGAAAATCCGTTCCGCTCGCGGATTTTGCGGATTTTCGGTAAATTCGCAATCCGCGAACGCTCGCGAATTTACCGAAAATCCGCAAATTCGCACACAGCGGATTTTTTTTTCTTGGTGATACAATTTTGCGCCGTGCGGTGTAAGTTCGCAATTGCGAACATGTAGGTGCGGCGGGCAGCAACAATCTCGCACTCGCAAAATTACAAAAATTGCAAATCTGTACAAGAAATCCACTAGCAAGCAGCATAGACCTTCTGAAAATGATGATTTTCATCAGAATAACTCCTCAGGTTGACATTTGCCTGCACTTTTTTGGATTTGAGGCCTTTTGACTTTCTTTGGATCACTTTTGGATTAGAAATCAACTTTCACAAGTAAGCTTGTTTGGGGCATTACAGTTGCTGTAATGCTGTTCTGCAGAAAAACGAGTTTTGCAAAAGTGAAAGCATTCAGCAGGTGCAAAAGTTCAAACTCATCATTAGTAACCATTCCCTGTAGTGCTTCCTGACTGGGGCCCCTCCAGAGTTCAGTTGCTAGTTGCAACAATTGTATGACCCTGCTCTGACCCTCACAGCAGGCTCACAGAATAGCTACAAGTAGGCCACAAAGGTCCTGGAAAAAAAATTGCACTGCAACAGAAAGCAAATTACAGATAAGGAAGCAGGTGCCAGACTGGAATTTTAAAACAGTGACACATTAATAAATCAACCCCAAATTAATTCATGTCAGTTGAAGCAGGGCAGGTGGGCTTGCTTTTTCCCCTAATAATCTACAGTGATGATGAACCAGAGGGTGGCATTGATGTACCAGAGGGTGGCATGGGTGAAACAGAGGGTGGCAGGGGTGAAACAGAGGGTGCTGGGAACCTGTGATGATGAACCAGACGTAGAAACAACATAATCGCGACCGTTGCGAGCCGACATGTAAGTTCGCAATTGCAAACGGGTACAAAACCCTCGCGAACTGGCAGAAATCCTTGCGAACACAAAAAAAAAATCTGCAAATTCGCGAGAATTCGCGGATTTTGCGCATTGCGAGTTCGCAAATTTGCAAAATTCGCGAACGCCAGATTCGCAAAATTCGCCCATGCTTAATCACAGCCATTACACAACACTTGTCATCAAGGTACTCAATTCTGCACACATTACAATGAACAACAGTACCGAAATAGACATCCTGTAGCTGTGCATGACTACCTTGTCCCAGAAACATTAGCAGCAAGCACAGAGCCAACAATAGGCAGCAGTCACAAAGCTCACCTAGTCCTTTTCACCAACAACAAAATGGCACCATTGGATGTTTCACTAACCTTCAAGGGAACTAGTGGTTGATAAACTGTTGATGCAGGCCCACACTTTCCTCCTCCCCACTATCCTTGTCACTGGACATGTGTGGGTTTCCAGGTGGGGGCCTCGGCTGCTCGTCATCGTCCAGGAGCATGGGGATTTCCTTGCGCAATGCCAGGTTGTGGAGCAAGTAGCATGCAACTACGATCTGACACACCTTTTGGGGGGAGTACATCAGTGTTCCTTCGGTCTTGTCCGGGCAGCAAAATTGTGACTTTAGTAGACCAAAAGTATGCTCCACCACACAATGTGTCCTCCCATGGGCATCATTGTAGCGGACATCCCCCGAGCCCTGGGATTCCTCAGTGGGCTCAGCAACCAAGGCCGGTTGGGATCTGCAGAGTCACCTAGGTGTGAGATACACAGCCCAATATTGTAATAGAAACAGTAGCTGAGAACAGCATGTCACACATACAGCACACAACCAGACTCTGCGTACTCACCCTTAATCCACACATGCTTTGGATGCAGATTTGCCATAAGTTGTGGTACAATGCTGTTACGCAGGATGTAGGAGCAGTGGGCAGATCCTAGAAATTTGGCACAGACATATGAGATTATCATATCCGCCTGGCATACCACTTGCACATTAATGGAATAGAAATGCTTCCGATTCCTGTAGATGTGCTCGCGTGCCTGTGGTGGAACCAGGCCAACATGTGTGCAGTCAATGGCACCAACAACATTAGGGATGGGGTCAAGGACATAAAATTCACCCTTCACAGCCGCTAATTCATGCTTCCTGGGCAAATGGATGTATCGGTCCTTGTAGGTCATCATAGCGGACAGGACATCACGTAGCACCATGCTGAACTATGGGGGTCATTACGATGGCGGACGGAAACGTGTTCCGTCCGCCATGGTTGCAGCAAAAATATTCCCACCCGCTCCATGGATAATCTGCGGTAGCGATTAGGATATTACTGACAGCAAACACCGACCGCGGCAGATGGATCACATTAAACACCGACCGCGGCGGACGGATCACATGAAAGACCGCCGCTAGCGGACGGTACAGCCGCATTCACTGCGGAAACAGGCCCAACCGCCGCAAGACCTGCGGAGGTTCCGGCCGCATGATTAGGATAACTCCGCCATCCCAACGGAACTCACCACCTCCCACGACCGCTGCGGAAAAAATCATCGATAGACGGAGCATGACTGCGGAAAAACCAAACGAACATCACCCCTGCCGTCAAACCGATTAAAAAATGGCAGAAGGAAATAAATAGAAAACACACAAAACAGGACACACACCCACCTGAAACACCCACCCCCAAAAACTACACGCCCCGATGACACCCCCGCAGCACAAACAAGAGCACCCAAGTCACCACACCCACAGAACACTTGACTGACAATAACCATTGGGACACAACAACCACACAGAGTATAAAATGAATCCCTCCCATTTCCACAATCCTCTGCATCACAGCACAGCTGGAAGAAAGAGGCAGAATAGCACAAACAGCAGACACACACAAACACACATACAACCTGCACACCAACACACCCACCACACAAACCCCCATAACACCATCCCTACATACCACACACCTGCACACCCCATCCCACATCACCCCATCAACACCTTGCACATCACACACCATGGCACCCAAGAAAAACCCTAAGTTCACAGAGAGTGAGTTGAAGGTCATGGTGGATGAAATCATCCATGTCGAACCACATCTGTTCGGTAACCTAGTCCAGCAGACCACCTTGGCAACCAAAACCAACATGTGGGACAGGATAGTGACCAGAGTGAAGGCTTCAGGGACTGTGCCACGCACCAAACACGAGATCCAGAGGCGGTGGCACGACCTCAAGGCAAGGGTGAAAGGCATCAGGGCCAAGTACGACCTGCGGGCACACCACACTGGCGGCGGCACTCCCCCGGAGCCTATACCATTTGCCGAATGGGAGGAGAAGGTGCTGGGCATACTGCACCCTGAGAGCCTAGAAGGAATAGAAGAGGGACCTGAGGCTGGTGAGTACAAACCAATGACCACTATCACACTGTCATGGTCTGCCTTGCACAACTGCCAAGACACATCTCCCAGGCTCCAATCCATGCATGAGGACCACACAGTCACCCAAATGTGAAGGCCTGGGCTCAAATGCACCCCCCATGACCAAGCACAAATGTTGCCTCCTACGTTTCCAGGTGTGCATGTTGTCAAAGCAGCCAACACCACAACTCCCAACAGGTCCCCATGTCTACAGGGAGGGTGGGGGTGGGGGGGGGTGCTTGAGAGACCAGCATTACAACTCCCAACAGGCCCCCATGTCTACAGGGAGGGTATTGGGTCTAGCACTACAACTCCCAACAGGCCCCCATGTCTACAGGGAGGGTGGGGGTGGGTGGGGTGGTGGGTGAGAGACCATCACTACAACTTCCAACAGGCCCCCATGTCTACAGGGAGGGTGGGGGTGGGTGGGGTGGTGGGTGAGAGACCAGCAATACACCTCCCAACAGGCCCCCATGTCTACAGGGAGGGTGGGGGTGGGTGGGTCCAGCACTACAACTCCCACCAGGCTCCCATGTCTACAGGGAGGGTGGGTTGGGGGGTGGGTCCAGCACTACAACTCCCAACAGGCCCCCATGTCTACAGGGAGGGTGGGGGTAGGTGGGGTTTCGGGTGAGAGACCAGCACTACAACTTCCAACAGGCCCCATGTCTACAGGGAGGGTGGGGGTGGGCGGGGTGGTGGGTGAGAGACCAGCACTACAACTCCCAACCGGCCCCCATGTCCCATCCCAGAGCAAGATGGAGTCCGCCCACCATTTGCTGACCAGTGCATCTCCTCCTTCAAACCTACAGGTAGGTAGCCATCTTCACAGGGGCACCATCCGATAGCAGGACTGGACCACACGTATCCAAGTATTGTCTCCCCACCTCCACACCACCATAATGCCCAGTACTGTCTACCACACCAACATGATGACACCAACAACATGTCCTGATTCCATAGTAATTTGTAATGTAACAACAACAAACCTGTCATGTTCACAGCATTGATTGTTAAATTCTTGTCACTCAGGTGATCGCAACTTGACAGGCGAAACCAGCAACCGCAGCACCAGTCACCCCCCTCACAGCCAGGACTCTCCGGTGAAGATTCCATGGACACCTCCGGTGCAGAGGACGATGCTGGCCCAAGCACACTTCCAGGGCCATCAGACTCCCAGGACATCCCTGCCTCCACCACCTTGGCCAGTGTCACAACACCAACACCTGCCATTGTGAGCTGTGCAGCTACCACCACCACCACCGCCACTCCTGACTGTGCCACCCTGCCTGACCCATCTTCCGATGATGGGCCATCGACATCTTAGGCTAGCAGGGAGAGTGGACGAGGGAGGACACAGGTGAGGCCACAGGTCACAAACAGGAGTGCAGGTGTAAGGCGAGGTTGGGAACAACACCCAGCCCATCCTGGGACCGAGACCCTGGATGCCATTGCCAGAGTGGAAGCCTCCTACGACCGGTCGCAGGCACAGGCGGATCGGGCACACCAAGACTCGCTACAGACCTGCCAGCTGTTGCGGTCTGTGGACACCCAAATGGGACAAATTATTGACCTCATGGGGCAGCAAACAGTTCTTTGGAGGGAGTGGTTATCCTGCGCCACACCACCTCCCCCTCCCCCAAGTGGCCATCAGGACAGGGCACCAACACCACCTCCCCCTCCCCCAAGTGGCCAGCGGGACAGGGCTCCAATACCACCGCCACCATCACCTGAGGCCACTGACAGGGATGTTGTCACTGAACACCTGCCCCCACAGCTGGTCCTAGACGGAGGGTCCGTCCGAGGCTGGATCCAGCTGAGAGCAGTGGCAATGCACCATCCACCCGCTCGAAGAGGGGCCGCCACTGACTTCACCCTTCCTTGAGCCTGGCATACACTGTGCGATCTATCTTGCCCCACAATGCCAAGCATTGGCACACGTCTGTTGGACTAGGTGTACATCACACAATGTGGTGTCCCCACGGTGTTTTTAATCTGACATGACCTTCAACTCTCACATCCCCCCAACACCTATTTGTAAATATGCACAAACAGTAATCCACACCCTGTAAATAAACACCACGTAAACACTCAATGCTGTGTGACCTCCATGTTTTAAACACAGGTTTGTCTTAGTAGTTGTCATTACCAGGTGCAGGGATCAATGTTCTTGAGAATCATGCCTCTGTGGGAGTGACCTAGGGATAATGAGAGTACAGCAAGCACAGGTCAGGAAACTGAATCACACCCATCACATCACACCGTACAGCAACATCCCACAAACCACACTCATCACTAATTAAGCGGATCACAGGACACACATCAGGGAGCATTGCATGTACACCATCTCCCACACCCATTTGCGAACAGAACATACCAGAACAGGCAGCATTCACACACCACATCCACACATCACCAGCAAACATACATCACTTTTGAACACCAGCACAAGAGGTAGTTACTCACATTCAAGGAAAGTAGCGAGCAATGAGCTGACGCCTTTGGTCCACACCTTCTTCCTCTCCACTCTCCTCATCACTGGACATGGGTGGTATGGGAGGCGGAGCAACCTGTTGGTCTGCAGGGTCCATGATCAGTGCAATATTATTGCGTAAGGCCAGGTTGTGGAGCATGCGTAAGGCAAACACGATTTTGCATACTTTTCCGGGTGAGTATTGTAGGGCCCCTCTGGTTCTTTCCAGGCAGCGAAACCTAGACTTCAGCAGTCCAAATGTACGTTTCACCACTCGATGTATCCTCCATTGGGCCTCATTACAGCGCATTTCACCTGGGGTAGTAGGATTCCGTAGGGGGCTCAGCAGCCACGGTCGGTTTGGGTTCGCAGAGTCGCCTAGGTGGGGGGATGACAGACACATACATCATTACCAGGATTGGTGGGAACAGCATGGGACACATAAAACACAGTAGTCATCACAGCACACTCACCTACAAGCCACACACGTTCTTGATGCAGATTAGCCATCAGTTGGGGGACAATGCTGCTCCGCAGGATGTGGAAGTCATGTGCGGACCCAGGAAATTTTGCTCCCACATGGGAGATGACGTTCTCAGCCAGTCACACCACTTGCACATTGATAGAATGGTAGTGCTTCCGATTGCGATAGACGGCTTCACGTGCCTGGGTTGGAATCAGACCAATATGTGTGCCATCAATGGAACCCACTACGTGTGGGATCTGGCCCAGGGCATAGAAGTCACCTTTCACTGCAGCCAGCTCTGCCGGACGTGGAAAAAGGATGTAATCATCCTTGTAACGCATCATGGCATCCAGCACATCCCGCAATACCATGCTGAACATGGATTGGGACATCCCCCCGGCATGACCAACTGTGTACTGGAAAGTGCTTGTTGCGAAGAAGTGAAGTGCCGCCATCATCTTTGCTGTGGGTGTAATTGCTCCCGGATATGGCCTGCGTGGCTGCAGATGAGGTGACAATTGGGCTACAAGGTCCTGCAATCTCCGTCTGTCCAGCCGGAATTTGCGGATTACCTCCTCTTTAACCATGTCCTCCAGCACAGTGTATGGTCGATGCACATTTGGAGCCCTACTGTGTGGGAGTAGATGGGAGCAGATGTCAATTGACCAACAACGCACAGCTGTGTCACACTATCACATCTTGACCAATACAATACAAATAATACATGTTGCAGACACTGATTGTATGTGTGACGTGACCGAAATATAAGGCACTACAGCTGACTACAGACACTATGTACACCCACAAACAACATCCTGTGTGCAAACATGTCCAATGTTACGTGCACACATGTTGAAAGAACAGCCAGCATCACATGACTGAGTACCCAAGTGTGGACAAGCGTCCCCACAGACACACATGGACGTGCACACACAACACGAACATGGACCACACCCTCCTTGTCATCATGCACCCATGACCCCACCTATAACGCTCTGCAACTCCCTCTACGCCGGAACCACTGCTAAACTCCAGAAAAGACTCCAGCAGATTCAGAAAACATCAGCAAGACTCATCCTGGATATCCCTCGACACAGCCACATCTCCGGACACCTGAGAGACCTGCACTGGCTCCCGGTCAAAAAGAGAATCACGTTCCAACTCCTCACCCATGCACACAAAGCCCTACACAACCAAGGCCCAAGATACGTCAACGACCGCCTCAACTTCTACACTCCCACACACCAGCTTCGATTGACCAACCACGCCCTCGCCGCCGTCCCCCGCATCCGCAGAGCCACCGCAGGAGGAAGGTCCTTCTCCTACCTGGCCGCCAAGACATGGAACTCCCTCCCCACCCACCTCCGCCTGACCCAAGACCATCTCGCCTTCAGGAAGCAGCTCAAGACCTGGCTGTTCGAGCAGTAGCGGACCCCCCCTTCCAAGCGCCTTGAGACCCTCCGGGTGAGTAGCGCGCTATATAAATGCATTGATTGATTGATTGATTACATGACAGGCATGGGCATACAACAGGCGACACACATACACATACACAGTATGCATGTATACCCCATCAATGCTACTTGCACACAAATCACACACTCACAACAGCTTCAGAATGTGGGTACACAACCTTGATGTACTATGTAGATGTGTACCAATAGAAAGGTGTGACCTCAAAACCAAGACGTCAACACATATCCATGCACATCTGACGCAACTTGGGCTCACATCACTGGCCTTTGTTAACCACTGGCAAGGTCAATAGTATGACCACACATGCAAGTAATGGATGTAAATGAGACACGTGTACACGGGCCACTGACATGACATAATGAATCTTGACGCATTCCGGACATGTCCTGACACACATGTATGAACATTACATGTGTGCGGAGACATGGAGTGTGTGTACACAAGCCATCCGGGTAGGCCTTCCCCCAACACATAAGATGATCCTTGATACTGCAATAGTGCATAACATTTGCTGCCTGGTCACGGACTATAACGGTCACACCCCGCAAACCGCATGTGCGCACTACCGCGACGGTGCATCTTTTGAAAGTCATCACTCACTGGCATCGCAATGGCGGAGCACGCATTCCGCATGGGCGGGGCAGGCTAACACATACATTTGAATGTACAAGTTGAAATGCCAGTTGGTATCCCCCCTTTCAGTCACATAGCAGCACCCACCGCAGACCGCCGGGTGCGGGCGGCCACCTACCGCCGGGTGCAGGCGATGGGTGACTGCCGGGTGCGGGCGGTGGGTGACCGCCCTGTGTATTGATGTTAGCCTGGCAATGGAAGGCCCTGGCTGCTCACCCACCGCTGGCTGCGGGCGGTGGTTGACCGTCGGGTGCAGGCAGTGGGTGACTGCCGGGTGCGGGCGGTGGGTGACCACCCTGTGTATTGATGTTAGCCTGGCATGGATGGCTCTGGCTGGTCACCCACTGCCGGATGTGGGTGGAGAGTGACCGCCGGGTGCGGGCGGTTGGTGACCGCTGGTTGCGGGCGGTGGGTGACCGCCCTGTGTATTGATGTTAGCCTGGCATGGATGGCCCTGGCTGGTCACCAACCACTGGGTGTGGGCGGTGAGTGACCGCCGGGTGCAGGCGGTGGGTAACCACCAGGTGTGGGCGGTGGGTGACCACCCTGTGTATTGATGTTAGCCTTACATGGATGGCCCTGGCCGGGTGACCGCTTGGTGTGGACAGTGGGTGGCCAGCCAGGCCCAGTGGTGGGTGACCAGCCAGGCCCGGCAGTGGGTGACTGGCCAGGGCCATCCATGCCAGGCTAACATCAATACACAGGGTGGTCACCCACCGCCCGCACCAGGCGGTGGGTGACCGGCCAGGGCCATCCATGCCAGGCTAACATCAATACACAGGGTGGTCACCCACCGCCCGCACCAGGTGGTGGGTGACCGGCCAGGGCCATCCATGCCAGGCTAACATCAATACACAGGGCGGTCACCCACCGCCCGCACCCGGCGGTGGGTGACCGGCCAGGCCCGGCGGTCTGCGGTGGGTGCTGCAATGTGACTGAAAGGGGGTACCAACTGCCATTCCCATTTGCACAATCAAATGCATGTGTTAGCCTGCCCCACCCC
The DNA here is from genome assembly GCF_964263255.1 of Lissotriton vulgaris. Lineage (NCBI taxonomy): Eukaryota > Metazoa > Chordata > Amphibia > Caudata > Salamandridae > Lissotriton > Lissotriton vulgaris. The sequence goes on along the minus strand of NC_141694.1, from coordinate 628,117,412 downwards.
GCGGAATGCGTGCTCCGCCATTGCGACGCCAGTAAGTGTTTAATTTCAAATGATGCACCATCGGGGTAGCGCGCACATGCGGTTGCCGGTCTGTGACCGTGACGGTCCTTGCACATGTAGCCAATCAAAACAGGTAATGCGGGGCGCGTAAGCGATTTAAAAAATAGCAGAAGCCGTGCACCGCCACAGCAGGGCCAGTCAATGGCTCATTTTGAATGAGGCAGCCCGGGAAAACCAATTGCTGCAGACGTGTGCCACTGATATCAGCTCAGGGCCCTATAAATGTGTGAATTTCTGCAGCACACATCCACTGCTTCCAGCCACTGCAGCCTGCACCCATCACCTCTACCTGCTGCTGCTAGCAATCCACCAACTGCTGCCTGCACCCATCACTTCTACCTGCTGCTGCTGAGCAATCCACCAACTGCTGCCTGCACCTATCACCTCTACCTGCTGCTGCTGAGCAATCCATCAACTGCTGCTGTTGTGCCACAGTCCTGGACCTTGCCATGCTGAGAGTGCGAGAGATCCGGTCTCGACCCTTCACCGCAGCGGAGCTGGATGTCCTTGTGGACGGTGTGCTTGTCGTAATTTGACGATGGCTGGGTTAGCGCTTAGCTTTGCTACACGCTATTCTCCTTAACTTGACCATACTGGAAAACGCCATCTTGTATGTTACGGCGGCCATCTTAGATCATGAGCGGCCTCGTGGCCAGCGTGCCCTTTTGTCCGTTGTCCGTACCACTAGGCATGGGCGGAAAATCCGTTCCGCTCGCGGATTTTGCGGATTTTCGGGAAATCCGCAATCCGCGAGATTTGCGAATTTCCTGCAAAATCCGCAAATCCGCGAGCAGCGGATTTTGCTCGCACTGCTCGCACTGTTCGCGTGAGTTCGCGCCCCGCGAATAAGTGCGAAATTGCAGAAATACGTTCTAAGCAAAACTGAAAGTAACTACTTACCAGGTTCAAAAGTTCAGGCACATCATTAGTAGCCATTTCCTGTAGTGCTTCCTGAGGGGCCCCTCCAGAGTTCAGTTGCCAGTTGAAACTATTATGTGACCCTGCTCTGAACCTCAGAATAGTTACACATATGCCACAAAGGTCATGAATTACAGCTAAGGGAGACAAGCAGGAGCCAGGCTGGAAGTTAAAATCCATTAATCAGCCCCTAATTCATTATTGTCAGTTGGGGCAGGGCAGGTGTTGTAACTAATTTTGCAACAATGAAAGCACTTAGCAAGTGCAAAAGATCACTAATCAGGGCGCACTAAGGAAGCAGGTGCCAGCTAAAAAAATATTCTGTGACACATTAATCAGCCCCAAATTAATTCAGGTCACTTGAGGCAGGGAAGGTGTGCTTGCTTTGCCACAATAATGTACACTGACTGGACAACCAGAGGGTGCTGTGATGAAACAGAGGGTGGCATGGGTGGGCCAGAGGGTGGCATGAGTAGTCAGAGAGTGGCAGTGGTGACAGAGAGTGGCAGTGATGAAGAAGAGTGTCCCAAACAGGTTGGACACGTAGAAACAACAAGTTCGCAAAACTTGCGACCCGACAGGTAAGTTCGCAAATTGCGAAATTGTAAAAACCCTCGCGAACTGGCAGAAACACGGGCGAACACACAAAAAAAAAAAAATCCGCAAATTCGCGGGAATTCGCGGATTTTGCGGATTGCGAGTTCGCAAATCCGCAAATTCGCGGATTGCCAATCCGCAAAATCCGCTCATGCTTACGTACCACTGACCACTCGAGTTTGCCCAGCAACAGGCTATTTTTAGTAACGGTCAAGCCTGTATATGCGCAGTCCCAACTGACCAGTCCCCCTCAGGAATGTGTCGCCCAACTGACCAGTGAGATTGTAAACCCCTCCCATGTGTTGGCTGTGTTCCAAAAATGACCATATATGTACATAAAGCTCTGTAACTGTGTACCGCCTATCTTTTTATTACCTGCAAATTGTATAAAAGAACGAGTCACACCGATGTTCGGTGTGATACTTCTTGCATTACCGAAGGGTGCTGTAGGAATGTACCACCACCCCATGGGGCCTTAATAAACTTGTTCTTTGTACTTTTCAGTTTCCGTGCCAACAGTTCTTTCAGTGTAAGTGGGTTATCTACGGAGCATGTAGGCCTTGGGAACCCGATACTACAAATTGGCGACCACGAAGGGACTCATCGGCGACTCGGATGCCCGAAGGAGAGGTCGTGACGAAGGTTTGGACACTCGCCATGGACGCGTACGCTGCCACCGAGTGACCTGAGTCTTGGCACCCACGGTGTTTCTTCCTTTCCTTCCGATCTGACCTTCCAGGTGGCGCCGTCCTCCGACTGAGTTCTTGATCGTCTGTGTTGCTGGATAAGTGCCGTTTGGCTGATTCGATCAAAGACCTTGGCAGTTGGAATCTGGACCTTTGAGATTTGGGTAAGATTTGTGATCGGTAAGGTAGTCTACGGACGCTTACTGAAGTTCTATGATTTGTGATCGGTAAGGTAGTCTACGGACGCTTGCCGAAGTTCTGTGACTGTGACTTTGATTTGAGTTAGCTAACATTTGTGAATTTGTGAACTTTGAACTTATATGTGTAGTGTACTTCACATAGGCAGGCATGTAGAGATGTTTCTATAATCTTGTTTTTTTATTTTGAGCGGCACATTTGTGTGAAGTACTGTAAGTGCCATTTTTATACGGTATCACGCTTTCGTGATACTTTTTGAACATGCCTGTTTTAAGCACACTCCGAGGGTTGTGCTGTCTTGGGAATGGTACCACAATTAGGTTAGCGGAATCACAGCTGGCCCCCCCAGAAGGAACTCCAAACCGTGAAATGTACATTAAATTCGGCCTTCCCCCTATAATGTACAGTAAATTATGGCATAAATACACCAAAACCGATCCTGAATTGCAATGGCCACTACATGGGTCGTTCGATTTGCGAAAGGTCCAGTTTGTGGAGCAGTGTTTGTTTCAACGAAGGTCTAGACAAAATATGTTTGATTGTGTGCGAATGTGGGAGAAAGCGGTGCGTGAGCGAATGAAACGTGAGGTTGCCTTGGCGGACAAAGAGCAGCTCAAGGCTGCTCGTGATAAGGCTTTTCAGCTTGAGGAAAAGGAGGCTCAGGAAAAGAGAGAGAGGGAGGAACGGGAACGTAAATTGCAAACGACTGGTCAATTCCCTATTCGTCGACCGCTTTATCCTGTCCCTAATAATGAAATTGATGATTTTTCGTTACTAGATCGATCGCCGCCTCCGTACGTTCCACCTACGGCTCCGACTGTGGACTCGGACGATGATGACCAGGATAAGTCGGGAAAAGGGAGCAAGTCGAGTGTCAGGTTATCTGCAGAAAGATCCGCGGAGTTGCGTAGTTGGGCTCGTAAATTGAATACAAATTTTGTACCCCTGACTGAAGTTATTGCCAAGAGGGGTAACTGGACAGAACTAGAATTGATATGTTTTTTGTCTACTTTGGCTGATGAAGTTGTTACTGCATTTCGTAAATATTCGGATACATTAGAGCCTAAGGCTGTATCGGTGCATCATGAGAATCTAGATAAAGGTCTATTTGTTCTTGCAGATGTTGATACATTTTTCAAGCAACTGATCCAGCTGCGGGATGAGACTTCCAGATTGCGGGACGAGCGGAAAAAGAATAAGGAGTCCGGGCCGGAGTCCGCTGGGCAGTCTAAGGAGTGTTCTCTCCGGGGTTCAGATAAGAGTTCTCGAATGCATGTTATGCCTATGCGTGAAGCTGCGCCTTTGTATGTTCCACCAAAAGGGGATGGTACAGACGATGATAAAACATCGAAAGATGCGAAGGGGTATTTTATATACAATTGGGTGTATACGCCTTGGAATAGAGCAGATGTTATGGCGTTGAAAAATTCTTTGCCTGACCTTCGTAAAAATCCGGCAGCATTCTATGAAGGGGTGGAAGGGGCTATTTCGTCCTGTGTGATGACTCTTGTCGATATAGATTTGTTTTTCGGGTTAATTCTTCCGCCTGATATGTGGAGATTAATTCGTAAAACTAATGATGTAACGATTCTTGGGGGAACATGGAAAGAAATAAACGAAGCAGATTTAGAAAGGGAACCAGCATGTAAGCCATGTCAGTTGATTTTAGATCTCCCGGCGGCTATTTTGATTAAATTAAAAACGCTCGTTCTTCCAAAAAGATCGATTGGACCATGTTAGCTTCGTGCAAGCAAAAGTCCGATGAAACGGTTTCAGATTTCTTTACACGCTTCGAAGAAGCGTTTCACGATTACAGTGGCCAATCATTAACAGATGATACGGGTAGGCATTTGTTTGTAGATAAGTATGTGGCTAATCTCCTACCGGAGATTGCAAAACGATTAAAATCGAGTGAAAGTTCCTGGGCCACGGCGACCCCTGCGTCTTTGTTAACCATGGCTCAGTATTATGAGCGGCAGGAATTGGAGGCTAAAGAAAGTGTCGATAAGAAAGCGAAGGAATTGAAAACGAAGGTGATGTTGGCACAGGTTCGTGGAACACAAAATAGAGGGAATGATAGGGGTAGATGAGGTGGGAGTAATACGTTGTATGGTCGTACGGATATAGCGGAGGATCAGTGTGCCTATTGTAAGGAGTTTGGGCATTGGGCTGAAGATTGTCCGGTACTTCGTGAACAACGTAGTCAGCGTGGTCGAGGAGGTGGAAGGTCGAGGAACAGTTATTCGGGGGCGAGAGGTGGTGGAGGTGATCGTGGAAGGGCTGAAGAGAGGGGCCGTAGCCAGGATGAACAAAATACTTTTGATAGACGAAATCAATATCAGATATCGGAGGGTGAGAATGTGGAACATCAGGATTATGTGCATGCATAGGACTGCGTAGAATGGGGTACGGAATCAGTTGAAGTGCCGGTAGATCAGAAAGGTCCATATGTATCAGCGGGCATTTTGGGTTCTACTGATCAATTTTTAGTCGACACAGGAGCTACTCGTAGCGCTTTGTCAAAAAACTTGGTTCTGAGGGCTCCCCTGTCTGGCGAAATGATAACATGTGTAGGGTTTGATGGCGCACCCTCCCCTAGCCCATTGTCAAAACCCCTTGCACTTTGCCTTGATAGATTTTTCAGTTTTGGGCAATTTTTGCTATCTCCCCATACACCAGATAACATCCTGGGCATTGACTTGCTTAAATATTTTCGAGCAACGATAGGTTGCGCTCCCGAGGGAGTGCGGGTTATTCTGAATGACAATTACCCTGAATCGGACAGGTTTTGCACTATACTAGACACTGCAGCTTTGGCCTCTCTCCCGCACACGTTATGGGCGACCTCAGATACGGATGTGGGAGAGATGCGTATTCCACCTATTCGAATTACTGTAAAGGAGGGAGTCTCTTTACCACGTGTGCCACAGTATAAGATTTCCAGGGAAGGTGAAATTGCCCTGACACAGATTGTCCAAGATTTGATAACTGCAGGTGGAGGAGGTTCCTCACAATGTTTGCAACAGCCCTATTCTCCCGATCCTTAAGAAAGATACTGACGACAAAGTCTATCGTTTTATTATTGATTTGAGAGAAATTAACAAAATTGTCATCCCCCAATACCCGGTGGTGTCTGACATCACCACATTGCTTACACTGGTGCCACCAAGGGCAACGACATTTAGTGTTATTGACTTGAAAAATGCGTTCTTTTCTATCCCTGTCCACCCTGATAGCAGATATTTGTTTGGCTTCACGTTAAATAATAAATCGTATAGATTTTGTCGTGTTCCTCAAGGTTACACTGAGAGTCCGAGTATCTACAGCCAGGCTTTGAAAAGACAGCTTGATTCTTTTGAGTTTCAGTCTGGGGTTGTCCTTATCCAGTACGTCGATGACCTTTTGCTTGCTGCAGACTCTTATGCACAATGTGAGGAGAGTACGATTGCTTTGCTTTCCTTTTTGGCACAGAACAATCATAAGGTTTCCAAGAAAAAGCTTCAATACTGTAGACCCAAGGTGACCTACCTCGGTCATCTTTTGTCTAAGGAGGGGCGTGCATTAACATCAGATCGAATTCAGGCAATTTTAGACACACCAATTCCCCGCACTCAGAGAGATGTACGTGCTTTTATAGGGTTGACGTCCTTTTGCAGACAGTGGATCATGGGGTTTTCGCACATTATAAAACCTTTGTTAGCGTTACTGTCCAAAACTACACCAATGCCCCTTGAATGGACAGATGAATGCCAAAATGCCTTTGACCAATTGAGACAAGCCCTTTGTTCTGCACCCGTGTTAGGTACACCAGATTATACAAAGATCTTCACGTTGTACGTGCACGAGAAAGATGGGTGCGCGTTATCAGTGTTAGTGCAAGCACACGGGGACAAACAAAGGCCATGCGCATACTTCTCGGCGGTTCTTGACCCTGTAGCACGAGGGTTACCTGGGTGCTTTCGGGCAGCTGCAGCAACAGCGGTAGCTATACGACAGAGTGAGGGAATAGTTTTATCGCACAAATTGATAGTGTTAGTTCCCCATGCAGTTGATGCCCTGTTGAACCAAACGAAAACCCAGTATCTCACGAGTGCACGTTTGACAGGATATGAGCTCACACTTCTGGCGCCACATATCACACTGAAAAGATGCGCTACCCTGAACCCTGCCACTTTATTGCCCTATCCGGTTGAGGAGGGTCAGGAAGAAAAACATCATGACTGTGTTTTCCTGACCGAGGAACAGACAAAGGGTCGTGTCGACTTACAGGATATGCCACTTCCAGATGTGGATGGGGAACTGTGGGTTGATGGATCGTGTTTGAGGCTGCCAGATGGTACGACTTCCGCAGCTTACGCGATCACGACACTTAAGACAGTGGTAGAAACAGCTAGAATACCACAGAAATCGGCTCAAGCAGCAGAGCTGATAGCCTTGACAAGAGCCTGCGAATTGAGTGCTGGCCTATGTGTGAACATATACACAGACAGCCGGTACGCCTTCGGAGTAGCGCATGACTTCGGGCTACTCTGGAGAGAACGTGGGTTTTTGACTTCTCATGGAGTACACATTATGCACGGAGAACTAGTGCGTGATCTCTTAAACGCGTTGATTTGTCCAAAGAAAGTAGCGATAATCAAATGCAGTGCCCATAAAAAGATCACCGATAAAGTGGGTCAGGGAAATGCCTTTGCGGACAGCATAGCGAGACAAACGGCTATGTCTCGAACTGACTCCCCCATGTACGTGACACAATCACAGGCTGAGCGATGGTATGATGCTAGAGCAGAGATACTAGATATTCAGAAATCAGCTACTGAATCAGAACTTGCGGCATGGGCAGCAGAAGGGGTGCTAGATGATGAGGGTTGTTGGAGAAGCAAGGATATGGAGAGATGGAAATTGCCTGCAGCTTACTTGCAAGCGATGGTCCAGATGACACACGGGTTGGCGCATGTTGGAGCTCTTGCGATTTCTCGATTGTTAACACGAGTTTGGGAGCATCCTGAGATTGCCAACACTGCCAAGAGAGTAGTGCTGACCTGCCTGATATGTTTACAGCACAATCCTGCAAAGGGGACCTATACTCCGAAAGGAGGGTTCGTTCCACCTTCCGCACCATTCGAGGTACTCCAAATGGATTATATCCAGTTTGAGCGTTGCAACAACCTGAAGTATGTCTTAGTGGTGGTATGTGCTTTTAGCAAATGGGTTGAGGCTTTCCCCACGAAAGACAATACAGCTTTGACAACAGCTAAGGTGTTGCTCAAGGAGTACTTCCCTCGATTTGGAGTTTGCAAATTTTTGTGGAGCGATAATGGGCCTCATTTTGTCGGGGATTCAGCAGAAGTTTCATGCTGTGTTCCACCCTCAGTCGGCAGGTCTTGTCGAGCGGTACAATGCCACGTTGAAACTAAAACTGGCTAAGATTATAGCATCTACGTCATTGAAGTGGCCGGATGCTTTACCGCTAGCATTGCTCTCTCTCAGATCAGTGCCCCACTCTCGAACAGGCCTCACACCGTATGAAGTGGTGTTCGGAAGGCCTATGACTATTTGGGGAGTGCCTAAGCCGCGATTGATACATGATGTGCCTTGTATAATGATGAATGATTATTTGGCACGATTAACAAATGATTTGCTTTCTATTCATCAACAGGTTCGAGAAGCGCTCCCTGACAATTCTACTGGAGAGGCTCACAATCTTCGCCCTGGTGACTTTGTGATGTTGAAGTCGTTTGAGAGGGCGAACAGCTTGGAACCGAGGTGGCGTGGCCCCGAGCAGGTCCTCCTGGCTACTCGAACAGCTGTACGAGTGACCAACAGAAAACGGTGGGTGCACTCAACCCACTGCCGTCGTGTTTCTCCTGATCTGGTGAATCCTGCTGTGCTGACTGACTACAAGGAGATTCTGGAGAAAGAAAAGAGCCCAGCTGTGACATCGGCCGAAGTTGAGGGAGCCTTCCCGGACCATACTGTTTCTGGATGACAGCGTTACAATCTGCGGCCACAATAAGAAGATTTTTTGGTTTTCGAGACTGGTTGGTTACCGCTCTGGGGTTTGTGAAACGGAAGCCGGGAATCTCAAGGGGGGGGGGGATCAGTTCTGCCAAGAGTAGCGACACCCGTCTTGACCCCGGAGAAGAAAACAACGGCTACCTCGGAGCTCAGCACCGTATTTTTCTTTTTTTAGGTATACATATATATATACATTTGAGACTCTGTGAACTCTTTGAACTATGGCGTCCACTTCATCGCGAGACAAAAGAATACTTGGTGCCATCTTATTCGCCTTGACAATTGTGGTAATAGCAGTGATAGCCTGGGTAGTAGAACTCGTGGTGCCTGCACGTGAACATTTGCTGCCGACTACCCCGGCTCCATCTGAACATTTTCACTTCACCTTACCCTACCATGAAGAACGGCACCAACAGACTTATTTGAACAACAGCTTTATTCAGATTCTGCATCATACTCATAACATGACAAATACGTCCAATTGTTGGGTGTGTGGGATGTTGCCTGGTCATCAGAAGAAAGGGGGCACTCCACTCATTCCACTCCCGTTTTCACATAATGGATCCTGTAATGCCTGGTACACTCCTCTATTCACTTTGCGATGGCCAACGAAAGGGGGGGTGCTTTTCTGTTTGAATAAAATTTGCTACCATGACCGGGATGGGTATCCACGGGCTGAGGGTACTCGATTTGAATGGGAGGAATACCGCCCCGACAATGCATCTGCCCCACGTATTTACAGCAACCAAAGAAACATTAATGTATCTAGTTCACATGTTAATAATGTTATTGCAACTAAAGCTGATTTATGCATACGTAATAAAGTTACAATCCCGGTTGGGAAAAGTGAATGCAACACTACACTTACATTTGATAGTCCAAATGGCATATCGTTTGTGGCATCTCGTAATACCTATTTTATTTGTGGAACTAAGGGCTATCATCAGCTCCCGTTAGGATGGTTAGGCACTTGTTATGTATCCTTTGTATTGCCCCCTGTATTCATTGCCCCACCAATGTATCATAATGATTATGTACTTTATCACGACTTCGTGTTCAATCGTGTTAAACGTACTGTTGTTCTGGATGACATTGATCAGACTGATACTGCTTTACAACAATATGTGGACTTTAATTTGGGACTGTTCTCTTTTGTGGGGGCTGCTTTGAATAGTCGGAAAATACGACGATTAACCCGTGTTGTTGAGGCTGTAGCCAATGATACTGCTATTGCGCTAGGGAATATTACTGAAGAACTTCAGATTTCTTGGATTGTTACACTCCAGAACAGAATGGTTCTAGATGTGGTTCTAGCTGACCATGGGGGTGCATGTAGAATCATTGGAAGCAGCTGCTGTGTATACGTACCTGATAATTTGCCATCTGTTTATGATGCCATTTCGAAGTTGCACAAAATAGCTGCTGAAATACACCCAGACAATGGAACTTGGACTCTTTCGGGGTGGTTCTGGTCAATGCTTACAGCTTGGGGTTGGAAACTATTAACAATTCTGTGTGTTATTATTGGAATACTGTTCTTCGTATGCTTATGTATACAATGTGGTCCCGCCTTATGTTCCATGTGTTTATCAGCTTGCATTCCATCCAGACGTACTCTTGCTCAGAATGAAATGGTTGCTCAAATAATGTTGATTGATATCGAGGATGAATACCCAGACTATGTCCACTATGAGGTAGCTTCAGCTAAACGCTAAAAGGGTCGTCTGTCGTAATTTGACGATGGCTGGGTTAGCGCTTAGCTTTGCTACACGCTATTCTCCTTAACTTGACCATACTGGAAAACGCCATCTTGTATGTTACGGCGGTCATCTTAGATCATGAGCGGCCTCGTGGCCAGCGTGCCCTTTTGTCCGTTGTCCGTACCACTGACCACTCGAGTTTGCCCAGCAACAGGCTATTTTTAGTAACGGTCAAGCCTGTATATGCGCAGTCCCAACTGACCAGTCCCCCTCAGGAATGTGTCGCCCAACTGACCAGTGAGATTGTAAACCCCTCCCATGAGTTGGCTGTGTTCCAAAAATGACCATATATGTACATAAAGCTCTGTAACTGTGTACCACCTATCTTTTTATTACCTGCAAATTGTATAAAAGAACGAGTTACACCGATGTTCGGTGTGATACTTCTTGCATTACCGAAGGGTGCTGTAGGAATGTACCACCACCCCATGGGGTCTTAATAAACTTGTTCTTTGTACTTTTCAGTTTCCGTGCCAACAGTTCTTTCAGTGTAAGTGGGTTATCTACGGAGCATGTAGGCCTTGGGAACCCGATACTACATGCTCCGCCACTATGAACGTCTCTATGGTGCCCCGGACAGGTGGTAAGTGAAGTGGGGGAGATGTTGGTGTGCATGAGGTGGTCACTGACTCCTGGCTTCTGCAATCTTGGCGGTGTGCTGTGGGACCTTTACATGTGCTGTACTGTGCATGGCTGCTGAAGGATACGTGTTGCTCCTATCTGTGTGAATGGCCAAATGTCCACTGACTTTCCCCTCTTGTCTCCCATCATGGTAGGTCAAGTTGCACCTTCGCAAGGCCGTGTGGAGGACCATAGCACGTGATGTACGGGCAGTGGGAGTGTGCAATAGACGACACACACACTGCCACAAGCGCTGGGACGACATCTCCAGGCTCAGCAAGAATGTGGTGGAGATGACACTGGGGCTGATTCCCAGATCATCCCAGCTTGCACAATGCACCATGACCCCTCTAATGCTCCGTATCAATGCTGTGACGCATCCTGACCTGTCCGCCCGGTTGAGAGGGGAGCAGCAGCAAACTAGCGGTAAGCACACTGAATGTGTTTGTGCCTTGTGAGTGCATGCATGTATTGCTGCTCAGACACAGTAGTGACATCCGTGGTGTGTATGTTATGCTGCAATTGCATGTTGGTGCCATTAGCAAAGTGAGCATTAGCATCCATGTCAGCCAGTTGGACATACCAGTTGCATTGTAGTGCAGGGTCCCAGGACATGCCGTTGAGGTCTGTGTTCCCATGGCACCAAATGTGTGGTGATCTGCATGCACTTGCCCTGTTTGTTTGATGTACATGTTTCACAGGCACCCCCGGTTCTTTGACATGAGGATGTCTGGTAGGGTTGGTTTGTGTGCAGGATGGGTGCTACATGTTGGTCAGCAGTCAAGGAAGTTTTGATTTTGTGATTTGCAGTACGTGAGTGTGGCACTTAGGTATACCTCTTTTCTCTCTCTTTCAGCTTTGGCCGAGGGCACTGACCCACAAACGACAGAGCTCAGTGGTGGCAATGCATCCGGAACCGAGATCACACACACGCCTACTGAGACTGAGAGAGCGGCCCCAGAGAGGGGGACCGAACTGTCCCTGAGGACTCATATGTGGAGACACCATCGTCCACATCTTCAGACAGTGTTGGTGAGTCAGCACTGTTGGTAGACACAGGGAGTGGCCAATCTACACCTTCAGTCGGTACACAGAACACAGGGCCCACACTGCCACCAACTGCAACAAGTACTGCTCGTGCTCGCCAGAGTAGGGGGAGCAGAGTGGCTTTCGGTGCAGGCACCGCTGCCCCTGCCCCTGCCCCTGTGACACAAAGGGCCCTTTGTGCTGAGGCGGTTGACCTGCTGTGACAGCTGTGTGTAGGGCAGATCAACATGATCAATGCATTCCTAGACCACGATAGGACATTGGGGCAGGTGGTAGCATTCATGGAGGTGATGCATGGCGATGTTGCTGGTCTCCACAGAACAGTGCAGTCATTATCCAACACAGTATCTATTCTGCAGCCATTCAACAGTCGCATGGACAAGGTTCTACTTCAGTTCCCCCATACACACCACTTGATGTCCCAGCGGAGAGTGACATTTCTGACCAGGCCTCATTTTCGTGGTATTGCATTAGAAGCAGCAACAGGCAGCAAGGCAGGGCACGAAGGGCACAGACACCATCCCCTAGGACAGGGAAATCTTTCACAGAACACGACATCAGCTACCCTGGAGCTGACACACAGGATCCTCAAGGGGTATTGGGGGACAGGGATTCACATGTAACACAGACATCCCCCTCATTAGGTAATCCCAAGGCAAGGGCACCTCCCAGGCCAGGGACACCCCCAAGGACAAGGACACAGCAAAGGTAAGGGTACCTCCAAAGGCCAGGGACACTCCCAAGGACAAGGACACTGCAAAGGAAAGGGCACCTCCCAAGGCCAGGGACACTCCCAAGGACAAGGACACTACAAAGGAAAGGGCACCTCCCAAGGACAGGGACACTCCCAAGGACAAGGACACTACAAAGGAAAGGGCACCTCCCAAGGCCAGGGACACTCCCAAGCACAAGGAAACTGCAAAGGAAAGGGCACCTCCCAAGGCCAGAGACACTCCCTAGGACAAGGACACTGCAAAGGAAAGGGCACCTCCCAAGGCCAGGGACACTCCCAAGGACAAGGACACTGCAAAGGGAAGGGCACCTCCCAAGGACAGGGACACTCACAAGGACACTACAAAGGAAAGGCGCACTACAATGAACAGGGACACTACAAAGGACAAGCCAACTCCCAGGGACAGGGCACCGCCCACGGATCAGGCACATTCCAGAGACAGGACACCTCCTACGGCCAAGGCACCTACCAGGGCCAAGGGTTCTCCCATGGACACAAGCTCCACCAAGGACAGGCATACATCACCCCTGCGTGCCCTGAGGCTGATGTTGGTGAAGGAACGTAAAACACATGTGTCAGCGGTGGAGTCCCCGCATACCTCTACTCCCATCCACACCCCGCTGAAGCAGAGGAAGGAGTACACTGTTGTTGCATCCCCCATTACACATGATGCAGAGGGCAGAAGGCAGGGCCAGAGCAAACGTCAAGCAGGGTCCAGCACGTCCCCAGAGAGCAGACCCCCACCAGCACATGATCCACCTTTGATGGGTGATGTTTCTGATGAGGCCACACCACTTACCAGTCCAGTCATGTCCAGTGTGCCCTTCCATATCCCAAAGAAATGGAGACACACACCAGTGACACCTGGCCACCCCAATGACGATCCAGTACAGCGGTCCCCAGCTCCCAGAGCCACCCTGCCGCCTGGACCATACAGCCCTGTGGCTCATCATTTCAATGGTCCTAGTGGGTCAGCTGCAGTTCACTCTCATGTGTCAGATAGTGGCACTGTGTCTGTTGTTCGCTGTCATGCCTCATGTAGTAGCACTGTGTCAGTTGTGCCCTCTCCTGTTTCAGGTACTGCCAATGTGTGTGTCTGCCACTCTCATGTCTCAGATGCTGGCATGGTATTTGTTGGTCACTGTACAGGGACATGCCCTGGCAGTGTGTCTGGGTCTATGGTTCATGTGTCAGTCACTACAGCTGTGGCTGTGTCTCACACTCCTGCATGTGGGTCTATGGGTCATGTGTCAGTCACTAGAGCTGTGTCTGTGTCTCACACTCCTGTATCTGGTGCTGGCAGTGTGTCTGGGTCTATGGCTCATGTGTCAGTCACTACATCTGTGGCTCTGTCTCACACTCCTGTTTCTGGTGCTGGCAGTGTGTCTGGGTCTATGGCTCATGTGTCAGTCGCTAGAGCTATGGCTGTATCTCCCACTCCGGTATCAGATCCTGCAACTGTGTCTGAGCCTACTAGGCCGAGCAGTTCACCAGATTCTGTGCTGTGAGGTGTAGTTCCCATATCTCCCATGTCATTGTTCTTGGTGTGTAGATAGTCCATTGTAACCACCCTTGCATTATTAATGTCCATGGGACGGGGGGCTTGACACACGTCCTTGTGCTGCCTCAGATGTACCTGTTCTGTTAGGAACACTTCCCTGTTGCTGTTATGATACTGCATTGTGCCCTCTCATGTGCTGCCTCAGATGTACCTGCTCTGTGCCATGGACTGTTGATGGTCTGTGCCCCTCTCATGTGCTGCCTCAGATGTACCTGCTCTGTGCCATGGACTGTTGATGCACTTAACCCCTCTCATGTGCTGCCTCTGATGTACCTGCTCTGTTAGGAAGACTGCCCTGTTGCTTTTATGATTCTGCATTGTGCCCTCTCATGTGCTGCCTCTGATGTACCTGCTCTGTGCATTGCCATGGACTGTTGATGCACTTAACCCCTCTCATGTGCTGCCTCAGATGTACCTGCTCTGTGCCTTGCCATGGACTGTTGATGCTCTGTGCCCATCTCATGTGCTGCCTCAGATGTACCTGCTCTGTGCCATGGACTGTTGATGCACTTTACCCCTCTCATGTGCTGCCTCAGACGTACCTGCTCTGTGCCATGGACTGTTGATGGTCTGTGACCCTTTCATGTGCTGCCTCAGATGGACGTGCTCTGTGCCTTGCCATGGACTGTTGATGCTCTGTGCCCCTCTCATGTGCTGCCTCAGAACCTTGCCATGGACTGTTGATGCTCTGTGCCCATCTCATGTGTTGCCTCAGATTTACCTGCTCTTTGCCATGGACTGTTGATGCACTTTACCCCTCTCATGTGCTGCCTCAGACGTACCTGCTCTGTGCCATGGACTGTTGATGGTCTGTGCCCCTCTCATGTGCTGCCTCAGATGTACCTGCTCTGTGCCTTGCCTAGGACTGTTGATGCTCTGTTCCTCTCTCATGTACTGCCTCTGATGTACCTGCTCTGTGCCATGAATGAATGAATGAATGAAGGGCGTTTTATAATGCGCAAAACTTAGCCCCAAGGGGCATCAAGGCGCAAAAACAGACAAACAAAAGTCCAAAACTACCAACTGCAAAATCAAAATACCGCTAGGAGCAGAGCCGCTAATATGCCTGAGAGAAGAGCCAGGTCTTCAGGCGCTTCCTAAAAACCACCTAAGAAGACTGACTGGAGAGCTCCAAAGGGAGGGAGTTCCAAAGTTTTGGAGTCAGGGTGGAAAATGCTCTACCTCCCCATTTAGCCTTCACAAATCTGGGAACCGAGAGCATGTTCTTAGATGCAGAGCGTAGAGTTCTTTGAGGGGTATAAACGCGTAGGAGGGACCTAATACCCTCTGAGCCTGAGCCATGAATTGCTCCATGGGCCAGACAAAGAAGTTTGAAGGAAATCCGAGAGGAGATCGGAAGCCAATGCAGGTCCCTTCTGGCCATGGTTACAGAGGCAAGCCTAGGGAGATTCAGGATCATCCTGGCCGCGGCATTCTGCAGCATTTGGAGGCGGTGGATGGAACTTTTGTTAATGCCACTGTAAAGGGCGTTACAATAGTCTAATCTAGATGACACTAAGGCAACAGTAGATTGTTTTCGGGCTGCCTGAGATAGATACGGGGCAATCTTCCTCAGTGTTCTAATTATGGCACAGCAAGTAGACACCGTTCTGTTTACCTGAGAATCGAATGAGAGAACAGGGTCAATTAGGACACCAAGGTTCCTGGCGGAAAGAGTGGGAAGAGGGCAGTCCCCCAGTGAAGAGGGCCACCAGTTTTTTGACCACAGATCTTGACTGCCTCCAAAGACCATGATTTCGGTCTTTTCACCGTTCAATTTTAGAAAATTACGCACCATCCACTGGGAGACTGCCTCCATACATGCTCTAAAATTGGACGCAGAGTCACTGACCGACTGGGTGATAGATACCAAGATCTGGGTATCGTCGGCGTACGACAATACCTTAAGACCAAAGGATCTAACCACCTTGGCAAGTGGGGTAACATAGATGTTGAATAATAATGGGCTCAACGAGGAGCCCTGTGGTACCCCGCATTGCACTTCTTGAGAGGCGGAGAGAAAATTGCCCATTTTGACTCTCTGCTTCCTGTGATGTAAAAAGGAGGAGAGTAAACTAAGGGCAGTACCCTCTACTCCGATGTCCATAAGCCTGGAGATCAGGATTGATGGGGACAAAGTATCAAATGCTGCTGTGAGATCTAATAACACTAGCAGAGTAGGATGTCCCCTATCAACCTCCATACGGATGTTGTTAATCACAACCGTTAAGGCAGATTCGGTGCTGTGAGCTGCTCAGAAGCCATGTTGGGAGGTGTCTAACAGTTCAGAGCTCACAATAAAAGAAGAGAGATTTCGATTAATATGGGACTCCAGTATCTTAGCTGGGGCTGGGAGCAGGGAAATGGGACGATAGTTTTTTAGAACTCCAGGGTCCAAAGAGGGCTTTTTGAGCAGAGGTTTAACGACGGCAGTCTTCCAGGGTGAGGGGAAGACACCCTCACTAATGGCCATATTGATGACCTCCAAAAGAGGAGGGAGGACCGACCCTCTACAAGTCTTCAAGGTTCTTAGGGGGCAAGGATCGAGAGGTGAACAAGACTTGGTGGCATCAAGAAGGAGGTCAAGCTCTTCTAGAGTCAGGAGAGGGAAGCAGTTAAGCTGTAGTTTAGAAGGAGCAAAAACATTCTCAGTAGGGGGAGAGGCAGGTAGAAAAGGGGAGCCTGCTGCGTTGGCATCCAGCTCATGATTGCGAATTTCAAGAGAAGTGTAGATGTCAGCGATCTTAGAGTGGAAGAAACTCGTGATATTATTACAGAGTTCCTGTGTTTCGATGGTAGGGCCAGCTGTTTTAGGTGCAGAGAGTGAGTCAGTTATATTAAAAAGGTCCCTTGATGATTTGAGGGAGTCCGTAAGATTTGTGAAATGGCTCCTTTTTTCCTCAATGATGGCTTTCTTATAGTCTCTGAGTAGAGCTTTATGAAGGGCTTTTCCCCGAGAATCAGGGTGAGCATGCCAAGACCGCTCCTGTTTCCTGCACTTCTGCCGCAGCAGTCTTAAACGATCAGAAACCAGGGCTGAGAGGGGCTCTTTCGAGCCAAGTAGTGCCGTTTAGCCGGAGCAAGGGTATCTATAGCGTCGGCAAGGACGTTGGAGAGATTGATGGCAGCCACATTGGGATCAGATGGAGAGAGATGGCTAAGAGCATCCATGAAGGGTGCTAGAGTATCATCATTAATCTCTCTATAATTCCTTCTGGTCTCCCACATGTTACTCTTAGGTTTGTTTAGTAGGATAGGATTTATTTTACAGTAAAAAGGAACTGCCAGATGATCGGACCAGGAGAGAGGAATGGGTGTACCGATCGTAATCCTGGCATCATTAGTAAAGATGCCGTCCAACGTGTGGCCAGCAGAGTGCGTAGGGTCTGCGACCAATTGGCTCAGCCCACAAGCGGCTAAACCATCTATTAGTGCCATAGTGTCCTTGGCAGCTGTAGACTCTAAATGAAAATTAAAATCACCCAAGATAGTAAAGTGGGGATTATCAACAAAAGGCTCTATGAGTTTAAGAATATCCTGAGGAAAAGTAGTTCTTGGGCCGTGAGGTCTGTAGCAAAGAATACCGGAGAAGGAGGATGAGGGAAGAAAATGTAAAGTAAAATGCAGAGCTTCGAATGTATCTGAGGGTAGAGAAAGAGGCTCGATACGGCATGTAAAGGTATCTCTAAAAAGGATTCCCAGCCCTCCCCCCCTACACCTGATCCTGTCCATCCTGGATAGGGTGTAGCCTTCGGGGACTGCCGCCACCAGATCCGGGCCAGAAGAATCAGAGCACCAAGTTTCAGTGATAAAAACCCAGGGGGGCTTTTTCTGGGAGACAAAATCTCTAAATGCCACATTATTTCGAACTAGGGACCTAGCGTTTATGAGCAGGCCAGCCTCATTTAGGAAGTTGGATTCGGACGATGTACTCCTTTGTTTAGCCTGGTTTTTGGGGTGGTAACGGGAGCGTGTGGGTCTTGCAACGCCTTTACAACAATGAATATCAGTGAGATTTTCAGGGGGTGAGGAAAAGTGACAGGTCCTGAGCAGAGGTCTAAGTGAAAGAAGTGTGGAATGGGTATATAACTCACAATTTGCTGGGAGTATGTAGCGTGGCCCAGCCCACCTGGCCCCTGGCGCGTCCTCAGCGCGGACTGGCACAGACGGGCTTAACTTTGGCGCAACTTCGGCGCACGCCCGCTGTGCGCGTCCGCTGACCACGGAGGAAGACATTCCCTTAAATGTATTCGCCCCAAGTCTTGCGTCCCACCTGACCAGAATCAGCCAATGGGAGCGAGACCAGCGAGAGCAGCTGTTTGCCAAACGCGCCCTCCACGAAACGGGATGCCATGGACTGTTGATGCACTTAACCCCTCTCATGTGCTGCCTCAGACGTACCTGCTCTGTGCCATGGACTGTTGATGGTCTGTGCCCCTCTCATGTGCTGCCTCAGATGTACTTGCTCTGTACCTTGCCATGAACTGTTGATGCTATGTGCCCCTCTCATGTGCTGCTTCAGATGTACCTCCTCTGTGCCATGGACTGTTGATGCACTTTACCCCTCTCATGTGCTGCCTCAGACGTACCTGCTCTGTGCCATGGACTGTTTATGGTCCGTGCCCCTCTCATGTGCTGCCTCAGATGTACCTGCTCTGTGCCTTGCCATGGACTGTTGATGCTCTCTGCCCCTCTCATGTGCTGTCTCAGATGTACCTGCTCTGTGCCATGGACTGTTGATGCACTTAACCCCTCTCATGTGCTGCCTCAGATGTACCTGCTCTGTGCCTTGCCATGGACTGTTGATGCTCTGTGCCCCTCTCATGTGCTGTCTCAGATGTTCCTGCTCTATGCCATGGACTTGATGCTCTTTACCCCTCTCATGTGCTGCCTCAGACGTACCTGCTCTGTGCCATGGACTGTTGATGGTCTGTGCCCCTCTCATGTGCTGCCTCAGATGTACCTGCTCTGTACCTTGCCATGGACTGTTGATGCTATGTGCCCCTCTCTTGTGCTGCCTTAGATGTACCTGCTCTGTGCCATGGACTGTTGATGCACTTTACCCCTCTCATGTGCTGCCTCAGACGTACCTGCTCTGTGCCATGGACTGTTGATGGTCTGTGCCCCTCTCATGTGCTGCCTCAGATGTACCTGCTCTGTGCCTTGCCATGGACTGTTGATGCTCTGTGCCCCTCTCATGTGCTGCCTCTGATGTACCTGCTCTGTGCCATGGACTGTTGATGCACTTAACCCCTCTCATGTGCTGCCTCAGATGTACCTGCTCTGTGCCTTGCCATGGACTGTTGATGCTCTGTGCCCCTCTCATGTGCTGTCTCAGATGTACCTGCTCTGTGCCATGGACTGTTGATGCTCTTTGCCCCTCTCATGTGCTGCCTCAGACGTACCTGCTCTGTGCCATGGACTGTTGATGGTCTGTGCCCCTCTCATGTGCAGCCTCTGATGTACCTGTTCTGTTATGAACACTGCGCTGTTGCTGTTAGGATGCTGCATTGTGCCCTCTCATGTGCTGCCTCTGATGTACCTGCTTTGTGCCTTGCAATGGACTGTTGATGCACTTAGCCCCTCTCATGTGCTGCCTCTGATGTACCTGCTCTGTGCCTTGCCATGGACTGTTGATGCACTTTACCCCTCTCATGTGCTGCCTCAGATGTACCTGTTCTGTTAGGAACACTGCCCTGTTGCTGTTATGATACTGCATTGTGCCCTCTCATGAGCTGCCTCTGATGTACCTGCTTTGTGCCTTGCCATGGACTGTTGATGCACTTAGCCCCTCTCATGTGCTGCCTCTGATGTACCTGCTCTGTGCCATGGACTGTTGATGCACTTAACTCCTCTCATGTGCTGCCTCAGATGTACCTGCTCTGTGTCTTGCCATGGACTGTTGATGCTCTGTGCCCATCTCATGTGCTGCCTCAGATGTACCTGCTCTGTGCCATGGACTGTTGATGCACTGTACCCCTTTCATGTGCTGCCTCAGACGTACCTGCTCTGTGCCATGGTCTGTTGATGGTCTGTGCCCCTCTCATGTGCTGCCTCAGATGTACCTGCTCTGTGCCTTGCCATGGACTGTTGATGCTCTGTGCCCCTCTCATGTGCTGCCTCTGATGTACCTGCTCTGCGCCATGGACTGTTGATGCACTTAACCCCTCTCATGTGCTGCCTCAGATGTACCTGCTCTGTGCCTTGCCATGGACTGTTGATGCTCTGTGCCCCTCTCATGTGCTGTCTCAGTTGTACCTGCTCTGTGCCATGGACTGTTGATGCTATTTGCCCCTCTCATGTGCTGCCTCAGACGTACCTACTCTGTGCAATGGACTGTTGATGGTCTGTGCCCCTCTCATGTGCAGCCTCTGATGTACCTGTTCTGTTATGAACACTGCACTGTTGCTGTTAGGATGCTGCATTGTGCCCTCTCATGTGCTGCCTCTGATGTACCTTCTCTGTGCCTTGCCATGGACTGTTGATGGACTTCACCCCTCTCATGTGCTGCCTCAGATGTACCTGTTCTGTTAGGAACACTGCCCTGTTGCTGTTATGATACTGCATTGTGCCCTCTCATGAGCTGCCTCTGATGTACCTGCTTTGTGCCTTGCCATGGACTGTTGATGCACTTAGCCCCTCTCATGCGCTGCCTCTGATGTACCTGCTCTGTGCCATGGACTGTTAATGCACTTAATCCCTCTCATGTGCTGCCTCAGATGTACCTGCTCTGTGCCTTGCCATGGACTGTTGATACTCTGTGCCCATCTCATGTGCTGTCTCAGATGTACCTGCTCTGTGCCATGGACTGTTGATGCACTTTACCCCTCTAATGTGCTGCCTCATTTGTACCTGCTCTGTGCCATGGACTGTTAATGGTCTGTGCCCCTCTCATGTGCTGCCTCAGATGTACCTGCTCTGTGCATTGCCATGGACTGTTGATGCTCTGTGCCCCTCTCATGTCCTGCCTCTGATGTACCTGCTCTGTGCCATGGACTGTTGATGCACTGAACCCCTCTCTCGGCTGCCTCAGATGTACCTGCTCTGTACCTTGCCATGGACTGTTGATGCTCTGTGCCCCTCTCATGTGCTGCCTCGGAATTACCTTCTCTGTGCCATGGACTGTTGATGCATTTTACCCCTCTCATGTGCTGCCTCAGACGCACCTGCTCTCTGCCATGGACTGTTGATGGTCTATACCCCTCTCACGTGCTGCCTCTGATGTACCTGTTCTGTTATGAACACTGCCCTGTTGCTGTTAGGATGCTGCATTGTGCCCTCTCATGTGCTCCCTCTGATGTACCTGCTCTGTGCCTTGCCATGGACTGTTGATGCACTTCACCCCTCTCATGTGCTGCCTCAGATGTACCTGTTCTGTTAGGAACACTGCCCTGTTGCTGTTATGATACTGCATTGTGCCCTCTCATGCTCTGCCTCTGGTGTACCTGCTCTGTGCCTTGCCATGGACTGTTGATGCACTTAGCCCCTCTCATGTGCTGCCTCAGATGTTCCTGCTCTGTGCCATGGACTGTTGATGGTATGTGCCCCTCTCATGTGCTGACTCAGATGTACCTGTTCTGTTAGGAACACTGCCCTGTTGCTGTTATGATACTGCATTGTGCCCTCTCATGTGCTGCCTCTGATGTACCTGCTCTGTGCCTTGCCATGGACTTTTGATGCACTTAGCCCTTCTCATGTGCTGCCTCAGATGTACCTGCTCTGTGCCATGGACTGATGATGCACTTAACCCCTCTCATGTGCTGCCTCAGATGTACCTGTTCTGTTAGGAACACTGCCCTGTTGCTGTTATGATACTGCATTGTGCCCTCTCATGTGCTCCCTCAGATGTACCTTTTCTGTTCTATCCAGTGCCCATGCTCCTGCCTACTCCTGGAGTCATTTACTAATATGTGCAATAAAGCAAGTTATTCGTGTGGACTGTTTTCTCAGGGTCATTCCTGGTTGTCTCCTTCCATTGTTGATATATTGGTGCTATCGTAAATGCTGTTTCCCCAACATGCATCTCCCCCTCCCCACGTCACAGCCCCGGCAGGAACTCCCCTTACGACAGTGATTGGTGTGTTTGCGTACCTGCGTCATTGTCGGTCCATGACTTGCTGGTGGTGGAGCACGAAGAGGAGCAGAAATGCGTGTAGAGCTGTGTCCATGACGGCGATCTGCCTGTGGTGGGTATCTCTGGAATGTTTTGCCTCTCCGCTGTGGTGTATCCGCCGTGTTCAGGCTGGTGGTTTTTCCGCATCGATTTGCTGTGTCTTTTACGTCATCGTGATTTGGAGGACGGTCGGAGACGTCATTCCGTACGGCGGTGTCTCTGGATTGGTTACGTCCGCCACGGGGTCGGGTGTATTTCCGCGGTGGTGCATTTCTTCTGCGGCGTACGGAAATTTGACAGTGCTTCCCATCCTAATATGGCGGACAGACTGCCAGTCCGCAATCGTAATCGACCCCATAGTTTGCACATCCCACCTGCGGTGTACACCGTGTACTGGAATGAACCAGTAGCAAAGAAATGCAGGGCCGCCATCACCTTACAATTTTGTGTCAAAGCAGTCGGATGGGTTCTGCGAGGCCTCAGATGGGGCTCTAACTAACCACATAGGTCTTGAGGGTAGGACGATCCAAACGGAATTTCCGTATGATGTCCTCATCCTCCATGTCCACCAGCACTGTGAATGGACGATGCACATTTCCTCATCTCCTAGGTGAGATGAAAGGGCACACATGTCAATTGAATCCCCCTATGTAATATGTCCAATATCTTACGTGTCCACTGAGACAGCGCCAACAATGACTGACAAAAACCCTTCAGCTTACAGCACAACTCACATGTAGCGACAGCTTGATCTAAACTAGTCGCACACTTGTCCTGCATTCACACAGTTAGTAACACCAAAACAGAATCAGTCTATGTGAATTCCAAAATGTACATTTCAACATCTTGTGTCACCAGCCCTGAGAGTAGTTGACACAGCACATGTGTGAGACAGCAACACTGCTAGCTTCTACATAGCTGCTGTATGTGCCACATCTCCTTGCGTAAGTCGGACAGGGCACCCATTAATAACACAATGTGCAGAGTGTGTGCACAAAGAGCAAGTATTATCATGAGCTCAGCAATCTACACAGTGAAATAGGTACATTATTTGGTCATACCTTCATTACTGTATGTCACTTAGCCATCTCACACATTGAAATGTGTACACATGTCAGAGTCCCTCACAGCACAGATGTGTGTACATGCACAACAATTTCATAAGTGACATGTGAGTGAGTACATACCCGTGCATTTAATCCTGTGCACTGACATGGCATGTGTAATCATCAGTGGGCTAAATGTCACACTAGCATTGCTTAGCACTATCTGGTGGCATGATCCATGTGTCTACTGTACAATGTTTTGAACTGGCCATTGACACTGCCACTGCATGATGTGTCCATAGGTGCCATAAACGTGCTCCGCCACCACAATCATGACCATGGGCACCAATATCAAGTGTGACCACACTCACCCCAGAAATTAACTGTGGGAGGGAACTAGAGGCACAGGGTGCTAGGAGCAGGCCAGCCTCCAACACAAAATGTTTAACACAAATGGGGCCGCTCCCAGTAATGTGACCAAAGGTGTTCAAGGTTCAATTGCGAGTGTGGACATCTGACAATAAGTGAAGAACTGGCCTCACAGGCCACCTGGTGTCATGCTTCATTATCGGCTGTCCTCGCCCTAGTAGCTAAGGTCCCCCACACCTTGTGGTTTTCTCACCACAAAATTGGTAAGAATGGAGCCCCTATTTTAATACAGATCTTGATGAATGCCATGAACCTTTTAGGGACACTCAATAGAAACATGTCGACCCGATTGAATATGGTAAGGGGATAATACATTTCCCCACATTATCGTCCACAGTTTTTTAATACCATACAGTTACCTACTCCATTAAAATTTAATTTGGCAACTGTAATGGTTTTTAAATTTCACTCATTTACTATGGGCCCCAACTTAGTGTAGAAGTGCATCCCTGTCGTCAGGTTAATGCCCGCCCTCTATCAAACAAAGATTTTTAGAGGGAGAGGACAGCCGATGACAGCCGGTGGTGTGTGAGGCCAGTCCTTCACTTTTTGTGAGATGTTCACACTCGCAATTGAACCTTGAGAACCTTCGATCACATTACTGAGAGCGGCCCCATTTGTGTTAAACATAACCAATATCAAGTGGCCAAATCATAGAAGCGGCCGCCTGGCCCCTGTGGTGTGCCACCGCCAATGCCCTCCACAATCGCAGTAGCGATATGCACATTGTAAAATGGCGGTTGCTGTGCTCCGCCACAACAATCACAGCCATGGGCACCAATATCAGGTGGCCAAATCACGGTAGCGACCGCCTGGCCCCTGAGGTGTGCCACTGCCAATGCCCACCGCAATCGTAGTAGTGATAAACACATTGTAAAATGGCAGTTGGTGTGTTCCACCACCACAATCACGGCCATGGGCACCAATGTCAGGCGGCCAAACCACGGTAGCGACTGCCTGGCCCCTGCGGTGTGCCACCGTCAAAGTCCACCGCAATTGCGGTAGTGATATACATATTGTAAATTGACGGTTGGTGGGCTCCGCCAACACAATCACAGCCATGGGCACCAATACCAGGCGGACAAATCATGGTAGTGACCCTCTGGCCCCTGCGCTGGGCATACTGTCAATGCCATTGCCCTTACAGCCAATGGGAACCGCAATCGCGGTAGCCAAATGCAATTTTGAAAATCGCGGTAGGCGTGCTCCGCTACCGCAGGTTGGCCTTTGGATGCAATTGTAAGATAAACAATCTTGGTAGCAACCGCCTGACCCCTGCGATGTGTCACCGCCAATGCCCATGCCCTTATAGCCAATGGGAACCGCAATTGCAGTAGTCAAATGCAATTTTGGAAATCTCGGTAGGCGTGCTCCGCTACCGCGGGCCGATTATTGGATGCAATTGTGATATGTATGATCGCTGTAGCAACCGCCTGGCCCCTGCGGTGTGTTACCACCAATGCCCATCCCCTTCTAGCCAATGGGAACCGCTATCGCGGTAGCCAAATGCAATTTTGAAAATCGCGGTAGGCGTGCTCAACTACCGGGGTCTGTTCATTGGATGCATTTGAATAAAGCTGACCTGGAACACCAATTGTAGCAGCTTAGTACCACTGAAACAACCCCAGGGGGCTATATATGTGTGGGAGAGATCCACACATTTCCACTGCTTCCAGACACTGCTGACTGACACCATTCACCACCAACTGCTGCTGTTCTGGCTCATGGACCCAATGATGGCGAGGACTAGGAACATCAGGGCCTGTCCTTGCACCACAGAGGAGCTGGAGATCCTGGTGAATGAGGTGCTCACACTGTACGGGAGGCTATATGGTGCTCCTGATGTCATGGTAAGTCTTTCAGAGTGAAAGTAGGGGAGTGCAGGGAGTGCCCAAATGAAGTTGATCTGCTGCAGTATGTGCCTGAGAGTGAGGGTTTGTGTGATACACTGCCTAGGATGCTGACCTCAGGGGAAAGGGTTCTGTAGCCTATTTTACACATTTCCCTGGCTGCATATCAGGATGGGAGGGATATGCAGTATTTTTGCAGCCATACAGTGACACTTCAAGTTTGGTATGTGGGAGTCAGGGCAGAAATGACATGTGCTAATGGATGTTTGGGTCCATGAAGCTCTTCACAGGCTCATCTGTGACATTGCAAAGACTTTCCATCCAGAGGGTTCTGATGGAAGTGTGTTTGACTTTATATTTCTATTCACAAATAGAGGGACAAAGGGCTTTTATACATAAGGTCCAGCACAGTTGCCCAAATGCAATACAAAAATTAAAGTTGTGCTGTTCCTGAATGATCTAGAATTTAGCAAAATACAAGGGACAGTAGGCTACAGAGTCAATGCATACCCCTGTAGCATGTAGGGAAGTTCCTCATATCTTGACCTGCCGGGGATTGATGAAGCAGTGGTATATCCCAATTAGGGTGAGTCTTGTGCTCTCTCTGGAGTTTTTGGTTTTTAATACACAGATGTGTTCACTACACACATGAGCAATAATGTGACCACTTCAATATTTGGCACCTGGTGTTTATATGCCTGTAACACCTCACCACTGTTTGCTGTGATTTAGATAAACAGGGAATAGGACAGTAGTATTTGATACTGGTGTGACCATACATTAATATGTGATTTTCTCTCCATAATAGGTAGAACCAGTACCACCAGCCATTAGACAGAGTAAGTCATGGTGGCTTAAATCCCAAACATTAATTCATTATTGTTTTCCGGTCCACCTTAGTGTAGATACTTTTTTAACTTTAGGTCCTGACGAGTCACCTCTAGACTTGTAGAATTGCGAAGAAACATGTTGACCAACCACACTGGAGAGCGCCACACCGAAGACATTAACTTAGCATTGCACATTTCCTCTTTATTTTAATCAGGGTAGGAGACCCCACAATTAAAGTTATTTTTGCTGGTACTCCCAACCCTGTTTTAACTCACATAAACATCACACACCACTTATTCATCTACACTCACTAAATCTCTCACCCCCACAGCATCAAACGGCTATTTGGAAAGTGTCCCTCATCAGGAGACTGTCAGGCATTGCAGTGCCGGCCAGACGAGGAGCAGCCCGATGATGAAGCATGACACCCAAATGGGTGTGTGAGGGCGTTACATTCCAAATACATGGATTCCCATTTCTTTGACTCTGTAGCCTACTGTCCCTTGTATATTGCTAAATTCTAAGGAACAGCACAACTTTAATTTTCATTTTGACTTTATATTGTCACCATGGATATGTCAGCATTATGCACAAGAGTGAAATGCCTGAGGGAGACACTCTTGTTGGAAAATCACCTATTATACAACATATTATTGTACTTTTGAAACATCCCCCTTCCATTGTCTTCATAATGTGTGCTGACACGCATGTGTAGGCAGATTTTTAGCTCACATATTGTAAATGCATGTGACAGTTCTGATGGACCACATTAGGCCACAGTGTCAGCCCCCCTGGTCTGCACAGTTACTGCCCAATTTGTCAGGGACCCATCACTGAATGGAAAGAGTGAGACATATGGGTTGTCTGCTACCGTATTCCTCAATGAGCTATCTTACGACAGTGTATTGCACCAGACAGACCTTGTGATGAGGGTGTGAGATTGTAAGATTATGTCCCTATATGTGACCTCCATGACACAGGTAGCCATTCACAGGCTGAGGACATTGAGGGGTGTGCAGTGTTGGACAAAGTGAGCCTGCCCCGAAACCTCATTTCCAATGTAATGTATGTCATGCTCCCTCACATATTGCATTGCAGATGTGGGCCATCTTCACCTTGATTTCTGTTCTGCCATGCTGCAGATGTATAAGATGGCCAGTTGCTGTGTCCATACTCACACCTGCATGCATCTAGGGATGATTATCTCATGTTGATGTACCATGTGTCATGCTGTATTGTCTCTGATAAACATATCTGAATAGCTGTGCTGAGTGTGTGCATGCTCCTGTTTCGAGACACAGTGGTACATAATCAGTGTCACTGACATTTGCTCTCCTTGTCTCCCATGCCTGCAGTTCAAAGTGCACCATCGTAATGCCGTTTGGAGGGCCATTGCACTCAAGGTGCGGGCTCTGGGTGTTCCAACCGATGGCACACACAGTGTCAGAAGAGGTGGGATGACATCTGCCGGCTGAGCAAAAACGTAGCAGAGATGAAGTTGGGCTTCTCCCTCGTACTGCCAGGTTGACGCACAGGAGCATGAGACCACTAATGGCCCGCATCCTGGCTGTGACACAGCCAGAGCTGGATGAACATTTGAGGGCCAATCAGCAGCAAGCTGGGGGTGAGTATTCTGGGAAGGGTGACTTTCGTTGTGAGTGACTGCATGTATTCCAACCCTGAGCCAGTGCTGAGCTCTGTGATGTTGCTAATGTGATGCAATGGCTTGTAAGTGGCCTCTCTCTTGGGTGCAGCTGTCATGCATTTTTGCTAGATGTACTTTCTCATGTCATTGATGTAATGGCCCTTGACGTTGCATTCTGAGTTGTGGCCTTGTGGCATCGGCTGCATTAGGGCAGTCAGGGACATCCCATGGCAGTGAACGGCATTGTGCCTCATATGAGTGTTCTATTGTCAATGTGTGTAGTGCCTGAGCTCAAAATTGTGAGAACTACACATCTGACACCAATATGCAACTGTAGTTGTGCACCAAAGCATAACATGGTGGATGGCAGGAGCTCATGGCCATTGCTAAATTACATTTTGGAGTCTGTATCTGTATTGTCCACCTATGTTGACTCCATATGTGACTGTGACAACATGTTGGGATGTACATCTTTTTCACCTACAGGGACCTAGGTATGCTCACAGGGATCTGCAGGTCAGGTTACACAGAGGCACGGGCAAGCTATTTGGCTATATGGACATCACATGGGTCAATCATGCCAAGTGTGCATGTTACCATGCATCTTTTGAGTTTTGACTTAAGGTTGCACAATGTGACTGCACAGGGTGGTGTGCAACTTGGGGGTATCATCATCTTGTTTTGGGCTTTGCTTGCATTTGATGTTTGTGTGTATGGCATTAAACTGAACCTACGTCTCGGTCTCTTGCAGCATCTGCCGAGGTCACAGAGGGACAGGCGATGGATACCAGTGGCGAGGCATCTTGCACGACTGCTACACATTAGCACACTAACACGGATGTGAATTGCCCCTCGGAGGGGGACAGGAGTGTCCTTGAGAAATCGTGCCCAGAAACACCAACCTCAACGTCATCTGACGCCAGCAGTGACTCCTCGATGTTGGCGGGCACAGGGAGTGGGAAATCTGTCTCCTCTTCCACCACACATCGTCCGGTGCCCACCCTCCCAGCTACTTCCACTAGTGCTGCACATGCTCACACCAGTAAGAAGGGAAGAGTGTTCTGCCCCTCAGGCACCACTACCCCTGCCCTGTCTTAATTATTCCCTCTTGATTTCCCAAGAAGTGGAAAGGCAGCCATCCACATTCACCCTTCCACACTGTGTCTCAGGGCAGCATGTCTCCGCCTCCACGTGCCACTACACCACCCGGTCCAAGCAGCCCTACGACTCCAAAAGCCACTGATTCCTCTAACTCAGCTGGCCCTCTCTCTCCCAGGTCCAATCCTTCAACTGGCCCCGACAATCAGCCACCTCCCATTCCAACTGACAGCCAAGCCTGAGGCTAAGTCCCCCTCCCACACCTATCT
Source organism: Lissotriton vulgaris (assembly GCF_964263255.1). Lineage (NCBI taxonomy): Eukaryota > Metazoa > Chordata > Amphibia > Caudata > Salamandridae > Lissotriton > Lissotriton vulgaris. The sequence goes on along the minus strand of NC_141694.1, from coordinate 628,087,932 downwards.
CTCCCTCAGCGGTGCCTGGACTGCCCATTGTTATCCCCCTGGCTGTGTTGCTTCCCATGGCAGGTACGGTGTCACCCATTCACTGTGCAGGTTCTCATGCACACATGTGCCTACTTTGAATTATGGTCTGGCCACTGGCCTTGCTGTTTATCACTTAGGATGCCCATTCCATGTGCAGTTTCTTAAGCTCTCATAAACTTTATTCTACTTTGTACTGGCCAATGGCCTTGCTGTTTAACACTTCGAATGCGCATTCCCTTTGCAGGTTCTCATGCACACATGTGCCTACTTTGAACTATGGACTGACCACTGGCCTTGCTGTTGTCTACTTTTGATGCCTATATGGGTCATTTGTAGTGAAGACAGTTATTTCTGTTGTCTGCTTTGTCAGTTTCCTTCCTTAATATCCTTAATAAAAACCTTTCTGTATGGGTATGGTTTCATGTGACACATTCTCTGTATGCTACTTTGACATTGCCAGTTACTTGTTTTACTTTTTCAGAGTTTGCCAGAGGTGACAGGCACTTCAGTTCTTCTTGACGCTGAGGTTTGGGGGTGCAATGAATGATGGTTGTTTGTAATGATCTACTGTTAGCCTAATCATTCTATGGTCAGGTTTGCTAAATTGTACACATCATGTTAGGATGCCCTACTAGCTTGTGATGGCCTGTGTTCCTAGTCACATGGGTACATTTGAATGTGTGCACTTGAGTGGTCATGAAGTATGAAGGTGGTGACTTTGTCAGTAGTGTTGATATGTGTATGCCCTTGCAATACCAACTGCACACATGTATGACCCAGGAGCTGGGTGCCTGTTTGTTTCAATTGTTTGCCATGTGCTTGTGATTGTGTGCACATATAGGAGTTGTAGGTTGTGCAATGTGCAGTGTGTTGGTGTATCCTTGCACTCCTGGGGGGACACCTACTTGTTGTTGCTGCCAGTTGTGAATATGCAGAGTGTGTGACTGCCAAGTCAGTGTTGTGTTTTGTTGATCAGCCATGTGTCTTGTTACTGTTTGTGCTCACTGTGCAGACCTGCTCAGCCACACTGACATTGTTGGTGAGTTTTCTCATGCATTGCTGTAACTTGAGCCGTATTTTGGCTCTAGTATGGCATGTGGAATGTGGATTCATACCATACCCTATCTGTGCTTCTGATGCCTACCCATTGTGAGTGACTCCTCCATGTATTTGTGTACAATACACTCCTGACCTGTCCACTACTGACGTACAGACCACTTCAATCTCATGTCACCTACCCCTTGGGTTGCCAGTGTGTGAGCCTCCCCACCAATTCATTTGTTACACAATGCTTTGTGGTGCAGATCTGTGCACATGACCAATGTGCCACCCAGGACAGTTTCCCAATTAGTTATGTGTGATTTTCTTGTATTGGTTTGTAGTAATGGTTGTTCATGTGCAGTGCAACTGTTTGGGGGGTACAGTCCTTCTGGAATGTTGTTTGCACCTGGGTGTCCCTGAGTTATGCATCTGCGGGTGTGGGGTTAGCTGTATGTGTGTTTGCTGAGGTACTGAGTGTGCATTGTGATACATTCCGATGTGTGTTGCAAGTGTAGTGTGCATTACTCATGTGTAGGTCCCATGCAGCAAGGTGTTTTCTTGTTACTGGGCTTGTTTTGAGTGCACACTGGTGCTATGTCATCCTATCTTTGACCTGTCACTTGCCAGGATTGATTGTGCATGTGAATGCTTGTGGTACACTATGACACCATGTTAACTTGATGGGTGGTGTGGTGTCTCTGTCTATGGTAGCTTATTGTCCCATTGATTCCAGTTTGTGTTCATGAGTGTTTTGAGATAATACAACTCTTGTTTGTGTTGGGGTATGGTGTCTGTGCATTGGTCCTGAGTGACAATGTTGTGTACTCCTGTTCTGTCTGGGGTCCCATTGCCTTTCCACTGTTTGCCAGCCATATGTGGGCGTGTTCTACATCTGTATGTTGTTTGGGAGGTTTGTATTTGGCTATGTTTTTGTGTAAGCATTGGTTCAGGCATCCCTGAGTGTCTGTGTGATGTTTGTGGATGCACCCCAGTGAGTGTGATTGGTTGTCAGTGTACTGACAGGACATCATTTGCACCCTTCTGTGTGTTTAACACTGGTGTTGAGTGATGTAGGTGTGAGTTGGGTAGAGGAGGGGTATGTGTGAAGGATCTAACTTGTGTTTGACAGTTCGGGAGTGTGACAATGAGCAGTGTGTGTTGTGCTGATGACACACACATGTCAAGTAAGTTGAGACAGATGTGTGGCTGATCACTGTTTGATTTCATACACTTCCTATCATTCATGTGCCTTTGCATGGCTTGCCTTGATGTTTCCTTGAGTTGTTGCACAGAGGTCACTTTGGATTGATTCCACTCACTGTGCCACCCATGTCTGATTTGATGGCCTGTGGGTGGTGTGATATGTTCCCTCTCTTGCATGTATTGTACACATGTTTTGGGGCTTGCTCCATGGCTTTCCAGCACTGTCCACTTCACTTTTGGCTATGCCCATTTATTGACCTCCACTGTTGCTGCCCTATGGTATGAGTATGTGTCTGGGTGTCAGTGTTGGGTGTTTGTATGTGACTTGACAGGCAGTGTGGACAGTTCAGTGGTTGTTCACATGCAATGTGAGTCTTCATTTTGTAATTCGACTCACTTTGGTTGGCATGCGTGGAGTATAGGTGGGAGGAGGAGGAATGCCCTGCCCGTGAGCTTCTGTTCAGGGTATTCCTCTTCACCCCCACCTGCTACAACAGGTTCGCTGGTTGTTTGGTGTGTGTGGTGCAGGGTCTGCGTACACATGGCTGGTTAATTGTGCAGGGGGCACAGGAGTAGCACACAGCATGTCCCCAAATGGCTGTGGTGGGCGTAGTGTGTGAAGGTGGAGGTGGGGTCCTGTGAATCTTTGTGGACTGTCCTTGCCTGGCGCTGGCCCTGCCTACTACATTGTGCACAGGTTTTCCCGTGCATGGACTGCTGCGATGATGTGACCAGTACATTGCTGTGATTTTGCAGTTGATGGGTGCCCTGGATGCGGAGGGGAAATTTTGTGACAGGTAGGACATGTGTAGTGCCAATGAAGCTCACAGGAATATACCACTCAAACTTTCTTTGCATAGAGACAGGCCCCAGTCCAGGCAGGGCTTTAAACACTAAACAAAGAGACTTAAACTGAACTCTCTGTCTCAACGGGTGCCAATGCAACTCCGCCAAAGCAGGGGAGGAAGAGGACCTTCTGGGCCAACCTAACACTAACTTGGCTGCCGTTGACTGAATCCTCTGCAGTCTATCAAGAAGAAATTTTGGAGACTCAAGTAGCAAGGTGTTACAATAATCTAGTCTACTAAGAATAGTACTACGTGCTACTAACGCACACGCATTAGCCTATTATAGCCTATTATATTATATTATTATTATCTATTATAGCCTCTGTGGATAGATGTGGTTTCACAAATAATGGTGAGTTACTACTTTTAGTTTAGTGTGACTTTGGGACCGTATGGTTAATTGGCATGTAAGCAGTTTGGTGTTTGGACACATTGGAGTAAAAATATCAAGATAGAGAAATATTGTGTCAAGAACATTGGGACATCACATACATCATGGACAAGACTATCATAAGTAAAAATATAATTTTTTGTGTTGTTTTTAATATTTGAAAATATATTTTATTATAATTATATGTTATACACAATTATAAATATTATATTAAAATGTGAATATTGATATATTAATATTATTAATTAAACAAAAAATATTTTACTTTTGTATTATATACATTTCTAAATACAATTGTGTCAAGTTGTACATAATATATAAATTACAAACGGTTTTTGTTTCTAATAATTAAAAAATTAAATTTACAATATATTTTGCTAATTTACAACATTTAGATTTATTATTTCGAAAAATATAACTAATATTGAAATGTTTATTACATTTGTAGTGATCATTTTGCCAATTCAAAACTAAATTAAATGTTTTAAGTGCATGATTATTAGGAAATATTAAAGAACATTTTGGCATTTTACATCAATTTCATAATAACATTCTTTCATAGAGAGGTTACTAGTTTAAATAGTGTGTTTGAATAAATAGTTTTTTTTATCTTTATTGAATATTTATTATGTTCAGTATTACATTATTTATATGTTATAATATAAGTATTAATGTGAATTACATGTCTAATTTTTGAAGATTTTAGTTCCCAAAGGTCTTTTCTCAAAATCATTTAGATTGGAGTTGGAATAGCTAAGGTCATAGCTTTAGTGTAAAACAATTTTCTCAAGTTGGTTTAGATTTGAGTGGGAATAGTAAATATCACCCCTTTAGTGTCCAACACCTTTTTCAAGTTTGTTTAGATTGGAAAGGAAATAGTAAATAAAGACCATTTAGATTCCAACACTTTACCAAATCGGTGTAGATTGAAGAGGGAATAGTAAATATCACCCCTTTAATGTCCAACACTTTCCACAAAATAGTTTAGATTGGAGCGGGAATAGTAAATGCCTCCCCTTTAGTGTCCAATTATTTCCCTAAATTCGTTTAGATTGGTCTGGGAATAATAAAGGTCACTCTTTAGTGTCCAACACCTTCTTCAAGTTGGTGTACATTGGAGTCGGAACAGTAAATATCACCCCTTCAGTGTCAAACACTTTCCTCAAGTTGGACTAGATTGGAGTGGGAATAGTAAATGTCACCCCATTAGTGTCCAATATTTTCCTCACTAATACTTACCGTATTATATATTTTGGTGCTTTATTAAAACTGATATTTTCAGGCCATTTGTTGGTTTGGAAGTTGGTTTTCTTTTTCTTTAGGTAGTCTGTGTAAAAAGATTAAATGTACAGTGTGTGCTACAGTTTATTTGTTAGATTATATATTTTTGTTTAGTAGCACTAATTTTTTAGTTCAAATATATGTATTACGTACATGAAATTGTCGTTGTTGAACTGATTTATTTCTGTATTAATCATTTCTTTCAAGAATCTGGTAGAGTTTCCTCTTCTTGCAGCGTTTATCATTTTTGGAGCATTTAGTTGTTTTAATTAGTGTACCTTTTATATTTTTGGCCTAATTCTTTGTGCAACTTTATTGGTTACATTTGTTTATAGTGTCATTATGTTGGTTGGTTGAGTAAGTTGAATCTTGTTTGGTAGATGCTAATTAATGTTTGCTTGTTTGTTGTATAATATGTAGTTTGTTTATTTATATATTAATTCTATTATATATATATATATATATATATATATATATATATATTAATTTGTAGTAATAAATGTTTTTATATGTGTATAGTAAATATTAGTTGTTTTGATATTTTTAAATATATGTGTTTTAGGTTTACGATTTTTTGGGAGTGTTTTTTTTATTTTTGGTTAATGTAATATATTTTTTTACATTATAATGGTTTATTATAAGTTTCGGGTTCATTTGAAGTAATTGTTTTAAGTTAACGTTGTCATTTTGTATGCATTTGTGAGGATTGATTAGTTATGTTGGACATAATATTGTGATCGATATTGTGCTAATCGATATTTTTGATATCTTATATATTTATTTATAGATGACAATATTAGTGCTTACGATATTCTTGTTAGCAATATATGTAAACATCTATTTTATTGTAAATGATATTTTGTGTTACATATTAGTGATTTTAATTGTTTAGTAGAGGGAGGCCGTATTTATTCAAATAAACATTAATATTCACATATATGTCTAAATCGATATTTGCAGGTTCAATATTATATCAGAAATCCAAGCAGTTTTTCAACATTGAGACTTCTGTAGAGGCAGACATATGTGGTTACTTGGTCTCATGATTAAAACGTGCCTGGTTTGATGAATGTCATCTATGGGGCTGAAAAGTCACTGATCTGGTGGAGTCAAGGTATCCAAGATATGCTGCTTCATTGGATGAGTCTGAGGCATGCTCGTTGGTCTTTCACTAGGGAGGACAGTTGCCATCTGTAAGAAATTGGATAATTATTTGAGGTGGGTGACTACCCCCACAAGGAATAATGACAACTCTTGTCAGGGTGAACGCACAAATTCCCTAGGTTAACCTGCACTCAACGCCCTGGTAGCCATGACACAGAGGTGACATGATTAACTTAGGGCAATGTGTAAAGTATTTATGCAGCATGAAAACAGTAAAAAGTAAAAATGCTAATCAATCAAAATCTGAAACCAAACTAAAATTATAAAGTTGAATTTTAAAAAATTACACCAAAATGACACAAAACAAATAAGAGGATTTTAGATATGGGTGCCTAAAGATTTTAGCAAAATTTGCATCAAAAGCATAAAGAACCAATGAGAGGCTGAGTTTGGGGTCTATGAAGAATTTGGCAGAGCCATTGCAAAGGAGAATCCTCTTTCCCATACTGAAGATAGATTTCGGGCCTTCAGTATCTCTACAGCGGAGACTCCTCCTTGTCCATCGCCAACAAAAACCTCTGACATTGTGGAGCAGTTGGAGGTTTCACCATGTGTCTGTCCTCCCACTTTACAGTGGGTGAACACATGGCCAGTTTTAATGTTGTCATTTTGTATGCATTTGTGAGGATTGATTAGTTATGTTGTACATAATATTGTGATTGATATTGTGCTTATCGTTATTTTTGATATCTTATATATTTACTTATAGATGACAATATTAGTGCTTACGATATTCTTGTTAACAATATATGTAAACATCTATTTTATTGTAAATTATATTTTGTGTTAGATATTAGTGATTTTAATTGTTCAGTAGAGGGAGGCCGTATTTATTCAAATAAACATTAATATTCACATATATGTCTACATCGATATTTGTTGCGGGGTGGGTGAACACATGGCCAGTTTTAAAAACTCCCATGGTGAGGGGCATTGTTTATCAAATTTCAAAAAGAAAGTCTCATGTTGGATTTTTGTTTTGGAAAATAAAAAACATTGTAAGTTTAGCAGTTCAGGTCTGACAAATGACAATACATTAACAAAAAATGCTTTTATGGTGGTTCCTCCCAATTCTAGAGATGTCCGCTGGACATTAAAGAACTTGGCAGGCAGGAACTCTGTAGGGACAATAGAGAATTTTAGCCCTTCTCCCTGACAGAATAAAAAACAGTCTCCCAAAAAGTAAATCACCTGATAAGTCTCCAATAACTGTAGGAGTACTTCTAAAGCTCTAGGTTTCTCAGGGGAAGCACTTAGGGACTCAACGCCTGTCAGGGAGGAGCCAACAGCAAGGCCAAATCAAGTTCCAGTTGACATTGGTCATCTGGGTCTTGCCAGAAAAAGGCCTTTGCAGCATTGTGTCTACCGGTAGACACACAGAATGTCAGCCAACTAACCTTGAAGCCCATGTCTTTGTTCTGGTTCTCAAGTAGGTGCCTGAATAATCCACTTTTCTGCCTGGAACCAATTAGGGGAGTGGGATGGCTCTTGGGCACACCCTAACCAATGGGGTAACAATTTTTAGGGCCAACCCCACCCACATTTGCCATTTTCAAGAGGGTAAAATTCTTTTAGTTAGTTATTTTGGGCACAGAGGGCTGGGTCTGTGTGGTATTATCATTCTCCTATCCTATTGTCCTCTGACATCTAACACTACAATTCAGTTAGGAACAGATACTGTTCCCTCAACAAACCCATATGTCCGGTAGGACAAAAGCAGGGTCCACCACCAACCAGACAGTGGATTCACAAGTATTATCTTTGCATTATGTTCCTTCCCTTCAAGTGCACCCCAAGTGTTATATGTAAAGCCAGAGACAGAAGTCTAGTAGGACAAAAGCAATGTCCTTCAGCATCAGACAGTGGATACACAAGAATTATATTGGAATCTTATTCTCTCAGTTCGTTTAAAGTGCTCCCCAAGTGTTACTTTGTGAAACCAGCAGGCCTGTCAAGCAAGATTTGACAATCAAGCAAGATTTGGCAATGAAGTGTCAAAAAGGAGGCCCACAGATGCTCACAGCTCCCACCCTGCATATTCCACGGATTTTAGAGAAGCCGTGTCTGCGCATTCAGGTCAGCCAATAGTTTGCTCCTGGAAGACATTTCACAACTTTTTCACATCTATTCAAGGTCGATCCACAGTTGGAAGAGGCTGAAGAACGAAAACGAATTAGCCTCCAGAACTTCAAGTAGGGAAAAGGTAACTTTCTAAAATCTACATTTAGTTAACATTTATTACAAATCTGAATTGGATTTGTAATATCTATTAAAATAGTTGTTTAATAATAATTGTTCTAGTTGGTCCTAATCCAGAGATACACCGTATTTGTATTTTAATCTGCAGTCTGGTTTTCTACATAAAACATCTAGGCCTGCCAGAGACAAAAACGATTTTGTTTGTTAGTTACTGTAGGGATATGTAACATTAAATATCTACATGTCCTTCTTTTAAATTCCATTCTGCTTGCCTTCTGGAATGCAAGGCCTACATAGGGGTGACTTATTAACCCCTTTGATGCTGATGACGAGCTCAGCTCGTCATCAGCTACGGCGCTCGTATGCTGAAGACGAGCTGAGCTCGTCATGTAACGCAGTATTTTAAAAAACGCCGCACACAGCGGGAAAAGCCACCGCAGCGATGCGGTTAATATTTAAAAGAAAAACAATTACCTCTCAAAGAAGTTTAGTTTGACAGCTTCCAGTGCATGATTTGCGCCTACTACAATCAGGCTATAAAGGTAGACCTAAAGCAATGTTTGCACTGTCGCTATGGTTCATGGCACTATAGGTGCTGCAGTCCAATAGTGGTCCCTAACTTCCAGGCTTTGGGTAGATTTTCTAATGTAGGGTATAAATCTGAGGGGATATCAGAAAAAAATGGTCATATACCATATGCAGGCAAAACTATCCTTCACACAGCTCCTCTCAACCTGCCTATTCTTTTTCAACACCCCATTGTACATACTCCCAACCCAAATACAATTTACTCTATTGGCGATGTCCATTCAGATGTCCTTTTAATCTACTACCCTTAGGACACGTGAGGTAGAAATAGAGTTCCTCATATCGGTCCAGAACATAGTTTATCAAAATGTTAGCCCCTCAGTGAAGCTCCTCTTCCTGTTTAGTAGTTTGGTACACTTTCTTACAATCTGGTTCGGTGCCGCAGGGAAGCAAAAGAGAAGAGGCCATCTTTGGGAACTGGTCCTTGTTAACTGTTTCAGGCTTTTATTGCTTCCTTTTGTGTATGGTTGTGGCCAAGTAAATGGGTCTTCCAATCATAGCAGAACCTATGGAAAGTGTCTTTAAAGATGTGGGCCATTAGTTTGAAGCTTTATTCTAAGATATTGAAAGGTGATTAGCTGGGCCATTTGTATTTAGCTAGTTGGATGGCTTAATCAAGAGGTACTACTTGAGATGTTATGAAAACGGTGTTTTCTGTCATAGCATCTAGTTTTAAATACATATATGTTCTACCAATAGCTGATCCTATGTGCTTTAAACAATATCTTCCTTCTCCTGCGTCAAACTCTACTAACATGATAAATGGTGTGTCCTCTGTCTAAAACATGCCTGCATCACTACTTTATTTGAAAAATCACTGCTGTCCAAGACTCATTCAAACTGCCACCCAGACCTCTCCAGGCAGAACATGGGCCTTGGCTCAGTGCATGCTTGAGTGGTGCCGACTCCTGTATAGGTCAGAAGCGTTCGTACTGTGCGACCCTGCACACAAATGGGTAGTCTGCAGTGGGTGTATCCATAGTTTTTTGATTTGGGCATTTTATAGCACCTTAATGAAATGACATGCCCCGGTTCCTAGAAAACTCCAGAAACTTTCTGAGGTGCGAAAACTTTTTCATGGATTTTTATATCATCTTTTTGACATTTTGTAAGTAGCCTGATGTCCGGCGCAGGGCAATAAGAGATTGTCAATTCACATGCAGCTGTACACAGACAATGTGCTTGTTTATCCCTACAGGCGGGTTTCTGTCAGAGAAAAAAATATTGATAAGATCAAAAAACAAGACAGGATGCACCTTGCCTGGGGCCCTTCATATTTGTTAAAGTAAGAACAGCCTGTTAAAGGCCGGTAAATGGGCATTGCAGATGACCTGCTCTGGCTTATCTCGGAAAAGGAATGAGGCACGCCCAAATGTGCTGCAGGCTGGGAAGCATGATTGCCGCATCTAATTAAGTCCCTAGACAACAGTGGGCCAGACTAGTAATTGTGCTTTACTTGGTGACATTTGAAATGGGATATTGTTCAGACTTTTGAAATGGAATTACTGCATCATGCGAGCAAAGTACGGCAACATTTTTATGATTATATTTCAGATAACAGACACAATTTCAATTATATTTTCAGATCAACATCTCTTTATGTGTCTGCTCATAGGTCATCATTACACATATTCCATGACCAATCATAAACAATTTACCATTCTTTGAAGGAACAACAGCGACATTTGGAAAGGACTTCAAGGACACTGTCTGGCTATCTTTTATAATAATCCTCCCTTATTAACTGACTTTTCATTCCAATATTAGGATATTTATAATTTGTACAAAAGTTAAATCACACAGTTACCTCTTAAAATGAGCAAATGTTCCTTCCTACTCATGTATTTGTGCTTCAGCTAGGTGCCAGAGCTCCTGTTAACTATACCAAACAAATATACCAAAAGGGGTTTTAGGGCAGATCTCATAAACCATTGGTCTCCTTAGATCAACCCCTTTAATGCTTTTCTTGCACTCTGCATATAAAACAATAGAACTGTCTTATCTTTTTATGTGCGGGAGATACCACAGTCATAAAGATTCTACTAATAAAATACCTTTGTGAATCGCAAACAATCATAAACGTTCATAAAAGTGTAAGTTTACCTTTCTGAATCAGGCTAAGGGTACATAGGACTGACTATAGAGGTATGCAGTTACAGGGTACAAAGTACCAGCTGTAGAGACCAGCTACCGGGACCCATTATCAAGAAAGTGTGGTCTGGCAGAGAGCAAAGCAGTGTTCATGTAGTTTAACATTGCACCGTCTAAGTGCCAGTACATAACTAAGAAATTCTCTGAGGAATTGCAGACAGCACTGCTGGTACATAAGGAAAAAAGAAAGATTTGAAAAAAAAATGTAATTGCAAAATAAATCAAAACAATTTCAAAGTCTGGGGCTCTGTGTGTGACCTTGCTGTTATCTGCTCGGACGTTAAAGGGTCCTGCCAGTGAGATACATTGGACCGGTTACTAGGACAACGTGGATGTCTCACACCCTCGACCTCAGTTAAAGAGGATACAACCATATCTCGTAACTGCTTTACCTACCTGGCTGCATCCATGATACCCTATTGCTTTCCGGGCAGTGTTTCCTGTGCCGACCCATGACACTTTACCATGGGGCGCCCCAAAACCACTCAACTGTCCTCTCAACAGGACTGTGGGCACTCCCAACAGAGTTAATCTGATGGCTCCCCCAAGCACACCTTGGAGGACTGTAGTCCACCCTTGAACCTGGCTCCCCCACCGAACTAATTGGATATGATACTTCAAGAAATACTAGATTCCAGGTCTGCCATTGAACAATGTATCAACACTCTATCAGCAGACCTTGGCGTCTTACGTGAAGAACATCGCAAAGTATCTGACAAGCTGAAAATGGTGGAAACCAAGTTATAAGAGCTGGTCATCCAGCTGCTATAGCTGAACTCCAAAAGCAACTTCTGGCTTTGCATGTAAGAGCGGAGAATGCTGAGGGCTGCGCACACTGCAATAATGTGCACATTGTTGGGGGACGGAGGGTGTTAAGGGCTCCAACCCTATGATGTTTATTGGACAGTGACTTCAGAAAGCTATCGCCCCCCAGGGCATGTAGCTCCTGTTTAATGTAGCGCATGCACAGAGGGTAGCAACTTGGCACCCTCACCCAGGAGCATCACCAAGTCCCCTGGTAGCAAGGATACTGAACTACAGGGATCATCTCATTCAAATGGCTAGGGAGGTGGCGTCTATAACTATGGACAATATTACGGTATCCCTCCTCCCGGATAAGACATTGGAGGTGCAGAGTCGGCGTGCTTCCTTCCAGGTGGTAAATCTGCAGGTGCGTACCGAGAGCCTCATTTATTATTATCATTATTATTATTATCATTTGTTAAGTGCAGCGTATCATCCCCAAGAGGATCTCTCAGCATCGCAGTATCAAACAACAGAGAGCAGAACAATGACCGGTTAAAGATTGATTAGCCACGTTTTGAGAAGTTTTCTGAATTGAATTAAGTTGGTACAGGAGCAAACATAAAATGGTAGTTTATTCCAAAGATGGAGGGCCAAGTAGGAAAAGGACCGACCACCCAGTCTGGCTTTGTTTATCCATTTGGGGCACAGTATTAACTGGTCACTTGATCTGAGTAGTCGGGTGGGAGTATAAGGCTGTCATTTATTTTTTAAATAGACTGGTCCCCTTCCCTGCAGGGCTTTAAAGACCAGACATATGATTTTGAATAACGTCTGTTTTTTATGGGCAACCAATGGGCCAGGTGCAGTAGAAGGTTCGGATGGAGATCGTGGGGGACAACTGAAACAAGGCAAGTTGCCGTGTTCTGAACCACCTGGAGCCTTGAGAGAAGTCCTGCCTTTGTTCCGGCCAGTAGGGAATTACCTTAGTCTAGTTGGCACACTATCAGTGCCTGGATCAGGGATTTTTCGGCCGAAAGGGGTATCCAAGTGAATACCTTCTTAAGCATTTGCATCAGGCCAAAACATGTGCCCAAAATGCTTTTAACATGGTTGTCCATGGATAGGTTATCGTCCAATAGGACATCTAGATATTTCGCATATTTTTTCGGAGTCAGGGAAGATCCCAATTCCGGCGGACACCAATTATCAGACAATACTGCATCTGCTTTTCTGAAAAGTAGAATCTCCATTTTCTTTGTATTGAGCTGGAGAAAATTTGCAGTCATCCAAGCAGCATTCTTTTTTTTTTAAACTTTATTTACCATTTTGCAACTTACATTAATACAAAATTTGAAGGCTCACCGTCACACCAAAATGCCAATAGTTTGAAAAAAATAAAACATTAAACACATCAAGGCTGTATAATTCACAACAAGTATACTGACATTTAGTAACATAAGCGAATCATGATGTCTCAATTCCATGGCCCGACAGTTACTACCAATTGATAGTGGATAAATGTGATCGCCCCTTACAGTCCAGATCCAGAATGTTGGTTAAAAGTGTGACTGAGAGTTACCAGCTGCAAGAGTCACTGGTAATCTACCATAAGGTGTTACCCCACTCCAGTTGGTACCTGACCCTGCTTTAATTGTGATTCAGATGTCGAATGTGTTTTAGCCGTGTAACCTCTAAGTGGGCCCCAAATGTCTTTTTGGGCCGTGAGGAGCGAGGTAGCGTGGTAACATATGTCTCACTGTTTGTGCAACAGTAGGCTAGACTAGTTAACCAGTTTTGCAAGGTGGGGACCCTTTTCCCGCCCCAGGAAATAGCGATCTCTCTCTTGGCTAACAGGAATCCCATTTCCGCAATCCCTTAGGGAAATTGACTGCATATCCCAAAAGAGCTATTTCAGGTATTGGGAAAAGTGTTAACCCAAGCATAATTCCTAATGTGTGATGTATGTCCATCCAGTAATGCTGCAGTTTGGGGCAAGTCCATGTTAAGTGTGCAAAGTCTGCATGTGGTGCTTTACACTTCTCACAATGATGGTATCTAAACGGGTCAATTTTGTGTGAATGCTCTGGTATGACATACAGTCTAATCAAAAACTTAAAGTGCAATAGTTTATGCCGGCTATTGAATGATATATTGTTAGTGACTTCGCAACACTTTTCCCATTGGACGTCTAGTATGGGAGGACCCAGGTCGGACTCTCAGTCCTCACATATTTTAGTGTCATTAAGACGGAGAAGCGCCAAGCAGTCTCTGTATAATTTAGAAATCAAATGTGCACTGCCGACAGTTTCTACGAGGATGGAGAGGGGAATGAATGAGTCAGGTTCTACAGGGAAACTGGGGATAATGGCTCACAGTGCTGAGTGGACCATATTCAGAACGAAGCGGTCTATAAGGTGGCAGTCCGGAATCAGTCATCTTCAGCTAGAGAGAAGACGTGGCCTCCAGGGATTAAGTCCCCGAATTTGACGATATCGAATGAAGCAAGTATGCGCTGAACTAGTTTTTCTCCCATAATGGGTAGCCGCCGGGGGTTGGGAACTGGAAGCGCAAATTAATATAATAATGGAGCTCCCATGAGTTGACACAGCTTGTCCTAGGCCCAGCTAGTGGTGGACACCGTTTAGATGTTGTTGGGGTCCCTAGGGACACCCTTGGGTAGTACTACTGACAAGGTATCGGGGAGCACCAAGTCAGCTTCCAGACGGAGAAATGGAATCCTTGCTTCCAGGTGACACCAGGCATGGGCATAGTTACACTGTGCCACGAGGTAGTATAGTTTGAGGTCAAGAGCTCCAAACCCCCCTCTATTGTATGTCAATGTAAGGATCTGCCACGGGACGCGCTGATGATTGCCCTCCAACACCAGTCAGATAGGGTGAGATCGCAGTATCTAGAAAAAACTGTTCGGAAGAGGTATGGGGATATTGTTGAACATGTATAAAAATTTGGGGAGGACTATCATTTAAATCAAGGCTACCCGCCCTGCCATGGACAGCGGGATTCGCAGCCATCTCTCTATTTGTGATTCAAGGGCATCCATCTCCTGTCCATAAATTAGTCGACTATTCTGAGCAGAGTCCAACTGTGTTGTATCAGACCTCGGAAGATGTATTTATTTTATTTATTTTATGCAATTTGTATAGCGCACAACTTCTCAGAGGTGTCCCGGCACTGAGAAATGATAGAGCAAGCAGTTGGAATGAGTGATTACTGGTTGAAGAGCCAAGTTTTTACTAGCTTCCTAAATGTCAGGAGGGAGGGACTGGCCTTCATGTGAAAAGGGAGGGTGTTCTGTAGTTTTGCCGTAGCAACTGTAAATCGTCTATCTCCCCATGATGATTTCTTTGTACGCGGAACAGTTAGGAAGCGAGCTGAAGAGGAACGCAACGGTCTGTTGGGAGTGTACAGCATAATGCTTTTTTTAAGAACTCAGGTACGGAATTGTTAATCGCATTGTATGCGATACAGAGTGCTTTGAATTTAGTTCTGCTTCTGATTGGCATCCAGTGGAGTTGGCGTATGACTGGAGAAATAGATTTAAACTTAGGCGTGCCAGACAGTATTCTGGCAGCTGAGTTTATTTAGGACTTTTTCCTGGGCATTTAGGAGGAGGCCGTTGCAATAATCGATCTTCGACATAACTAATGTGCACATGAGGGTTTTTCCTGCACAAGGAGGGAGGAAAGGAAGGAGTTTCCAAATCATTTTAAGAGTGAAGAAGGATGAGGAAACAACCAAGTTCGCATGGTGGATGATCGAGAGCTTGTCATCGAACATTACTCCAAGATTCCTGACCTTAGTGACAGGTTGAAGAGGGGGTCTCAAATCAGTTGGCCACTAAGTAGGGTACCAACTGGGGGATAAACTACCAAAAGTAATTACCTCCATTTTATCGCAGTTCAACTTCAGGCAGTTAAGTGACATCCAGGAGCTAATGGCTAGCATTCCCTCTTGAAAACTGGCCGCCACTTCCAGTCCATCATTGTGGACTGCCACCAGTTGGGTGTCATCTGGATATGAGTTTAACCTCATCCTGTGGGTTTTGATGATCCTAGCCAGGTCTGACACGTAGATATAGAATAAGGCTGGACTTAGGGAGGATCCCTGGGGCACCCCACAGGGAAGGGAAAAAAACCGAGACTAGAATGCGCCAAGTTTAACTGACTGAGTACGATAGGCGAGAAAAGAAGTTATTAAAGCTCTGGTCTTTTGCTCAATGGCAGAGACACGGTTGATCAGAATGGCATGATCGACCATGTCAAAAGCCGCGGACAGGTCCAATAGGATAAGGACTGCCGCACCACCTTTATCTAGGATCATCCTGATCTCGTCAGATGCCTTGATGAGGGCCGTCTCAGTCCCATGACCCTTCCTAACCCAAATTGAGTGTCATCGAGAAGATTGTTATGGTCGATGAATTGGGGTAATTGGCAGTTCATTATTTTTTCGAAGCTTTTTGATGGAAACGGGAGGCATGCTATGGGTTTATATTTTTTTTGGTTCTGAGGGGTTGAGGTTAGATTTTTTCAGTAAGGGTTTGATGATGGTGGAGAACCGGGCTTTGTGGGCCTGGCGTTGTAGGGCACACCTTAAATCCCCGAGTTCACCTGCCTTGTCGAACAGAGACACAAGACACTCTGTTGGGCGTAGAAAACCAGGTTTATTAGCTGCAGCCAAGCACAGTTGTCCCAGAAGTACGTACAAAGTATATTCTGAGTAGACTGCCACTGTAGTCCGTGGCGCACAATCTTTTATAGCACACATATTTACAACGTTTACTCCCTGCACATACAAAGCAAGCCAATAGGAAAAGTTGGAAAACAAGCTATCAGGTGTCCCAAATACGCCCTTCTCTCAAACCCTGTGTGTTACCCCTCCCAACAAATTAATCAGTGCTAGTACCGACAATTCAATTTGCAGGTTGCAGGACGTATTTGTGCGCCTCAAAGGATAGTTGTGTAACAAGAGAATACAAGGAGAGAATAGCGAAGGCCAGTCGAATAAGATAATGTAAGGAAAGAATAGGAGAAGCCAAATAGTCAGTCGAGACAGTTATCAATCAACCCAGACATGGATTAGCGAACTCGGCCAGACCCTGACATCGGTTTCATAAACAAGGGCAGGGGGTTACTCTTTAACAGAAGAGACACGTAGCAGCTGAGACAAGCAAAAACACTCAGTTCGCTGTGCTGCCTGAGTGAGGGCAACACAAAATGGCGACGAGACACACAATGGCGGTTAAATACGAGACAAAGTCAGAAACCGAAGAACCTCAGACCCTCCTTTACCATTACTCAGGCAAAACACAAAGGACTCAAGTTAGTCCGAGTCGATGTCAATGGCCATGAGGTCATCGAGCTGTTGCTGCCACATCATTCTAATGTTCTCTGTTTTCTGTGACACAGGCCTTGGGACACAAATGGTGGCACAAAGACCGCAGATGGCAGGGCCACACTGTACACAGAGACAACAAGAGAAAATGATGGCCAAGATCATTCCAAGGAAGGTTAGTATCTTCCATCCCCAAGTGGACAGTAGCCCCCAAAACCATCCTATCACAGACCAATCTCCTGTGTCCTGGTGTATAGACTCGGAAATGATATGCAACTTAGAGATGGCTTGGTATACTGTAGGGGCATTCTCAGGAATGTAAATGCAGCAACAAGACCCGATCAATTTACAGACTTGTCCACGATCTGCAAGGACAATGTCTAGAACCATTCGGTTCTGCAAAGTCATAAGGCGATCCGCCTGAAGTTCGGCTGTCAGATTACTCAAGGCTCCAGAAGTTACATTTATGGTAGCCTCAACAACATGAACTAGCTGTCTGATGTCTCTGCTGTTGGCCATTGAGCCCCAGAAAGTCACCTCCTTCTTGTCCTGCTGTGTCCTTAGAATCAACAACCCCTCTGCCATATCTCTTTCTATGATGACCTGAAGGAGCGGTATATGTTGGAGGAAGAAGAAAAGCCACATAGCAAGTTCCTGAAAAGTAGGTAGGAAGCAACGTATAGGCTCTATCATGACAGACAAAATATGTGCTCTGTGATGGCACTAATGGTGAAGAAATCTGAGGTGAATAGATATAAGTATGTGAACAGACACTCTTCTCCTGTTGATTTTTAACTTTTTGGCCATTGATCTGTAGACAGAAATTACCTCGATGAGGTACAGTCCAAATTGGTGGGGATCTCCTTCGCCTAGCCTTATCTGTAAGGCTAGTAACATAACGAGTCACGTTCCAGCCATCATATGCTCGTTTCTCATCATCGGGAATCTTACTAATCTCAGCAATTCTAGACATGGCCACTATTCCCTTTATCAAAGAACTGTGACTAAAATCTGCTCCATCACCATATGGACTACCAGGAGGATATCGAAGTTGGTTCTGATATACATTAGAAAACATGGCCAAATAGGTCCAAGTAGAGCCTTCGTAGGAAAATGGAAGGACTAAATATGGCATCCCTCTCTCTGTATTATGGGGCATAAGCCCACAGACCCAACAGTCAGTGGTGTTGATTATCAGTTGATGCTGATGCAATAATTGAATAAAAGAATTATTGAAGTATTCTGTTCTCCTAATATGCTCATGTTCTGGGAGTGTATGAAACTGATGTGTTGAGGCAGTAGTAGGAAAAGACAAAGAAACAGAAGTTGGAACAGGTGCTTGCTGCATAGTGTAAACAACCCAACTCACAGAAGCCAATAAAATACATGAACATATAAAAATACATAAGGTTATGCCACTTGGACTAACCAACTATTCGTTATATTTACTTTTCATTTCTGTATTCTTATTACTGCTTTCCACTTTAATGTCCGTTCTCTAAAGCGTTGCTCACAGCAATCTTCCTAGATCACTTAGCTGTGATTATTAGCAGTCCTATGACACTGCAAGTCCTGCAGACCTACTGTCACTACTCAGGTCACAGCTTAAGAATCCTACCGTGACCCTGCAACTTGATGGATAGTGGAAAAGAAATGTCTCTCAAAAAACGTAATCAGAAAAAGGAAAAAGAAAGGGTTCAATTGTCTTTCGTTTATCTGGATCGTAAGTTGTACCGAGTCTTATTAGGGATTGTTTGTTCTTTAAACAAAGTCTCTGGATTTACTGTGTTCAGTCGCAGATGTGATGGTACAGCTTCTTGCAAGACGTCGTTGTCTTCATTCTCAGAGTTCGTTCGATCCAGGCGTGCACTACTGAAAGGTACAAATCGAGGGGTCCTTTCGCCTTCACTGTCACTTATACCCTTGCGGACCCACTGATCAAAAGGTAAAGGCAAAGGTACCCTCTTACAGTGCACGCCATGGACCCAATTCTTCTTCCCGACGACCTTTACTGCTGTACGTGTTGCTAGCAGAACTTGCCGAGGCGGGCCCCAACGAGGTTCCAGATTCTTTTTCCACTGGAAATTCTTCAGACAGACCCAGTCACCGGGTTGGATGGAGTGACCTGGATCTGCAGAGGCCTCCGGCAAAGCGTTTTTAACCTGTTGGTGAAGAACACGCAATTTAGTGGTGAGGTCATACAAGTAGTCAATCAACATTGGGTATGGGATGTCAGAATACTTTTTAGGTCGAGGGACTCCCCAGACATTGGCTGGGCGCCCAAAAACGACCTCATATGGGCTGAGTCCTAAACGAGAATGTACAGTAGTTCTCGTGGATAAAAGTGCCAAAGGCAAAGCGTCAGGCCAAGCAAGACCCATGCTGGCCTGAATCTTCGCCAATTTGAGCTTGAGAGTGCCATTATAGCACTCTACCAAACCTGCTGACTGAGGGTGGTTTGCTGCATGGAATTTCTGCCTAATACCAAGACCCACACATACTTTGTGCATAATTTGTCCTACAAATTCACTTCCATTGTCACTCCAGACAATTCGCGGCAAACTAAACCTCTGGAAAAATTCCTTCAAAAGGACTTTGGCAGAAGACAAAGCAGTATTGTCCTTTATGGGGTAGGCCTCTATCCATCTGGAAAAGGCACACACCATCACCAGAACATACTTGAGGTTATTACAACGATCCATATGAATGTAATCAATTTGCAATACCTCAAAAGGGTAAGTATGGGGAGCAAAATGACCTGCTGGAGTTGGGGTTCCCTTTCCTGGATTATGCATTAAACAAACAATACAATGTTTCACCACATTCTCCGCACATTTAGGAATTCCTTCATTGTGCCATACTGGAGCCAGAAGTTTACATATCCCTTTTGCACTAATGTGGGCTGGACCATGCGCCATAGTAACTACAGGTAATACGTAGGCGTCTGGTAACAGCCAACGCTGATGTTCTGACAATTCCGTCCAACACCCTGTCGCGTCCAACATTCCTGTACTTTCTTTCCACTTACTTAATTCCTTTTCAGTAGCTTCTTCTTGAATCATTCTCACACTTTCTATTGTGTCCTCACACATTCCTTCCTCTCTGACCCATCTTGCAGGGCGTGCAACACACATGCGACTCGTAGCATCTCTCGCTGTTTCTTTCGCTACCTCATCTGCAAAAACATTCCCGCGACCCACATCATCAATAATCTTCTTATGAGCACTACACTTTACTATCGCTATTTGGGTAGGCAAAGCAAGTGATTCGAGAAGGTCAGTCACCAACTGACCATGCTGTATCTTAGTCCCATGGGAAGTAAAGAATCCTCTTTCCTTCCACAAACGACCAAAGCTATATGCCACGCCAAAGGCGTATTGGCTATCAGTGTAAACATTCACTCTTTTTCCCTTAGCCAACACACACGCTCTCGTCAGGGCAATTAGTTCAGCTGCTTGGGCTGAATTCTGTGTAATGCGTGCTGTCTCCACTACCTTATACAAGGTGGTAACAGCATAAGCTGCAGTCGCCTCGCCATTTGGGAGTTTGAAATAAGACCCATCCACCCATAGGATCCCATCCGGGTCCAAAAGTGGTGAGTCTTTTAAGTCTATTCTGCCTTTCGTTTCCTCCTCAGTTTGGAGAAAACAATCATGTTGTTCTTGAGTGCCTTTCTCGTCCATAATGGGCAACAATGTTGCTGGATTCAAAGTATAACACCGCTTGATGTGAATATGGCTAGCCAAGAGCGTCAGCTCATATCCAGTTTAGCAAGCACTCGTAAGGTGTTGTGTTTTTGTTCTGTTTAAAAGAGTATCCACTGCATGTGGTACCATAACAACAAGAGTGTTATCTAGTAAGCATGGGCGAATTTTGCGAATCTCGCGTTCGCGAATTTTGCGGATTTGCGAACTCGCAATCCGCAAAATCCGCGAATTCTCGCGAATTTGCGGATTTTTTTTTTGTGTTCGCGCGGGTTTCTGCCAGTTCGCGAGGGTTTTGTACAATTTCGCAAAACGCAAACTTACCTGTCGGGTCGCAAGTTTCGCGAACTTGTTGTTTCTACGTGTCCAGCCTGTTTGGGACACTCTTCTTCATCACTGCCACTCTCTGTCACCACTGCCACTCTCTGACTACTCATGCCACCCTCTGGCCCACCCATGCCACCCTCTGTTTCATCACAGCACCCTCTGGTTGTCCAGTCAGTGTACATTATTGTGGCAAAGCAAGCACACCTTCCCTGCCTCAAGTGACCTGAATTAATTTGGGGCTGATTAATGTGTCACAGAATATTTTTTTAGCTGGCACCTGCTTCCTTAGTGCTTCCTGATTAGTGATCTTTTGCACTTGCTAAGTGCTTTCATTGTTGCAAAATTAGTCACAACACCTGCCCTGCCCCAACTGACAATAATGAATTAGGGGCTGATTAATGGATTTGAACTTCCAGCCTGGCTCCTGCTTGTCTCCCTTAGCTGTAATTCAGGACCTTTGTGGCATATGTGTAACTATTCTGAGGTTCAGAGCAGGGTCACATAATAGTTGCAACTGGCAACTGAACTCTGGAGGGGCCCCTCAGGAAGCACTACAGGAAATGGCTACTAATGATGAGCCTGAACTTTTGAACCTGGTAAGTAGTTTCAGTTTTGCTAAGATCGTATTTCTGCAATTTTGCACTTATTCGCGGGGCGCGAAGTTGTACTGGGAAGCCGCGAACTCACGCGAACAGTGCGAGCAAGCCATAAAATCCGCTGCTCGCGGATTTGCGGATTTTGCGGGAGATTCGCGAATCTCGCGGATTGCGAATTTACCGAAAATCCGCAAAATCCGCGAGCGAAACGGATTTTCCGCCCATGCTTATTATCTAGTACCAATCCAGCAGATTGACTAATCGAGATCGCTGCCGCTGCTGTAGCTCTGAGACAACTAGGCAATGCCTTGGCTACTGGATCCAACGTAGCCAAAAAAATAGGCACATGGCCGTTATTTGTCTCCAAATTGTTGTGTTTAAACTGACAACGCGCAACCTTCTCTTTCGTGAACTTAGAGTGTGAAAGGCTTACCGTAATCTGGAGTACCTAACACAGGGGCAGAACACAAGGCAGTACATAAGTCAGAAAAACTCTTCTGACATTCATCAGTCCAAGGAAGAGGTTGGGGTGTGTCTTTCAGAGTAAGTGCCAGCAGAGGTTTAGCCAAGAAAGAAAAATTCGGAATCCACTGTCTACAATAAGAGGTAATGCCCAGAAAGGCACGCACCTCCCTTTGTGTGGATGGTACATACATTTGCGCATTTGCTTGAATTCGTTCTGGGGTCAATCGTCTTCCCTCCTTCGACAAGAGATGACCTAAGTAGGTAACCTCTTGGCGGCAATATTGCAACTTAGAGGGTGACACCTTGTGATGCAGGTCAGACAAATGACGCAACAGTGAAACAGTCACATTCTTACAAACTTCCTCTAAATCAGCAGCAAGTAACAAATTGTCCACATACTGAATAAGAGTGGTACCTGGGGGCAAAATGAAAGCATCGAGCTGAGATTTCAAAGCCTGACTATAAATGGAGGGGCTCTCACAATAGCCTTGAGGCACACGTTTGAATCCGAAACTTCGGCCTCCAAGAGAGAAACCAAAAATAACCCTACTTTCCTCAGCAATAAGAATGCTAAAGAAAGCATTTTTGAGATCAATAACTGAGAACCATGCCGCTGAAGCAGGTATCATAGTAAGCAAGGCAGTGATATCTGGGACAACAGGAAACTGGGGGACAACAATTTTGTTGACCTCCCGAAGATCAATCACAAAGCGATGTACAGGAGGCTGAGAAGGATCAGTGCATTTAAGGACAGGTAGAACAGGACTGTTACAAACATTACCTCTCGTCTCTTTAACCACACCCTTCTGAACCAGATCATAGATAATAGCCAACAAAGCTTGTTCACCATCATTGGAAATCTTATACTGAGGTATGTGTGGTAATTTAACATTAGGCTTAATAGTAACCACGTAAGGCTGAATCTGAAGCAGACCAACATCATTCGGACCTGTAGCCCAAAGCGTAGCAGGAAGAGAATGCATTTCAGGCGGGAATTGGTCCTTAGATAAATACATAGGAGAAACCAATTTCTCACCCAAGGTAAGATGCACACCAGAAGGGGAACAATACAACGTTGCATGAAGACGTTTCAACAAGTCCAAACCCAACAAGTTCTCTCAGCAACCAGTCGTTAAAATATGCGGAGCTTCCAAATCGTGAGGACCAATCGAAAGAGGCAAAGGACAAGAAACCGGGTTAGCAACTGGGGTGCCAGAAAATCCTACAGAAACGTTGGTTAAGCCAGACAAAGGCGCCCCAGGGAGTTTGGAGTGAATGATAGAACTTCTCATTGCACCAGTATCCAAAAGAAATGGCTCTGAAAAACCCAATGCAACAACTTCAACATAAGGCCCATTCTGATCCAGTGGAACTGATGCGACTCCCTTACTTTGTCCATGGCTGTCCTAACTAGAATGAAAATCCTGAACCTCACCCTCAACACAATAATCGTCATTGTAATATTTCGCAGACTGAGTATTCTGCTGATCAAAATAATTCAAAGAATTCTGAGGGGGAAAGGTACACTGTCCTTGAGGCAACGCACCTCGCCCTCTACCTCTTGGTGCTGATTGAAACCACCATGGCCTCGCGGCCCTAAGAATCCACCACTACGCTGCAATAAAACCGGACAGCTATTCTTAAAATTGCCTTCCTCTTTACAATAGGCACATTAATTAGGGCCAAGCAAAGGTCGCGGAACAAAAGGTTCAGGTTTTTGTAACAATCTCTGAAGCTGGGGAGGCTGTTGAAACTGGTGCTGAGCAGAACAAGGGGGATAAGCCTGTTGCAAAATAACCTTTGTTTTTAATTCTTTAGTCTTTTTCTCAATCTTATCTTTCTCTTCTTTATCCCTATTCTCATAATATTGAGCAGTAGCTAATATCTGTGCAGACGAAGAAACAGCCCACAAACTTTCGGAGTCTTTTAACTTATTCCATAATTCTGGAAGTAAGTTAAATACAAATTTATCCACAAATAATCGCTGTCCACCTTCAGTACTCATATCTTGACCACTGTGATCAATGAATGTCTCCTCAAAACTAGTGAAGTAATCGGAGACACTCTCATCTTTCTTCTGCTTACACGCAGCTAACTTATCCCAGTTAACACATAAGGCAGGCATCATCGTCATCATTAATGCGATGATTCTACTAGGCAACTGTGCAATCAAATCATCTGGCTTAGCACCACCCACTTGTGCTGTATCTGCTGCAGGTGTAGCGTCCCAATTACCACCTAAAGCTTGTTCGTGGTCCTCCCTACGAATCCGAGCCCACAACGCTTGTGGAACTACATTCCCCATCAACATATCAATATCGGCCACATTCATAATACACGCGTCAACAGTCTGGGACAGCTCTTTATAATATCCAGCAGGATTTTTACGAGGGTCCGGTAAAGACTGTTGAAGCGCTAAAACCTCAGATCGTTTCCAGGGGACGTGTACCCATATACGCTGGAAATGAGCAGGGACACGCGGAACAGCGCCTGCCTGTGGAACCTCCTCTCTCCATACTGAAGGAACTTCCCTCATAGGATAATGTTTCATTTTCTGTCTAGCTGCAAGATCTGGTTCAAGAATAGTCTGAGAAGAAAATAAAGACCTGAAAGTGACAAGTGTCTTTACAGCGTCCTCAACTTCAAAACCCACAATAAGTCCTTTATCAAACTTATCCTGCACGTCCAACAGACCCTGAGGAGTTATATCCAACTACATATTCTCCCATCCTTTGACAAGAATATTACACATGACATTAAAAACACATCTCTGCATAGGTGCATTCCACTGGAGAAAGGTACTCAAAATATCGGAAAAACTGTACTGTGGACCACTCATGATCCATTTGTGAGCAAGAGAGTCCAACACAACTCGTTCGTCAGAATCTGGTATTTGACTACGGGATTGCCGTCGAGAAAAAGCAGGAGTCCGAATAAAAGACCCAAAGAGGGGGGAGAAAAGACCAGAAACAGTATCAACCAACCGTTTGTGATTTGGGGAAGAATCAGACAGTAAAACTGGAGACAAGGTATTAAGGACTAGTCGTGACAAGAGGAACCGAAGATGAAGGAGACTGAGGTGCAGAAGTTAGTGACAAAGGAGGCGGGGGTGGCAATGCAGGAAGACGCAATTGCGGAAGAGCCGGACCAACTGGCTGAACAACAGGTTGCTGGGCAGGTGGCAACAATAAGGGAGCATTAGCTCCTGGTACATAAGGCGTAGGCAATCTCAACAAATGGACATTAAGGGATCTTCATCAAGATCCCTATTCTGTGGAGGAATCGGACATGAGTCCTCAAGCCAGGAATCCCTATTACAACCAAAACAACAAAACTTCCTAAATTTACTAAAACCAGGCATCTTAAATTCACTGGTCCGTTTACCAACTTCAAGGGGGTTAAAGCAAAGAACACAGCACAAACGTACTCACCCCTTTGCTTCGGCTATTGCAATGGTCGAATAACAAAATTCAAAAACAAAGCAAAGAAGTGGGCGCTACCCACAAATGCTTAACTAAGTGGTCTTCTCATGCCAACAGAGATCCGTCTAACTTCTCGCGATACCAGTCATCACCAAAGGGATCAAGGCAGGGCGGCAGTCAGGGAAGCAGTCGTCAGCAGCCGTCGGAAAGGAGTAGCCGCGCTGCAAAAGACCTTCGGTCCACTCCGACATACAGGGGTTGCTTGACGTAGTTCGCAAATCCTCCAGATTGCGAGGCTTCTCACGACCCTTGGGCTGAACCGCTACCACTGAAGCCTCCCCACGTTGGGCGCCAGTTGGAGAACCGGGCCTTATGGGCCTGGCGGCGCAGGGCACTCCTTAAATCCCTGAGTTCACCTGCCTTGTCGAACAGAGACACGAGACACTCTGTTGGGCGTAGAAAACCAGGTTTATTAGCTGTAGCCAAGCACAATTGTCCCAGAAGTACGTACAAAGTATATTCTGAGGAGACTGCCACTTTAGTCCGCGGCGCACAATCTTTTATAGCACACATATTTACAATGTTTACTCCCTGCACATACAAAGCAAGCCAATAGGAAAAGTTGGAAAACAAGCTATCCGGTGTCCCAAATACGCCCTTCTCTCAAACCCCGTGTGTTACCCCTCCCAACAAATTAATCAGTGCTAGTAACGACAATTCAATTTGCAGGTGACAGGACGTATTTGTATGCCTCAAAGGATAGTTGTGCAACAAGAGAATACAAGGAGAGAATAGCGAAGGCCAGTCGGATAAGATAATGTAAGGAAAGAATAGAAGCCAAATAGTCAGTCGAGACAGGGATCAATCAACCCAGACATGTGTTAGCGAACTCACCCAGACCCTGACATTGGTTTCGTAAACAAGGGCAGGGGGTTACTCTTTAACAGAAGAGACATGTAGCAGCTGAGAAAAGCAAAAACACTCCATTCGCCGTGCTGCCTGAGTGAGGGCAACACAAAATGGCGACGAGACACAAAATGGCCGCTAAATACGGGACAAAGTCAGAAACCGAAGAACCTCAATGGCCTTTTTCCAAACTGAAGGGTAAGAGCCAGTGTGAATCATCAGGTTACAAATGCTGCTGAGGATTATGGCAATGGGATCCGGTATAAGTTTAAGAATAGGGGGACAAGGGTAAAGGGGGATCCTGATTTGATGGAGAGAATAAGCTCTCGTACCTGCTCGGATGAATTCTGACTGAATTCTGCGAACGCTGTGGGAGGGGGCATTGATTAAATGGTTGTAATGGGCAGACCTGAATTAACCTGGGTTGAAAAGTTTGAGTAAATGTGACTGACCTTGTCTTCAAAAAAGTTATCAAGAGAATTACAGAGGGCTGGTGAGACTTCAGTGGTAGTACCCGTTGGTGGACTGGAAAGTTTGGTTACTACCTGGAATAGCTGCTTGGTAGAGTTTTGAGCCGACTCTATTTGTGTGAGATAGTATTTACTTTTTTCTGCAACTATGAGATGTTTATATTTAACCATTGCATCCTTGTATAATGCTTTGGCATTGTTATCATAGTCTTTACGCCAATGTCTCTCTAAATTTCTGCAACGTTGTTTCTCGAGTCTTAATCCCTCTCAGAACCAGGGAGCAGAACGGACCCTTCGATTAGTGGAGACATTTTTGGGTGGTACTAAAGTACTGAAGGCATCATGTAACCGGGAGGAGTAGTTGTTCGAGGCAATTTCTGGATCTGCTGTGGAAGTGTATTGGGTAGAGAATAGAGTTGTTTGCAAAAGATGGACATCGATTTTCTTCCATGCCCGAAGCTGTTTAGGGGTAAGAGTGCCGGTGTATGTACAGTTGGGTTTCCTGATCTGAATGGTGCAGGTTATTACAGAGTGGTCTGTCCAGATCAGGGGTGTGACAGAGGATAAAGAGATGTTACTTTTGCTAGTTAAAAGTCCATCCAGTGTGAGACCCGCCATATGAGTGGGTGTTGTGACTAACTGATGTAAGCCTACTGATAGGAGGTCTGTTATAAGGGAAGAAGATTCCTTATCGTTTAAGCAATCTAAAAGAAAATTAAAGTCTCCCACGATGGTGTAGTCGGGAACTCCTGCCATTAGTTCTATTAGGCTGTCTAACGCTGTAATAAAGTCCGCTCGAGAGCCTGGTGGACGATATAGTAGGTTCCTCTGAATGATTGAGAATTTTAGAGCAAGATGGAGAAGGTCAGTGCATCACAAACTGATGAGTTAATGGTATCAATTTTGATTACATATTTGTCTCTATAGATAATCGCCAAGCCCCCACCGTTTTTTAAAGGTCGATCCTGTCTAAGTACGCAGTATCCTTTGGGGGTGACTGCGCAGAAGTCAGGACCAGAGTCAGAATCACCCCACGTTTCATTTAAAAATAAAAGATTGTTCAATAGTTCATGTATTTCGAGTTTATGCTTGGGGAGGGAGCAAGCGTTTATAAGAGCGAGGTAAATGAGTTCAGGTTTAGAGAGGGGGGATTAGAACTGGAAAGAAGGGACGATGTAGTTGGAGCTATCTTGAACGCACAATTGGGGCATATGGAGAGTGATTTGTTGAATAATGCGTCCACACTGAAAGGTGAGCAATGATGAGTGTTGATGGTATTGTTTAAATTCATAAGCTGTAAGCTTGTATAAGATGTTACCTTTTTACTTGAAGTTGTTTTTGGATGGCCAGGGGGACAGGCCCTGGGCCCAGTCGAGGCGTGGACGGGCGCAGACGGGCTCGCCTTTTGCGCGCTTGCACCATTTCCTACCATTATAGTGCTCTGCCTGGTTTGTAGCGGAGACACTGGACAGCTGACCTAGCCAAAATGGCGGTTTTTAATGGCCCTACCAGGAAGTAAGTCACCTAGAAAGCAAGCTGTCCCCCCGAATATCCCTCCAAATCAAACAGTCCGCTAATGACTGACGGTGGACCGGAGAGACTGCAGGGCGCCAAGGTGCTGTCACGCTATTAGGTAAGTGAATTAAAACAGTATGTTTACTACGCTAAACACAAATTCCAGTTCGCCGCAAAGTAAATAAAATCAGGTAATTAACCACATGGCTGCTGGGCGTTTTCCCCCCCCCTGTGCTGGAAAATGCCATTTTAGTGGCACCATGACGAGCTCAGCTCGTCATCAGCACACAACACCCGTGGGTGATGACGAGCTGAGCTCGTCATCAGCATCGAAAGGGTTAAATAATGTGCTCAAAAATTTGTTACCGCTAGATCTTAGTAGGTTAAAAATACAGCTTAACCTGCGCTCAGTATTCTATCTTAATCTTTGCTCGCTCGCGTCATTTCCTGCCTTTATAGTGTCCGGCCTGGTTTGTAGTGGAGACCCTGGACCGCTGACCTAGCCAAAATGGCGGTTGTGAATGGCACTACCAGGAAGTGAGTCACCCAGAAAGTAAGCTGTCCCCTGGAGTCTCCCTCCACATCAAACAGTCCGCTAATGACTGGCGGTGGACCGGAGAGACTGCAGGGCGCCAAGGTGCTGTCACGCTATCAGGTAAGTGAATTAAAACAGTATGTTTACGGCGCTAAAAGCAAATTCCAGTTCGACGTAAAGTAAAGAAAATCAGGTAATTAAATAATACGCTCAAAAGAAATGTTACCGCTTGATCTTGGTAGGATAAAAACACAGCTCAAACTGCGCTCAGTATTCTATCTTAATCTTTGCGCGCTCGCACCATTACCTGCCCTTATAGTGCCTGGCCTGGTTTGTAGCAGAGACGCTAGACCGCTGACCTAGCCAAAAGACGGGTTTCCTGTAGGAATGCTATGTCCACCTTGTGTCATTGAAGATAATGGAGAACATATTTGCGTTTACGAGTGTTATTGTGACCTCTTACGTTCCAGGACATCAAAGATAAATCTGAAGGGCCGCTAACATTACCTAACCTGGTCATACAGTGTCATTACATACCTACACAGTGTGTTTAATTTGCATACTACGGATAAAAGAGCCAAGAGCATTATTGTTAATAAACAGGAGCAATCTTCTCTTCATGCTAACCCCCCGCCACCCCCACCCAGTTTCGTCTCCCCAATGGCGAGGACATTCTAAATTGTACCATTAACCTTAGAACCATAATAACCAACAGGATGGCAGATCGCGATTATGTAGGGATGCATCAATACACAAAATATCTCAATGGCATCCGCAATGGGGTGTAGCAACGCTAAGTCGGACTGCCAGTAACTTGAAAACACATGGAGTAAGTAAATACGTTATCCTATTATTAAGCACTATAGCACCATTTATGCAATAAACTGAGCATTATGCCTAACCAGTACCACCACTGGAAAAAGATCTGCACTTGCGTTTGATCCGCTGCTGGGTGGGTGTACCATCCACAGCAGCTGTTGTAGATGTATTGTTGTTCTGCTTAAATGTATGGCAACACTCCTCAGCCTATGTAGGAGAGTCAAACATTGGGGATTGGCCTGCCACATCCACCCTCAGCCTAGCTGGGTAGAGCATCCAGTGTTTCAGGCCCATGTTCCTCAGCATTAGCTTAGCATCATTATATTTACGCCTGGTTTCCTGCACCATGGGTGTGAAGTCTGGATGGAGCGACACCTTAGAACCAGGACCGTACTGGCCGTAGCAGGCACCGGGCATTTCCCCGGGATGCCGCTAGGGTGGGGCCGGTTTCGGGCCCCTGGGGGGCCGTTTTTGTTACTGAGGGTCGGCAATTTCGGCCCCCGGTAACAAAATCGGCTGCACTCCCCTTCACCCCAGGGGGGGACAGGGGGGGGACAGCTGAGCAGTTTGCCAGGGCCGGTTTCTGTTCCCACTCCCACCCTGCTTAGAACCTTGCCATATGGTGTACCCTTTTTCCCTGGCAAGGCAGAGGACAGTGTCTCTGTCTCGGTAGTTCATGATCCTGGCTACTATAGGTCTAAATGGGCAACCTGGGTTAGATCTAGGACCTAGTGTGCAAGGTGCCCGCTCAATCACAAACCCCGGAGTGAAGGATTCCTTCCCAAATAGGTCCCCGAGGACAGATTCAATAAACAGATCTAATCGACCTGTGTTGGGCAACTCAGGAACCCCCAAAATACGTATGTTATTGCAACAACTATGGGCTTCAAGATCTTCGCTCTTCATCACCCCCCTGTTTCAGGATACGGTGGGCGCATTCCGGATGTTTAATGGACTGAGCTGTGCCATCTTCAATGTCTGAAATACTTGTGTTTGCCACATCCAAGCGCCGATCATGTGCCTGAATCTTGGATCCTAGCATCTCCAGCAGTTTCTTGAGGGTGTCAAACTTCCCATCAATCAATCAATCAGAGTACTTGTAAAGCGCGCTACTTACCCATGAGGATCTCAAGGCGCTGAGGGGAGGGCGGTGCCGCTACTGCTTGAAGAGCCAGGTCTTGAGGAGTCTTCTGAAGGCTAGTAGGTCTTGGGTCTGCCGTAGATGGGTTGGGAGGGGGTTCCAGGTCTTGGTGGCGAGGAAGGAGAAGGATATGCCACCGGTGGTTGTTTGTTGGATGCGGGGGACAGCGGCGAGGGCGAGGCTGGCGGAGTGGAGCTGGCAGGTGGGGGTGTGGAAGCTGAGTCTGCTGTTCAGGTAGGCTGGTCCGGCGTTGTGGAGTGCTTTGTGTGCGTAGGTGAGGAGCTTGAAGGTGATCCTCTTGTCGACGGGGAGCCAGTGTAGGACTCTCAGGTGGGGGGTGATGTGGCTGCGGCGGGGGGCATTGACGAACAGTCAGGTGTAGACGTTTTGGATGCGTTGTAGTCGTTGTAGGTGTTTGGCTGTGATTAATGGTTAGAGTGCGTTGCTGTAGTCCAGTCTACTGCTGACGAGGGCCTGTGTCACCGTTCTTCTTGTTTCGGTCGGGATCCACTTGTAGATCCTGCCGAGCATGGGGAGGGTGTCGTAGCAGGAGGAGGAGACAGCGTTGACCTGTTTAGACAG
The DNA here is from genome assembly GCF_964263255.1 of Lissotriton vulgaris. Classification (NCBI taxonomy): domain Eukaryota; kingdom Metazoa; phylum Chordata; class Amphibia; order Caudata; family Salamandridae; genus Lissotriton; species Lissotriton vulgaris. The sequence goes on along the minus strand of NC_141694.1, from coordinate 628,056,464 downwards.
TGAGAGTGAGGAGTTGAGGATAAATCCTAGGTTTCGTGCTTGGTTAGTGGGTGTTGGTGCTGTTCCCAGTGTGGGCGGCCACCAGGAGTCGTCCCAGGCTGAGGGGGTGTGTCCGAGGATGAGGACCTCCGTCTTGTCCGAGTTCAGTTTAAGACGGCTGCTCCTCATCCAGTCGGCGATGGCCTTCATTCCCTTGTGGAGGTTGGTTTTGTCGGTGTGTGTGTCCTTGGTGACGGAGAGGATGAGCTGGGTGTCAGCGTAAGAGATGATGTTGAGGTCATGATGGCGGGCCACTCAGCGAGGGGGACCATGTAGACATTGAACAGCGTCGGGCTGAGGGATGAGCCCCGGGGGACGCCGCAGATGATGTCGGTGGCTTCTGATCAGAAGGCGGGAGGCGGATGCGCTCGGTTCTGCCAGAGAGGAAGGACGTGGTCCAGTCAAGGGCCTTCTCTTGGATTCTGGCTTCTAGGAGGCGTGCCTTTAGAGTGCGATGGCAGACAGTGTCGAAGGCGGCTGACAGGTCCAGGAGGATGAGGGCTGATGTTTCGCCGTTGTCTAGTTGGTTCCTGATGTCGTCTGTGGCAGCCATTAGGGCTGTCTCGGTGCTGTGGTTTTGTCTAAACCCAGACTGGGACGGGTCCAAGATGTTGTTGTCTTCCAGGTGGCGGGCCAGTTTCATGTTGACAATTTTCTCGATGACCTTCACCGGGAACAGGAGCAAGGAGATGGGCCAGAAGTTCAGTGAGGTCCTTGGGGTCCGCCTTGGGCTTCTTGAGGAGGGCGTTGATTTCCGTGTGCTTCCAGCTTTCTGGGAATGTCACTGTTTTGAAGGAGATGTTGATGACCTTTCGTAGTTGGGATGCGATGGCTGTGTCTGCTTGTTGAATACGTGGTGTGGGCACGGGTTTGATGGAGATCCTGGCCTAGCATGTCTCGTCGTCGATGACGTTGGACCAGGAGGTCAGGCGGTTGGCGCTGGTGGTGTTCACAGGGGAGGTGGAGTCTGGCGTAGTCGGGGCGGTCGTGGTGTTGAAGCTGTTATGGATGTCAGTGATCTTGCGGCCCAAAAGCCCGCTTTCATTTCTTGGAGCAAGTGGACTGGATCTCTGTGTCATGGCCCTGCTTGCAGCCCTGACCCCCTCTGCCATATCAGGATTGCTTTCCTGCCCCTTGTCTGACAATTTTTCAAATGACAGGGTCTTTTGTCAGAGATCTTTACGGCCCATGTCGCTGCATATGCTGCGTAGGGAGGTGAGGCGGGATCGCTCGGCAGCCAGCGCAAAGGACAGCTGAGTGTGATGACTCTAAAGCTCTACTGTAATGCATTAAGTGCCCACTACTGTAAGCGGCATAACCCCACCAAGTTGGCAACTAAATACAACCGTGTGTTGCTGGCGCTTTGTTAACGGGGCTCCAGTGACCGATACTCCACTAGCTATTGGACGCGGCAACTTCTTGTACACAGTAACAGTATTGCCAGGCGCTCTCGCCTCAGAACGGTCGCGTTGCTGGTCTGATCTCGGGTCCCCACTGAGGATCTGTTACTGCCAATGCAATTGGCAATGCATGCAGCATCTGAGTGCAGGTTTAGAGGCAGTGGCTAACAGGGCTGCTGGCAATTCCGAGTTCAAGGGGGGCATAGTAGAACTAACCAGGATTCACCTCCACTCAAGCGGCAATCATCTGCTCATTTGTATTTCAGAAAGCACTTCAATTTACAGCCTTGACTCCCTCAGCGTTGTCCCAGGGCATCCCATATTCTACCTGTAGGTTGAGGCAAGGCTTATGGGAGCGGTGTGCCAGTGCTGAGCAGAGGTTTTCAGGATGCAGCAAGACATTCAGGTCCGCCGACAGGCACTGAATACAAGGGCACCGGAGCCACTCAGGATATGCCCCCGGGTGTGCAATGCGCCATGTACCTCTCCTCGCTTCCCCTAAAAATGCTCTACTAGAACCGTGTGGCCGCTCCTCAAGCGGGCTTGCGGGCCCTGTCCCTGAGGGGCTTCTGGGGGTGATAGGGGCATGATGGCGCAGCTCAAAGCTGCTTCAGGAACCGTAGGCACTTTGATGTGGGAGAGAGAGGGCACAATCAAAGCTGCACACCCAGGGCACTCATAGCCAATGCTGCTGATGTCCCACAACGGCGATCAGGGATCCACTCAGCAGTCACTCAGATGAGCAGTATAATCCAGGCCTCTGTATATGGTTCAGCCTCGTCACGCCCTTTGCCTACGCAGCAGCCTCAATATGCACATTATCGGCGGCCTCTGGCAACAGGATCAGGATCATCGGGGTCACCGGTCATTGAACTTTCTACCACTGCAGTTGCGATCTCTGTTCCATGCGCATTTCTGGGTGATATTCCAGGAACACCAGCAACGTCCGGCGGAGCTTCACTGTCGCACGGCCATCTTGGTCGGCAGCTAGGCCACGCCCTCAAGCTGCAATCTTCAACATACAATTTTTAATTTTGTCCTTGGTGAGGGTAGAAATTGTGTCAAATCCACATGATCTGATGCGCTTAGCCAGGGGGAACACATAGATGATAAAAAGAGTAGGGTTAATGATTGAACCCTGAGGTATCCATTTGACAAGAATCATGGACTGTGATGTGAAAGAGTCCAGCTGCACTACATGCATTGTACCTGAAAGAAAATGTTCTAGCCATTTTAGTGCCTTTCCCCTGATACTAAACTCCCTCAGTCTTTGAAAAAGATACTGATGGGAGATGGTATCAAACGCCGCTGACGGTCGAGGAGGATTAACATGGCTGCGGTCACCTTGTCTAGAGCAAGCTTAATGATGTCTGTGATTTCCGTTAAAGCTGATTCCAACCTATGTGAAGCAAGTAAGCCTGACTTAGAGGGATCTAACAGCTGATTAGATTCTAAATTGACTGTCAATTGGTTATTCAACAGTGCCTCTATGATTTTGGAGAAGAAGGGAAGTAATGATATTGGTCTGTAGTTTTGCAGATCCTGAGGATTGGCAGAAGCTCTTTTAAGAATCGGTTTAATTCGAGCTGACTTCTATTTCCGCGGGACGGTAGCCATCTTCAAAGAAAGGTTACAGATGTCTCTAATTGGGGCAGTTAGGACAGAGACTAGCGATGTCATAATATTTGGGGGGGCAGATCCAGAGAGAAACCTACTTTGATCTTATTTAGTGTGCTTTATCAGTAGTTCTTGAGTTAAAAGATTCTAAGGAGGAAGGGGTGGAATCTGTGTCTTCTGCAAGAAGATCAGAAGCGCTCAATTGCTCATTGTTAATGAATAATCTATTTGAAATGATCTGCAAGATCATCACAAAGCTTTTGAGATGAGGGGTGGATGAGCTATCTACTCAGCTCTTTGGAGGAGTTATTCACTGCACTAATTCTGGCCCCTAAATGGCATCTCTGGTAGTGTTACAATTGTTTTAATATGTTCTTAATGCAGATTTATAGGTTAGTTTATCCTCTTCCCATTTAGATTTCCTCCATCTCCGTTCCCAGTTTCTGCAAGTGGATTTTTCTTTCTTAAGGGTTTCAGTGTAGCAGGGTGCTGGAGTCTTTTTTTAATAGATTTTACATATTCTTAATGGAGCAATGGTGTCAAAGGCCTTTGCTAGTGAGTCCTCCAATGCTGTTATTGCTGGCTCACTATCCACGAAGTCCAATATGGCCGGTGGATTAAAGGTGGAGGTAAAAGTGGAAAGAGCCACCTTCCTCCATGGTCTTGATGGTTTGAAAGCGACCAGAAATGTTCTGCTAGATTTGGGAGTATTTGAGAAAAAAGGTGGTTCCGTCCATGTCAAAGCCATGGAGGGCTGAACAGCTACGTTTGATGTATTAGTGAAAATGGTGTCCAGTGCATGCCCCACAATGTGGGTAGGGCTAAATACATTTGGATAGAGACCAAGAGATCCAAAGCCACCGCCAGGCAGTTGAAATATCAAAGTGGTGATTAAAATCCCCTACTAGGAAGCCCTTCCAGGACTAATGAGCTAAATTCTTTTTTATTGTCGGTGGGTGATAGATTAGTCCTCTCGTCCGTTTTGTTCTGTGGGCTGTCTCATATCTGAAAACCATCATTTCTAATCTGGGAATAGAAACTGACTCCATCAGTTTAATATTTAGAGGAATACGAGCTGCAATAGCTATTCATCTAACTTTTTTATTCTATATTTCTAGCCTTGTGACTCTATACTCTTCTGTAAAGGCAATGCCTTACTGTCCCCAGCACGTTTGAAGGTTCTGCACAATTAACGTTTCTCATTGTTTGACTCTCCACATAAAGCATGAGACTGGCTGGAGTGCTGGTACTCAGATGCACATTGTCCTCCTCTGTCGAAGAGCACACGTGGGAAGGCGTGCGGGCCTCCTCGAAGTCACAGACATGTCAGACAGCCATCTTCTGATGAAGTGCCATCACTGCAACAAACCCTGGAGGGCAGGAGGGCAGTACTGGCAACAATGTCATCACCTGGATCACAATATTGACAACCCCCAGACAGCTTTACAGCAGGTATAGATTCTGACTCAGACTTTAACACAAGTATGAGGCTCTTCAGTACTGTAGAAAAAAGAGAGAGTTTTCCCTACTTAACCCAGAAAGGACCGGGAAATGTTGTAACCAAAAAAAGGAAATTCCTTTCTGTGTAGTACAACTTAAAGCATTAATATAACTTGTAAACAGTGACACCTATTTCAATCAGTTATATCCCCAACTCATCGTACATTGCATGTAAATCAAATCATAACATTAGATATATCCAAATAATTTTTATTAAAAAAGTTTCATCAATGAACTTAATATAAACACTTTATCACACATAAAAATAGAATTTTCCAGTTCTTCTAAAGCAACAATATACATATATTCATAAGTCACAGTACATAGTTTTTGATACATAAATAAACAATCATCAGTTAAAAAACAGTTTTGTCGATGCGTTTCGGTGCTTCGATGTTTGGAACACCTTCCTCAGGACTATATTAAAAACATCTTCTTTATTTAATGCAATTTTATTTTGCGGTACCAGTTTAGATCCAGGAGTTGAGGTAACAATAGATAATCCCCTGTACCTCAGCTATATCATCCGCGGATTTTGTATAAGACCATGTGGGTCAATAGATAGACTTCAAGAAACTTTGTATTTGTAGTTCCTCTTTTTTGTTAGGTCAATCCCAATCCTTTGTTCTTTAGGGATTTACACGATGGTCTTCCCTCTTTATTAATTTGAGGTAATCTTTAACGTCTCTCAAGACGACAAACGCACCGCCTGCCCGGTCTCCCTGGTATCCTGTGTCTTTTTTTGCTCTTCAGTACTGTGACAAAGCAGACTGCTGATTCAGTGATTTGGCCCTTATACAGAACTGTACATCTCCGGCTCTTTGGGCCAATGCCTGGTGTTTGGCCCAGAATAATCACTGTTTGTGACTCCTTCCTTCCCTGTCCACTGACTACATAATCCTCCCCCACTCCTTCCCTCTCCCTTGCCAAATACTAACCCCACCAAGCAGGCTCAGTCTCTTTCGAACTGGCTCTCACACTGGTCTTTGCTAGATACATGGGGCCTCATTTATGAGCCTGTGCGTCACTTTTACGCCGCTGGTGCGTCACTTTTTGTGACGCACCAGTGGCTTAAAAAATGTGCCTTGTTGCACCATATTTACAAAGTGACGCATCTAGGTAGATGTGTCACTTTGTAAACCCCTGCGCCACATTATACCTGCACCAGGTATAATGTATGCAAGGGGGGGGGCGTATTGACGCAAGGAAGGGTCGTAGAAGTGACGCAGTGAAATCTATGAGATTTCACTGCATCACTTTCAGGACGCCGTTGCGTCAAAATCTTGCACCTGCCTCACAGCAGGTGTAAGACTGACGCAGGCCCTTTCACATGGGGCAAGCCCCATGTGAAAGGACGCATTGCTGGAGTTGCGTCACTTTTGTGGCACACTCCAGCAACGTGTCACTTTTGCGCTTACAGATACATCAGAAATACTGCAAATATATGTAACTCCTTGCGACATGATGCGTCATACATTAAATATGAAGCATCAGGAATGTCGCAAGGAGTGCGCACTGAGAAGTGACGCATCGCTGCTTTCACGCAGCAATGCGTCATTTCTCATAAATTAGGCCCCGGGAGGGCTCATAACAGGGGTCTGTGCGAGTACTTCTGCTTCTCACCACCTCATGACCTCCATGTTCACTTGGATCATATCCTTATTCCAGCACACATGGTGGAGAAATTCACTAATGTGACCTATTTAGACAAAAACTTCTCAGATCACAATCTGCTTAATATGGTCTTGTTGTGGGGCAGTGTTCCATTCCGGATACACATGTGGTACATGCAACCGTCAGTTCTAGAGCATGTGATCTTTGGGGCACCCTAGGCAATGCCATTGATACCTTTTTTTTATATTCAAATCGTTTTTATTGAAAAGAAATGCAAAGCAAAAGACACAAAATCGACAAATGCATAAACTGAATTACATACGTTGTTATAAATAACAGAAAATAAGGTTAATACACAATCACATGATATTACAGTGAGATACAAAGAGATACAAAACAAATAAAGCCGTCAGGTAGGTCCGACCCAACGGGAACGGTTCAATCAGATAACACCTGTAGAATGCATTTTACGTATAGGTTGTCTTACACTGTATCACTAGGTCTTAAATAAGTCCAATGTTCTGTATAATCATACGAACACAGATTTACATGGTGATAAGTGAGACATAACATACAGTATTCTATCACATCACAAAATATTATACCACATCGCACAGTATTATGTACAATCGGATTGCATTCTGGGGATATACAGCTCATCACAGGGGTCAAATGTGAATGATGAAGCTTTAAGAGATTTCCAGAGCTTCTTATGGGATGTGCGCCAAGGGGAGGAATGCAACGCAGGGTTATCTGCTCCTATTAAAAAAGGATAACCACTCTTGCCATATTTTAAAAGACACCTCAGAGGCGTTTCTTCCACTTACATAAAACTACCTTACAGGCCAGAGTGAGCATGAGGTCAATCAGTTGGCGGTCATAAGCATTGGGTAGGTTCGAATCCAGGACTTCTAGTCTGACATATATGAATTCCCTTGTAGGCTTAAAACTAAATATGTGTTCTATGCAATCAAATATTTTCCCCCAGTATATTTTTAGAGAAGGGCAGTTAAAAAGCATATGAGCCAGATCCCTGACTTCTGAGTAACAGTTCCAGCAGTTAGGACTATCCCTCAAGCGGAGCTTAAAAAGTCTATCCGGCGTCCAAAATGTTCTGTTAAGCAACATGTACTTGGTTTGGGAAAGGATAGGGGAGATTTTATTCGAGAAGGCTGTCTTCTGAATCTTGTCCTAGTCAAACTCTAGGCCTGTAGAATTGGGCTCCGATTCCCATTTAAGTTTGTTTTGTTTATGTGATTTCCTTGGTAGAGGAAGGAGAAGTTTATACACCTTAGATACAAAATGACCAGCAGCCATGAAGCGTGGTATTTGAGTCAGAAGCCACGGAACATAGGGTTTGAAAGGGCGTGTCGAGAGGAGGACCTTCAACTTCAGGAAGTCAAAAAAGTCTATCGGTGCTAGATTATGTAGAACCTGGAGTGAGGAGAACGTTAAAGGACATGCCCCTTCGAAGAGGTCACTGAGTAGGTTGATGCCTTTCTCAGACCAAGATTCCCAGTGAAGAGTTTTCCCTTCAATCTTAAGGGAAGGATTCCACCACAAGGCTACCATTGTGGACTTTTTAATTTTTAAGTTGGATTTGTGTGACTGATCCAGTCTTAAAAGGGCATGTCTTGTGTTAAGCATGATGTATTTGGAATGGGTCAGGTGGGAGAGGTCCATGGTAAGTAAGGCAGGGAGTGGAACATTGTTGGTGATTGATTTCTCAATGTCTAACCATAGTGGGTATAGGCTGTGTTCACAGTCAGTCATTGTGCTCCTTGTTTGCAGAGGAACGCTGTCTGGTAATTTCTAAAGTTGGGGAGACCCAGGCCACCTTTTTATATAGCTAGCTGTAGCTTTTTCATTGATATCCTGAGTTTCTTCCCCTGCCAGAGAAAAGTACCATAAAGCTTGTTGACCTTATTTAAAAAGTCTTCCGTAAATGTCATTGGTAGCATACTTGCCAAGTAGTTTACCAGCGGAGTCACCATCATTTTCAGGGTTTCAGCCCTACCCCACCATGAAAGGAACTTGGGTGACCACCCATCTAAGAAAGTGGAAATCTTTTTTAGTAGCATATTTGCATTGATTTTTAACGTGGAGATTAAGTCTTTATCAAAGTCTAACCCTAGGTATCTAAAGCAATCCGGTTGCTAAGTTAGGCCGGAATGACCAATTATGTCTTTTTTGCCCATATTGTTCAATAATTTAACTTCGGTTTTGTCTTTATTTAGTTTATACCCTGCTACACATGAGAACTCATCAATAGTGGACATGAGGGCAGGAATAGCCTCCTCGGCTTTCTCCGAAACAACTAAGATATCGTCTGCATATGCGGTTAGCTTTATCGTGCATCCATTAAAGGGAATACCAGAAATGCCATCATTATTCCGTATGTGGTGAAGGAATGGTTCAATTGCTCACTCTGGCCGAAGGGCAGAAATATAGGGATGTTACCAATCTCGTAAAGGACTTCGCCAGATTAAATTTATTCAGCATCGCATCCAGGTACGTCCAGTCCACTTTATCGAAAGCCTTTTCGGCGTCAAATGTTATCGCTGCTGTGGGGGTGTTAAGGAGTTTCGCCTTCTCAAGTACATTTGCTAATACTCTGGTATTGTCACTGGACAGCCTGTGTTTCAAAAAGCCCGCTTGTGAGGGGTGGATAAGTTTGGGAAGGACTCGCTGAAGACGGTTGGCGAGGATCATGGCTAAGAGCTTACAATCAAGGTTAATAAAGGAGAAAGGCCTGTAGTTTTTAGGGAGTGTCGGGTCTTTCCCCTCCTTGGGTAAGACGGCAATAATAGCTTCAGACAGTGTGCCTTTCAGTTCCCCCGTGTCATTGAGTTCCTGGAACAAATGTAAGACTGGTTGTGATAAGAGAGAAAGGAAGCACCTATAGAATCTAGCAGTAAACCCGGGGGCCTTCCCACATTTTAATGATTTGATTGTTTTCTCAATATCTAAACTTGAAAGTGTGCTATTAAGGTCCGTTTGTTCATCAGAGGAGAGTGACGGCAGGTCACATTCCTCTAAGTAATCCTGAATTTTGGCCTACTTTATTTTTCGCATAAAGAGTTTCATAGAATCCTTAAATATGTTGGCAATCTTGTCAGGGTCTGAGTGGGTCACCCCAGATTGATCTCTAATGGAATTAATCGTGTTCTTCTAAACCTTGAATTTTAAGTTGTGGCCAGGCTCTTGCCCGCCTTGTTTGATTCACAGAGTTTAAACTTTTTTCTCCTGTCTAGCCAGACCCCTGCATTTCTACTTATAATTTTATTATATTCATATTTCTTATGGCCCAACTCATTCAGGATAGCACCATCTCGATCCGACAAATGCTTGTTTTCTAGAGTTGATATCTCCTTTTCCAGGGATTCTAGGGCCTTATTGTGGTCTTTATTCATGGCTGATCTTCTTTTGATATTAACTCCCCTGATTGTGCTTTTCGAAGCTTCCCATCGGCTAAGATCAGAAGTGTCCCCTCTCTTATTATGTTCCAGGTACATTTTGATTGCAGATTCTATGGTTGCCCGGTGCTGTTCTTTCTCTAATACCTCATCGTTTAGTCGCCAAACAGATTGACGAGTAGACGGTTTCACATTCGAGATGGATAGTGAGATGCACGAGTGATCAGATATGACCCTAGGTTCTATCGTTGTTTCGTCTATTCTGGGGATGCCATTCTGTGTGATTAGGAGATAATCGATACGGGAGTACGAGTCGTGAGGAGAGGAGTAGAATGTATATTCTCTCCCGGTGGGGTTCTGCAGTCGCCGCGAGTCTACTAGGTGAAAGCGAGTGCAAAGTTTGGTAAAGGCTTTGTGGGATTTACTACTACGGAATGCACACCTGGAATCCCTATCAAGAGTTGGGTCAAGGGCAAATTAAAATCACCTGCCAGGATATGTACACCCGAATCTGGAATAGTTTCAATTTGTTTAGAGAGATCTGTCCAGAAGCTTAAGTCACTGGTATTAAGGGCATAGACATTCGTGACATAAAATTCTGTGTTATCTTTAATCAACCTAGTTGTGACCCATCTCCCATTAGTATCAGCTGTAAAAGAAAGCAGATCAACATTTGACTTTTCTGCTATCAGTGGTAAGACGCCATTTTTCTTTCCTATGGCTTCAGACCCAACCACTTCGACATAGAATTTATTCCTGAGCGTATTGAAATGTTTAGCGCCAATCTTAGTTTCCTGCAATAGGACAATATCTCCTTTCTGTCTACAGAGATAGACCAGGATCTTCTGTCGTTTAGATGGCTGGTTGAGACCCTTGACATTAAGGGAGAGTATTTTCAATTTGTCCACCTTTGCGATACCAAGTGATGTATTAATTGTGAGTGTGCCATAAGGATATGTTGAGGGATCATGACTGGCCAGAGATATATTTCGTCTCAAAGCAGTGGACCTCCTCCTATATAAGCAATAGTCAGAGGTGTTAGGGGATCTGAGGCCAATACACAACACCAAGCAATATGTATCAAAGCCTATAAGGCACAACTGGCAGTGTCTGAACCTGTAGAAGCACAAGCTAGCAATCCCGTACAGTGAAAGCGCAATAACTGCGGACCTGCGGTAAAACTCACTTGTAAAGCAATTAACAGTGTCACCTGAGCAGTTGTCAAATATATTGTCAGACCACACTAGACAGCAACCAATAATGACATACAGAAAAAGCAAAGTAAAAATCAAACTCCCAACCCAAGCCGCCTCCCTCCCCCACCCACCCCAACCCCCATCCGTAACCTTCCCACCCATCCCACCCTGACTGAAACTTGTAGGCATGGTGACGAGGGAAAACGGCTACCCTCCCATGGCCATGAACAAAAGTCATAATTGAACGTGGAACTTGACCAACCTGTTGAACATTAGGTGCATAAGTCAATATAACCTTAAACTAGAATAGACCAATGGAGTCGAATTGAGATACATAAAGCATTACGTCATTTCGGAATACATGCAGTCATACATAAGCAAGACAGCCCATGATTCCAGCAAACCAATACAGTTCTCTATGGCATTTTCTCTAATTGTAGGCCCACCTGTATTGAGTAGATCAATGTCAAGCTATCACAATAACATTTAGCGCAGAGATGAATGCAATTAAAAATAGACGTGACTAAATCAGGTGAATCATCTTCCCAATCACGTTGCCTCTAAACACCAAAGTGCATGCATGTATCAATATCAGTAACATAATGAACAATGATCAGTTTGACTGTGATGACCATGTTTAATAAACATGGAACTCGCACAGCAGGTATATGGTGTTAACAAAACCTGCAGTATTACTACTACAAACGTTTAGTTGGTGGATAATCTTGATACACTCAATAGACAACAGTCAGCAGCCCTTGAAAGCAAACATGGCAGACAAAACAAGGCTTATCTGGAGTGTGATGCCTGGAAGCGTGAACATAGTCATACAAGCTATGGAACAGGAGCTGAAATATCTGAAAGGATACTCATGAATAAGCCGTTACGGGATCCGGCGCCGTTGTGTCCATGTTGGCTTTTTTTCGGGCCAGCAAGGAATCTTTTTAGCTTCAGTGGATCAAAAAAGATCTGGGGGGTACCTTGGATGACCACTCAAAACTTTGCAGGACCCGCAAAACCAAATTGGAGACCCAACGAGCGTAATCTTGGTCAAAGAGCAAGAAAGGCCTTTCTTATGTCCTCTGTTTCCTTGCTGTAATCCTGGGAGATGTAAATCTTACTGGATTTCCATAGGATATGATTGTTTTTAGGTACAAAAGACAATATCTGCTCTACATGTTGATATCGTAAGGGTTTACTGACAATCGGCCTGGGACCTCTTTGGTTCGGAGTGATTCTGCCGGGGACCCTGTGGGCCCTGTCGAATTCAAGCCGTTGGTGGAAGCTGAGATTAGTTGCTTGCAAAAACCATGACTCTCGGAAGGAAACACAAGAGCTGAAGGATTCCTCTGAACCTTCCGGAATGCTAAAGATGCGTGGGTTTCCCCTACGATTCCTATCTTATAACTCAGACAGCCTCCTTGATATGTGTTCTAAGGACACAGAGAGGTTTTTGAGAGTTTTGCAGACATTTTTCTCAGATTCTTCTAGACAGCTTATCCTCGCTTCCGTCTCAGTAAGTCTGGAGTTTGTGTCGCGAATGTCTTGTCTTATGGCTGTAACTTCTTCCTTTGTGGATTTCGCTAAATCATGTACCTCCGCCAACTTGTTTAAAATTATATCCATTGTTTCGTTGATGTCTTTCTTGCCTTTGATAGGCGAAATCGGCGCTGGCGGTTCTGCCTTAAGTCTTTTAAGATTTTTTGCTTCCTTTTCACTCATGGTGCTTAAGTGCGAAGAGCCGAGGCACCTACTACAAAGCGCTCAAGGGTAGAGACATTCAAAAGCTACTTGTATGGACCCAGAAGGATGATGGAGATCCACTGGTGTGTAATGGTAGAGTTATGATGTAGTAGCAGAGGCTTGCCCTGGGAATGTATGGCAATGACAAGGACCTGTCAGGCACTTGGCAAATATGGGTATGGCAATATGGTTGGCACGAGTTGACACAATTTATCATGAGGTAAACCGTAAGTCAGCAGTAATAACCAGCATCCAGCATCCAGCAATCAGCAACCAGCAATCAGCAGGCCTCCATGGCTGAATAGCTCTGTGGACTACGCTTTTATATCAGAGATTAGTTTCTTATTGTCACAGCATGAGTCACATTTGCACTCGGACATCTGCTCAGGGTGTGTGAAGAGGCCACTGAGGGTGTGTGAAGCAGCTAACTCAGGGGAATCAAGGTATCAAGCGGTGCCTGAGACCTGCGACTATTCACAGAATTTGCTTGTTAGCTGTGTTGCCCAAAGATGTGAGTGCACCAGGAGTGCTAAATACTACTGTTCACCTGTTACTTCCCACTCGAGCTCAGACAGGACTGTATATTCAAGGATTGACCTTCCAGTGAAATAGGTACCAGGGAGTACCCACCGGCATTCCAGGCATACCAGCTTGCGTTACTTAAGGATTGTTAAAGCATTCTCAGCGTTTACTACGTTGTCCGCGCTGTGAACACTGTCAGCATCATCTGGTATTATCTGACATGCCATTAATTGTTTGTTTATGGTTTATGGTTTATGTTGTTTATGGTTTATGGCTTATTCTGACACCAGGTGGAGCGACTTGCTTATATAGGGAGTTTCAGCGTAATTGCTTTATTATTGCCACTAAGTCGAATGTACTCTCCAGAACTTCCCCTTCACGTGCTGTGTTGCTGTCAAGCGATAGGCAGACATTAGAGGTCAGGTTCAGCTTGCAGCTTATTTCCCAGCATTATAACTTTCTCACTCACCCTTTCATTTGTAGGCGCTACGTGTGTCACCATTAGAGATTTGCCTTGATCGCACTCCTCTTATGTTCCCAGCCTTCGTCGCCCTCATTGCTGTAAACCGCCATTCTCTCGTCTATGCGTGCCATTTTCTTCAATATCGCCCCCTTCCGTATGCAGGCCCTTCAATTGCCACGGTGAGCCCTCAGCACGGAGGCCCGGCCGCCAGCGTAGGTAGGCGATCGTTAGAGCAGGGGGAGCAATCGTGCATGGGCAGATTGCAGATTGCGCGGCTCACACAAAGTTAATGGGATCTTCTCTTCAGGGTACAGCCACCATTTAGGTGAGTGAAACACGGTTGGTGGTTAATGGTGGTTAATGGATGCCGGTATTGATATACTCAGGAAGAATGATGTGTGTTGGGAAGTGCTTTCACTGTAGCTGGCGCATTCCGTACATTAATCCGGTGCATCAATAGTCACCATGCTCCGTCCGGCGTCCGCCCTCCTTCAGCTTTAAGCACCTCCGGAGCACCGCAGCCTCATTACTGCCGGCAGGGACCTCGTACCGCCATCAAAAGCCAGACACGGAAAGACTGCACCTTCCGATGACTGAATCCGCTGTTCAGCACCTCTATGCACCAGGATCACCCCTCCAAATGCATTGGAAACTCTTCGCCACGGGACAATGTGACGCCCTAAGCCGCCATTTTTCACGGCGTCCAAACCACTCCCCGCCATTGATACCTTTTTTTTAACCAAAAATGAGAGTACTCCTCTGATTGAGTGGGAGTCTTGATTTGTGGGGTATCCATAGCTTCTGCAGTGTGTGCCAGACACTCTGTCCTCTGCAAACTACAACACATCAAGTTCCAACTGGGGAACCTTGAACAGGAGACAACACATGATCAAACATACCTGGAAGCTCTGCAAGATACCAGGACACAGCACTCAGAAACCTTAGAGCGTCTAAATCTCATTGATTCCAAAACAAATGCACAGAAGCTACACACTGATGGTGATAGGGTCGGTACACTCCTCGCCAGCATGATCCAGAGGTGAACAGACAGAATATCAAAGTAGAAATATCGAGTGCAATGATTATCGAGTCAAGAATATCGAGGACGCAGTATATTGAGGTAAGTTATATTGTTGTAACAAATATCGAAATGTATGTAAGAAATATCGATTTTGAAAATATTGATGTGAATAATATTGTTGTTAATAATATCAACTATTTAGTTCTTTTTTGCATAATGTTTAAAATATATTTTTATGTTAGTAGTAGTTATTTTATATGTATACATATTATTTTTAATGTTAAAATATATAAATATATTTTTTTATTATTGGAGCAGGATGTTGGGTTTATTGGGGATAAGGGTCGGGAGTAATTTAAAATATGTCTGTGTAAAGTAATATATATTTTTTAATTTACATTTATTTTAATTAGGAGTGGGAAGTTGGGTTTATAGGGGATAAGGGTGGGGAGTAATTTAAAATATTTGTTTAAAGTGATACGTATTTGTTTTGGTAATCAATTATTGAAAATTTTAAACATACTTTCTAAATTCTAAAAATTATTATATGACTTATTTTTGTAATTTATTTTTTTGTTTGTTTTTGAGGTGTTGATATTTTTTGTATATAGTTTAAAAATTAACAAATTGTTATTTTTATATTTTTTTGTATTTTACTTATTTTTTAAATAAATTGATGTTTAAAATGTTGTGTTTTAATACAATATGATTGCTTGTTGTATTTGCAAAAAAACATTTTGAAAAATAAAAAAATAAACATATTTTCTGTTAATAATATTTTTTTTAAATGTAAAAAAAATTCCAAATATTAAAATTTCAAAAAATTTACTTACATTATATAGAATTTCTAAAAAATGTTGAATATTTTTAGATGATTATAAAAAATATTGTTATTTTATTGTGTGAAATTTCAAAATTATAAATTTGTAATTCTTTTTTTCAAATTTGAAATGTAAAAATTAGAAGTTTAGTTAGTTTGGAGTAGAAATGGTTAATTCAAGTGCTTTATTATCCAGCTATTTCCTTGAGTTTAGTTAGCTTGGAGCAGGAATAGTAATTTTTTCTGTTTTATTATCCAGCACTTTCCCTGAGTTTAGTCAGTTTGGAGTTGGAATAGTAAATTCAAATGGTTTATTATCCAGAACTTTCCCTGATTTAAGTTGGTTTAGAGATGGAATAGCAGTTTTTATAGTTGGATTATCCAGCGCTTTACCTGAGTTTAGTTATCTGAAGTTGGAATAGTATTTTTTTCAGTTTTATTATCCAGCACTCTCTCTGAGTTTATAAATACATTTTAT